>NC_080691.1:63100092-63726844 GCF_030445035.2 Dasypus novemcinctus
TATAGATGTGGAGTGGACACAACCATTTCAGGGTCCACAGGATGGAGGAATAGAGTATGGATTAGAGTGGACTTACTGATATTCTATTCATGAACTATTGTGATTAGTAATCAAAGAAAATGTAGATTTGATGTGGAGAAAGTGGCCATGGTAGCTGCTGAGGGTAGGGAATGGGAAGAAGAGATGTTATGTGGGGGCATTTTCATGACTTGGAGTTGTCCTGGGTGGTACTGCAGGGAGAGTTACCAGACATTGTATGTCCTCCCATGGCCCACTGGGTGGACTGGGGGAGAGTGTAAACTATAATGTGAACCATTGACCATGTTGTCCAGCAGTACTCAGAGATGTATTCACCAAGTGCAATGAATGTCCCATAATGATGGAGGAGGTTGTTATGAGAGGAGTGGGGTGAGGGCGGTGAGGGTTATATTGGGACCTCAAATTTTTTGAATGTAACATTAAAAAAAAAAAGATTAATAGTGGTAACGAAGGCAGGAAGGGGAAAGAGTCCCAGGGGGAAACCAAGAAGAAAAACAAGATCAGACAGGGAAATTTTTACAAAAAGAAAAATTATCAACAACCATCAAAGAAAAAAATGCTTTTCATTTCTTCAAAAACTCTTTTCATGTCCCTGGGATAGGTGTTGTTCTTGGTAGTTCTGCCTGACCTTTTGAGGTTCTGAGCAACCCCTGTTGCCCAGCATACTCATGCACTCTCTGGGGGAGATTGAGTCTGTTCTCACCCTGACTAACTCTCATTGTATCCCTTGCACAGTAATGCATTGCTGTGTCCTCAGTAATCATGTTGCAGCAAAGCCAGGAGTTCTGAGCAGCAGAAAAACCCAAACCAGCACTCAAAGAGGCAGCGGAACAGATTTAGTTTGCATGGACCCAGAGGAGAGTGAATCTTCAAATTCTGAGCTCTGTTTTTTCAGTTTTCATAGGTTTATATAGGATTTTATGTGAGATCAGCATGACTTTTGATCATTAGCTAAAACATTGCTAGGTGATATTTGCAAGCAGGGTTACAGAAGCAGAATTCACATGCAAGATTGTGCTTTTGCATGCTGATTACAGAAGTGGGGGGCAGGAGTAGTTTACATTACAGAATTGGGGGGGGGGGCAGGAGTCATTCATTTGATATTCTCCTGCAAAGGCCATGTTCTCACAGGCTGATTTACAGAGGCAGGGGCAGGAGTGGCTCATTAGAAATTTTTTCTGCAAGGTTAGGCTTTTTGTTTCTCAACAATTCCTCCCCCCTTTAATGCCCTTATAATTTGTCTAAGGCATTATTTAAGATAATTGGAAAAACAACTTAAGGTAGTAAAGCATTTTGCAAAACACAAGTACATTATTAAGATTAGTATCCTTTCACTACATTCCAGTCTGGGAGCTGTAGTTGTTAGTTTAGTTCCAAACAGCAATCCAAGCAGTTTGAAGAGAAGCAGTGGTCCATATAGTCAGGTGATGGTGATTCTCAGTGGTTTTGGGTAATCTGGGTTTTCAAGGGACGGTAAGATACAGGGTGTGTTGTCCAGTTGTCTTGTTTTTCATTGGAGTATGACCTTTTTACTTCAGTATGATGAATCCAAGGGGCAATACTTGCAACTTTGACAGCAGTGGGGATTACAAGGATAACAGTATGTGGACCATTCAGGTGGCCTGGTGGGACTTTTTTTCAGTCTTTTATCCAAACTAGGTTTCTGGTCAAGTGTGGCTATCCTGGGTGGCCTAATGGGATGGGAACCTGAGACAGGACAGTTATGTGTATTTGGGCTAGGCTTTTTTTAACTGCTGGAGGGTAGAATCCTAGCCAGCTTTTCCTAGGAGCCTGAGATTTCCCTTTAAGGTTTGAATAATTGGGGGTGGTGGTTTTAAACAGAATTTTCAAAGGTGAGTAGCCTGAGGGTCCAGAGGTGTGTTTGACTTTAAGAAGGGCTAATGGGAGCAGATTAACTCTTGGGAAGCCAGTTTATTTTGTTTTTTTTTATTTTTATTTTTTTTTAACAGAACTTGACTCAGTGGTATTGAGAGTTTGAATAATGCATTTTACTTTTCCTGAGCTCTGGGGCCTATATGCCATGTGAGTTTTCACTTAATTCCTAACATTTTGATAGTTCTTGGATGATGGCTGCCATGAAAGCTGGGTCATTATTGCTGCTTATGGATAAAGGTATTCTGTGCTGGGGAACTATTTTTGGTGCAAAGCTTTAATTATTTTTCTTGTTTTTCAGTGCAGGAGGGAAAGGCCCAGCCTGAGAAGGTGCACATTATTACTAGTAAGTACCTATACCTTCCACTGACTTGGTTTTCCTTTTGTAAAGTCCATTGTTAAGTTTTCAAAAGGGGCAGTTTCTATGTGTTGGATGCTGGCCAATGCCTGGGGACTTTGGGAGGGGTTGTTTTTAGTGCAGGTTTGTCATTGGGCTGCTAATGGTGGTGCAGAGCAAGGTCATCTGGGCATTGTAATAATATTTTCTGAACAGGGCTTGTAAAGCAGTTTTTTCCAAGTGGGTGAGCTGGTGGTATTGTTGAACAAGGGTGTAGGCAGCCCCCTTTGGGATGAAGACTTGGCTATCTGGGAGTAGCCAGTTTTCCTCTGGGGTTTGGTGCTTTTTTTTCTCTTTGCCAACTCCTCCTTCTCCTGGTATATTTAGTTTTTTAATGTGTTGCTCTAAAAGGGAAGGTGAGGCACCAGCGGTGGGGCTTGCAGTTTGAGGGCTTTTATTGGCTACCTGTCAAGCCACTTCATCAGCTAGTGTATTTTTTCTAGTAACTGTGCCTGTTCCCTTCTGATGTTCCTGACAGTGTATAATCATGACCCTGCTTGACTTCCAGACTGCCTTCAGTAGTTGAAGGATTTTTATTTTATTTTTTATTTCCTGCAGTTAGGAGTATCCTTTTTTTTTTTTTTTAATGAATTGCTCTATGGATATGCACAGCAGTGAATGCATACTTAGAATTAGTGTAAATGCAGAATGGAGGAATAGAGTATGGATTAGAGTGGACTTACTGATACTCTATTCTGGAACAATTATGATTACTAATGGAAGTAAATGTAGCATTGATGTGGAGAAAGTGACCAAGGTAGATGCTGAGGGTAGGGAGTGGGAAGAAGAGATGTGATGTGGGGGCATTTTCAGGACTTGGAGTTGTCTTGGGTGGTACTTCAGGGACAGTTACCAGACATTGTATGTCCTCCCATGGCCCATTGAGTGGACTGAGGGAGAGTGTAAACTATAATGTGAACCACTGACCATGTGGTGCAGTAGTGCTCAGAGATGTATTCACCAAGTGCAATGAATGTCCCATGATGATGGAGGAGGTTGTTGTTATGGGAGGAGTGGGGTGAGGGGGGGTGGGAAGTATATGGGAACCTCATATTTTTTAATGTAACATTAAAAAAATTAAAAAATGAAAAAAAAAGAATTAATGTAAATATTTACCCTTTGCCAGGTGGCCAGTTGTAGGGCTAAAATTAGTGCCCAGAGTTTTGCTCACTGTACAGACTACCTTTTAGGTAGGAGAGTTGCTTTTACTACTTGTTTAGCTATGGTGAATGTGTATCCAGCAAGCCTCTCTCCATTTCTGATAAAACTGCTGCTGTTTGTAAATACAGTTTGATCTGGGCAAAAAGGTGGCCTCTTCTGGAGGTCAGGGCAACTGGCATATACTTTTCCTGTTTTGTTAGCCAGTAAGAGGTTATTTATGTACTGAAGGAGAGTATAATTTAAGTTTTTCCATGGGTAGGAAGCCAGATTTACCACCAGGGCTTTTCCACAAAGTGTGGGGGAGTTTTTTTTTTGGAAGCCCTGTGGGAGTCAAGTCCAAGTTAAATGAGTTTTTTGTTGAGTCCTGGGATTCTTTCATTTAAAAGAAAATAGAGACCGGCTCTGGAGACCTACACACAGGTAGGAAAAAAAGCATCCTTTAATTTCAGACATGTAAGCCAGGTGGCCCCAGGCAGTACTGACAGCAGCAGGGAGTTTCAAGGTGAAGTATTCTCCCCTTTCTGTGGTGGCCTTTCTTGATTGGTTGGGTCTGGAATCTTTAAGGCTGCTGCTAACATGGAAACATGCTGTTTCATTAGCTTTTTTGCTTCCCCTCAGCAATGTTGTCCTGATTGATTAATACTTTGTTTGCAACTTTGAGGAGCTGGGATATGCTTATCTCTAAGAACCCATTTAACTTCTGAAGTTTTTGTTTGATGTCTGGTGCCACCTGGGCAATGAAAGCTGTGTTGACCATTCTCTGGCTTTCTGGGGCTTCTGGGTTGAAGGGGGTATAAATCTTGAAAGCTTGTATAGTCACTTATAAAAATTCCCCATAGTTGTTTTTTTTTTTTCAGGCTTTTGAGTGATGGAGGCCATTTTGGACATTTTTGTGGGCTACCTTGCTCCTTCCCATACCCCTCTGGGGAGGGCTTCTCAATACCACTGAAGGACATCCCATCCCTGATTTGTGTTAAAGTTCCAGGCCAGTTGAGCTTTTGGTGCCCCTTCTCAGGTTTGTTCTTCTGGCTCCAAGACACCTGCAGCAGCCTGTTTTTGCAACTACTTTTTGGCATCCAAGAGAATCTGTCATTTTTCTTCTATATTGAACAGGGTTTAGGAAGAGTTGGCAGCAATCATCCCACGTGGGGTGGTGGGTTAGGAAAATGGGCTCCATGAGGTCAATAAGAGGTTGAGGGTTTTCTGAATATGAAGGGGTGTGGTACTTTCAGTTTAAGAGATTTGTAGTTGTTAAACGCTTATAAAACAGGATTGGCTTCCCGGGTTGGGCTGTTCCACCTGCACTGATCTGGGCTGGACCCTGTGTTTCATAGAGGGGCATCTGAAGTGCAGGTTGTGCCGACCAGAGGCTCTTTTTCTGCCAAAGAGGTTTCAGGGTCCCTCTCAGTGGAGGGCTGATGGACCCAAGGAGACTGAAGGTGAAGGAGTTTCTGGGATATTTGCCTGTGGAGGCTCTGTGGCAGGGAGATGTCCTGGAATGGCTGGAACATATGGCAAGGGTAGTGGGTTTTCTTCCAGAGATTTTTGTAGAATAACAGGTTTTCAAGTTCTGGCCATTTGAGTTACGAGGAACCTATTCTGACCCTTCCTTCCAACACAGAATTGAACCCAAGGGTTTGGGCAAATTCTAACCAGGAAATGATGTAGAAAAACTGAACAGGGTGGCTGGGGGTCCCAGTGACTGCCTGCCAAATTGCATGAACGCTGGCCATCTTTAGGGTTTCTTCTGAGGGTTAGTTAACACCAAACTTAGGCTACTCTAATTCACAGATTCTGGAGAGTTCTAGGGGACATACAGACACTATAATCCCTGGAAAAAGTCTTTTTTGAAATTTTAAACATGCAGTTTAAGACTGTGATGATCCCATCCCTGAAATGGTGTCACAGGACAAAGAAAGGAGGGGAGCCACACTGAGGGCACTCAGATGCCTGCCTGTCCATGTCTATCATGAGAACTTAGGCTCATCTTAGCTAATGCATCCATGTAGAGTCTGGATTAGCTTTTATGCTGTATGATGTATCCACAAAGTACAGATTGGGGCCCACTTGGACTCCATAGCACAGGCCATGGAGCCACAGACTGGATCAGCAGAGGCAAGCCTCTGCAGACCCCATTCATTCACTCAATCACTCAGAGTATGCACAGTCCCACCCAAGGGACTACCGTATCTTGGAATCTTGAATCTCGAGATTTTGGGAGGTGATCAGTCTCCTTTTACATCCAGAGATGGGGCTGACTGGAACTCAGAACCCCAGGGACTTACCTTTCTGGCATCTTCTGATGTACTTCAATCTACCTCTCCACCAAGCCAGGCTGGGCCAGAGGACAGGGCCCACAGGGATCCCTTCCCCAAAGGAGGCAGCATCAAGGGGACTGGTGATGCCACCTTGTTTGTGTGTGGAGAACTCTGATGGCTATGCCTACTAGACTCAAACTGGAGTCTCAAAGGGCCTGCTCAGCTGGGTTTCCTGGTCAGGGAACCAAATGTTGCAGCAAAGCCAGGAGTTCTGAGCAGCAGAAAAACCAAAACCAGCACTTGGAGAGGTGGAGGAAGAGATTTATTATGTGCAGGCCAAAGGAGAGTCAATCTCCAAATTCTGAGCCCCATTTTCCAATTTTCATGAGTTTATATAGGATTTTATGTGAGATCAGTTTGACTTTTGCTCATTGGCTAATGCATTGCTAGGTGAAATTTTGAATTTTGCAAGCAAGGTTACAGAAGGAAAATGCAGGTGCAAGGCCATGCTTTTGTGGCCCGATTTACAGAAGTGGGAGTCAGGAGTGGTTTGTTAGATCATAGAAGTGGGGGGCAGGAGTTGTTCTGTTGATATTCTCCTGTGAGGGCCATGTTCTCATAGGCTGAATTACAGAAGCAGGGGCACGAGTGGCTTGTTAGATATTTTTTCTGGAAGGTTACACTTTTTATTTCTCAACAGTCACAGAGCTTAGCTGCAAAGAGAACTGGTTCTTGGATGTGCCTCTAGTCATGAAGCTGCAGTTCCTGCAGAATGCACTGTAGTTCTTGTTCCCATAATAACATACCACCCCATCCATTGCCATCCCTGCCCTAGGGGTTGGCAGATCCAAGTTCAGCAGCAACTGATGGTTGTGATGGAGAATGCAGAGACAGAGCAGGTGAGAGTCAGGACCTACAAAAGTTACAACTGTTCTGGGTCCAACTCCTTCAGCTGCACCTGGGCGAGGACACCTGAGACAAGGAAACCATGGTGAGTCACAACCAGTCTCCACAGCCCATAATTCCATTTCTTAAATCCTGGAAATCTCACATAGGGGACTCACCCAGCAAGCAGACCAAGAGAAGCAGCAACTTCATGGTTTTCTCTTATAGGGTGCTGTCTTCCTCAGACCCCACTCTTGAGAAGTCACACTGGATAACCCTAGTTAAGGCTCTTCCTTACCTACATGTCTGTAAGAGAGATTTGTATGTGGGTGGCCCTGTCTCTACAAGAGCAATCAGGTAAGGCAGGACTCAGGGTGCACTGGGATGTCTCAATGCATTTCTTTCCCCTATTTCTATGATCCTGGTAGAGAGTAAGTTGAATTCATTAATGTGCAAGATGCATTATGGATAATCCAGTAATAAAAGACAATGTTTCAGCACCAGTATAGATTTAATCAATTTGCAATAGGGAGAATGTATATTTAGACACAGGAATTGAGTAGATGATTTAGGCAAGGTAGGTAAGGTTTACCAGGTGTACTGTGTCTCTTTGTATATATTCATAAAAATTAAAAGTTTCCTAAACTCACCAGTGAAGGGCTGGGTAAAGAATTACAAACATTATAGCAGGCAGGCAACCAAGATATGTTTGTTGGATTTGAGGCACATATGATTCTTTGATTGTCTAAATCTTCTGAAATTAAGATTAATTTAAGTTCAAGGAAAATATCCTGGGAGCTGCCCTCCTAAGGCCTGTCACTGAATCTGGGATCATGCCAAGATCCTAGAAGTCAGGAGAGTTCTAAGCCCAACACAGCTCAATCACCTCTGCCCTGTTTTGCCCTTAGGATCTGACCTCTCCTTTATGGAATTCAGTGTGAAAAGGTGCAAACTGGGGATCACAGCATAAATGTGATTTGTGTACTTTAGAGAAGGAATGGAGGAAAATTGTTAGCTATCTCTTTCTTTCCTTCATGAGTATAATGTAAATTTCATTTTCAGTTGGGCTAGGTGACATTGCTTTTGTGTTTAGGGATGTGGGACTGTTTTTTCCACTGTAGAGAGTTCAAGATGGTGGCAGTGGTTTCATCACTGCCTTACAGGAAATAATAAATGTATTTCTATTAAAGCTACCAATATGGATTTATAAAAAATAATAATAATAAGACAGTGGTTAAATGAGGATTCCTTCCAGATTTCTTGATAATTCACAAAACCTTGGGAACAAGTAAACATTCTCTAATTGATTTCTTTCTGACTTGTTGCTAATTATGAAACACAAATTATATGACAAAGTTTAAGGAAATAAGAAAAACAAAATATGGATACATAAACAAGGATAAACAAACAAATGCTAGGAGAACAGGAAAGAATGGAATAAAAATCTCTTGACAATTATTATAAATTTAAATTTTCATTTTATGAATGAAGCAAAAATAAAGAATAACAAAGCAAAGTTTTTACACCATATACACAACAGAATTCTGTAAGAAGATATAGAAAAGAAAATGCACTTGTGTATTTTAAATAAACTTGAAAATTCAAGTAAAAACTTCAGAATATAATTTCAGAGAGTATAGAGCAGAAATATACATTTTCTTAAAAAAGAAGGAAATAATTAGAATAATATTCCATCATAGGACTTTTTTTTTTTTACCGTAGCAAGCATTTATTCATTTAACAAACATTAACAAACATTCATTTACAATCAAATAAACTCTTTCCAAGTGCTGAGGATTTTTTTTTAAAAGGATAACTTATTGTTTCAAAGATTGCACTCCAATCTTAATTCAGTGTAGTAAGAACTATTTCATAAATATTAACTTAGCACAAGGTGGCTGGGAGTGGATGGTGGGCTGGAGAACTAGGAGAGACTGTTTGGCTAGGGATGGAGGAGTCAGGGAAGTTTTCCTAGAGGAGATGTTTGAGCTGGGACTTAAAGGATGAAGAAGACTTTGGCAAGCAAGGGCAAGTTCTAGCCTTGCAGAGAATAACTCTTGCAACAGGATGGAGGTGGGGACAGACTAGAAGCAAGAAAATCAAGTAGAGGAGTATTAAAATAGTTGTCAGAAGTAATGATGGCTTGGGAAGGGGACATGGCTCAACTGATAGAGCATCCACCTACCATATGGAGGGTCCAGGGTTTGATACCCAGGACCTCCTGACCCGTGTGGTAAGCTGGCCCACACGCAGTGCTGCCGCATGCAAGGAGTGCCCTGCCATGCCAGGGGCACCCCCGTGTAGGGGTGGCCCACACACAAGGAGTGCGCCCCACAAGGAAAACCACCCTGCCTGAAAAAAAAGCACAACCCACCCAGGAGTGGCACTGCATACATGGAGAGTTAGCACAGCAAGATAACACAGCCTAAAAGAGATGCAGTTTCCCAGCGCCATCTGACAATGCAAGCGGATGCAGAAAAACACACAGCGAATGGACCCAGAGAGCAGACAATGGGGGGAAGGGGAAGGGGAAGGGGAAAGAAATAAAGAAAATAAATCTTAAAAAAAAAAGAAAAAGTAATTATGACTTGATTTAAGACCATGTTGGTAGAGACAGGCAATCTGAGTTAGAATCTATAGTATTTATCAGACAGGAAAGGTAAGACAGAGGAGTCAAGGACACTCAGGTTTCAGTTTTGTAATTAATCAGGATATTTTGCAAGTGGAACTAAGGATCTGGAGCTAGATATTGAAATTTGCAAGTTATGTGTTTCCCAGTAACTACCATCCTCTCTCTTTTTTTATACCCAAACTTCCTAAAAGAAAGTTTATGTTCACTGTCTTTACTTGCTCCAAACCCATTCTGTCCTCAATCTTTGGCAAAATGTCTTATGCTATCTCCACTTTTCCCAAACTTTTAAGGACAACAAAACTTTCCAATTGCCTCATTCAGTGAATAATTACCAGCTTGTATCTTAATTAGAGGCTCTGCAGCATCTGATTTCAAGCTGCCTCTCCCTGAAATTCTTTTCTTCTTTGGCTTCTGTGGCACAGCTCTTAGATTTGCATAACTGAAATAATCATTCTCCAATCAACCCTGATTTTTCATTTTTTTTTCTTAGTTAATGGGGTCACCATTCAACAAATGACCCAAACCAGAAACTTTGGAGCCATCTGCAATTTATCCTTCTTCCATTTGACCTGTAAACAGTCACTTTTAAAATCCTGTTGGTTTAGTTTCTCTTGAGCCCATTGTCTTCCCTTTCTCCCCACTACCATTGCCTTCTTGTATAGCCTCCTCAACTCTTACCTTAACTGTTAAAGTTGCTTTTGAGGTTGTTTTCTGAGCTCTGTCCAATCATGCCCCCATCTAATCCTACAATGCTGCCAGAGTATTTAAAAACAGGAATTTAGATTAAGTCATTTTTTTTTGTCAGAAAAAAAGTTCAAACTCCTTAGCTGAATAAATAAGGCCTCTATAATCTAATTCTCCTTTACAAGCTTTAGACAAACTGAACTGTGTTGCAATTTGCAATTTATGTGAAGTAAATTGGGCAAAATGAAATGAATGTAATATAAAAATAATAATTTCACTTTATAGGCAAAAATGTAAATAATGTGGATTCCTCCAAATTAAAAAATTTATCTAGAATGGAATAGTTTCAAAGCTGGCAGATCAAGTGAGTTGTAAATTGTTTGCACTATTGTCATGTGGAAGTATCTTTCACACCTGGTAGAATTACCTGCTACCATGTCAGTATTATGTAAGCTAGGCTAGTCTTTAAATATCTCAGAAGTTCTTGAGATATACAGGCTATTGTGCTGTTATCTAATTTTTTTTCTTGCTGTATATGTTGGGCTATTATAATTTGAAATATTTCTCTATCTGATAGCAATGATAGGAAAGAGTTATGAATATTGTTTCTGCTTCTCCTTAAAAAACAACCCCAAATAAATGAGTTTGGAACAGAAGTTAAATGCAAAGTAAATATGAAAAAGGCCAAAGTGCCACCATGATAGGCTATGTGAAGAGATCTGTATTAGTCAGCTGACACAAAATACCAGAAATTGGTGTTTTTATAAAGGGTATTTATTTGGGGTAGGAGCTTACAGAAACCAGGCCATAAAGCATAAGTTACTTCCCTCACCAAAGTCTATTTGGAGCAAGATGGCTGCCAATGCCTGCGAGGGTTCAGGCTTCCTGGGTTCTTACGTTCCTGGGCCTTGCTTTATTCTGTGTTCAAAGTTCCTACTTCCTGGGACTAGCTTCTCTTTCCTCTGCATGCTGACTTCCTGGGGCTCCAGCTTAAGTCTTCAGCATCAAACTCCAACCTCAAAAATCTAACATCAGAAACCCCCAACTCTGTTCTTCACCATGCCTTATATCTGTGAGTCCCCACCCCTTGTTGGGTGGAGACTCAACACACTAATCATAACTCAATCATGCCCAGGTACAGATCTGATTACTAGCATAATCCAATATCTATTTTTGGAATTCATAACCATATCAAACTGCTACACTCCACCCTCAGAATTCCAAAAAGACATTATCATATTCAAAAAAACCCTTGAATCAGTAAAAATGCAAGTATTAAATCATATCACAATTTAAAGAAATACAATTTGTCTTGGGGCAAAGTCCTGTCTGCTATAGTCCTTTGAAGCCTACAAAACAATTTATCTGTTTCCAATACACAAATGGACAGACATAGGATAAACATTTTCATTACGATAAGGAGAGATTGGGAAGGAAACATGAGTCACAGGTCCTCTACAGTTCAGTAAACCTGCAGGGCATCCTCCATTCAATTTCAAAGTCTGAGAGTCATTCTTAAGAAGATGGTTTCTTCTCCTTGGGGCCATATGGGAACCCACCCTTTCCATTGGCTTGCTCAACAGCCATTTTCTTGGTTCCACCCTTATCAAAAATCTAGGTGTCAACCAATCTCCAGACCTCTCCCTCCAAGAGTGTTGGGGTGATTGCCACACCTCATCCAATCTTTGGCTTAGAGTCTTAACCACCCCCCCCCCCCCAGTACAGTGATGTGAAGACAACTTTCCCCCTAACCTTTGGCATACAGGCTCAACCCTCTCTCAGAGCAATGAGTTGACCATCTGGCCTTCCCTAACCTTTGGGGAACAGGTCCACCCCTCTCAGACCTGTGGAGTGTTGAGCTTAACTGCCCTAATCCCTGGGGAATGTGCTCCACCCTCTCTGTACCCTGGGGCACTAAAATTCTCCAAGAACATCAGGCAGGATATCCACCCTCTTCAATTGCTGGGGCAAACTCACACTCTCTGTACAGAGGGGTGGGGCTCCTCTCTTGGCCCAATGTGATGTCCTAATTCCAGATTTCAGCTTGCATGGTTTTCCACTTAAAGCTGTTTCTCCTTCAATCTCTCCTTTCCATGTCCTTTTTATTACAAGGCTGACAGTAGTTTTATTCATACAGCTCTCTCAAAAACCTTGTTGGTTTAGCATGCATGAAGCAGGGGTCCAAGCCATCAAACAGTAAGACTTTCCACAAGTCTTTCCAACATAATTGCATCTTCCATCCTGATTTACAATTTCCAAGTTTAGTTAAGTTCTCAATGGGGCACTTTCATGTGGGAGCCTAATTTCCAGAGGCTTGGAATTTTCAGAATCAGTTTGTTTTCTTTGTGCCCAACAATTCAGTTCTCCGCTTATCTCACGTGTTTAGCGTTTTGCTATAAGCTGCAAGGAGAAGCCATTCTGCATTCTCAGAGTTTATTTTGAAAATTTCTTCAGCTAAATGAGCAGGCTCGCCATTTTCAATTTCTGCCTTCCATAAAACACCAGGATTTAATCTTGCTAAGTTCTCTGCAACTTTAAAACATGGATTGCCTTTCCTCTGATGTGGGCTATGGGTGGGAGGCTCTTTGTCTCTTCAGAGATAACCTAAGCTGTTTGGCTTGTGGGTGTGGAATGGTAAGAGGCTGCAGTCCTGCCCTTAGTGACAATGGCAACGACTCCAGTCCCAGGAAACAGTTTAACAATGCAAGGTCTATAAACTTTAAGTATTTAGGGGAAATGCAAACAAAATATGCTAAAAAGCTTATCTAGAATGTCTGGAGTCCATGCTAAAAGCTTACATAAGATGTGGAAGATATATATGCTAGTTCAAGCCTCTTGAGAACTGAAACAAAGGGACCATTTGGCCTTTCCTCTCTGTATAAAAGAAATTTGAAAATCTTGTTCAGGGCCCGGGATTCAAACAGAAAGCTCCCGAGTCCAGATGGCTGTCAATAAACCATTTTTCCTTCTCAAAATCATTCCTGAGTCCTGGCCTCTCTAAATGCAAATAATTGAACCTCTCTCAAATTCTACAACACCTCCACTTTCCAATAACAGTTCATCATTTACTTCTTCACGAATTTGCATGTCATCCTTGTGCAGGGGCCATGCTAATCTTCTCTGTATCATTCCAATTTTAGTATAAGTCCTCCTGGGGCTGGTTCTCTTTCCTCTGCATGCTGACTTCCAGGGGCTCCAGCTTAAGTCTTCAGCATCAGACTCCAACATCAAAACTCCAACATTAAAAACCCCATCATATGACTTTTTGACAGGTTTTTTATACATGCTAATGGTTGGTCCTGCCAGGAGTTGACACCTGTCTGTGACAGACCAATGCAACCACTCTCCCAGGTACTGGGGGTCATGTGCTAAACCTGCACTTAGAGCATTGGACATTTGGTATCTGATTGCAGAAGGAAGTCAGTCAATTTCTGATAATGCAGTGCCCAGAAATACTCAAAGACAAAACTACTTAAGCTTAGATGCTTAATAAGCCCTAACTACTTCTATTCTAAAAGTCTTGGTGTTTTTGCAAGTGTCTGTGTAACTATAGGAAAAAATGTTCATACTTATGCTATTTTGAATTACCTTCTCTTACTTTGACTCAAATCCATTTCTTGATAAAGAGTTTTGCATTAGGAGGAGAGATGCAAGCAGCAGACACTCAAGGTAAGGCGTTCGGCTTTAAGATAGGAAGCAAGTCAAGGTGGAACAGCACACAATGCACATCCCTGATACATACCAGGATGGGGCATTATTATTTGAGGTTAGTGCTTCAGAACAGGCTACAGATTTAACTTATCCCTTGGGGTCAGCAGAGACAACTAGGTATTTGCCTGCACTCAACATTTAAAGGGCAAGGGGAGAAGGTATTTATGAGATAATTCACCAAGAACCCTGCTTTCCTTCCTCTGGTGGTATTTTCAGACAGCACAAGTGAGGCCTGTGACTGAAAGGGCAGCTAGTTGCCTTTTCCTAAAAGATCATACCAGCTTCTGCAGCCAGTGATAACTTTTAAAGTATTTGGGCTTATAGACTCTTTCATCAGCACAACTTACTTTCCCCCACAAAGCCCCTGCCCACACAACTTGTGTTCACCAGATGTGATTCCTGTGACCTTCATTGGTATGTGGACTCTCATTAGAACATTCTCCTGTAGGGCGGGGATAGCTTTTAACAAGGACAAGGGAGAGCCGATGCCCAGCCACTCATGGCCCTTTCCTTTGCTGACCTGACCGTGTTCCCACTGGGTTGTTGTTCCTCTGACCTCTCGGTGACAAGAGAGGGCCATGCTCCAGGTGGTTTGTCAGTGTATCTTGTGTTGCTCTCCACCAGCATCATCAGTCATCTGCTGTTGCTGACATTGTTCCTCAGACTCTAGCCCACAGGCATGGAGGAATATGTGCAGAGTTGCTGTTTTCATAGATTATGCATGTCATATCAAATAATATGTAGACATTTCAACTTCTTCCCTTCATATTCCAAAACAATTCACTTGTCTTTCTATTAGTGTCAGAGAAGGAGAATTCCCTAAACTGACTTGCTGGGAACCCTGTACCAGGTATGGAACAGTGGTGGTGACAGCACATTGGGGAGCTCATTTGGATGAGAGTGATTTTCCAGAAAAGGGGCAACTCTGTGCCTTTAGCATCTAAACAACTTAGTAGTGGCAATTTGGGAACCAGCAAGGAAAAGACATCAGGCAGGAAAAAGAAAACATGCTTATCAGATTCAAAGGTAAAGAGCTGACTTATGATGATAAAACCTAAATTTAGGTTCAGTCATTTGATATAAATATAAATGTGGGCTTCTATTCATATATTTACATTGACATATATGTAGGCCTACACATACCCATATTCACTTACACATATTCACATTTACATATGTGTATGCATGCCAATATATGTGCATCTACTTGCATACACATACTCTCACACAGAAACACACGCACACGTTCCGTGGATTCTTCAAATTATTAAACCAGGAGGGAAACTGCAATTTTACTTTTCTTTTTAAGAATAATAAGGGGCAAGAAGGAGGAGTGAGTCCCAGGGGAAAGCATGGACTCATAGAGAAGAAAAATAAAATCAGACAGATAAATTAAAATACTCTCCACAAGCTAAATTTTCTTTAAATGCTCTTGCTTATTTTTTATACCTCTTTCCCTGTCCCTGACAAAGGCCCTCTTCTTGGTGGGTCCTGCCTACCCTGTCATGGTCCTGAGTGTCCCCTCTGCCCAGCACCCTATTGTACCCTCTGGAGGAGAGTTTGCTTCTGTGTACGCCATAACCCCCTCTTATTGTATCACTAGCATAGTAATACTTTGCCATGTCCTCAGCAGTCACAGAGCACAGCTTCAGAAAGAACTGTTTCTTGGCTGTGTCTCTAGTAATGGAGCTGCAGCCCCTGAGGGATGGGCTGTTGATCATGTTCCCATCATATCACCCCATCCACTGAAATCCCTTCCCTGGGGGTTGGCAGATCCATTCCCAGCAGGAACCACTGCTTATGATGGAGAAGCCAGAGATGGTGCAGGTGAGAGTCAGGTTCTGTGAAGGTTTCACCAGTTTTAGGTCTGACTCCCTCAGCTGCACCTGGGAGAGGACACCTGAGACAAGGAAACTACAGTGAGTCACAACCAGTCCCCATAGCCTGTGGCCCCATTTCTGAAATCCTGTTAAATCTCACATGGGGGAGTTGTCAACAAGCAGAGCAAGAGATGCAGCAGGTTCATGGTTTTCTCCTTTAGGATTCTTCTTCCTCAGACCCTACCATTTGTGAGAAGTCACATTGATTAACCCTAATTAAGGCCACTCCTTCCCTACTTGTCTTGAGGAGAGATTTGGATGTGGGTGGCCCTGCAGCTACAAGAGGGGAGCAGGTAAGACCTCAGGGTGCACATGGATTTCTCAATGCAATGTTCTGCCCCATTTGTCTGATCCTGGTGGAGAGTAAATGGAATTGATTAATGTTTAAGAAGCACTATGGACAGTTAGTAATAAAAGAGAATGTTTCAGTGCTAGGATGAATATAATCAATTTTGAGTAGGGGGGACATAAATTTAGATACAGGAAATGAATAGATGGATTTAGAAAAATAAGATTTACTAGGTGTCCTGTGCCTCTTTGTATATATCCAGGAAAAATCAAAGTTACTTACAAACACCATAGAATGGGTGAGTAAAGAATTACAAACCATTATAATATGCAGTCAACCAAGATATTGCTTCTGAAATTGAGGCACAGATGATTTGTTTCCTAAACCTCCTGAAATTAAGATTAATTTAAACATAAGGAAAATTAATGAAGTATTACAGAAACATCCATTGTGCAAGTGCTTATATTTAAAGTGATGGAGTAATAACTAAAAACAAAAAACAAAAAAACTGACCTATTATTACTGACTTGTTAGATACATTCCCATTTGATTCTAATATGTCATATTAAATGTTAACAAATTACATTAAGAAGATGCATTCTGCTGCATGAAAAATGACCCAACTTTAACAATAACATTGATCATTTCACATTTCCTAAGGGACATGAATTCTGCACTGACTTATCTTTATGACTTTTGCCCTATATCCTTATGAAACTGTAGTTAAGATGTTGGCCTGAACTGTAGCTGTCTTCAGGCTGGAATGTGGCTGGAGAAACCACTTCCAAGAAAGTTCCCTCAGAGGGCTGATGAGTAGGTGCTTGCTGGACCTTAGATATCCCCATAGTCATAACACCTTGTGCACATGGTGGGTTTTTGGCAGGAGGTCACTTCCTGCCCCTCCCTGGGCTTAGCAGACTCTTCTTCATGTCAGTACACATCTCAGGGCAGGCTCCATATGCATTCTACTCCCCATAAAGGGAAGGGGGATTGGCTCTTATCCCTCCCACAAGAGGCCGTGGCCATAAGAGCTTCTTGTCACTTTCTTGCAGCCTAAGCTTCTTGGTCCTCACTAGAGAAGATGCTCTATGGGTGGTGATGACTGATGCCTGTCCCAGGGTATTTAATCACCACTAGGATGCTCTTGTCATATGAGGAGACTCTTGGGTCTCCTGCTTTGCCCTACTCTTTCCCCAAGGATCCAGTGACAGTCCAGGTAAAAGCAATGAATGCCCCTTGTATCTGGGCTGCTACTCTTGGTATTTCAGAAATTGTTAAACTGCCTCTTTATTTCATCTTACCCAAGTCTACAGATCCCTTAAAGATTATTGTCTGAAATTTATCACTCCTTTCATTTAGAAAACAACTATCTAAGTCTACAGATCTATTAAAGATTATTGTGTGAAATTTATCACTCCTTTTATTTAGAAAACTACAACATATACTTGAAATTAATTTTGAAGAGAATATATAATACTTTTCTCTTATCAACCTCACTGCTTGTCTCTAAATCTTGTAATCTATTAACAAATGCCAGACATTTACCTTAAAGCTTTGTTATAATAATTATATATTTAAATTCCATGTTTTCTCACCTCTTGTATCTTTCCTATGTATCCTCCCTCTCACTCCCTTCTTACATTCTCATAATAAAATATGCAGATATTCTACAGAAGGATGTTTTAACACAACCACATGTATCTAAATGATTTTTTCTTTTTTTAATTTTAATTTTAATTTTTTACACTTTTTAAAAAAGTTAATAGATCACAAAGAATGTTACATTGAAAAACATAAAAAGCATAAAAGGTTCCCATATACCCTGCTCCCAACCCCTGCACCCCATCATTTTTGCAAATTGTATTTTTTGAAGATATATACATCACCAAAAAAGTTACATTTAATATCTAGTCTCTAGATATTAAAGAGGTTGCCAATGTATGACAAATGTAGAGTTAGTAAACTAACACATTTTGTACACTTTGTGTTAAAATTCATAGAAATGCTGTCTTCTGAAAATGGCTTTTGGAAATGAAATTGTAAAACCACATCTAAGTGACATGTGCCTGTAAATCAGCCACTGGGTTTGTAGTAAAGAGAAGGGATTGGGAGAAATGAAGGGCTCTAGACCAGAATGTTTCTATTTAGAAGACACTTTCAAATATAATCATTGTTACATGTGTATAGTTTATTTAACACTACTGTGTATATAGTGGATGAATTAAGTCCTTATTTGAAACATCTAGACTTTCTAGATGTTTAGAAGTGCACAAAGCATGTTAAAAGTAGAGGTAGTGAAATAAAATTGTAGATATTGTTTTGTTAAATTTCATATGAAAGATCTTTTGGAAATGGAGTGGTTACAGCACCTCCACAGCAGTTACATACTATGTGCTGTTTCAGGGAGGAGGGGGAAGGAAGTGCCAAGTGCTCTAAGGCAGTAAGTCTGTAGTTAGATAAGATAAACCATCATCTGTGTTCTGTGCATTTTCTTTTACTTTTCTGTGTAAATAGTGTATATAATGGACAAACTAGTCCTAATGTTATATCATCTAGTCTTTCTAGATGTTAAAGAGGTTGCCAGTGTATTACAGAAGTAGAGTTAGTAAACTAATGCATTTTGTACTTTTTTTTTTTGTTAAAATTCATAGGGAAGACTGTTGAAAACGACAGAATTAAATTTGTGAAAGCAAAATTGTTCAAAAAAAAAAATCCCCTCTAAGCATTGCAAATGCAAACCACTAAGTTGATAGAGGTCAGAAGGGGAAGGATTATAGGCCGGAATGTTCCTTTTAAGAAGACATTTTTGGGTTATATCCTTTATTATGTGTGCGGTTTATTCAGTGCTACTGTGTGTATTGTGGACAAGCTTAAGTCCTTGCTTGAAACAGCTAGTCTTTCTAGATGTTTAGAAGTAAACAACATGTTAAAGTAGAAAGTGTAAAACAATACTTCAGATATGTTTTCTGTTAATACGTAGGCATGACTATTTGGGGAATGGGATTGTTAAACTAGATGTCTTGGAGCAGGATGCTGATGGGGTGGTGGTGGGGGCAGGGAAGGAAGTGCCCAGGGAAGGTTCTTTGCTTGTGAGTTGCGAGACAAGTTCAGATTGTCTGACCATTGTTCTCTAGGCATTTTAGTTATTACTGTGTATTACAGGACAAGACCTAATGTCCAAAGTATGTAAAAAATAGAGGTAGTAAAATAATCCCTATATAAAGGTTCTTGTGTTAGTTTTAGGATGTACTGTCTTCTGGGAGTGACCTCTGTCCATCCACCTTGAAATGGTGGGTGAGGAAGATGAGGAAGGGCAAAGGGAAGGGCTCCTTGGTAGTACTCTATATCTAGAAGACAGTTGTAGATTATAACCATAGTTCTATAAGTACATTTTTTGGTAAAAATACCTGTGTTAATTGCAGATATGGTTCATACTTTACTTCACATCTAAGCTTTTTAGATATCTTGAGGTGACAATGTATGATAAAATGTAGAGCTAGTGAATTAATGAATTTATAAATATCTTTTTTTTTTTTTTTAGTTAATAGAAGCATTTTTGATGTGGAATTGTTAAACCAACTCTGAGCAGTATGCACCAGGACTTGTTCATTAAATTGACTGCAGAAGGGCAGGGGGAGGGGTATATGCAGATGTGTTCATATTTCCATTTGAAGCTAACAGTGTGTGAGCATCTCTTGGCTATACCATTGGAAAACATTGTTAATTCAATAGAAACATATGTTCTTGCTAATAATTCAATATAGATCTGATAATGAATTTTCTTAGAAGCATTATACTTATTGTACTCTTGCTTTTGTCTCACTTTAACTTGAGCATTATTAAGGGAGCACAGTATTTGTAATTCTGCCAGTATCTATAGAGGCCTGTTGATATTTTTGTCCCCAAGAAAGGAATACATTTTTTTCCCGCTGAGATGGTGTCATATATTCTTGGTCATCACAATATCTCATGGCTTTGGGGCTGTGAGTTGGTAAATATTCATGATGTGTGATAAAGCATGATACATTCTGTGAGATCTTGACTAGATAAAAATGTATGCTCCGTTGTGTCTATACACACACAGGACCTAAAGGTTATGTCAAACTAAACTGCTTATGATTCTGGATGACTTTTGTGTTCTTTGCTTCTTGTGCTTTTCAGTTTTCTATATTGCACAATTAAAAGTTTGAAAAAAAATAAATGTTACTTTAAAAACCTTAAAAAAAAAAATATGAGGTTCCCATATACCCCCCACCTCCTCCACTCCTCCCACACTGACAACCTTCTCCATCATTGTGGTGCACACATTGCACTCAGTGAACACATTCTGGAGCACTGCTGCACCACATAGATAATAGTTTACTCTGTAGTTCACACTCTCCCCCAGTACATTCAGTAGGTTAAGGCAGAATATATAAAGTCCCTAATCTGGACCTGCAATATTATTTAGGACAACTCAAAGTCCCAAAAATGCCCCCACATCACATCTCTTCTTCCCTTTCCCTGCCCTCAGCAACTACTGTGGTCACTTTCTCCACCTCAATGTTACAATTTCTTCTATTACTAGTCACAATAGTTTTATAGTAGAATATCAGTAATATATTTTATTCTAATCCATATTTTATTCCTCCGTTCTGTGGACCCTGAGATGGTGATGTCCATTCCACCTCTAGATCAAGAGAAGGTTAGATTACACATGGATGTTGGATGCAATTCCTCTGCTTGCAGTTGTTGGCATTCTTGATTCTCTGGTGTGGTATTTGACCATTTTCATCTCCCTGTTAGCTGACCTGGGTAAGTCCAATGAACCAGAGAGTAGGAATCACAACCCTGCTGAGGCTCATGATTTTTAAAAATTTGGATACGCCAAGGAAAATTTCTTCATCTTATTCTTTGGAACAATCATTTTCCTCATTCTGTTCATTGTGAATGTCAGGGACTGCAGCCAGAGCAGTGTCTTGCCCAGAGACTTGTCATTGCTCAAAACCCACAAACTCCTGGACTCCCTAGTGCCCTAGCTCTATGGCTCACAGCCATGCAGGGCCTCTCTGATCCTAGAAGATTCTTCCACACATACATAGTCAGTATGTTTAGTCTGAACAACAAAGTCCCAGAGTTATGCAGAGCATGGGGTTCCTGGAAGAATGTGTTTGTAAAAGAGGAGCCACAGACAGGACCCGGAAACAGGAAGCCCCTCTCCAGCCTCCTGTACCTTCCCCTAGGGCTGTGCTTCCCTATGCATGGTCTTTAGTGTCCCCTGCAGGGGGTTTATGACTTTCCTCCCATTGTCCTCCCTACTTGTGTTTCCAGCAGTGATGACTTATCTGTTGAGAGAGCTGGTTCTGGTGTTATCTGTTTGGATAGTGAATCCCATTCATAGGGGCTGTGTGATGTCCCTATGCATAAAACGCCCTCAATCCTTTCCCCAGTTTGAAAACTCAGTGCATCCACTGTATGTGTGTGAATTCTGAAGCCTCTTAGAGGACCTCAAAGTCCCCAGAATCTCCCAATCTCTCCAGGTCTCCTCCAATGTTATGTCACACTATACATTGCAGATTCCAGAGAAGGTAGACTGAGATGCCCAGTCACACAACTGCAGCATCACTGTGTCTTCCACTGTGATGATATTATCTTTTGTGACAGGCTAATATGTCAACTCAGCCACATAATTGTGTCTTGTTGTTTGGTCAAGCAAGCACTGGGTTAATTGTAATACAGGGACATTTATGGGCTTTAGTCATCAGTTTGCTGCACAGATGGCTGATTATTTATCTACAATCAACTAGGAGATTGCCATCAGCAATGAGTAATATTTTATCCAATCATTTGAATTCCTTCAGCATTCAGAGTGAATTTCCCAGCTCATCTTTGTACAGCCAATATCTCCCAGAATCTCTTTAAGGACCTTCATTGGACTTTCATCAGAACCCCTAGTTTGCAGCCTGCTTGAGGAATCTGGACTTGTGCATACCCATGGACACATGAAAGGATTTTATAAAATCTCATACTCTTCACATGTATTTCTTGTTGATTTTGTTTCTCCAGAGAACCTTGAGTAATCCACCTTGGAAAATGAATTGAAAGAAAATTCAGCCCAGGAAGTCTCCATGGTTGGCCATCTGGTCCTTCCTGGTGATGATGTGCAGAACTTGGAGGGCTCCTCTTCCACTGTTGCAGGGAGAGGGGCTGTGGGGATCCCACATATGGGCGGAGGTTGTACTGCACATATTTCTCCCCATAGACAAAGGGGAGAAGGTCATTACAATGTGCTGAGGACTATCTTTAGCCACACAGAGAAGGGTCACCAAACTCTGACTTTGGTTTATTTTGGACATGTCAAAGGTGAGAAACATCTTGTTCTGATTCTTACATGAACAACAAAAACAAGAGTTCTGAAAAATTACTAATTATCTAAGTGTATTCAAAACTTCCCAAAATTAAAGTCACAAAGAAAAATCTTAAAATCCCTAAACAGTGAGGTGCTGTAAAAAAGAAATGGTACCCAAAATAAAGTCTAGTTGATACAGGTATCATCAGCTCACCTGAAAGTTAGTTGAAGATTAAACTAGTTACTGTTATTTAATTTCTAGACTATTAGTACAATAAATTTTTTAGAGTGAAACTATGCATGTCCAAACTATCTTGCAGGCTTTTCCTCTATAATTAAGGAGAATCCACCAAAAATCTAAACAGAACAAAACAAACAAAATAACTACCCATTAGTGGTTCTTTGGGAGAGGGACAGCATCAATTGTGGAAATGCATTCACAAGCAACTCCCAGGTTCCACTGCAGAACAAAACAATATTCATGGGGAAACCCAATGAAGCCAATGCCCTATGTACCCAGTTGGGATCCAATAGAATGTGGGGGGAGTCCATCATGGAAAATATGTCCAGAACCACCTCCCCTCACTTCACTGAGGAATGAAAGTCTTAACTCTCAGATGAGGGCTCTGAAAAAGGCAGCTGAAGTGAATGTTATAAAACAATATTGCTTGGAAGGAAACATCTGGGAAAAACACATTCTTCCCAGGGAGGGGACAGAAATCCATGATAGGGCAATAATGTCTCACATGGAAAGACAGGGGCCCTAGGATGGTGTTCCCACCACTGGGTATCCTGCTCATATCCCCACCTCTCCTCTTAATACTTTGATTTAGAGAGTAAAACAGACAAGTATCCAGGTAAACCTTAGGTGATTGCTGTATTCTGCAAGGGTGCACCTGTTCCCATGCTGGGTCCTAAAGGTGCAATTGAGCCTACACAACAAGGAACAGGAATTTCATCCCTTAAACACAACATTCCAATGAGAAAACTGTTTCCCACATGGAGATGCAGAGCAGGGTGGGGACAGGTGGAGGCAGGCTCAGCTTCCCAGGATGCTCTGGAATGTCAGGTCCAAGCACACATCTGAGTAAGTCTGTCCTCCCTAGGAGGACCATCAGGTAAGCTCAGTCTTCAGAAATTTATGGTTATTTTGTGAAGTATCAGTGGATGGGAGGGTGTGTTCACCACTTCCTTTACTTTGCTGATGTCATTATTAAGTAGTAACTTCATAAATGTGTAATTTGATTAAGTTGTCAGTACTGCTGTTAGATATTTTAATTACTACTATTACTGGTATTATTTCCTCTGAGAACCAGAAAGAGTCTATGTGTGCTATCACCTCTAATCATAATGTATCCTGGAAATTTGTTAATATGAACTGAAGTTCATAGTAAACATAACAAAACATTTATCAATAACCTGTTCCAAGTTGGTGAGGCAAAAATATGAGTTCTGCTATAAACTCAATAATGGATCTTGGACAAATTTGTGGATTAAGGAACACATCATACAACATGTTCCAAGGTTAGGACCTGGAGCATGAAGCATCCAAAACACTAATGGGTGGAGCCTCTGTGAGGTGAAGTATAGGAAGGAAAAGCAAATCCACTCATGGAGTAAATTATATCAATGTGAGGACACTGCGCTTAAGGTCAAAGTGCATTTTTTTTGTAGGTGAGATATATCCACATCTCCCTGTTTGCTTTGAAGCTAAAGGACCCCCAGTAAGGTATGTTTTCAGAGTTAATCCATTCCTGTGGGTGTACTTACTGTAAGTAGCATCTTTTAATAAGGTAACTTCAATTAAGGCATGGCCCAGAGTAGGTATTAATCCTTTTAATGGATCCCTTTATGAATGGAATGAATATGGAGAAAGAGCAAAAATAAAGATAAATAAGCAGGAAAAAAAGCCACAGAAGACAGAACCTGGAAGCAAAACCTGGAAGAGCAGAGAGAGAACAAGAAATGCTGCCATGTCCTTGCTTGGAGACACAAGAGTCAGGGTTACCAGCAGCTGGTCTACAGAGAGAGAGCATCACCTGACAGTGTCTTGATGTGAACATTTTCTTGGCCTCACAAGCATAAGCTTCTTAACTAATAAGTTTCTGTTGTTAAATAAAGACCATTTCCGGTATATTCCACCTCAGCAGTCTAGCAGTTTAAGACATGTGCATCTTTGAAAGTTTGGCATTTCCTTATGTTTATTCATGTGGACAAACTTCTGTTTATATTATTTATTTCACATAACTTTATAGCATTTATTTATCAATGGAATTACCCAAATATAGATGCTTTAATTTAATTCTATTGGAACTGTTTCTGAAGCCATGTACCAGAATCAAGAAAGTACCTTCCCGTAAGATGAATAATGAGTCATCAAAGAAATCCCAGATGCATTAAGGGAGCTCCCTCATGCTCTTCCTACACTTGCCCCTTGACCTATTCCCTGTGTCTGTGGTCCTGTATCCCCATGCATCTGCCCTGACCTTGATCATCTTGACCTCCTCCTGCACCTGCACATGGTCCAGTCCCCTGGGCTCTATGCTCCTGAGTGTGCCTGCATTCAGTCTGATTGACCTTGCTGGTAGCTGAGGACAAGCACACCTTCCATCTTTCATGCATGTTGAGACCCACAGCACATATCTTTTCTGGTTCTCAGCATTTTGGTTGTTGGCATTAAGTGGCACCTGGAATTGTCCTTGGTAGGCATACTGGTTAGGGATGGCTGATCTACAGTTGTGGTCAGTGTGGCTATTGTAGCTGACCACCATCTGCAGACCCTGGCCAGGTTCCTCCAGGATGAAAGAGCCCATGAGCATCAAAGCTGCTCACTCTGCTCTCTGCTACTGAACTCTCCAGTTGTCCTCAGGGACACTCCTTGCTGGTCAGATGAATTGTTTGCTGGGAGAGAAGGGGAAACACCCTCAGAAGAAACTGCAGAAACACTCTCCCTTGTCTCTGCTCCTGATCCTGGAGCTTCTGGGACCTGAGAGGTCCTGGAGGCCACTCTGCAAGGGAGACTTGTCAGGTTTCACACCACCTCCCTTCACTGAATCTCAGTAATACAAGCTGCATCCTTGGTACTCAGAATGTCCATCTGCAGGCACAGATGTTCTTGGAAAAGCCTCTGGAATTGGTGAATTGGCCCTTCCAAGTCTGCATAGCGTGTGGAAATGGAGGTATAAAATTTCCAAGACACACTCTTCCCAGGAGTCTTAGACACCCCTGGGGTGTACTAATAACCTCCCAGACCCACCACATGGACATTTTCAAGGACAAAAATCCTAGCTAGAAAAAGTGCCACACATACCTGCTGTTGCTCACACTCACATTAACCCACTTCCACAATGTCTGCTTCCCCATAATATGGCTTTTTAAAATAGTGATAAGGAATGTGGCCAGTCTCGAAGCCAAACTCAGCATGTAAATGCATGCCTTCCCCCCAGCGTGGGACATGACACCCGGGGATGAGCCTCCCTGGAAACGAGGGACCAGTATCAACTACCAACTGATGATGCAACTGGAAAATGACCTTATACGGAAGGTTCAATGCGGATCAGCAGAATATCCATGTCTACATAAAATACCATGACTTTAAAATGCTGTTTGATCTAAAGTAAGGGGGAAATGGAAAGGAGAAATGAGTTTATATGGCTACGAGTTTCTAAAAAAGAGTCTGCAGGCTGGCAGAAGGATTGCCCTCATGCACAACTGAGCAGAGTCAGAGAGACAGATAAAGCAGATACAACCCCCAGATATTGGTTCCTTTGAGGGCTAAAGAGACCCATGGGAGTTATGGTCATGGCCGATGGGGTTAACTACCAGGGCAGATGGCCCCTCTTTGGAAATGGTGTTTATGTGTGATGAATCTGGACTCAGATGGGATCTCCCTTCATAAGACTTTCATGCTAATGTGCTGGAGGTGCAGTTAATGTTGGGGTTTAAGATATATTTAGGGGATTTGAATCTCTGGACTGACAATGTGATAGCCAGGTCCTGAGCCTCAACAGACTCCAGCACCTACAATCTGATCTATTGGACTTACCACACTCAGCTAAGATGGAGTTGAAGAAGGACAACCACCACACCATGGAGCCTAGAGTGATTACAACTGAAAATGGGAGGATTGCATCCAGCATCCATGTGGAATCTGAGCCTCCTCTTGACATAGAGGTGCAATGGACACAACCAATCCAATGTCCACATAGAAGAGGTGGCATTGGATTGGGAAAAGTGGACATGGTGGACGATGGGTATGGGGAAAGGCAGGAAGAGATGAGAGGTGGAGGCGTCTTTGGGACATGGAGCTGCCCTGGATGGTGCTTCAGAGGTAATCACCGGACATTGTAAATCCTCACAGGGCCCACTGGATGGAATGGAGGAGAGTATGGGCCATGATGTGAACCACTGTCTATGAGGTGCAGAGGTGCCCAAAGATGTACTTACCAAATCCAATGGATGTGTCATGATGATGGGAACGAGTGTTGTTGGGGGGGGGAGAGGGGGGGTGGGGGGGTGGGGTTGAGTGGGACCTCACATATATATTTTTAATGTAATATTATTACAAAGTCAATTAAAAAAATAAATAAATAAAGTTAAATTTTCATTTTACTTAAAAAAAAATAAAAAAAATAAAAAATAAAATAAAATAAAATAGTGATAAGGAATATCTATCTCAGCCCTAATTCCATGAGAATCTGTTTTCAGTCTTAATCACCAAATGAGAGCTACAGGGAACCCTGGGAATGGGGTTTCACTTCCAGAGCTGCAGGATCAGGGCTGGGATAATTTACATTAGCAAAGTGAATGTCCATATTTCTAAGTCCTCCTAAGATATAGCAAGCCCTGACCTAGTAGGCTTGGGAGAAGGAAGTGCTTCAGGGCAGATATGAGTGTCTCAGGGGAGACCTCTTGGCTACAAAAAAAACCCACCAGTGACCATATTAGTAATCATCAAAAGTAGAAAAATGATATTAGATTAGATTGTAGGTGAATTTAGATCCCAAGTTATATTAGAAGCAAATGTAGCAATTGACCAACAATTATGTCTTTAACTGTGAGTTTGGACCAGGGAAAGATATGAAAGAAGACTACCAGAAAATCTCTCATAGTAGGGTGACTCTCAGAGTAAACAAATCTGTGCTTCCATGAGAAGTATCAGAGATTTAATGCCTTCTTGTAGGAATACTTCCCTAAATTATTCCAATTATGTCACTAGCGAATAAGCAGTCAAGAAAAAATCATCATGGGAGAAGTGTAACATTACTATTGTTGATACAACATATTATATATATATATCAAGAATTTATGAGATTTACAAAGATGCATGTATGCAAAATTCAAGCAATGGAGAAAATGAATACCACAGAAACTGCCTTTGGGAATGACATATGGCATATTTAAAAAATGGTAATTTCAAAAGAAACCTAAAGAAAGCCTTGGTTAAAGAATGAAGGAATGGTGAAAGTAAGTGTAGCTCAGTGGTTTGAGCACCTGCTTCCCATATATGAGGTCTAGGGTTCAATCCCCAGTACCTCTTTAAAAAAAAAAAGTTGTTCCATTATGGGAAGCAGATTTGGCTCAATTGATAGACCATCTGCCTACCACATGGGAGGTCCAGGGTTCAAACCCCAGGCCTCCTGACCTATGTGGTGAGCTGGCCTATGTGCAAGGAGTGCAGTGCCACACAGGGGTGTCCCCTGAATAGGGGACCCCCACCTGCAAGAAGTATGCCCCATAAGGAGAGCCACCCTGTGCATAAAAATTTCAGCCTGCCCAGAAGTGGCGCCACACACATGGAGAGCTGATGCAGCAAGATACAAGAAGAGACACAGATTTCCAGTCCTGCTGACAAGAATGCAAGCAGACACAGAAGTACACACAGCAAATGAACACAGAGAGCAGACAATGGGGGGAAGGGGAGAGAGATAAAAAAATAAATAAAAAAATAAATAAATAAATAAATAAATAAATAAATAAATGAAGGGATGCATAATGAAAATGGTGTATCAAATAGTTAACTTCAATAAATACAGAAAAATTTTTAAAAGAAACAACAGGACATTCTTGAGATGAAAAGTATAATAGCTATTTTTAAATTAAAAAATCACTGAACATGTATGACTGTATATTTGACAGAATTACCATAAAGATTAGAATTACTAATGAGAGTACGGCATTCCTATAAATATTTCAAAAAGAACTATGATTAACACAAAATGATAAGTGATTAAAATACACATTGTTATTAAATTTCTAAACTCTGAGTGTCATAAAGTTGCAAGAGGAAGTCCTCAGGGTCCTGATCCCCACTGTATGGCAGGTTTTCCCTGAAGAATTAAGGAGAATACACCACAAACACACACACAAAATACACATAAACCCAGAACAAAAGAAACAAAACAACTCTCCCCCAACGTTGATAGGTGAGAGGAACAGCAACCATTGTAGAAATTCACACAGAACCACCTTCTTAGTTCCAATGCAGACCAAATGATACTGTATGAGGAAACCAAACTGAACCAATGTCATATGGACAATGGTGCTACACAAAAGAATATCAGAGAAGACTGAGGTCATGATGGAAAATGTCAGTTACTTCCACCCCTTCATGCACAGAGAAATAAAAGCATTAACCTGCAGACAATGTATGCTGAATCTGACAACACTGGTGGTGAAATACCAATGCAGTTTGGGAGGAAACATCTGGTTACAAAGATACTCTACCCAAGGAGGGGGCAGAAATACATGAAACGAAAAATTTTGCCGTGAGGAGAAACAGGGAACTATGGATTGTTTTCATAACACTATCCATCCTGCTCACGCCAAAGCTTATCCACAGTATACTTGTATTCAGAGTGTACAACAGACAGTGAGCCAGGTACGCCATAGGTGATGATCATGTTTTGGAAAGGTGTCCCTACCCCTGACCTGGAATCCAGAGATACAATTTGGCCTGCACAACCAGGAACAGGATCTTGAATTTCTTTAAAAAAAAGGTGCATCAATGAGAAAGCTGTTTCCCACATGGAGCTGCAGAGCAGGGTGGAGGCACTTAGAGGCATGCTTGGCTTCATAAATTGCAATGGAAAATGAGGTCCAAGCACAGATATGAATAGGTCTGGCCTCCTTGTGAGGACAGCCATATAAGCTCTGCTTTCAGATGCTTGGGGCTGTATGGGGAATATTAGGAGTAGAACAAGTTCATTCTGATGGCCTTACTTGTTTCATAGAAATCTATAACAAGTAGCTTAAAAATATATTCATATCAAATATTAAGGGAAAAATATGTGAAAAATAATTGATTCATATATCAATGAAAAATTAAGAGAAAGAATTAAATTTAAGTAGTATCAGTAATGCTCTCTAAATTAAAATTTGAGTATACGCTTTTATTTTACATATCTATTTATACATATTAAAAACTTTGCCTTGATGCAATTATGGTGTTGCATATAATAGAATCATAATATTTAAGAGTTTTAATATAAGGGCAGGAAACTGGTGAGGCACTTGGATGCTGCTATTGGAGAGTGCCAGGCTTTCCTACCTATTCCCACTTCCCCCTGAGGACTTGGAGCTCTGTATGATTGTGGGCAGGGAAATTTTGTCTGAGAATTCTCAGAAAAGTGAATTCATTTGAGTGAAATAACTTTACACAGATGATAAATACAACTTTTGTTCACATTTTCAATCATATTCCTAAGACCCAGACAAATTTCCACAATATTCATATAATTTTAATAATATATGTATGTATGTTATACATACATAATATAATGTATATATGTATATATAATATATATAATATAATATATAATAATATATATATGTATATATATGCTCATGTAGGTGTGTTTATATATGCATAAACATGAGCATATGAAAAATCTGTTTTGTGTTTGGATCTTGGGTACATCGTAGCACTGATTAGAAAAGATGCAATGGCTGTTCTCTGGGGGTTTACGTGTTGTGGAGAAAGAAGAGGGAACCCTAGGCAAGGCCAGGAAACTCCTCCCCAGCCCGTCTCTGCTTATGCCCCTGGATTTGGTTCCTTTGCACCCCCTGGTGGTCATGAACAGTCCCTACAGCCCAGCCCTAACCTGTGTCATGCAGGGGTGATTTGTGTCTTGCCTCCCCCTGACTTCCGCTCAGTGTCTCTCACACAATAATACATGGCCACGTCCTCGAAACTCAGGCTGCTCAAAATAACCTTCATTCTTGGAGTTGTCTTTTGGTAATTCTGAGTTGGGACTGCAGAGTTGGGTTATAGTTTGTGCTTCCACCACTTGTTATCCAGCTGACCCACTCCAGCCCCTTTCCTGAAACCTGACAGATCCAGCTAATATGATAACTGGTTAAAGAGAATCCAGAGACAGTACAGATGATTGACAGGGTCTGTGAGGGCTTCACCAGGCCAGGTCCTGACTCCTGCAGCTAAACCTGGGACAGGACACCTGAGGACAAGGAAAGTTCAGTGATTCCTGTGCTTAGATGAATCATCCCCATTATCTTCATGTCTTAATTCTTTGATACATCTGGGAGCTGCCACTAGAAACAAGAAAAAGCACAAGAGTTTCATGTTCCTGTGGATGAGGTACATGATGCCCAGGAAATATTACTCAGATTGAGTAGGGACCGGAATTTAAGTAAATGTTCTCTGTAGTTTCATCTTTCCGTTCATGTGGTGATTTGCATTAGGGAGTTAACTGTAAAATGAAAGGAGATGAGGGGAGGTCCTTTTCTTAGGGACACGTTGGTGGTGAACCACCTCACCAAGCCCACCTTTTTTAACTTCCAGGCAGAAAATGTGTTGAAGAATATGATCACAGAGTCAGATGCAGCCAGGGATCAAGAATGGGATTGGGCATATGGCTATTGTGCCCCTGCTCTCAGGGATTATATATACATGTGTGTTTGTGCCAATATAGAATTGTTGGTACATATGATATATTTATATTCCCTGACAATGTTTACTTTTAATAGCTTCTGTCTGGTTTTTATTGAAGCATGTATTCCACCTTCTCTGCCATGCTGATGTTATTCCTCAGTAGTATCTTCATGCTAAAGAAACACTTGCCCTGATCTTTCCCCTGACATGTCAAACCTGTGCAACTGGGGAAGATCAACCCTACTCACCACAAATCAATTAACTTGAACCTAGACAAATTAAGATCCACTCTTCTCTGAATATCTTTCTGCCTTATCTTATCATGAACAGAACTTGATTGTAGAATAATGAGTCCTTAAAGTTCAATAATATTAAAAAATAATAAATATGATAAGACATTACCACTTGTACCACTAGTATGTATCCACTAGTATGTATCCACTAGTATGTAGCCACTAAAGTGGGTGAGGCTGCATGTGAGGTAAAAAGGACTTGGCCAGCTACTATATCACTGATGATTATGACAGAATTTGGGAATTATGAAGAATATAATATACTTTGTTCCAAGCTTAGGACCTGTTGTATGAGGCATTTGGATCATCCATGTGTGGAAATGCAGTGAGGGGAGGTACAGGCAGGAAAATCCAATCCACATTTGGAGTAAAATATGTCAATGTGAGGACACTGAGTTGAGGATCAAAGTGCTTTTTTATGGGCAATAGGTTTCCACATTTCCATGTTTAATGCGTTGATTGTGACGTTGTCACTTGTTTATGTTGTTTCATGTGGATGAACTTCTGTGCATATTTGTTTCACCTAATGTTATAGCTTTATTTGTGAAAGGAATTATCCAAATATAAGGGCTTTAATGAAATTCCATTGAAACTTTACCCTAAGCCACACAGCAGTCAAGACCAGGTCCTACATGAGCTTTCTCATAAGATGAATATTAAAGTCATGAGTGAAATGCTAAATGCAAAAAGGAAGCTCCTTGGTGTTCATGCATGGTCAGGCATCCTGGTCATACAATAGCTGAGCTACAGATGTGGTCAATATGACTGCTGTAGCTGCCCAGGATCTGTAGTCTCTTCCAGGCTCCTCTTAATCCCAACATAGTCCATGGGCATTAAAGTTGTTCAGTCCGCTCTCAACTGCTGGGTTTCCAGGTATCCTCAGGGACACTGATTACTGGTCAGAACAATTGCTCACTGAGGGAGAAGAGGTAAAACAGAAACACAAAGGAGACTCCAGACAATAAAAGATCTGCATTTTCCCAAGTGCTCCCTGGAGACCAGGATGCAGGGGAAATTAGCATCTGGACTCAGAGCCCTCCTGTGTCTATGGGTTTCAGTCAGTAATACTCAGCTGCCCAGAAAGTCCATTTTCAGACACAGTCTTTTCTTGGCATTGTATCTTAAGGTTGTGAACTGGCCATTTATGGAGTCTATATAGTTTGTCTAACTTCCATTACCCAAGCCCTCCTGGGAAGCTGTCAGACCCTGCCCATCTAATTGCTACTGAATGTGAACCCAGAGGCTTCCCAGGAGAGTCTCAGAAATATGACAGGATATACAACAAAAGTCCCCCATACAACATGCTCTGCATCCCAGCTGAACTGGTTTTAATCAGTAGAGAGTGGGGCCCTGGTTGCATTTCCTCCTATCATGTAGAAAGGTCTGGGTTTGGAGGCCATCAAAGAGGATAGTATCCACAGCAGAAAGGAGTGTCCTGCGGAATGATAGCATACAGCAAAATTGATATTTTGTGATTGTGCTGGGCTAAACTCTTACACCCATCAAGTAATTTTATTTCTCCTAAAACATTTGAAAAATATGAAGTAAATCATGTTACCTCCGCTTCACAGATATAAATTTAAGAACAGAAGAATAGATAGGTTGTGTGACATGAGCATGAGCCCATATTGGGACTTCTGCTCTTCAGTGGACCCAACACCCTCCCTAAACCAGCTCCATGACAGAGTGGAAAAAGCCTAGTGAGGCATACATGACCCTAGATGACTTTCTGTAATTAAAGCTTCTGTTTTTGCTGACATGAGTGTTTACCTGAATAATGAGGAGAGGAACAGGGTTGAGGAAATATTTTTCATAAGTCTCTGACCTATCATGAGTCATCGAATATGCCTCCTTCTCTCCTTCCTTATCAATATGTCTTTATTATTTTTATAATTAATTAATACATAATTTACATGTTAAAAAGTATACAGAATTGGGTAAGTACTGACATGTGTACACTGATGCAACCAGCACCACTATCAGCATAGTGTACAAATCAAATATACAACAATTTTTTTCTTGTCACTTTGTAATTCCTGATTCTATTCCATCTTTTTTGGATTAATTCACATTTTTCAGAGGTCAGATGAATGGTATAATAGAGCAAGTGTCCATCAACCAATGAGTGGGTAAACAAAATGTGCGATATACATACAATGGGATACTATTCAGCTGTAAGAAGAAATGAAATCAGGATGTATATCACAACATGGATTAAACTTAAGGACATAATTTTGAGTGAATTTAGTCAGACACAAAATGACAAATATTGTACGGTCTAACTAATATGAACTAAAAAGATATGCTCTTATTTCTTTAGCTTCTTTCAGTCAATACAATTTTGGCAATCCAGCCTTAGTATTTTGAGTACCAAGCATTTGTTGTTCTAATGTGGAATAGTATCCCAATGTATGAATATGCCTCAATGCACTTATCTTTTCACTTTTTTATGACAAGTACTGCATTAACAGGACACTTGCTGAATTAATACCCAGCTTACAAAACCTTAGGAGAAGCTTCTGGCACATTGCTGGCTTCTCTACCCTCTCTGCCTGACAAGGTGGAGCCACTTTGTGCTCACATTGTAGGTCCCTGACACAATTCAAGAGAGAGTACATGCATGCCAGTACCAATCAATGTGGTGGAAGTTTGAAAGACTGTGCTAGGAACATATATTGTCCTCTCAGAATTTGCCTATAGGGCAGAGATGCTACTTGCAGGCAACTGGAAAAGTGTGAAAAATATTAGTTAAGATAGCCTGGGGCAGAAGACTAGCTGCATTAAGCAATGTGAAAGAGCAACCATGACCTCTCTATGTATGCCTCTTCTGTCACTTTTACTGAACCTGTGGTTGGCACTGGGGTTGCTGTACACTCAGGACTGTCTATGTGCCACCTGGGCTGTGAGCCTCAGCAGAGTTGCAAAACCTACTCTCTGGTTTATTGGACTTTCCCATGTCAGCTAACAGGGAGGTGAGGACCACCACACCAGGGAACTGAGAGAATCTACAGCTGCAAGCAAGAGAATTCCATCCATCACCCATGTGGGATCTAAGCCCTCTCTAGATTTAGAGGTGAAGTGGACATCACTATCCTAGGATCCTCAGAATGGAGGAATAAAATATGGATTAGAATGGACTAATTAGTATTCTGCTGTGGAATTATTATGACTTTAGGAATGGAAGAAATTATATCATTGATGGGGAGACAGTGGCCATGGGAGTTGCTGAAGGCAGGGAGAGGGAAAAAGAGGTGTGATATTGGAGCATTTTCAGGACTTGGAGTTGTCCTGAATGATATTGCAGGGAAACATGCAGGGCATTATATATCCCGCCATAACCCAGTGAATGGACTGTGAGAGAGTGTAAACTATAACATAAACTATCATCCATGCTGTGTAGCAATGCTCCAAAATATACTCATGAAATTTAATGAATGTACCACACTAATGAAAGATGTTGTCAATGTGGGAAGAGTAGAAGGTGTGGGGAGTGGGGTATATGGGAACATTTTATATTTTTTAATGTAACCTTTTTTGTGATCTATGTTTCTTTTTTGAAAAAGATAAAAATGAGCACCCAGGAGAGGGAGAAGTCCTTTTTCAAAGTGAGTAGTGGCAGCAATTACTCAATTTCCTGTGGATTGAACATGGGGAATTACTGGAGATTCCATTAATCACAAGCCCAGAAGAAACAGCAGCAGACTATCTAGATATGTGTTCTTTAATTTGGGTTGATTTGCAGCATAGGTGGTATAACTTCTGAAGAAAACCACCAGGCAAAGCAGAGCCAATATGCAAAGAGAGAAAAACATTCCTCTTTGCCTTGTTTTTATTATTTATTTATTTATTTACTTACTTACTTATTTTTACTAGCTCCTGGCATTCAAGAAAACCTCTTTGAAATCAGTACCTGGGTATAAATTTAAGGTAGAGCACAGAGACTAACCCCAACAGTTAATATTTTAAAATATTAAAATGAACAGAGTGCAGAAAAAGATCTAAAGAAAATAAAGTAACAGAAAAAGGTGACCTACCCAAAGGAATAATAAATAAATCCAGATACTATCAATGAAGAGGACCATACTTTGGACCTATCATATCAGAGAAAGACTTTAAAATAATGGTCCACAATATGATCAAGGAAATTAAAGAAAACATGGAGAAAGAATAAAGTGAATGCAGAAAACAATGAATGAACAATGTGAGACACTTTCCAGAGAAATAGTGAAAGTAAATAACAAAATAACAGAAGGGAATAATTGTCTAAACTATTTCAACATCAGATAAGAGATGGCAGAAGAATGAATCAATGAAATCAAAGGGGACACAAATAAAATGATTTAAAATGAGCAGAAGAAAGATACATGAATGAATAATAATGAAAAAATCCTGGGTAATGTGAGATCATAGGTTAGAAGACAAAATATCATTAAAATCTCAATTCTACCCAAAATGATCTACAGATTTAATGCAATCCTGAAAAAATTCCAACACTCTCCTTCATAGAATAGAAACAGTGAATTATTAAATTTATTGGGAAGGATAATATCCCCCAAATATCCAAAAATATCTTAGAAAAGAATGAATTCAAAGGACTCTTACTCTCTGACTTTAAAGCATATTATTTAGCTACAATGATAAAAACAGATTGGTACTGGCATAAAAATAGACAGACTGGCTAATGAAATCAAACTAAATGTTCACAAACAGTCACTCACATCTATCGTCAAGTAATTTTTTACAAGACTGTCTAGTCCACCCAGCTGGGGAAGAACAGTCTATTCAACAAATGGTGCTGGGAAAACTGGATATCAATATCTAAAAAATATATATTACACTCTCCCCTGTATTATGCAAAAATTGAGCAAAAATGGATCAAGGACCAAATATAAAATTAGAACTATAAAATTCCTAGGAGAAAATGTAGGGAAATATCTTCAATATATTGTCATAGGTGGTGACTTCTTTGACCTTACATTCAAAGAATGAGAAATGAAAGAAAATAAATAAATAAATGGGACCTTCTCAAAATTACATACTTTCATGCTTCGACTATCATTAGAAGGAGAAAAGGCAGCCTATACAATGAGAGAATATCATCAGAAACCATATTTATGCAAAAGATTTTATTTTCTTGTTATATGAAATGATCACACAACTCAAGGACATAAAAACAATCAACCCAATTTTAAAAATGTGCAAAAAGCTTGAACAGATATATTTCCAAAGAGGAAATACAAAAGGACAAAAAGCACATGGCACCAAGGGATTACTACCGATCACTAACTAATGAGGCAACTAGTAAAAGACCTTGAATAAAAGGGAAAATGGTAAAGAAAAAGGAGTTTTTATGGTAAGAGTCTTCAAAAAAGAGTTGTGAGGTCGTCAGAGGGGTCATGCTTAAGCACTTCTCAGCAGGATCCCAGAGACAGCCAAAGTAGATACAATACCAGTTACTGATGCTCCTGAGGGCTACAGAGACACACAGGTTCTATGGTTATGGCAGATGGCTCTGGAGTTCAGTGCCTTGGCCTTGTCAGTGGGCTCAACTTTGGAATTTGTGTTCCTGAGTGTGATGGAGTTGGACTCAGAAGTGACATTTCTGCAAATGCCTCTTCTGTCACTTCTACAGAATGTGTGGTTCATGCTGGAGCTGGTGTGGGCTCAGGATACTTGAATCTCTGAACTGGCCATGTGCCAGCTGTGTCCTGAGCCCCAGCAGGGTTGCAGCTCCTACTCTGTGCTTCATTGGATTTACCCAGCTCAGCTAAGTGTGAGTTGAAGATGGTCAACAACACCAGGGAACTGAGAGTGCCTACAACTGCAAGCAGGAGTATTGCATCCATCAACCATGAGAGATCTAAGTCCCCTATAGCAGTGGAGTGGACATGGTCCACAGGATGGAGGGATAAAATATGGATTAGAATGGACTTACTGGTTTTCTACTATAGAACTATTGTGACTAGTAATGGAAGAAACTGTAGCATTGATCTGGAGAAAGTGGCCCTGGTAGTTGCTGAGGGCAGGGAGAGGGAAGAAGAGATGTGGTGTGGAGGCATTTTTGGACCTTGGAGTTGTCCTTAATGATATTGCACAGCAGATGCTGGATGTTATATATCCTGCCATAACCCACTGAATGTATTGGGGGAGAGTGTAAACTACAATGTAAGTTATTGTCCATGCGGTGAGGCAGAGTTTCAAAATGTATTCACCAAATGCAATGAATGTGCCACAATGATGAAAGAGGTTGTTGATGTGGGAGGAGTGGGGGTGGATATGATGTGGGGTATATGGGAACTTACAATCTCTTTATTTTTTATTTTATTACATTAAAAATAAGAGATTCCCATATACCCCCCACCCCCCTCACCCCACTGCTACAGACACTGCTCAGTGCCCAATCTGCCAGAAGTAGAGACTCACACTCAGCCCCAAATATGGCACCATTCCTCAAGGTAACAAACCTGCTACCTGGTGGCAGGTTGACTACATTGGACCACATCCACCATGGAAAGAGCAGTGATTTGTTTTAACTGGAATAGACATACATACTCTGGATATGGGTTTGCATTTCCTGCATGCAATGTTTCTTCCAAAACTACCATCTGTGGACTTGCCAAATGTCTTATCTACCACCATGGAACTCCATACAACATTGCTTCCAAACAAGGAATCCATTTCAAAGCAAATGATGTGTGGGAATGGGCATAAACCCATGGAATTCACTGGTCTTTCCATGTTCCTGAAGCAGTTGGATTGATAGAACAGTGAAATGATCTTTTGAAGACTCAATTATGGTGCCAACTAGTTGCCAATACCTTGCAGGCCTGGAGCAATGTACTCCAGGAGGCTGTGTATGCTCTAAATCAGCATCCACTAACTCGTGCTGTTTCTCCCATAACCAGGACCCATGGGTCCAGGAATCAATGCGGTGGAAATTGGAGTGACATCACTCACTATTACCCCTGCTGACTCACTAGGAAAATTTTTGCTTCCTGTCCCTGCAACCTCAAACTCTGCTGATCTACAGGTTTTAGTCTCAAAAGGAGTGTTGTCACCAGGGAGCACAACAATGATTTTGTTGAAATGGAAATTAAAACTGCCACCTGGTCACTTTGGGTTCCTCTTACTTCTGAATCAACAGTCAAATAAGGGAATTATTGTATTACCTGGGGTGATTGATCCTTACTATCAAGGGGAAATAAGACTGCATCTACATAATGGGGATGGCATAGGATCCTCTAGGGCATTACTTAGTACTGCCATATCCTAGATTAAAGTCATTGGAAAATTGCAACAACCCATTCCAAGCAGGAATAACAATAGCCTAGAATCTTCAGGAACGAAAGTTTGGGTCACCCCACCAGGCAAAGAATCATGGCAAGCTGAAGTGCTTGCTGAGGGTAATGGAAACATGGAATGGGTAGTGGAAGTAGGTAGTGATAAATAAGAACTTTGAGCACATAACCAGTTACAGAAATGAGGACTATAATGTCCATGAATCTTTCTTCCTTGTTTCATTATGATTATAATTGTACATGTACACAAAATGAATTTATTTGTCTTCTTTCCCAAACTTTCCCATTATCATAAAATAAGTTGTATCTGTTTCATGTCATAGTATTTGACATAGTTTCATGTCCAATTTGAGAGTGAAAATTACCCAAGGACTTGCACCCTATTCTGTATGCAATTAATGCATTTCTGGTTGTATACAGGAAATCTGAACACTGTTAGGCAGATATATACATATACATGTCTTTTATTATTTTTCCTTAGAGACTAAGTATGGTTTAAGATATTGTGTATGGTTGCTGAGTTGACCAGCGGTGGATATGATGGTTAAGTTATTGTGTCAACTCAGCCAGGTAATTGTGCTCTGTTTTTTGGTCAAGCAAGCACTGAGCTAACTGTAATACAAGGGCATTTATAGACTTTAGTCACCATTGACGTTACTGCAGTGGTAAATCATAGATAGCTAGTTATAATTACATCAGTCAGGGAGATTGCCATCAGCAATGACTACAGCTTAACCCAATCAGTTGAATGCCTTAAAAGGGGAAGTGATTCCAGTATTGAGAGATAATTTCCCAGTTTATATTTGGAGACCCAATATCTCCCAGAACTCATCAAGAATCTTCAGTAGGCTTTCATCGGCGTTTCTGATTGCAACTTGCCTGCAGAACCTGGAATTGTGCATCCCCATGGCTGTGTGAGAGACTCTGATAGATCTCTTATTATTGACAGATATCCATTGTTGATTGTGTTTCCCTAGAGAATCCTGACTAATACAGGGAGTAAGCAGAATCACAGAATAAGGTCCCTTCTATTTTGGTTCTAATTGAGAGTGAGATCTGTTCTCCTGCCAGGTTTTGATCAAAACCAGGTTTCCAGGTCCTGGGTGAGGAAAGGTTAGCCATAGACCAAATTGAAGTGCTAAACTGAAGTGTGTCCTAGCCATCTCATTTGCCATTTCCTTTCCTAAATGCTTAGCCCTGGCAGGATGCCCTGTGGGATTGCCAGTCCTCCCTGGCCTTGACTGGGACATGTCTGGAATAAGGGCTAGGAGGGAGACCTGAAGTATGCACATTAGTCACCTGGAGTGGGGTGATGCTTGAGTGGTTTCAAGTTAATCCGGTGGCTTTTTAAATTAAAAGGGCTATTGTCCCCACGACTCAGGCAAGGTGGCCATTTCTTTATCTTACGGGCACATTTATTAACCTCTTAGGAAATGAAATTTACCAGAACTCTTAATATGTTCATTATCTCTCTGCTTATGATCTAAAATAGAAAATATATCACCATAACCATCATGCACATATCTAGAGTTGGGGATATAGGTATAGTCCTTGATACTAATGTACTACCCAATGCATATGATTCTCTTTGAGCTGCAATTTAATATATTTAAGCTGTATGATTACAATATCATACATGTCTCTCCATGGGAGCAGGTCATAACAACAATTGTGCTTAAGTTCTATTTGCATCACTCTGGTAATCATTTCTCAACTTGGTATGCCCTTCACACAGCCAGCATGCTGCAGCACCATTGACCCTAGAGAGAAGCTAGGAAGGCAAGCTCCAGCATTTCACCAGTCTGGGGCACAGCGCCCTTCAGCAATAAGAAACTGTGCCAGTCTGGCATCAACATCCATTGTGTGTCTGGCCATATCAAGCCATAGTTGGCTGATGCAGGACTCCAAAACTTCCATATAGTCTCCATCTTCTTCAGGAGCACGACCAGAGATGTAGTAGATACCTTTAGTTTATTAGGGATCACTGACCATCCTAGTAAATACCTCAAAGGTAAAGGCAAAATGCAGTTTATTGAATGTACAAGAGTTTGACAATCTTGTCTTTCTCTTTTAATTATGACACACTTTTTAAACACTTCCAATGCAGTTTATGATATTTCTAATTAACTTAATTTGCCAGTACTTTGCATTTTCCTTCTATATCTTTGCCATGATGATAATTGCACAGGTATTTGATTTTAGCAGCACAGGAAAACTTACTTTCTCAGTTATTTTATGAATACTGAAGATTCCAAATGGATTTAAGATTATCTTTCCTTACCACCACTTTAACGGGCCGATTGAGGTGGCCTCTGACAGTTTTCCATGTTATAAAGTTACTTTTTGCTATTAATATTAATTTAGGCTTCTGATAAATAATGGCTTCTTGGAATTAGCCATGTAAAAGCTTCTGTTTAGAAGAAAACTCCTTATAATCAACCATAACCACATAGGCTGGTTACTTTACTTTAAAATGAGCTTATTAAATCACAGTTAGTAACCAATGAACTTAACTTCATCCATTTGAGAGGGCAGATCTACATTTCCCTCTTCAGCTTAATTTCATTAAACATGAACTTACAACTTGAATCATCTTAAAGATTTACTGCATGAAATGTTATTTTATTTACTTGGCAATCTATAAAAAAGGGAGATAACACCCAAGCTAAATGAAACTGAAACCATTATAGTTTAAGCAAGGAATGCTCTTTTTCCTTCCTTCACAGGATGATTAAAACCTATTTTCTTTAATAAAATTATAAAATTTTGAATAATCTTAAAAGCATAATGAGTGTTAGGTTTTGGAATATATTATAATTGTTTAATTTGATTTAATCATAATTTAGAAAAGATACTTACATAGCTTTCAAGGACTTTTCATTTGCTTACCAAAATTTGGTAATAGAAATATTAACCACGCTTATTTTAAGGCTGATAAAAGTTTATGTTGTGGAATTACAGGATAAACTATGATTTTTAACTCCCCAGCTTTGAGACCCTCCCTCAGAGCTCTTGCAAAGAGAAGGCCCTGGGTGCTGGGTAGGTTAAAGAACTCAGGAAATCATTTACCCTTTTCCAATAGTTCTGAAGTGGGCTAGTAAGATAGGGAATTAATATATGGATGGATCTGGAATGTGGCAAAAAGTCCACATGGGCATTGATTCCCCCAAGATGGCTATTGGAAGACCCTCCCCAATATTCTGCCAACCAGAACAAAGCTTCTTCCTGAAACCAGGAGAAGCCCCAGATATTCCCCATGGACTTTATCATTAGGCCTTCGTGGGGGATTGATGAATTGGGTAATCAATCAAAATGGCAAACAGCTGGAACTCCTCCACAGTCATTAGCAAAGGGATAGAATAATTGACAGCTCAAAAAGCAGGCACATGGCCTGAATTCACTCTCTTGCAGCCTGAACTTGCACTGTCTCACTTTTGGACACTTGTTCCTGAATTTTGTACCCTGCTCTCACCATTTTTTCTCTACCATAATGGCCATGAAGTAAAACTTGGGCATTTTTAACCAATAGTCAAGAACCTAGACAAAATCTGATAATGTATTTGGCAAGTCAGGTCAGAAGTTTATTGGTGAGTGAAAGCATGGCCTACAGCCTGTTTAATGTCTTCCTTTGGTTCTCCATTTTAAATGGGTTCACCTATGAGCCCCCATGGTATGTAATCCCAGAAAGGAAAATGGGGCATTGGAATTCTCCATCCATGCTTCATGCCCAGGCTTAAGGGATTTGACCCCAATTGGGAAGGCTGGAGCAAAAGGCAGAAGCTCACTATTCCACTCCTTTGATCCCTTTTAGTAGTAATCCTCTCTGTCCTTGCCTATTCCCACCCCTTTCCCTAAGGGATGCATGGCAGTGACAGAGAGCCAGAGAGCCAGAGGACTTCAGAAGCCCATGCCTCTGCAGGTCTGATTTTCTGGGAAGGAGTGGTCAGAGCCAGGATGGATCCCATGGGAGTTCCCTTTCCACAGGGGTGTCACAGGTCAGGATACCCTTGTATATTAACCTTTACCCATGTTTTACATTCATAATTCTTGCTACTGAATTTCTCTTTACAGGTTTGTGTTAAAATGCTTTGGGATAACTCAAAAAGTGGGAAACTGGGAAAATGGCTTTTCTAGTAAGGAAGTGATTTCCTCAGGGCCCCAAAGTCTGTTAGTTAGAACAATTGACCTCTAATCACTTAATGGCCTTTTGATGGCTGGTCTAACTGGGAAACTATCAGACAGTAAGTCATAAAACCAGTACTTTGTCAAAGAATTCTGGAAGTATTGGAGGAAGAAGCTTTGTGCCTCTTCTCTTAGGAGGGAACAGTATTTGACTTAGAGGGCATCTGATTTATTTGACCTGCCTTCCAATGCCCAAACAGCCCCAGGAATGCCTCGTAAAAGGGTCTCTGATTCCTAGAATGGTGTGAACTACAGAAATAACTTTAAATGTCCCCCAAGACTTGAAGGCATAGGTGCTTAGATTCAGAGAGCAGCCTAACATTTCATGAGATTTAACTCAGGAACTTCTATTTGGGTAACTGTGTAGTGAGTCTCAGACCCTGAAATGTCAGGGGTGCCAAGAATCAGCACAGTAAACTTTGAATGACACCTATTCCTTGGTTCCATCCATTCAGAAGGCAGCCAAATATCCCCTGAGACAGACATCTCAGGTGTTTTGATTTGGGGCAGCTGATCAAAACATCTCCCACCAATTCAACTTGGGTGCTTTGATCTGATATCTGGAAATCAGATATCCCCCAAGACCTAGGTTGCCTGCAGGGGTGCCTGTATGACAGGAAGGTTCTGAAAATTGAAAATCTCAGAACAATGGGACAGAACATCAGATCAAAATTATGTGGAGTGGTTAAAATTTTAGTCAGACTAGGACTCTGTGGTGCCAGATCAGTTAACTAAAAATGTGCTTCATTCATCCCAAAATAATGAGGATAGCCTCTAGAATACCAGGAAAATTCCCATAGGGGTCTCTTCTCAAGAATCAGGAAATTCTGCCTACTGCTTGTATACATGGCTATAATATAGATGAAAACAGCCTTTATATGAAACCCTGAATTCCAGTTAATCCAGTGTAAGAAAGGAGGACAGATCTGAGACCTCGAAACTTCATGTCATTTCTCCTTAAAGAAATAAGGAAATAAACCTCAAGGTTTGAAAAACTCCCTTTTAGAAATAGCCTTCTTGGTTTAAACTCAGTTGTGCCTAAAAAGGTGTGGTAGAGCTCAAGATCCAGGCTGGTTACTAAACTTCTGGAAAATAAGAAACCTCATGTGCCATCAGTTAACATCAAAGAGTGTCTAGAGATGATAAAGGTATAAAATTCTTCTGTTTTAATCTGTGCTTAATTTTGTGCTCAACTTTGAAACCTGTGTATAACTTTGTCAGTTTGCTTGGGTCTAGGAAATCAGATTTGGAGTTAACTTATTACAAATTGGTTAACAGTGAAACATAAGCTAAAAATAAGTATTTAAATATCAATACTGTCTACTGAGTGGATTTAATGCATAATTCACAAGTGGAATTATTTCAATTTCTGGAAAAGCAGAGAAACTTCTTGAAGTTGTTCAAAAAAATAAATTCAAAGCAGTGAAACATGTCTACAAGTCACCTCAATGTGCATGCTCAAGTGGTGGCAATGAAAAGTTACCTTGATTCCATTGGAAATCTTCAGTTTTCATTATAAAAAATGATAAAAGTAGTTTTTCCTATACTGCTAAAGTAAAATACCTGCTAATTAAAATCTTCATTGTAAAAGTATGAAAGTAAAAAATAAAGTACTAAAAAGTTCATTCGATATGTAACACAATGCATTGGAAGTGTTTGAGAAGTGTATATAAAAGTCAAGAGATAGAACAGCATTTTCAAACTCTCTTGTGCATTCAAACCAGGCCTTCAATATACTTCAAGTTGCCTCCCCATATGAGTTATTGCATAGGTGGGTCACTGAACCCTAAAACAATAAAGGTATCTACTGCATGTCTGGTTGTGCTCCTGAAGTTGATGGAGACTACATTGCAGTTTCACACTCTTATGGCTCAATATAGCCAAATATGCAATGGATATTTCCTCCATACTGGCACTGTTTCATAGTGATGAATGATGATATGCACCAGGCTGGTGGAATACTAGCACCTACTTTCCTAGCTTCTCTCTAGGGTCAATGGTGCTGCAGTATGCTGTCTGTGTGAAGAACATAAAAAGTGGAGCAATAATCACCAGAATATTGTGAGTAGACCTTAAACACATTTGGCATTGTGGCCTGCTCCCATGGAGAGAGATAACTTGTAAGGTATTGTAAACCTGGAACTTGAATCTATTAATTACAGGTCAAAGAGAAACCTATGCATTGGGTAGTACATTAATTAGTATTATGTACTGTATCTATATCTTATTCTAGATATATGTCTGGTGATTATGGTGATATCTTTTCTATTCAAAACCATATGCAGAAGAATATTGAACTTGTTAAAGTCCTGGTAAATTTCGTTTTCTAAGTAGTCAATGAATGTACTTAATCTAGGTATCCCTCTTAGCCCTTGTTCTGGAACCTGTCCCCTCATTCCCTGGAGAGGGCTGGCAGATCAACATTCTATCCTACCAGGGATTTTCCCAACAGAAGAGAAACAGCAAATGAGGTGGATAAGACCTTCTTCAGCTTAGCCCCTTAGAGATTGTCCATCGAAAACCTTCCCCACCCAGGACCTGCAAACAATGTTCTGATCAGAACTTGGCAAGAAAACAAGCCTCATTCTCAATTAAAGCAAAAATGTAAGGAACTTTACTCTGTAATTCTGATCACTCCCAGAGCTATTAAAGTTAAAGGAATTTCCAGCTTGGTGCACTAATCATGAGTGAAGCCAGCTGCCCAAGAAAGTGCCAGTTCACCAGAAGCACCTGATGGGATGTATGAATGATAGTCATTGGATGGTCTGAAATACCTCTTCAGTAAGCTAAGTAGCATCTGTGTCAATCAACTGTTCCCTCTAACTCTATCCCAAATGCCTATTGCTAGGGGGAGGGTAAACCAAACATCTCTTAAAGAATTTGTATCTGTTTTCAATTCCTGTCATTTCTCCCTATATTATAACAAAAAGGGTGATGCTTCTTCTCATTCATTTTTCTACCATAGGAACTGGGATTGATAATTTATTCATAACCCCATTTTCTATTGCAAACTCTCCCTACAGTTAACCATCAGCCTAAAATAACTGAAAACAGAATACCGTTTCCCACAAAGAGATTTTCTCCTGACTAATCAGTGTACAAAAATGTTCTCTTTTATCAAAATAGCTTCTTGTACTTTAATTTTATCATGTCCTTGACTTTTTAAAAGAAAAGTCTTATCGCTCTTAGAAAAGAATAATGGTCAAACCTGTCTTCTCAAAATGAAATCCTGAAAAGTATCTTTTATATCAAATGATTGCAAAAGATTTGGTTTTCCCCTTAAAAAGTGGAGTAATAAAACAGTTGAGTTAATTTGATATGTTATAGGTTAAATGAAAAATATTTTTTAAGTACTATAAAGTTAAAAGGAATTCTTTAACTCTATGTTAATTAAAAGTGTGTGAGTTAAAAGTTCTTATGAATACCTATAAGGTATATAACATTTCTGAAAATTTAACAATATTCCAGCATAATATTAGATAAAAATATAATGTTGTTAATCATGGTTTTAATTATTATTAAAAATAGCATGTAACACAAAAACAACCTCTCTGCCTGGAAATCAAAAAAAAAAAAAAAAGAAAAAGAAAATGCTTTAACTCATACTCATCTGATTTGCACAGAAAGCTGCCATAAGGCAGATGCTTTAAATCATACTTGTTCAATTCACATTGAAAGCTGCCATGAGGTCATATATTATCATAAAGTAAACTAACACCACTGCTGTATGAAGCAACCCTAAATATTGTTAGTTTTTAAATAAAAATTAATATCCAGTATTGTCACTATCACTTTGTTTTCAATCTTGCTAAAGCTTTCTCTAGTATCTTTTAGGCAAATCAAGTCAGCCTGCATTCACCTTCATGTGAAAAAGTCAATGGTAGATTTTGCAGTGCTTTCCCAAGGCTGTGTGCATAACTCAATGGTCTATCCTGACCTGGTGACAAAAATCTGACTGTATAAAAAACCTGTAGCTATAACCCTATTTCATTAAATTAATAATATTATGTTAACCAATAATTCTTTTTACAGAATAAAAGAAGTATCCGAATCAGTAGTATCTTATCTTAAAAACCTGAAATGAGCAAACAATTGAAACAAGCTATTCAAGCAGCTTTGTCTAATTCTTTAATGTTGAGTTGAATAAAACAAAAACTGTTACCTTTTGCTGTAATTGATAATGTACAATGTTTTCTCAAATTAATAAGAGCTTGTAATATTGTTAAAATACTAAAAACCCTTCATCTCTCATTTAGCTTGAATATTAAAAACCATTGTATGTGTTAACCTAGAAAAGATTTTCATGGAAATAAGAGAATCTGCAGGAGACTGCTTTAAAAAAAAAAGCAGAGCAGGCATTAGCACAAGCTTAAACAGTGAAGTGATGAACACTAATTTACCTTGTAAATTAAGTCTAGTCAGCACCAACATTAGCTTTAAGTAAAGTTTGTGGTGGAGGCAACATTCTAAACAAATACCCTCTGGTATTGTAAAAGGAACCAAATTACAATATGTTCCCTTAGTAAAAAAATAAATAAAATAACAGAAGCAACTATGTGCAGCATGCCATAGCCTGTTGCAGATAGAGGACTTGGCCCATTAATGTCTGGTCACTCTCAGAACCACCATCCCTATCCAGATATGAATTGCAGATACAAAAAAAAAAAAAAAAAACAAACAAGACAAGAACAATGAACAGTTATAAACCACTCTCTGTGAATAAGAAATCTATGAAAAGACATATGAAATGTCTGCCAGCAGCAACAGGTAACTGTCATATCCCAGTCAACTCCTCTAACAACCCTCTTGAGATGGTTAAAGCAAATATCCTCAAAAAGATCTAGAGCCATAACATTGAATCCTGAGAAGCAGCAGAGTGGGTCCAGAAGAAAAATGGGCATTGTGACTACTGAAACCTGTAGCAGCATTTCCAGCTGACTATTGCTCACCAAGAGCTCATGGACATCACCCACAAATATTCATCATGCTTGCTAGATAACTGAGCATTAGTCTCCTCCCACTCGCAGAAGGAACAAGGTATGCTTTTACTACTGCAAACATTGCAACAAATCTCTTGTAACCAGTCAACTGCTATTTGCTGCCTAAAAATATAAGTACCCTACATAAAATGCCAGCCACCACCCTACAGCCCAAAATGAAAAGTAGTAATAACTTATTCCTGTCTATGCCTCAAAGTATACAAACAAAGAAAAATAAAGTAATTTTGGCCATGCTGTGTAGTCTTACTGGTTGGAAATCTTAAGTACATGAAAAACAAAACTCACCAAACATTGTTATGAATCCACAGTCAATAATCTGGAATTTCCTATTCCCACTAAAAGTCTGTGTATGTCTATGTAAATCTTCTTATACCTAAACTAAATTTAATGTCACTCAAACCTCATAGCGTATGGCCCATCAAATAAATTATATTAATATTCTAGCTACTGACACTATAACTCATGGGTTTTCCTTATTATCTTAGCCCTGAAACTCATAGTTACTTCCCATACTCACCCCACTAATAACCCTCCTTCTTTTAATATTAGCAAAATCATACATTCTCCAAGCTATAAAACAGTTCATTCAAACCACAGTCCAGAACGTCACCCAGAATCACGTGAACGACTTCCTACTAGGGCATGAAATTCAATACCAGCTGTTAACCTCTAAAACACCATCACAATAACTCAAAAAAAAAAAAACCCTGCTCCACCCCTCAACAGCAGAAATAAGTCTGAGATAATAACTTTGAAAATCAAACATGGCTATCCTCATTCCTCTCTTACTTTTCTTCATCCTTAAAAAGCAATCATTTTACCCATTATAACACTATTACTGATTGTATTTATGTTTTGTCTTTTTAGCCTCTGTCTCTTACTGCTCCTCTCCCAATTCATACACCAAATTGTACAATGACTCAGAAATATGTGAGTGGGAATCTTCCTGAAAAGTTGCAATCAATAACGACCCCTGCAGAACCTGAAATGACAACCCACTGAACATAATAGAAGGGAAATTTTCTCTGCCCCTTGACGGCAGGAAGTAGCTGGAATGAGCCAATGCCCCCAACCCCCTCACCCTCCCATTCTACCCAGTACTATACACCCCAATATCCAGATCCCCCTACATATATATATAAATATACATATATATATATCCAGATCCCCCTACATATATATATAAATATACATATATATATATCCAGATCCCCCTACATATATATATATAAACTAAGAGGAAATTTAGAGGATCCCTCTCACGAGGTTTGCAATAATTAACAAGCTGTGACTCAGTTACCACTGGCATGCATTGAGGAAAGAACTCCCATCCCCCATAAGCCTACAGGTCTGAAAGCATGGCACTTCCCCAAAGGTTGAACAAAGAAAAAACAAGGAATTGGGAATAAAGTGAGATAAAGACCTTCACTCCCTGCAGATCAAAGCAAAACCTGCTCTTCCAGCATTCCAAGAAAACATAACTCCCTAACCCATTACCCTCTAGTCATACAAGGGGAAATTTTCACCTTTAGAGCTTCATATTGGTTCCCGAACTTTACTCAGATCCTCAACCCCCTATCACTGACTATCATTTCCCCACCTAGGAATGTATTGTATAAATTCAAATCCCCCCTTTCCAGAAGTGGGCTTAAGTCTATTCTTCAGAACCCCTCCATTGGGAGAGCTGCACAATAAATTTTCCTGCCTGCAGTTATATCAGTCTCAGTATCCCTGTGAGTGCTGTTTTTCTCCAACAGTTATCTTTCACCATTATCCAATTTGTAACAAGTGAACCAGAAATCCGATTTACAGGTTTCTAGGCGTGAGCAGACTAACAAAGTTAAAGCAAGCACAGGTTAGAAGAGAAGAATTTCATGCAATTAACTTAGCTTAGGGAAATACTTGACTTTAAAACCACCTGATGCAAAGCTCCCAGGGTATGTCCACAGCAGAAACTTTGTGCAGGACCCTCCAGCTTTTTTCTTCTAGGAAAGTCCCTGGGAAGCTACTAGGTATGGAGCTAAGTTGTCTAGAGAAGTCCTGCCCCCAAAAGACACTAATTGGGCCTGCTTTGGCGACTGTTTCCCATTAGTTACTTCCCATAAAGGAACCTTGCAAGCATTTTTTCCTGGAAGAGGTAAAGCGTTACAAGGAAATAAAGAGCTAGGAAAGCCAGGTAACTTTTAATCCTAATTGATGTCACATGAGGCGGTTCCTTATTCTAGATGGGAGAGGTTTGGTAATTAGAGTACATTTCCTCATCATTTTAAGGCAGGGATCAACCTTTTTATCCCACAGACCTCTTGTTAAGAACTCCTGTTTTAAGGAGACACAAGCATGTGGCTATGGTCTCTGGCCCTCAGATCCATCTGTCCTTTCCTCTCTTACACAGGTTTAACTGGAATTCAGGGTCCCATACAGAGCCCACTCTCAGTCATAATGTGGCCACATGGGTTAGAAGAAAAAGACTAGACAATACAGGTTGTTCCAATTTAAGGGATGCCCATTATCCATGTTTGGAAAATGTGTCCCTCATTCTGGATGGGGTCCCACCACTGACCTGATGGAATGGAGTTGCCCACTGAGCCAGCATCCTGGAAATCAGGAGCACTGCTCACTGTCCCATGTTTTGAGGATTGGGGACTTTGTCTCTGGGCATTCCCAGAGCCTTAGGCATTCCTAGAATGAAACACCCAAGCCAGGCTAACCCTAGCAAAGGAGCTGGGTTGGGAGCTTTAAACATTTTTGCCTACTTTACAGTCTTAGGAGCTGGCTAGGAGTGAGCTCACCCCATAGCTGTTCTAATGGGCAAGTTCCTCAGTTAAACCTGTCATAAAAGCCCATTAAAAAACTAGAGACTAATGGTCCTGTGGCTTGCTGGCAAACACCCTCAGGGACCATCATGACACCCCAAAGAATCTCTGGACCCCTCAAGCATGGCGAAGGAGCAAGGCCTCTTTGCACTGCTGAGGGTGGGATCTCAGCCCCTAAGAAATGCATTTTCAGTCTCTAAGGCATTCTAAAGCATCTCACAGACAAAGAATAAAGACAGAAGTAGTGGGAATATCAAAGCACTTTAATTTAAAAGTGTTAATTAATGATCTAAGGAAACATTACAACTTAGAAAGAGTCTGGTAAACTTCCTGCAGACTCCTCCTGCTCAATTTAGGCCATGTGTCCAGTCAGGCCTAAATGGTGGTTTCACCCACCACTCAGAAGTTCCTTGGATCTACACAGCTGGGGACTAGCCCCTGCCACCAACATGGAGGGAGCCAAAAGTTTGGACAGATTGAGTTAATGTTATTTGGGAAATCATCCAAGAACCCCCTAGCCTGTGAACCTCTTTAGAATGTCAGAACCAAAAGAGGGCACAGACAGTCCTTAAATCTCATCAGTTTCTGGTGGGGATTGGGAAGTACCATTCACTTATGTTTCTCTAGGCAGTGACTCACGAAATGAAGATGGAGAAGTGTTGGATTCCTCTAGGTTCTTTGCTATGTTGCATAAATGAATGTATGAACATGCCAGTTTAGTTAGGTCAGTAAAAACAATTTATTTGGGAAGTGGGGAAAGAATAACGCTTGCTGAGAAATGGGAGAGAAAGATGAAAATGCACGCCAATATTTTTATGGGTTTCTCTAGGCAGAGAGTTTGCACTTTGCCTTCTGTGGTTAATTTTTAAACTATCCACCTACTTGCTGATAAGGGATGGGCCCCAGCAGCTAATGGTTACCCCACCTATGCTGAGATACACATGGTGAAGCCTGTTTGGAATATCTAAGGCCAAGGCTAGGTACTGGAAAGAGAAACTGGAACCTTAATTTTAAACTCAAAGTCCCAGAGATGACTCATAGTCATGTTGTCTACCTGCCATATACTCTGCTGACCATGTTGTGGCTCAACTTCTGCTTTACCCTATACTAATCCTCCTCAAATGCATGAACAGAATCCTATTCCCAGTGCCTGGCAGCACACCATCCTAATCTCTACCCAAACTACCCTTTATTGTGGGGCACTCTTGGATGCACAATTTTCCTGTCTACAGGGACATCTCATATAGGAACCAGATGGAGGGGGACATCTGGACTCTGCAGAGGGATGTGGAGGATTTTCTGGGGTCACAGCTTGGGAAGACACCATATATCCAGGTCAACATGATTATAGGTACCCTGTAGATCAAAAGCTATGTTGACCAGTAGCTCCAAGCCCAGATCATATAGAAGGGCTTCTGATCCCTGGGGAGCAGTTTATATGACAGCATCCCCTACATACTGGTAACCTTGTGGGAGGGGGGAGGGTATTGAAGTCAAGTGACAGGGCTTAGTAATAGACTAAGTCTAAGTGCTAGGTCAAGGCAAATTGAGGGATAAAGGGCCTCAGAATCAGGTCTGGGCTGCATAAAAGGAGAAATATGACTCTGTCCATGTGCCAGCACTGGGGGTGCATATTTATAATAGAGACCCACCAGGAATAGCTAGTTGGAGGAATTAGCTGCTGCTTCCTTTCTTTCACTTTTCCTTCGCTTGTGCTATTCATATTCTTGGGTTGGCAACTGACCATGTAGTAGAAGCAATGTCCCAACCAGTTTTAGTGGAGGGCAGCAAACGTTGGACACATTAGACCCATATCTGCATTAGTCCTGTGACCCTGCTGAGGTCACTCCTGTCTGTATTCTCGAACTCCTACTCTAGTCCAGAGCCGGTTTGGTTGCAAGCTGAAAAAGATGACTCAGACCTATATCCTAAAGGAATTAGCAGGGCTGGAACACTGACTGCCTCCCTCACCCCCTGGGCTCTTTCTACCTGCTGGACAGGTATAAGACCTACATAAGGCCTAAATTCCTTTCCACACCAAATTGGGCATCACTGGCTTTCCAAGATCCTGAAATTGAAAGATAAAAGAAAGTAAATGAATTCTTCCATTGGTCTGACCACAAGGGGAGTTTGGGAACTACAAGGAGCCCAAAAAGAGCCACAACCCTCAGGCTGGTGATGTCATTCAGGGCTGGACAGGGAGTTTCCAAGCAGAGAGTTGCTGGCTTTAGCCCCTGCCATCCCACCCCATCCATCCCATTCCTCATAACTTTGACATTTGCCTCTTCCTTGGAGTCTCAGGGGCCAAAAACCTAAGGCTTTTCCTCTCCTTCAGCACCCCCACTTGACCCCCTCCCCCATTACACTGGCCAAGGCCAGGTTTAGATACTGGCTCTATTATGTCTCTGACCACCTAAGGCAAGGTACTTGATCTCTCTGATACTGTCTCATATATAAAATGACTCTGTCTCCTAATAGTTCAATAAGTCAACACTTCCCAAGGACAATGATAGCATATATATTAAACACTCCTGATGACCCAGTCCATTCTTTAATCTACAGTCTTAGCAAGTAAAAGAAGTCTGACACACTGACCCTATGTGTAGCAATTTGGCACTATGAATTCCAGAAATAGATATTGGATTATGTTTTTAAAGTCGTCTGTTCCACTGGGTGTGTTCCCACTTTATTGTATTAATTTTAGAGTTTTCACCCTAACTTGATTAAATTAAAATTAGGTCTTTGATTAGGTCATGTCAGTAGGATGTTGAGTCTCATCCCCCTTGGTAAGCAGACACTCACAGAGAAAATGGCACAGTAGAGAAGAGAGTTTGAGGTGTATTTTCTTTTCTATTTTCATGGCCTGTATTTTCTTTTTTCTTTTTTTAATTTTTAAAAAATTTTAATTGTATTTTTTTAAAGATACATAGATCACAAAAACTGTTGGGGCCACAGGAAGAGAGTGAAGCCATTCAATTGCTAATTTAGCAGCTGAAGAGACCAGAGCCCTGAACAGCTGAGAAAGCCCAGAAAGAAATGAGACCAAGGAAGAGAGACAAGCATTATGCTATCCTACAGCTTAAGAATGGAAGGAGTTGGGACAACAGAGCCTTAGTAGGAAGATGAAGGCAGAACCCTCACAGAGACCAGCAGCCATCTTTCTCCAACATGTGGCAACAGACTTTGGTGAGGGAAATAACTTACACTTTATGATGTTGTGACTATAAGCTTCTACCCCCAAATAAATAACTTTTATAAATCCCAACAGATTTCTGATACTTTACATCCGCACCAACTTCGGCTGAATAATATACTATGACACACCAATCATTTGTTAATGTAAGTTTTATTTGGCCAAATATACAACTTAAGCTAGTAAAATTTATACAATATTTATGAATTAAGTAATCATATGAAAAAAAAATTATCATCATTAGATGGCTTGACACAATACAAATATGTTGTCTTCCAGTACTGAAGGCTATCAATCTCAAGTCTGTAGGGAAGAATCATTTCCTTCCCCCTCCTACCCACTAATATTTTGCCTGAAATCCTTGGAATTCAATTCCTAACTCAGTCATTAACTGGTGCTTTACTTCAATTGGCCTGTCTGTATCAAATTCTTCCCTTCAGATAAGGAAACCAGTTATGTTGGAGTAGGGCCAACTCTAATCCAACCTGCCCATATCTTAACTAATATCTTCAAAGACCCTATTTGAAAATAAGGTCACATTCACAGGACAAGTGTTAGGGCTTGAACATGGGAATTTGGAGAAAGAATTCAACCAATAACATTGATCTAACATTATATTGACTTTTGACATTCCACTAGCACACTAGCTATCTCTATGTGTAGCTCACAGGAGCATTTATGTTCCTTAAAGTCCCTCCTAAAGGAGAATGTCTTGAGGTGCAGACTCAACTGATTATTAGGAAAAACAGGTTTAAAAGCCTGCTATGTGTGATTAGCATCTGCATGGAAATGTCTATTCTGCTAAGAATAAAGTACATGTAATATTGACTTGTGTGAATTCAGGCTTATATAATGTTGAATACATATTGGATGAAAGTCCTTTCAGATAAAGTAATATTCACAAAAGTTACTTGAGTCAAACAACATCTTTCAGAATTATAACACATGTTGATTAGACCTGGTTTGTCTGAATTCACATTTGTATATTTAGCTTCTGTCTCAAAACCCTAAAATAACCAACATAAATCACATAAAAAACAAGAAAAATGGATCATAACTTTTATTGGACAGATTAGAGTCCCAGTATTTGTGTTGCATATTTGATATATATGTATATCCATGAAGGTAGAGTCACATTTCCTATATTGCCAAAGACATTCTTGTTCCTTGACTGCAACTGGCTCCCTTACCAACTCCTTCAGCCAGGGTTATGTTACGTTTTGGCCTGGGAACAGAAAACCCTGTACTTGGAAAAGTGAGATCCCAGGAAGGGGACTGTTCTCCCAGGGTCCAGTCAGCCTCCTCCTCTCTGAGGAGCCCCAGACACAGAGAATGACCTTTATTTATAAAGATACAACCAAATGGAAATTACCACATAGCACAACAGATTGTCCTACAAGAAACAAGTTTTCTTGGCCCACATTGCCTTAAATTCAGGATCCTTCTCATCCATGAAAATTTTGTCAGTAAATCATAGGCCTCATCCATTGGGACATGAAACCCTTGTGTTCTTTCTCTTTCTGGTGGCAGCTCCCAGATGTGAGTGTCTCAGGAATCAGTCATAATCCTGTGGTTCTCCCTTTTCCCAGAATTCCTGTCCCAGGTGCAGTTACAGCAGTCAGGCCCAGGATCGGTGATGTCCTCCAAGACCCTCCCAATTCTGTTTTTCTGTCTCTGATTCTCCATCACAACCTGTTAGATTTGAATCCATAGGCCCTCAAAGAAGGGCTTGCACCAGTTGTATAGAAGATGTTATAATTGGTGACACAATACAATCAGTCTCTCAAGGTCTGAGCCTAGACCTCCAGATACGAGCCAGAACAAGTTCTCTGTGAATCCAAGCTCTGTCATTGCTGAAGTCATGGCCATGTGTTATTGAGACACACAGTGAGAAGTATCAGGTACAAACCTCCCCATGTAGTCATGGCCTGGGTTACAGGGCATACTCTGATCCACCCAGAGCAGTGCCCAAACCCAGGCTCATCTGGACATGGAAGTAGGGTATTCCTGTCATGAAATAGGGTTTCCTATTCTTGCTTAAGAGCACTTAATCCCATGGGATTGTCCACTATATCTGGTCTAAATAATGCCACAACATATCCAAGTTTCAAACTCAGAAAATACATATGGAATGCTATTATATGTATTATTTTACTTTGTAAACTTGTAAACACACATATTTAAATTAGATTTCTTCATATTGTCTTTCTGGATTAGACTGGAAGTATGAACAAAATTGCATTCAACTGATACTCTGCCAGAGTGCACTGAATTCTCTGGAATTAACTCTCTGTCCAGGCTGTAATCAGGCAAAATTTATCATTAATAATAATAATCACAAATAAAAATTGCATAATTGCTTATTCATCATAAAAACAGATTATTCCATGGCAGGATAATTCAATCTGGATTAAAAATTAAAGCCCCCCACTTTGTTTCATCACTCTGAACATGTGTCTTTCTTCTATCAGGCACTTCAGGATTCTTGGTCCCCAGGTTTAGGTTCCCCCACTCTACAGAGCCCCATGACTCAGAGGAAAGAGCAGAAAGTGCAGATAGCCCATCAAGGCCTTAGATACAGAGTTCAAGTGCCTCATCTTGTTATGCCCATCATGGATGTGGCTTCTTCACTTATTAAGGCTATACATGATTCAAACACACAGAAGCTTTTTCTGATGGGGACAGTTAGCCTGCTGGACTTGAAAAGCCACCCAGTTCTCACTGGGAGCCTCATGGTATGGGCTGAGCCTAATCTGGTATCAGGACACTTAGAGTTCTTCCTGAAGTGTCACCCCTGGGATAGGGACTCCACTGTTAATAGAGAAATGGGAAGAAGAAATATGTGACATTGTGGGTCTCCGAACATGTTTCTGCAAAGACAGACTGGCCTCTGCCTTAAGAGAGGTTTGTGCTCACTTACCTCTCATTTGTTCCAGTAGTGTTTCTTTGAACTGCAACAGTGCAGTGACCTGATGGACCCTGCGATGCTGGCATGGGCACAGACTTGGGATAGCCCAGCTCTGCAGGCTAACACCTGTACAGGACATGGTCAATGCAAAAAAATAACAGGATTGGAGGGGGATGTGGTCAGAGTCCCATCTCCTCCATATCTGGACTAAATAGATCTAAAGACCTTTCCAATGAGTAAGCTCTGGGACTCACAGGATATTTATCATGTGGACAATTGTACAAAGAGAATTGCAGGTCCTTCCAAAATGATATTTTAGGACATTGAGACATTAATATCAAACTATTAAAGACAGGAGACTAAACTAATATTATCTGTGAGGAGGCCTCATTAGACTTTTCAGAATGATAGCACAAGCCCTCTTGTGAACAAGGGATATACTCATAGGAAAGGTCAAGGATAATGCACAAGAACTGTGCCTGACTAACAATATAGTAAATCAAAAGCAACTCTGCATTCCTGGAGTGGTGGCAGAAATTAGTGCCAGCACTAAGGTCTTGAATGAGTTAGGGGACATTAGCCTTCACTCTTGAATTGCGAATTGTTCCCTAGTGTCCTTCAGTGCAAAATCTGTGTTTAATCTGACTAAATGTTTAGAGGTAGCAAAGCCTTTTTAGCTTAAAGAGGAATCTAATGTTAATTACTTCTCCGTCAGGCTGGCAGATTCAGACCTTTGGCCATTATTCACAACTATTTAGTGTGTCTGTCATGCAGATCCTGTACTAAGTGGCCCACTCTCACCCCTACACCTCATTCCTGCCTGGCTCCTTGCCCTGGCTCAACGTCAGAACTGGTTTGTTGCAAGGCACCTAGTGAAGGAGACCAGATGCTCTACAGCCTCCAGAGAGGAAATCAAGGCAGCATCCTGAGCACCCAATTCCGTGTCCACTACGTCCTCCTCCAGCTACCCCCTAATTCAGACCCCATTCCTTCTGGGCCCCCCTACAACCCCCGACAGCGCTTTGCAGGGACTTCCAGAGGCAGAAGAGCCATATTACCCGGCAGCGAGGGTGAGGCCAGAGCCTGAGGCGGGGCCTAAAGGGATTGGTACCCCCGCCCTACTCTGAGGCCTTGCGCACTCGAGCTGCCACCTCCACCTCTTAGGGCTGCCCAGCTGCGAGCTGGCGGGCTTTGTCTCCTTCCTCTCCGGACAAAACGCTCCTGCCTCCCTCCTTTCCGCTGCAGAGGCGGTGGGAATGGAGTCGGAGAGGACCCAGCTGTGACCTTATCCCGGTTTTTGGCGCAAAGGAGGCGGCGGGTGCAGGCAGCATGCGGGGTGGCAAGGAGCTAGAGACTTTGAGGATGATGCCGGGAGCGCCTCCATGATCTCGGGCCGCGCTTCCCAGCCACCACAGAGTATGTGAGCCAGCCTCCTGAGCAACCCCTGGGCTGCAACCCCGACCACCGGCCACCGTGCCTAGTGCCTGGGTTGACCAAGTGGTAGGTGCCAGATGGGAGTGCCAGCCAGGCGCCTTCCAATCCCCTCCAGCTTAGGGGCACAGTGTCGGCCTCAGCCATGCTCCCGCCTTGTAGGCTGGACTCCAGCTCCTGCATCTCTTTTTCCTTGCAGGGTCCCAGAAACTCTTCCACCAGTGTTGAGGACCCTACCCCTAGCCTGAGCCAGTCCTTCCCAGTGCCTCTCTAATAGAGGGCTAGTTTCATTTGGGGGTTCGTGATGCATTGAGCCTGGCACTGGGCTTCTGCTGTCCCTGGGGCACTAAATGTCTTAGCAACTTGTGGCATGTTTTTGCTACACAACATCCACCCTCCCTCCTCCCAGAAGATCCTTGTCCCTCAGCATCAACCACTGGGGACTGGGTCTTCTTACATACCCAGCACCTAAAAAGTGCAGGGCAGATGGTAAACACGCAACAATTATTTGAAGAATGAGGAATGTAGCCTTGATGCAGTGGGTGAGCCCAGATATGCTCACAAAGCCTCCAGGTTATACTGCAGAGTTTTGATTCCCTCTAACTAACTTAAAGACAGAAGAGTCATCTTGAGCCCACTGCTTGAGCACAGTGGCTGGTGCTGCCCAATTTGTACCCAGATCAATTTTTTAATACATATTAATAAAGCATAAATCCCTCCAAAGTTTACAATCAATGATACTTGGTACATTGTGAATTCATTAATCCAATCATTTTTAGAGCATTTTCATATTTCTTGTAATAATAAAATTAGGGGGGAAAAAAAACCTAAACAAACAAAACTCATCACCTCCCAAATTCTCTATGCTTCCCCTGCTGTGCATAGCTGCTATTCTTTTTCCTTCTAATTTATTTGCATTTATATTTTGTAAAAATGGTTATATTTGCAATATCACCCATCATATTTTTCATGAAGTTTCATTATGTTATAGTCTCATGTTACATGTATTAGCTTTCCTTCTAGTAATATAAATGTCCTTAGGATTTCCCAGTCAACCACTGTCATACTCATATAATAGCTCTGCTAGTCACAAACAGCATGATGTGCTCTTACTATTTCCATTCATTTCCATAGATTTAGAAACAAGCTTTTAACCATGCACATTAACCATTAGGTTTCAATTCTCTACCCCGATTCTTTTTTTCTGGTTACCTACTTTCTAATTAGTAATTGCAGGAGTTTACATAATATATTTAGTTCATAATAGAATAATCATACAGTACCTTTTTTGCCTGGCTTGCTTCACTCAACATTATATTCTCTTGGTTCATCCATGTTCTTACAACCTTCACAACTTCATTTCTTCTTACTGTTCATCCTGTGTATACACCATAGTTTATTTATCCATTCATCAGTTGAGGGACACCTAGATTGTTTCCAACTTTTGATAGTTGTGATCAAAGCTGCTTTGAATATTGATGTACAGATGTGTAGTCATGCCACCTCTCTAAGTTCTTCAGGGTGTATACCCAGTAATGGTATGGCCATGTTACATGCCAAGTCTGTATTCAAATCGCACAGAAACTGCCAAACAGTTCTCTGCAGTGGCTGTACCATTCTGCTGTGGGTAAGCTTTCCTCTCTTTCCACATCCTTTTACATTTACAGTTTTAAGATTTGTTAATAACAGCCAGGATAATAGGTGTGAAATAGTATTGCATTGTAGTTCTTATTTTCACTTCAACAAATTAGGTTAGAAAAGAAAGAACAGGCAGCCAAATAGGAAAGGAAGAAGTAAAACTTTCACTATTTCTTGAGGACATGATCTTATATCTAGAAAATCATGAAAAATCCACAACAAAGCTATTAAAATTAATAGATAAGCTCAACAAAGTGTTGGGATACAGGATTAATATGGCTGGAAAAATACCTTCCAGGGTTTAGGACACCAGGCTAAGTCTGGACACCACCCAGAAGAGAGAGGGATACAGGAGGGTAATCTTGATGACAGAACTATGAGTTGAAACCTGTGGCTGCTGCTGCCAGCACCCACACACACTAAATATACTTTAGAATTCTTGGGCCTCTGGGCCTGGGGCTACAAAGGGGCTCCAGGAATCCACCACGCCAGGAAAGGGGAGAGGGAAGGACACAGCATGAGGCTGACTCAGCTTCTGACCCACAAATTTGGACTTCTGTGTACTACCAGCCCTTTCAGGCTGGGTGACCACAATGTGACTTGCCATGGGAACTGGCACAGGCCTGGAGAACTCCAATCCTTTCAATCTCCTTCTCTCCTAGCTGCAACTGGTTGTTGAGGACATGTCTCCCCAGGAAAGAGGAAAAAGAGACACAGCCTGAGACTGATTCAGCTTCTGACCCACAAATTTGGACTACTGTGTATCAACAGCACATCTGGGCTGGGTGGGGTACAATATTGTTTGCCTTGGGAGCCAGCAAGGGGCTAAAGGTATATTACCTTCCCAATTTTCTTCTCTCCTAAACAGGACTGATTGTTGAGGGATCATTTGGTAGCAAAGCTGGAGAATTATCACTGAGAAAGTTTGAATTACATGACTCTAGGTCTCCAGACCGGAAGCTCAATTGTATAGATCTGCTCTGTGTAGCAAGAAATACCCTCTGACCCTGCATTGAACTGAGAACTGCCAAAGAGTGCCAGCTGCTGGAACACAAAGAAAGTGTATGTCAGAAAATTAAAAATAAGTATTTCTCCCCTATATAGGTTCCCTCGCCAAAGCCCTAGGAAGTGGGTCTGCAACCAATTTCTGGGTCCGTTGACCAGTTTTGAGCAACTAGCAGGGAAAACCTTAATAACCCAGGTGAAGCCAAAGATCAAAATGCAGTGGTAACACATAGTCTCCTGCAAATCTCTACAAAAGAGAAAGAAACTGAGCATCTTAAACTCCATCTTAATCAGATATCTAGACATCAGCAACAAATTACAAATCATACTAAGGAAATGGAAGACATGGCCCAAGAAAAGGAATATATCAAAGCCCCAGAAGAGACACAGGATTAGGGAGAACTAATTAGTAAGATGCTCACAAATTTCCAAAATCAAATTGATGCACTGAAATGCAATATAGCTAAAGAGATAAATGACATCAGAAGATACTGAGTGTGTGAAAAGAATTTGAAATCATGAACAGAAAAGTAACAGAGCAAATGGGAATGAACAGTACAATAGTTGAGATTAACAACATACTAGAGGTATACAACAGCAGACTCAAAATTATAGAAGAAAGAATAAGTGATATAGAAGGCTGAACAGCTGAAATTGAAGAGAGAAAAGAATGGAAAATATTAAGGAGGTATCAGAGAGTTGAATGACAACATGAAATGAAACAACATACATGTCATGGGCATTCCAGAAGGAAAAGAGAAAGGAAAGAGGTAGAAAGAGTATTTGAGTAAATACTAGCTGAAAATTTCCCAACTCTCAAGAAAGAAATGAACTCACATATCCAACAAGCACATCATATCACAAAAACAATAAATCCAAACACACCTACTCCAAGACACATTATACTCAGAATGTCAATTGTCAAAGATAAAGAGAATATTCTCTGAGCAGCAAGGGAGAAGCAAACCATCACATATAAAGGATGCCCAGTAAGACTTAGAGTAGATATCTCTTCAGAAACCTTGGAAACAAGAAGGCAGTGGTATGATACAATTAGGATACTTAAAGTGAAAAACTGCTAGCCAAGAATTCTTTATCCATGAAAATTGTCTTTTGACTATAACAACATGGATAAAAACACATGAGACATCCATATGCTGCTTACAAGAAACTCACTTTGACCCAGGGATACAAACAAGCTGAAAGTGAAAGGTTGGAAAAAGATACTCCATTCAAATAGTAACCAAAAGAGCAGGGCTGTTATACAATTATCAGACAAAACAGAATTTAAATGCCAAAAACTTGCAAGAGATACAGAAGGCAACTATATATTAATAAAAGGTATAGTCCACCAGGAAGATATAACAGACATAAACAACCCTGCAGTTAGCCAGGGTGCCACAAGTTATATGAGAAAAACTCTAGAAAAACTGAAAGGAGAAAGAGACATCTCTACAATGATCATTGAGGACATTAACACCCCACTAACATCATTAGATAAAACAACTAGAGAGAAGATCAACAAGGAAACATACAAATTGAACAATATGATAAATGAATCAGACCTAACAGACATATACAGAATTCTGCATCCAAACTCAGTGAGTTATACATTCTTCATAAGTGCCCATGGATCTTTCTCCAAGATATACCACATGATAGGGTACAAGGAAGCTCTCATTAAACATAAAAACATTGAAATTATACAAAGCACCTTCTCGGATCATAATGTTATGAAACTGGAAATCAATAATAGAAAGGAAGAAAGTAAATTCACAAATGTGTGAAGGCTAAAAAAACCCACTCCTAAATAGTCAGTGGATCACAAAAGAAATTGCATGTGAAATCAATTAATATAGTGAGACAAATGAAAATGAGAACATACTTTATCAAAACATATGGAATACAGAGAAGGCAGTCTAGAGAGGGAAATTTATAGCACTAAGCACCTACATTAAAAAAGAAGAAAGAGCTAAACTCAAAGATTTAACTAAATAACTAGAGAAGCTAGAAAAATAGCAGCACAGCAATACCAAAGTAAGCAGAATGAAAGAAATAATAATGATTAGAGCAGAAATAAATGAAATTGAGAAAATAAAATAACGATAGAGAAATTCAAGAAAACAAATATCTGGTTCTTTGAGAAGATAAATAAATTTGGCAAACCCTGGCTAAACAAAGAAAAAAGAGAGAAGATACAAATAAAACCAATCAGAAATGAAAGGGGTGAAGTTAGGAATGACCCCACAGAAATAAAAGGGATCATAAGTGATTATTGTGAGGAATGCTATGCCAGTAAACAAGAGAACCTAAATGAGATAAACAAATACCTAGAAATACACAAACTACCTACACTGACCCTTCAAAAAATACAAGACCTTAACAAACTAATTACATTTAAAGAGACTGAATCCATCATCAAAAATCTCTCAGCAAAGAAAAGACCAGGATCATATGGCTTTATAGGTGAATTCTACCAAGCATTTTGAAAAGAATTAATACCAATCCTATTTAAATTCTTCAAAAATTGATGAGGAGGGAAAATTACCTAAAACATTTTATAAAGTCAACATTACCCTAATACCAAAACCAGAAAATGATACTACAAGAAAAGAAAATTACAGACCAACCATTCTAAAGATCATAGGTGCAAAAATTCTCAAGAAAATAGTTGCAAATTGAATCCAACAGCATATCAAAAGACATATACATCAGGAACAAGTGGGATTTATTCCAGTTATGCAAAGATGATTCAACATAAGAAAATCAAAATAACACAAGGAAAATATTACATGATCATCTCAATTGACAAAGAAAATGCATTTGACAAATCCAGCATCATTTTTTGAAAAAAAAAAATTGAAAAGATAATAGAAGGAAAATTCCTCATTATGATAAAAAGGCATATATGAAAATCCCACAGCCAAAATTGTACTAAATAGGGCAAGTTTGAAAGTTTTCCCTCTAAGATCCAGAACAAGACAAGAATGCACACTGTCACTGTTGTTACAGGAGTATTGCATTAGTAGTTCTAGCTAGTGCAACTAGACAAGAAAAAATAAAGCCATTCAAATAGGCAAAGAGAAAGTAAAGCTCTCACTGTTAGTGGGTGCCATGAGCCTGGACTTAGAAAATTCTGAAGAATCCACAACAGAGCTACTTGAGCTAATAGAGGAGTTCAGCAAAGTGGCAGGATACAAGATTAATATGCAAATTTAGTCATGTTTTTTGTATATTAGTACACAACAATTTGAAGAGAAAGTCAGAGGGGAAATTCTATTTACAAAAGCAAAAAAAAAGACTCAAATACCTAAGAACCAACTCAACCAAAAGGGTACAAGACCTATATACAGAAAACTACAAAACAATGCTTAATGAAATAAGACAAGATTGTCTCTTCAAAAATTGGTACTGGGAGAAATGTATATCTATTACCAAAAGAATGAAAAAGGACTGCTATCTCACTCTGTGTACAAGAATCAACTAAAAAAGAACCAAAGACTTAAATATAAAAGCCAGGACTATAAAACTAATAGAAGAAAATGTAGAGAAACAACTTAAAGAGTTTTGGTACATGGTGGTGAGGTGAGGCAGGCTGAAGTCTGGCTGGCAAGCATAGCTGCGCCCAGTGGGGGATATGCGCAGCCCACCACTCGGGTGTAGGGCGGCTGGAACGGGTGAACTGCCCTCAGCCATGGAACGGGCGCACTGCCCTCGACCCCGCCCAGGCAACCGACACCGGCTTGCTGATAGCCAGCAGGAGCTGCCTACACTCACATCCCCCCTCCCGCACTGTCAAGCCACAGCACAAGCCGCACCATAAAAGGCAAGGAACTAGTCCCTACCAATCACTCCCAGCCCCGTTCCCCTTTCCCGCCGGTGCCGCCCCTTCACCAACCTAGAATCTGCCTCTTCCCCCCACCAACTGCTCACCACCACCAATCCAATCCCCCTTTGGCCACAGCCAATCAGTCCCCTGCTCACTCCCCCGTAACCCTATATAAACACATGTACTTCCCTTAATAAATTAGACCTGGGTGCTCACCTCATCTCCGTGGTGGTTTCTCCGCCACTCGCCCTCCACGCCTGTGAGCCCCCGCAGGAGCCTAGGCCTCTCCTGCCCCATTGTCCACTGGACAGGATGTACCGACCGCGACTGGCGCCCCACGTGGGGCACTGCCCGCTGTGAACGGGTAAGGCCCTACTCCGCCTCGCTCCATAACTTGCCGGCCCCTCCCTGCCCATGAACCCTGCTCTTCTTTCCCTTTTCCCCGTCTTTCTCCTTCTCCCGATCATCCTCCTTGCCGTCCTCGCCATATTACACCACTACTGCCCCTCACTTTCTCGCTCGACCTCTTCGACCGCTCCGACCGCCGTCTTTCTCTGCCTCCTTACCTCCCTTCTCATTGCCTTTGTCATTGCCATTTTCCTTTACCGCTGAGTAGGGTGCCTCCTGCTCGCCGCCCTGTCCGAGACCCCCGGTAGCCGCTGGTACCCAATCGCCGCGCTCGCTAGGTAGGGCCCCAACCCTTCCGGCTCCCTAGGCCTAAAATGGGCGGTAGGCTGTCATCTCGCCAAGCGCCCCAAGTCTGTGCCCTTGCCGGACTCTTAGACACCCACAAGTGCAAAGTTTCAGTTCGCCGACTGCAAGTTTATTGGGACCTTCTCCTTCCTTTTAACCCTTGGCTCACAACTTGCCACCTTTGGGACCCCAGTACTTATGAACGCCTTATCGACCGGGTCACCAATGCCATAGAGCACTAAGGGAAGCGTTTTCCCCCAGCCTTGTGCCTACGCTGATTACCATCCACTCCTGCCTCCAGGGCTCTCGCCCCCCCACGTCGCAGGTTCTGTCCTCTCAGTTGCGCGATAAGGAGGGAAAGGCATCTCCCTCTTGCCCCGGGTCTGACTCCGACTCGGACCAGGACTCCGACATGGAGTCTCTTGTCGAGCAGCTTAACAACGCGCTCGACCTAGACCTGCCCAAGCAAAGCAACCTTAAGCCCCGCCAAGATGGCGAACTTCCTCCTTCTTCCCCGCCAGAAAGGAGGAAGTTGTTTGAGGAGGAACCAGACCCGCCCCATAGGGTGGTGACCTCCCTCTACCCACCCCTCCCTGTCGAGGGCGGAAGAGCAGGCTGGCCCTCTGATGCTACCAACGCGCATGCGTCAGGTCGGCCATTTTATGAGCCCAAGCAGCCATTTTGTGATGCCTTCGGTGCGTGCGCGCCTGGTCAGCCATCTTGTGAGTCTGAGCAGCCATTTTGTGCCCCGGCTGGCCCTGCGCCCGTATCCGCTTGGGCGCCCCCCCCGCAGACCCTTGGGCTGGTCCTCCGCCCAATCCCTGGGTGCCAATGACGGCTCTCCCTCAGCGCCCCGCTACCATGAGCACCAGCCCTTTCACTCCCGCCCCAGCACAGGCGCCCCCGCCGGCCGGTGGCGCTCCCCCGAGCACCCTACCCCCTCCCGTCTCCTTCTTCCCCATGAATGTCACTCCCTCCCTGCAGTGCCCACTCCCCTGGTATCCCCATGACCCGGAGGACATTAGACGCCTTAGAAAGGCAGTCAAGGAAGACGGGTTGGGGAGCCCATATGCCATGCAGATGTTGGAAGAGATTTCCACAAACCTCTGCATCCCTTATGACTGGACCTCCTTGGCTCAGGGTATCCTCACCCCCGGCCAGTTTGTAGATTGGAGAGCCCACTTTCATGCTGAGGCAGAAAAATAAATTGCAACCAACGCCACAACCGGCGTACAGATCCCGGCAGATGCCTTCACCTGCTCTGGCCAATTCGGCAACCATGTAGTCTACCAGCGTGCCCTGGCCGGCTTCTGGCTTCAGCTGCGCGATATTGCCCTCCGAGCATTTTGCTCATGTTCCGCCATTAAAGCTGACAATTTCACCAAGCTCACACAAGGCAAGGACGAGGACTTCTCCGCCTTCATCTCCCGCGTCCTCCAAGCCTGTGAGCGCAAAGTCGCAGACCCTCAAGCCCAGACAGCCCTTGCCCGAGAGCTCATCTTGCAAGGCGCCAACCCCATCTGTTAAGCAGGCCATTGTTCCCGTCAGAGAGAAGGCAATTCATGACTGGGTTCTAGCCTGCAGTGGCCTAGATATGCATACTGCCGCGCTCACACAGGTCTTTTCGGCCGCCATGGCGCTGAATGCAGGCTGCTTTAAATGCGGCAATACTGGGCACTTTGCCAGAGAGTGCCCTGAGGCGCCCAGGCTGCCTGCTCCCGCGGCCACTCCCCCCCCCCCCCCCCCGCCACTTCCACCTCAGCGGCCACCCCGCCAGGGGCCTCCCACACCATGCCCCCATTGCGGCAAGGGTTATCACTGGGCCCGAGACTGCCGCTCTAACAGCGCGCCGCAGCCTTTAAACTCCACCAGGGGCAGGCCTCAGCCCCGCGCCCAAGAGGCACGCCCCCAGCTGATGCCCGACCCCAAACCATAATATGGACCGTGCCCATCTCCCTCGAGAAGCCCCTCCGAAGCTTTAAAATTAACAACCGCTGGTACCAAGGCACGCTCGATTCCAGGGCTGAGGTATCCTGTTTCCCTGCCCACTATGCCACCCAATGGGCAGTCCAAGACAGGCCTTCGGTGGTCGGGGCCACTGGTACATCCTCCTCTCTCCAAGTCTCTCTCCCTATAGAACGGGAAGATTCCGAGGGATGCCGTGGTACCTTTAAACCACTATTCCTGACCACCATTGACCAAATACTATGGGGCCGAGATGTCCTAGAGGCCTGCGGAGCTGTCATCACCATGCAGCCCCCCCAATAGCTTGCGCCACTGCTCGTTTAACACCTCCTGCACCCACTCCTCTGCAATGGGATACTGAGGAGCCTATCTGGGTGGAGCAGTGGCCTTTACCTTCCCATAAGCTTGCCGCCCTCAGAGCGCTCGTAAGTGAGCAACTCAAGGCTGGTCACATTGAACCTTCCACAAGTCCGTACAACTCGCCAGTTTTTGTTATTCAGAAAAAATCCACTGGCAAGTACTGGCTCCTCCATGACCTCCGCGAAATTAACAAGCATATCTTGCCTATGGGGTCGCCCCAACCTGGCCTCCCACACCCTGTAGCCGTTCCGTGCCATTTCCACATGGCCACCATTGACATTAAGGACTGCTTTTTCTCTATCCCACTCCATCCGCAGGACTGCCAGCGCTTCGCCTTCACGGTACCCCTCCCTAACCACTCAGGTGCCTCTGATAGATACCAGTGGAGGGTACTCCCTCAAGGCATGCGCAACAGCCCTGCCATTTGTCAGCGCTATGTTGATTGCGCTGTCGCGCCACTATGGCCTTGGGCGCGCATTATTCACTATATGGATGATATCCTTGTAGCATGCGAGGAGGCAGAGAAGCTCCAAATAGTTCTCGGCATGCTGCGAACTAACCTTGCTGACATAGGTCTTACCATCCAGCCCAAAAAGGTCCGGGTTGAACCGCCATTCACATTTCTGGGCTTCCAAATTGACAGGTACGTCACACCAGCAGTTCCGCAGCTCGCTGTCCCAGAGCGCCTCTCCCTCACTGAACTGCAACAACTCTGTGGTAATATTAATTGGGTTCGCTCCGCTCTGCCTATCACCACAGCCCAGCTCCAGCCACTCTTTGCCCTTTTGCAATCAGACTTGGGCCCAGCCTCTGCCCTAACACGGTGTATCAGGCTCACCCCAGAGGCCAGGGCCGCAATTCAGGCCGTTAACAAGGCATTAGACAAGTGCTGCCTGCACAGGTTCGACCCCAGCCTGCCTTTGCTGGCTCTGATCCTGCCCACTCGAGGTACACCCACTGGAGTCCTCTGGCAGACTGGCCCCCTGCTCTGGATCCATCCAGCCAAGAGCAGGCTGCGTAAGATCTGCCCTGCTGTCAGGTTATAGATCAGCTTAGCCTCGGACTTAATCACCCTAGCTATCCATACCTTTGAGGTCAAACCTGCCACCATCATCTGGCCGCTAGACGCCAAGCAAACCGACCTCCTCATACGAGACAATGAAGACATGCAGGTCCTACTAGAAGGGTTCTCGGGTAACTTTGACAATCACTACCCCAGCCATAAGTTACTTCAAGGAATCACCAAGCTCCCCTTTCAGAGCCCCTTCCACCCCTTCCCTACTTCCAATCCTATCCCGTTTGTCACCACTGTGTTCACAGACGCTTCCACCACCAAATTTGCCATGGTTGTTTACCAACCTGCCGTGTTAGAGCCCAAGGTTTTCACCCACATCAACCCGCATTCTGTGCAGGTGGGAGAATTACTGGCTGTATGCCTTGCCCTGCATACCTTCCAGGCTCAGCCAGTCAACATCTTCACTGACAGTCTTTATACCCTCCAAGTCTGTCGGGTCCTAGCACTCTCCACCTTCTTCCCAGGCTCTACGCCTGCAGCCACCCCTCGGGCTGAAGTGTGGTTTGCTGGCCTGGCAGGGGAGCAGCCGCGGTAGGCCTATTCCACTGCCCCCATAATAGGGTGGCTGGTCGGACTCACCGCCACCCTTGAAGGGAGCTCAGCATGGGTGCAGAGTGCCCTCAGGTCTCCCCTTCTCGGCAGCCATGCTTCCGCGGCCGCCCCTCCTCCCAGATAGCGCCACATGATGCCTTCTTTCTCCCTGCACAGGCGCAGGGCAGAAAAATACAGTCTGCCCTTTTCCCTCCCCCCGACAGCAGCAACAGCCAGGTGTGGGTGGGAAACTCAAGTCTGCCCTCCACCCCAGCAACAGCAGCCACCAATCCCTAAACCCTGCCCCTTCCCCCAGCAACAGCAACAGCCAATCCCTAACCACCACCCCTCCCCCTTCCAGTACCTCCCACTGACCTTTCTCTGGCAACCAATCAGAACAGGGCATGGCTTCGACCAATCAGCCTTCCCCAGCCCCTATAAAACTGTTGCCTCTCCGTCAATAAAGTTGGACTTGCGTATTTACCTTGTCTCCGCGGTAGTTCTTCTGCCGTGCGCCCTCCAGTCCTGAGAGCCCCTGACAAGGGCCTGGCCTCCCTTGTCCCCAGTTCGTCGCCTGCTTCTCCAGGTGACCCCTTCGTCGCCGGCTTTGCCGGGCGACCCCATCAGCCAAACCGCGCAACCCCTGTGAGACCGACCCCTCGTCTGCTGCTGGACCAACCGCTCGTCCCAAGTGGGACCGACCCCTCATCCCAAGTGGGAACGACCCCTCGTCCAGAGCTGGACCGACCCCTCGTCCGCAGCCAGACCCCACCTCTACTGACCGAGCAAGCCGCCGCAGCTGGCGCCCAACGTGGGGCAGGGCAACCCCACCACAGCCTCACTCGGCTCCCCCCCTCTTCTCTTCTCACCGTGGGGCTTCTCTCGTGCAACATTGCTGCTACCTGAGCCTTGGCTACCTCATATGATCCACGGCGGTCTGGGAGAATCACTGGATGGCTTTCTCCTTCCATGTCAGGGGCTTATACCGACCTGCTATGATTAAGAGGAGCCTTGGATTTCTCGGGAGCGTGCGCTTGCACGTCTGAAGTAACCCTACCATAGCCCTATGCTCTCCTCTCTTCTCACCCCTATCTTTTCGCTCTGCATTGCTGCTCCTGAACCTTGGTGACCTCATACGATCCACGGTGGTCTGGGAGAATCGCTGGATGGCTTTCTCCTTCCATGTCGGGGGCTTATACCGACCCGCTATGATTAAGAGGCACCAATAAAACTCTCAGGAGCACGTGCCTGAGCACCTCCACCCCTGCCTTCACCTCTGCCTCCTCCCCTCCGTGCTTGCTCCCCTTTGCCTTGCTCCACTGCTCGTCGTTCTGCCCTCCCCTCGTTGGGGCCTTCTCTTGGCCCGTGACCACCATCGGAGCCCCACCGGCTCCGACCCCTCGTCTCACCGCGCACCTCGGCTCCCATCACCGCGCTCTCAAGGTAAGGGCCCCTTTTCTTATTGGCTCCAAAAGGCCATTAGCAATGGGTAACATCCTATCTGCTAAGCAAGCCCCACAAGTTCGGGCCCTCGCCGGTCTCCTAGACACTCACCGGTGTAAGATCTCTTTGAAACAGCCCCAAGTCTTCTGTAACCGTGGTCCCCCATGCCGCCATCGCTGTCAAGCAGCTCCAGCCCCACTGAATGGCCCGCAACCCGCTTTCCCCAACCCGCAGCCTGCTTTCTAGCATCTAGTAGCGTTCTAGCATCTAATAACGTTTCTGCTTTTGCCTCCCCATACTTCTGTGGAGCTTCCTCCTGTCTCGACCTCACTCCTCTTCTCAGCCATCCAAAGCATCCTTTCTTGTCCCCCACCCCCCTCCTTTTTTGTTTGAACTCCCACTGTGTTGCAGATTGGGCCGCCCCATGTCGGCCCGCCCCGTTAACATTGGCCTCTCTCGCGCCCGTGGAGACCTTGGCCTTCTTGTCCTCGCCTACGTCTCCACCACTCCCGACGCTGCCGCCACCACCGTCGCTGGTGCCCTGACGCGACTTGTCCTCACCGCTGCGATCCTCCAGACCATCACACAGTCTGCCTCTACCGCTCTTCGCTGCCACGAAGAGATCAACTACCTGTAACGTGCTGTCATTCGGGACTTTTAACAGCAGATAGACCTTATAGCCGCCGAGATCAACAAGAATTGGACATTGGCCACCCTTGCTTGCAACGGCAAGATACCACTCCCCAAATTGTACATTTATATCCCCGTCATACTCACCTCCCTCTTCAGCCCCGCTTCCCTCATTGCTTACTGCCTCTTGGGCCTCAGCTACTTGTTGCTGCTGCCATCCTGGCCCTTATTTGAAAAGAAGGGGGAAATGCGGCCACCCCTCAGGCTGAAGTGTGGTTTGCTGGCCTGGCAGGGGAGCAGCCGCGGTAGGCCTATTCCGCTGCCCCCATAATAGGGTGGCTGGTCGGACTCACCGCCACCCCTGAAGGGAGCTCGGCATGGGTGCAGAGTGCCCTCAGGTCTCCCCTTCTCGGCAGCCATGCTCCCGCGGCCGCCCCTCCTCCCAGATAGCGCCACATGATGCCTTCTTTCTCCCTGCACAGGCGCAGGGCGGAAAAATCCAGTCTGCCCTTTTCCCTCCCCCCGACAGCAGCAACAGCCAGGCATGGGCGGGAAACTCAAGTCTGCCCTCCACCCCAGCAACAGCAGCCACCAATCCCTAAAACCTGCCCCTTCCCCCAGCAACAGCAACAGCCAATCCCTAACCACCAGCCCTTCCCCGTCCAGTACCGCCCACTGACCTTTCTCCAGCAACCAATCAGAACAGGGCATGGCTTCGACCAATCAGCCTTCCCCAGCCCCTATAAAACTGTTGCCTCTCCGTCAATAAAGTTGGACTTGCGTGTTTACCTTGTCTCCGCGGTAGTTCTTCTGCTGTGCACCCTCCAGTCCTGAGAGCCCCCGACAAGGGCCTGGCCTCCCTTGTCCCCAGTTCGTCGCCTGCTTCTCCGGGTGACTCCTTCTTCGCCGGCTTCGCCGGTCGACCCCGTCAGCCAAACCGCGCAACCCCTGTGAGATCGACCCCTCGTCTGCTGCCAGACCGACCGCTCGTCCCAAGTGGAAACGATCCCTCGTCCCAAGTGGGACCAACCCCTCATCCTAAGCTGGACCGACCCCTCGTCCGCAGCCAGACCCCACCTCTACCAACCGAGCAAGCTGCCGCAACGTCCATCGACGAAGCCCTTGCCAGCCTGCAACGTCTCCTTGAACACCGCCAGGCTCCCTGGTACATTGCACATATCAGGAGTCACTCCAGCCTGCCCGGCCCCCTCACTTCGGGGAACGAGACAGCCGATCAGGCAGTTTCCATATCTACTGCCCAGCCCACTGGAGATACAGTCAACCAGGCCAAAACGCTGCACGCCAGGTTTCACTTCTCAGCAACCTCACTTTGTCACCTATTGGGCCTGCCCATTGAAACCTGCAAACACTTGGTGTGCAGCTGTAAAACCTGTGCCCCCTTTCTGCCCCTTGGGCCACTACAGCCACAGGGGGTTAATCCCCGTGGGCTCAAGCCCAATTCGAGATGGCAATTGGATGTCACACATGTCCCATCCTTCGGGCGCCTCAAATATATGCACGTAGCCATTGACACCTTCTCTGGCATGTGTTATGTGGTACCCCTTGCGGGAGAGACCGCCAAACATTGTATCAATGCATTACGCCAGGCTATTCTCTTCATGGGAGTTCCATGGGACTTAAAAACTGACAACGGGCCAGCCTATCGCAGCACTTCCTTTACCGCCTTCCTACGACTTTACAATATTACTCATCACTTTGGGATCCCCTATAACCCACAAGGACAGGCTATAGTTGAGAGCGTTCACCGCCGGCTCAAAATACAAATTCAAAAAGAGAAAGAAATGCTTCCCCAAGTGCAACCAAGTGACCTAGTCCCTGCATCCTTAATATTCCTCAATATACTCACCTTTGACAAAGAGGGACGATCCACCCTCCATAGGCACTGGGGGCCCTCCTACCGGCCCACACAAGCCCCCTTTGTTTATTGGAAAGACCCAGAAAGCAATACTTGGAGGAGGCCCTGCCCCCTCCTCACCCAAGGGAGAGGGTTTGCTTGTGTTTTCCCAGATGATGCCCCCCAACCCATCTGGATCCCGGGACGCAACATCTGCCCTGCACCCGCAGACCCAGCGCCTGACAAGGAGGGAACGCCGACGACTGAGGCACCTAACCCACCAGATGACGCGCTTCGTTCTGGACGACCCAATTCCTCCAACAGAAGAACAACTGCTCCTCAATCTCTATCGCCGAGTCTGAGCACAAACTCCCCTCCTGCCTAACCAGCCAATCAACCTTGTAGCCCTACTAATCCTCCTTCTCTCCGCAGCCACCGCCCTGCCCACTTCATGACCCATGTGGGCTGCAGTCTGTCACCCTCCTGGCTTTCTTTTCCTCACCCCTGAAATCCCTACCTACGCCAAGATTTATCATACTAACTGTTCTCTGCAGCTACCGTGCAACCCGAAGGAAGCGCTCCGATCTGTTACATTCAACGTTTCACTTACCCCCCCTCCAGATGCTCTCCTATTCACCTTTTTCCCTAACACCACAGGGTCTAATACAACTACCAGTAGCACCGGAGATCCGGTCCCCGATCTCTATCAAAATGCCCTTATATTCACCCCCTCCACCAGGGGAGACCTTTTCCCAACTGCAACTGGCGCCGACGACACCTCAGGCACCTTTCTGCTTAAATTGGCTAGTTTATTCTCCCCATCTTCCCTCATCGCATATGGGTCTATTGGACGCCTTTGTATTCTTCTTTTCCTCGTCTTTTATGGTGTGCGCCGCATTCTGCTGTCTCTCCGAGATACCCAAAATCAGCAGAAACTAATAGCTGCAGCCACATTGGCCATAAACAAAAAGAGAGGGGGAGATGAGGTGAGGCAGGCTGAAGTCTGGCTGGCAAGCATAGCTGCGCCCAGTGGGGGATATGCGCAGTCCACCACTCAGGTGTAGGGCGGCTGGAACGGGTGAACTGCCCTCAGCCATGGAACGGGCGCACTGCCCTCGGCCCCGCCCAGGCGACCGACACCGGCTTGCTGATAGCCAGTAGGAGCTGCCTATGCTAACATCCCCCCTCCCGCACTGTCAAGCCGCAGCACAAGCCGCACCATAAAAGGCAAGGAACTAGTCCCTACCAATCACTCCCAGCCCCGTTCCCCTTTCCCGCCGGTGCCGCCCCTTCACCAACCTAGAATCTGCCTCTTCCCCCCACCAACTGCTCACCACCACCAATCCAATCCCCCTTTGGCCACAGCCAATCAGTCCCCTGCTCACTCCCCCGTAACCCCATATAAACACATGTACTTCCCTTAATAAATTAGACCTGCGTGCTCACCTCGTCTCCGTGGTGGTTTCTCTGCCGCACGCCCTCCAAGCCTGTGAGCCCCCGCAGGAGCCTAGGCCTCTCCTGCCCTTTCGTCCACCGGACAGGACGTACCGACCGCATGGTGGTTTCTGGGACTTTGCACCCAAAGAACACACAGCAAAATTAAAATAGATAAATGGGATCTCCTGAAAACTAAGCACTTTTGCTCCTCCAAGGACCTTGTCAAAAGGATAAAAAGGCAGGTGATTCAATGGGAGAAAATATTTAGAAATCATATGTCCATAAGGGTTTAATATACAGGATATATAAAGAGATGTTACAACTCAACAATAAAAAGACAAATGACCCAATTTAAAAATGGGCATAATATTTGAATAGACATTTGTGTAAACAAGAAATACAAATAGCAAAAACAAAACACATGAAAAAATGTTCAACATCACTAAAGATATGGGAAATGAAAACCAAAACTAAAAGGTATCATTTCACACCTACCCAAATGGCCACTGTGAAAAAGAGAGAATGAAGGACAACCAGCAAGATGGCATCCAAGTAAGGTGCTCCTAGAGTCACCTCCTTCCACAGGGCATTTAGAAAACACTCAGAGCTATTTAAAGCACCTGTTTGGAGACCCCAGGAGACCAGGAGAGCATCCTGCAACATCCTTGAAAGAACGGAAGGAGGAGAATGCCCATCTATAGAGAAGATTCATAAGTAGGGTGTTCCATGCCAGGGAAGCCATTGCCCATCCTCCACTGGAGGCACAAGTCACCTTGGGAGCAATTTCACACCTGGAATTGGAAGCTCCACTCCCAAAAATGGGGGTGGAAGAGATGGTTGGGCACCAACTTCAGGTATTGATTAGTAAATTCAGTAGGCTAAAGTATAATCCTAAAAGCACTTGACGTTTGAACCTGTCCAAGTCAGAAAGAAGATGGTAGCTGCAACTTTAACTCTCCACCTTGCATGAGGGGAAGCAGGACTGACTGAAAATCACAGTGTTAGTAGGGACCATCTTCTTTCCATCCAGACCAGATAGAAGCTCTAGAATAATGCCAAGCCCCACCTTCAACAGGAAGGGGGAACATGCACCAACCTCTTAGGAAATTACAGGCCACACAACAGAGGTTAGTGACCATCCAACTTTGACAGTACAAGCCACCCAGAAGCAATACTGTGGCTGGAATTGGAAGCTCCATTTCCCAAAAACAGGGGAGGAAGAGATGGTTGGTCACTGAATTCAGCTCCTGATTAGTAAATTTGGCTGGCTAAAGGATAACCCTGAGAACAGATGAAGTTTGAACCAGTCCAAATTAGAAAGAGGCAGGTAGCTACTATTTTGACTCTAACCCCAGCATGAGGGGAAGCCAGGCTATCTGAAAATCACAGTGATGGTAGTGACCAGTTTCTTTCACCCAGATAGGCCTGCAGACCTAGCATAAGCTCCAGCCCCAACTGTGGCAGGGAGGAATCTGGCATCAGCTTATCCAGGTAACTCCAGGTACATTTGATTTGTACAGTCTGAATAACAGGAAATATCCTGGGGAAAGTGTGGTCCTCTTGGTCTTTCCCTGCCAATTTTGCTGCCCACACCTGCAGCTCCATCTCTGCCCTGGCAGAGTAGAAAGGGGCATGGAGTTTCATCAGTCTCTGGGCAACTACAGTCTAAGCCTGCACAACTTGATTATTCCACACAGCTGTGGCTTTGTCCCTATACCTAGCAAAGGAAAAAGATGGGAGGAGCTTCATAAGTCACTGGGGCAATGAGGGCAGCTTGAGCCAACAAAATTTATAGTGCCAAATACATCCTTGGCTCATAATGCACAACCAGTGAGGTGCACAGGTCAGGAAGCCCTAAACTAAAGAAAAAAGAAAACATACCCAGGATAAATACTTTAATAAGCCAAATGCCAAGAAGCCAACAAAAATTACAATCCACACCAAGAAAGAGATAGATATTGCACAGTTAAATGAAAAAGAGTTGAGAAAAGTAATCATGGATGTTCAAACAAAATCTCCTTAGTAAATTCAATGAGATGACTGACAAGATTAAGGACATTAAGAAGACTTTGAATGAGCACAAAGAATAATTTGAAAACATATGTAGAAAAATCTTATGAGAATGAAAGGTACAATAAACAAAATTAAAAATACATTGCAGGGAAACAGCTGTGGCTCAATCAGTTGGGTTCCCATCTACCATATGGGAGGCTCTTGGTTTGGGTTCTGGGGCCTCCTTGTGAAGGCAGTCTCTCCTGCATGCTGCAGAACACCACCTAGCCCACAGACGCTGAGGAGCACTGCCCAGCCTGAAGATGCCACAGAGTGCCACCCAGTCCACAAGCATCACAGAGAGCCGACCCAGTAAGGTGATGCAACAAAAAAATAGAGACAAGCAAAAACACAGCAGAGTGTGCAGTGAATGGACACAGAGAGCAGAAAGCAAGCAAGCTGCAAGGGGGGAGGGGAAATAAAAACAAATAAGTAAAAAAAGACACAGAAGAACACACAGCAAATGGACACAGAGAGCAGACAGCATGCAAAAAGCCAAAAAGGGGGATAATAAAAAAAACATTGCAATCATATAATAGCAGATTTGCCGAGGCAGAGGGAAATATTGGTGAGCTTGAGAAATGGCCTCTGAAATTAAACATATAATAAAACACATGAAGAAAAGAATGAAAAAATTGAACAAGTTCTCAGGGAACTAAATGACAGCAAAAGACATGCAAACGCATGTGTCATGGTTGTCCCAAAAGGAGAAGAGAAGGGAAAAGGGGAAGAGGGAATATTTGAAGAAATGATGGTAGAAAATTTCCCAACCCTATTGAAGGATGTAGATATCCAAGTCCAAGAAACATAATGTACTCCCATCTGAAAAAATCTGAATAGACAACTCCAAGACACATACTAATCAGATTGTCAAATGCCAAAGAGAAAGACAGAATTCTGAGAACAACAAGAGAAAAGCAATGCATAACATATAAGGGATACACAATAAGATTAAGTGCTGACTTCTCACCAGAAACCATGGAGGCAAGAAGACAGTGGTATGATATAGTTAAGATACTAACAGAGAAAAACTTGCAGCCAAGAATCTTATATTCAGGAATATTATCTTTCAAAAATGAGGGTGAGTTTGGAATATTCACAGATAAACAGAAACTGAGAGGATATCTAATCAAGAGACCAGATTTTCAGGAAATATTAAAGGTTGAGCTAGAGCCCAAAAAGAAAAGACAGGAGAGAGAAGCCTACAAGAGAGTCTAGAAATGAATATTTTATGAATAAAAGTAGCTAAAATTATTAAGAGTTGTGAAAGTAAAATATGACAGATAACACCCAAATATTGAGGAATAAACTTAACCAAAAATATAAAGCCCTTGTGTTCAGAAACTTGCAATTCTATGTTGTAGTAGTTTTATATGGTTATGAATTTCAAAAGTAGATATTGGATTATGTTTGTAATCTGATATGTACAACTGTGCCTGATTGAGTTATGATTAGGGCTTTAATTGGGCCATGTCATTAGGGCATTGAGTCCCTGCCCCTTGGTGGGTGGGTATTCACAGATAAAAGGCATGGCAAAGAACAGAGGTGCAGGTTTCTGATGTTGGAGTTTTAATGCTGGAGTTTGATGCTGAAGTCTTAAACTGGAACCCTGGGGAAAAGAGACAGGGCCATTCGCCTGATAGTCTACAGCTGACCTTGTGGGGAGAGAGGCAAAACCTAGAGAACCTCATAATCTACAGCTGACCTTGTGGAGGAAACAGGAGCTAAGCCCAGAGGAACCTAGAAAGCCTGAAACTTCACAGATGTTAGCAACCATCTTGCTCCAACATGTGGAAAGAGACTTTGGTGTTGGAAATAACTTATGCTTTATGACCTGGTGACTGTAAGCTCCTACCCCAAATAAATGTCCTTTGTAATGCCCAGCAGCTTTCTAGTGTTTTGCATCAACACCACTTTGGCTGACTAATACATACATTAAGGGAAATCAAGAAAAATGCCTAAATAATTGGAGTAAAATTCCATTCCTTATGGATTGGAAGTCTAAATATCTTAAAGATGTTAATTTTACTGAAATTGATACAGATTCAATGCAATCCTGATAAAAATCCCACCAGAATTCTTAAAATAATTCGAAAACACAATTACAAAATAAAATTTATTTGGAAGGGTAAGGGGCTCTGAATAGCCAGAAACATCTTAAAAAGGAAAAATCAAATTTGGAGGACTCTCATCTCCACACTTTAAATCATATTACCTAGCTACAGTGATAAAAAACAAAACAAAACAAAATAAAAAAAACCAACATGGTACTGGAATAAATATAGACACATAGACCAAAGGAGCCAAATTGAATGGTTTATAAACAAACCTTCACATTTATGGGCAAGAGATTTTTGACTAACCTGCCACCCCACCCAGCTCAGGGAAAACAGTCCATTTAACAAATGCTGCTGAGAGAACTGGATATCCATAGCCAAAAGAAGGAATGAGAATCCTTATCTCACACCTCATTCAAAAATTAACTCAAAATGTATTAAAAACCTAAATGTAATAGCAAGAACCATAAAGCTTCTAGAAGAAAATATAGGAAAATATCATCAAGACCTGGTGGTAGGTGGTAGATTCTTAAAGTAGATTAGAGAAAGACTGAGATGGACTACTGCAGTTTAATGTATGTAGAAGTTTTGATTAGCTTTACTGTAAAAGTTTTGAGATGTGTAGAGTGAATGGTAACACATAGTAATAGCCAGTTTATAAATGGGGATAGGGCTGAAAATGGTCGTCTAGTGATATAATTGCCAATTGTTAGAATGCTAGAGAATAATCTAGATATTGAATAGCACAGTAAACCGAGAGGTAGATGAGAATTGTTGTTGATGACACAGATGCAAGAGTGTCCTTTGTAAGCCAGAGCAAATGTACATCCTACTGCAGGGTAGTTGGAATGTGGAAAAGCATGGGAAAAATACAACTGGAATGACCTATGGACTGTGGTTATCAGTAATAATGTAATATACTTACATCTATGCCAAAGATGTACTGTGTTGATAACATGGCAGTATGTAAAATGTGTGCCAAATGTTCACCCTGGATGTGGTAACAATTGGATGATATTATCTTTTAATCTGTAACAAATGTTCCACCACAGTGTGGTGTGTTGATAGAGGGGTGTAGTTTGGGAATTCTGTCCATGTGCATGATTATTTTGTACATTTACAATTTCTGTCATAAAATATATTTTAAAAATAATTATAGTGTGAGTTAGGGGGAAAATATACCACATGTAAGGTAAGGACTTTAATTAGTAGTAGATTTTAACAATATTCTTTCATAATTTGTAACAAATGTCTCATGACAATGCAAAGTGTTGGGTCCCCTGTATGAATCTAAGCATGCTTGCTTTGTAAACTCACAACTTTCACTATACACTTATTATTTATGTATTTTCATATATAAAAAATATAAATAAAAGGGTGGGTTGGGGAAAATAGTTTGGTTAGTAGTAATATTTTGGTGATGCTCTTTAATCATTAGTTAAAAATGTTTAACAACAATGAAAGTTATTAATGGTAGGGTGAAGTATGAGAGTCCTGTATTATGTTATATATATTTGTTTTGTAAGTCACAAGTATTAATATACTTATTTTTATGTATATTTATGTATGAGTGAAGTACTTCAATAAATTTTTTAAAAAGACAGAGGACTACAGGTATTAGAGAGTACGTGGAGAGAGAGGAACACTTCTTCACTGTTGGTGGGAATACGGAATTTTATAGCCACTGTGGCGAACTCTTTGGCAGCTCCTAAAGAAGCTAAATATAGACTTGCAACAGCTTGGAAATTCTCACGTAATGCTGGAGTTACTTTCCTTTTTTAGGGCATTCAACTGATTGGATAAAGCATCACTCATTGCTGATGACAATCTCCCTGATTGATGTAAGTGTAATCAGCTATCCATGATTTCCTACTGCAGTAAAGTCAATGGTGGCTGAAGTCCATAAATACCCTTGTATTACAGTTAGCCCAGTGCTTGCTAGACCAAACAACTGCACACAATTACCTGGCCAAGTTGACACATTAGCCTGAACATCACAGCATATAGTTACCATTAAAATTAAACAGTCTTGTTAGATTAATGATTTTATTAGACACACTAACAGAAACATAAAGCTCACCAATCTGACGTATAATTTTTACTCTTTTGGTATGACTGTTTCTAATTTTTTTATTATTTCACATTTCTGATTTTACTACTTTTAAGATTTTTCTGGAATCATTGTTGTCTGTAATATGCAAGTTTGTTCTTGGAAATACTTTAATTACTTAGTAACCAGCAACCAGTTAGGTATAACTGAGCAGTGTAAATGCAGTTAAGCATTAATTTAGCAGTTTAGATAGATACTTAACACATATTTTGTATTATTACATTTTTTAGGAGTACACTTAGACTTAAGGTTCAGGAGTAAGCTAAAGGTTTATTTGTAAGAGGTGAGTAATTGTAGGTTTGATACTTTGCAGTGTATCAAGAGGGACAGGATATTAGAGTTTGAATGGGATGTGGGTAGGATTTTTTATTTGAACTGTGACTGGTTTATGCTGGGCAGCAATGACAGGAATTTTAGTAATTTAGATTTTCAGAACAGAGTTTGATGAAAAGGGGAGAGCAGAGGAGGGAATGAATGGTGAATAGGTGGCTTCTTAGTGGGTACAGTAAAAGATGGGTTATGAAACTATTCACCTTTACGCTTGAGATTGAGGAGTGAATTAAGGGTTTAGGGACTTTGGGAAGAGCAGAGTAAGTGGTTTTGTATTAATAAGAACTGAAATTAGCTTACCTGTCACCATCAGAGTTACCTGAGATTCTGCTTTGGAGATGGGCCTTGGGATCTGCATGGTTACTGGACACCTCAATCATCAGCTGCTGGTTTCAGAAAGTCTGGGAGTTTGAAGTTCAGTCTGACTGGGTAACTGATGCCCTTTGGTCTTGAGAGTTCTGGGGACAATTAGACTTCTAGTGGATTCCTTGCTTGCACAGTAGGCATGGCCCTGGAGGTTGTGGGTTTGGGTACTGCTTGGCTCAGTGCCCAGGCTTTTTGCCTTTGAAGCATGGCTTTGGTGTTTTTCTTTGTACTTGCCAGGAGTGGGGTTTCTGTTGGGAACTCTGGAAGGTGGAGGATCTACTGCTAGGTTTTTTTCCTATGGGATACTTCTGTGGCTCTGACAGGGCTGTTGAACAGCATTTTGTTGGTTTAGGTTATTTGCAAGGGTTTGGGCTGCAAGCTAAATATGTTCTTTTTCTTCTGGGAGCAGACAGGTAGAAAGAATGGTATAGAGGTTTCAGATGAGTATGAGGAGGAGAGTAGGGAGAGGTGGAAGGCAGCAGTGAAGAGGGGGTTCAGGGTGAGTTCAGAGATAACCCCAGAGGATTATATGAAGGAGGTATGGGGACTGTGATCTGAGGGATCAAAGTTGGAGTGTTTAGAAGTTTTAGTGGGTGGTAGTGAGGAAGAGGAAAATTTCTGCAGAGGTTTCTGGTGTAAAAGAAAATTTGTTAGAAATAACAGGATTGGCAGAGGGAGGGAAGGAAGGAAAAGGAATGCCTGAATATAAGGGGCCAATAGGAAACCCCAGAGGTAAAAATTTCCCCTTGTATGGCTAGAGGGTAGTGGAATAGGGAGTTACATTTTCTTGGAATGCTGGAGGAGCAGATGTTGCTTTGATCTGCATGGAGTGAAGCTCTTTATCTCACTTTACTCCAATTTCCACTTGATTTCTTTGCTCGACCATCCAGGAAGTGCCATGCTTTCAGACACATAGGCTTATGGGGGGCTATCTTTCCTCAATGCATCTCAGGCGGAACTGTGTCACAGGTTGTTAATTATTGCAAACCTCTAACACTAACCTATAAAATGAATCTTTAAATGTCAATGCAATCTTGCAATTAAATTTGATATAGAAAAAAATCACAAGTGGAATTAACTCAACTGCAGGAAAAGCAGAAAAACTTGGCAAAGTTGTTACTGATAAAATTGTTTTGGTTGCTTAGTTAATGAATAGAAGAGCTCAAGTTGTTTCTAAGTGAAAATGTACAAAAAAATGTAACTAAGAATTAAGATCTTTATAGATGCATTTATAATATAAAACAGCAATAGGATATTACGTGACATTGTCATAACTGGGTGGATATAGGCTAGACTTCAGCTATTGTAATGATAATCTTAAAACTAAAAACTTACCTTTGATTATGGCTACTTTGTAACTAGCTTCACCTAGCCCTTAAGTTTCAGCTATTGTGGTGGTAATTATAAAATGAGTTTGCCTTTGTTTATGGTTACTTCTAGTCTAGCCTCACCCCTTGCCCTTGCTTGTGGTTATTTCATGACATTTCCTACACTTAGCTTGGGGAAAGAAAATTTGAGACATACCTGTCTCTTGTCCTCGCACTGGTTTTAGGGACCCTGATTTCTCTTGTGATTCCAAATGTGGACTATATAACTGCTGGTGGAATTCTTGACCTCAGGTTTGAGTGTTCACTATTTCAGTCTAGCACCCACCAGAGTCCTGTTATTGCTGAGAATTGGAGAGGCAGACCTTCTGTCCCTAGTGTCAAAATTCCTAAAAGCAATTCATGAGGAGAAACCCACTTCCCCTGAGGCTTCAATGATCCCAGTGAGTGTATAAGGAATTAGTCTTGTTCATCCAAGGTCTACCAAAGTCAAAATGGAAAATAAAGTTCTGAACTAAAGGAAAATGTTTTAAACTGTTTTAAAGCATTGGGGAAATTGTTAATAAACCCATAATGAAAAGGAATAAAACTCTTTCACAAAACTGCATGGTCAAGGTACAAATTAGACTAATTAAAAATAGACTTCAAGAAATTTTTAAAATTTTATTTTACACTTGAACTTGTTTTGTAAAAGAATAGAAGTTTTAAGTAACTTTTGTAAGTTATGTTTTTGTGTCTATTCATGCCTGCCTATTTGTTCAGTATACATATATCTTCATACATTGGCATGATAATATCAAATTAACTAATAAAAATTCTTAAAAGAGCTCTATACACATTGTCAAAAATTAAATATGCAGTTAAATATATGAGTGAATATTCCTAGAGCCTAAATTAGGCTAAGCAAGAAGGAAGGGTCATATAGAAATATGAATAAAGGAACTGTCTAGGTTCTTGATTTGCTGCAGAAATGAATGTCCAGAGCATGTCAGATGAGTTAGACCAGTAATTTATTCAGGCAGGGAGGGACAAGAAATGAGACAAAATAACAGATTATGGGTCCAAGATGAAGAAGGGGCTGAAAGTGATAAAGCAGGCTGATTTACAGACTAAAATTCCCCATTATAGATTATAGATTCCCAGGTTTTACTTGATTTGCCATCCGGGCAGAGGAAAAATGGCTAGAGCAGGGAGCAGAAGGCAGGGACAGGGGACCAAAAGTGAGAGAGAGCAACTCAGGCTGCATGAGAGCAAATTCAGGTGTTGCACCTGTTTTTTTGAACTATTAATTAATCTACCCCTTTGCTAATGGCAGGAGAAGAGTTCCAGATGTTTGCTGTTTTGATTGATTACTCTACCCAACAATCCCCCATGAAAGCTTCATGATAAAGTCCTTGGGGAATATCTGGGGTTTCTGGCTTCTGGAGGAAGTTTTGTTCTGGATGGCAGAATCTTGGTGAGGGTCTTTCAGCAGCCATCTTGGGGGTCATTGATGTCCATGTGGACTTTCTTTCCAGGTCCCAGATTCATCCATTGCTTCCCTATCTTACTAGCCAGCTTCATCCCCCCTCAAAGAGTTTATACCTTTATTTTTAAGGGGTGCAGAAGGGAGATGATCATTCCTCTGTGGCTACTGCATGCTGGTTAGGGGCAGTAGGCCCTACCTGAAAAGATATAAAACTCTCCTGCTATTCTATCTTGGTGGAAGATGGATCCAACGTCCTGTGGGGTACTGGATGAAGTCCAGTCACCCATTTGGGAGGAAGTTGGGTTGGAAATATATCATTTTTTCTGATGTCTCAAACTCCCTCAAACTGCATGTTAAATGTTAGTGTTTTAGAGAATTTTGCAATAGCAGAATTACCATCAACCTGGATGGAAATGCACAGATATAGAATGGACAGAACCATGGGAGTTGAAGTAAGAACTGAAGTGGTCTCCTTGGGACAAGATACAAAATTGCTTAGATGGTTGGGGCAGAGTGAATACCACATTCTAGTGTTTGGAGAGAGTTGGACTTATGCACCAGCATTCAGGAAGAACATAGCCACTGCACAATACCTTGGAAGTGTTGGCTGCAGTTCCAGCAGAACTAGAAGAAAACCAGTGCATCCACAGTTGAATTTTAGACCTTAAAATCTAGTGCAAATTCCCCTGATTAAGTTCAGACATGCCTGGGAACTATAAACTCAGTTTGTTTTCCAATTTCTCCCTTCTAGAATGGCAATTTCTAACCTATGCCTGTCCCACATCATATTTTGGAAATGAGTCAATGTTTTTTCCAGCTTTCATAAGTGACAGATGGAGAAAAATTGTCCTTAGAATGAAAACACACGTGACTGATATTGCTAAGACTGAGTAGTTACTGAAAGACTTAAGGGTTTTAGGAAATTATGATGTGTTAAATGCATTTTGCAAGTAGGAAGAACTTATCTAAGTGATCAGACTTTGAAGATTTCAGAAGGCAGATTTTGGCATAATTCTTTGTGTGCCAACTAGAGATATTTCTTAATATTAATTATTGTTTCTGGGGATGTGCAGCTACCTTTGATGATATATTATCACTTTAGAAGTGAAGCCACATTTTAGAAAAGGATCTTCTATTATTATATTTATTATGTGGCAAATTGCATGATGTTAGCCAATTTCTATGTAAGCCTTTTTAAGAGAAAAAGAAAATTGAATTCAGTAAGAGGACTAAGAAGTTGGAAGTCTGTGGAAATTAGAGAAAATGTAATATAACAGGGACAGATATACAAGTTAATGAGCCCTAAGTTTAGGGCAAGTCAACAACATGATGCTTTGGGCAGATAGGGTGGTCTTGCTTGTGTCTCAATTTTGGATGTCTAGCCTCTGAAATGTATGATAACAAATTCTTCTCATCAAGTCAGCCAATGAATGGTATTTGTTATAACAGTTTGGCAATCTAAGAGATTGTTCTTTATAATATTATGAGAATTTTCAAATATGTAAAGAAGGAAAAACAAATATTCCTCACCCTAACTTTGGAACCTTTGTCTTGCATAAATTCCCACTGGTCATAGTACCCATTTCCCTGAAATATTCCATAATGCCATGGATGCTATGACCAATGACTAATAAATTAACATTATACAGTGAATGTCTTTGGAAACTAACTTGACAAAATGAGACCAATGGACAATACCTCAGTTAAAATACTTAATACATCATAATATATAATAAAATGAGGCAGTCAAGGATTGAAACCTGCTAAATAAAACTTAATGAAAGGATTTTTTTGTCCTTATTTATTTTTTTAATATTACATTCAAAAAAATATTAGGTCCCCATATACTTCCCACCCCCTTCACTCTGCTCCTCCCCCCATAGCAACAATCTCCTCCATCACCATGAGACATTCATTGCATTTGGTGAATACCTCTCTGAGCACTGCTGCACCTCATGGTCAATGGTCCACATCATAGCCCACACTCTCCCATGTTCCATCCAGTGGGCCATGGGAGGACATACAATGTCCAGTAACTGTCCCTGCAGCATCACCCAGGACAACTCCAAGTCCCAAAAATGCCTCCACATCTCATCTCTTCCTCCCATTCCCCACACCCAGCAGCCACCATGGCCACTTTCTCCACACCAATGCCACATTTTCTTCGATGCCCAGTTCTTCTTCATTTAACAGACCTATATGACCTGCTTTTAAATTTGGAAATATTAATACACCCTCATTGTGGATTACTATAACCATAGTACCATGATTCTACATATATGATATCTATACTCAACCTTATTTTTAATCACTGATTCCAATCACTGCACCACTGAAAAAATATGTTTCTATTATAGATAATAGCAATATTTTATATTTATTTACATTTCAATGACCCTTCAGTTTTAATCTAATCAATTTATTGTGTAGAAGATCCTGTATGTGTCAGGAAATATAAAATACAAAATGATCATGAATTAGTTTTTTAAAATATTTTTACATATGCTATCAGAATAAAAATTTTAGAGACACAAATCTCTGCAACACAAGCAGTGTATCCTAAAGTGAACTACAGACTAGAGTTAAAAGTACAATTATTATAATAACATTTCATAAATTGCAACAAAATAACACATGAATGCATAGTGTTAACAGGTAAAATTGTGAGGGAGTATATGGGAACTTTGCACTTTTTGCATACTGCATCCATAAATATGTGATTAAAATCATATATATATTTATATTTGTCATTATCATTGTAAAAACATGCTTATAAAATAGGGATGATAGATCTAAAAATTGAGTATTAAATATTGTGATGAAATCAGAGGAAATTCAATGTTTACTTGTGCTGCAACTGCTTATAGTTTTATTTTATCATAATAAACTGATAGACCCACATTTACCTGTGTTATTCATCCATTTAGTCATTGAAGTGCTCTTTTTATGTTCACTTGAGAGTTGTGCTAACATGTTCCACAAGATGGATGTTTCTGCCTTCAACTCCTCCACATGTAAGAAGGCCTGATTCATGAAATGACACTTTCTCTCTCCTAAAACCCCAACACAGAAGACCATCAGGATGACTCCTGCAGCTTTTCCTTTCATGTAAATTCTACAAAATCATATCAGGCAAAACAACATTTCATGGACAGACCCTGATTCACCTACCCTTGACAATTCAATCAACAGTGAGAGATGAGTCCTGTTTTCTCCCCCAGAATAGGACACCTGCACAGTCTGACAAATTGTTCACTGCACTTGCTAAAAGCTGCCTCTATGCTACTCATCTCAGGACCCCCAGCATCCTGCACAGTGAATACCCTTCTTTATGATTATTTAACAGGTCTAAGAAAGGAAATAATTTGTGGTGCTCTTTATATATGAGAAGAAACTTTTACTTTGCAAAATTTTAGGAAGTAAAAGTTTATGAATACCTACAAAGCAAAACAAAACAAAAAAGCTGAGGGAGCAATTGTTAAATATGATAGTGAACTGGCTCTCTCCTGTCCTGGCTAAGGGGTAATAAGCAACATTTTCCAATCACTCTTGGCCAATCAATCCTGAAGACATCACATCTGCATCCCTATAGAATAAAACTCCAGTATTTCCTACATGAAATGAACACAAACTTTTCTCCAAGTAAATGCAGCAATTAAACAAGAATGGAAATCTCTTAGTGAGGTGGGACAATTTCCAAATTTTTTACCAGAATCCCCATAACTAAGCACTCCCATTTAGAAAAGAAAATTTTGTAAAGCACAGTGGTTTTTTACCTGAATCATTGTGGAAGAAATGAAAAATTGCTTCTTCTTCACAGTTTCGTGCATGAGGAAAAATGGAACAATTTTCCCATTAGAGAATGGAGGGGAAATAAATGAGTGAGGATGGCCATAGAAAGTGTAGGAAAGGAAATCCAGAGTTCTTAGATAAGTGGCCACATGGGACCAGTCACTTCATGCTGCTCTTACTCTACTTCCTGTGTTGTATGGAACAACAAGGTCACAGCTCACAAAGAAAGACCTGGTCTTGTTCTCCAGAGCTCACAGCACAGTGGGAGCCCATCAGAAGTTCTCCCCAATGCCACAGGAAATGCAGGTGACAGCATGACAGTTTAAGCAGCACAAGAATTCAACTTGATATTTAAATCACATTTTGACCAAATGACCATTATCCACATGGATAGAAATGGTTATTTGTATTTTCCACATGAAGACACACAGAGGGAACAAAGGAGAGGTCCCAGGCAATGATGTATGAGGACATCCCGTTAACCTTTCCCAGGAGCCTGTAGGAGCCACAGAATCTCTAGGTAATATGCCTGAGCCTTGGGATTAAGACTACAGGAAAAACATAGTTCATTGACAGGGAATATAAAGAACAAATAGAAATGTGAATAAAAAGATTCAGGAAAAATAAAATGGATCATCAGATAAATAGACAACCAGGGTCAATGCTGGGTCTGATGTGAAAACTTTTACATGGGTAGGAGTGCAGTTTGAAATCCAGTGCAATTTGAACACTGGAACAGCCTCTCTGTTGGTTGTCATGTGAATCACAAAGATTTTCTTAAGGAGAAATATTACTGACTCATCTGCCTTGAGTCTCACTGTGAGAGATTCACCAAGTTGCCATGAACTACTCAGAATTCTGAACCAGGCACACATTGGCAGAGCCATTTCTGTTTTAATAAGGGAGAGTTTGCTGATTTTGCTTCTTCCTATTTTCATTGAAACTATTGTCATTTACTACCACAGTGATAGGCACAGGATGATAAATTTTGAGGTGCTACTTGGGAAAACAGCTGGAGAGGAAGCTCTAGATCCTGACAGGAAACCAGTCCTTAACCACCTCCCTGCACCTGCTCCTACAGTTACTCCTTGCCTTCAGTTGGTCCTGAGCATCCCCTCATGGCCACCTCACAGAAGAGGTTTCTCTCTGGATTAGCATTGCCTACCCCTCAACGTGTCTCCCACACAGTAATAACAGGCTGTGTCCTCATATTTCAGACTGTTCATTTGCAGATACAGTTGGTCCCTAGAGGTGGTGAATTGGCCCTTCCCAGAATCTGTATAGTTAGTACTACCACCACTACCACTAATGGTTGAGACCCACTCCAGCCCGTTCCCTGGAGCCTGGGGAGGAAGGTCAGGTAATAGTCATCAAGGGTGAAACCTGAGGCTGAACAAGAGAGGCACAGAGACGCTCCTGGCTGTCTCAAGTCACCCCCAGATTCCACCAGTTAAACTTCACACAGGACACCTGCAAATGCTCATTAGACATTGAGTCACACATAGTCACACACAAACACAAATATAAATGCACAAGCACACATTTTCACAATGCAGTAAAACCAGTATAAAATGACTGTTCAGACAAGAAGACCCTTCATGGTGCCTCCTCTTCCTCAGTCCTGGGCACAGAATAGGGAGAGCTCAGACACAGGGGAGGGGCTCCTCTCTCAGATCTATAAGGTTTGGGCCTGGGCTAGATTTCAGGAACAAAATTAGGGGCTCCATTTGTATGTCTTTTCTCTGTATTGCACATCAGCTCCCCCTTGCTCCTGAAGTTCTCCCTGGCCTGTCGTCTCTGCATCCAGAGCTCTCTGTGACAATAGTTTGTGAGAATTTCTCATGCCGAGTGCATGGAGAAGCATTTCAGTACTAGAAACAGTACAGTGGATTCTCATCCACCTCCTATTGAAGAACTGTCCTTCTCATCCAGGTTTCTCTCCTTTTAATACCCACATGGCTCATATGGCAGTCAGCCTATTATTTTCTTCCCATCAGCTGATTGCAGGCAACTGGAGATTGAGTCTCTGACCAACTGTGTGTCAGTGATTATGACACCTGCCCCTTGAAGAATCATAACCTATTTATTTTGCTTCCCCAGAGAAATAAAACAGGAGGTAGGCAAAACACCCAGTTGGGTCTGACCCTGTAGCTCCCATTCATTTCCTAGAGCAGATCCATTTCTTATAGGATCATCCATAAAAAGGAGCTGAATGAAGTATCAGGGGAGCACTGTGTGGAAGTTGTTTAGGCTTGAGGTAGCAGTCATATTCCTCCCAACCATGCTTCACCTCACACAGACAAGAGATCCTCCTCTCCCTGCAGTCCTCCACCCTGCTCTCCTGCTCCTTCTGGTTCAGGTTCTCAGGCTACCTGTAGACTTCTATCCTGTACAGTAAAACCTCATGCATAAACAAGTAAGTGTATAGTAAAAGCTGTGAACTTAAAAAGCAAACATGCATAACATCATACAGGGATCCCACACATCAACCCTCCACCACCACCTTGCATTGTCATGAGATTTTTGTTACAAACTATGAAAGAACACTGCCAAAATCTTACTACTAATCATAGTTCTTATCTTACATTTGGTTTGTTTTCCCCCCAACCCACCCTATTATTATTTTTTAAATATATGTTTTTATGACACAAGTTGTAAACTTATGAAATAATCATGCAGATGTGCAGAATTCCCAAACAATACCCCTCCCTCAACACACTACAATGTGGATTGGTTAGGGGAAAAATACTTTGTTTAGTAGTAAGATTTTGACAATGCTCTTTAATCATTAGTTAAAAAGGTTTAAAAACAATGCAAATAATTGGTGGTAGGGTGAGATGTTATATATGTTTGTTTGATGTTATATATGTTTGTTTTGTAAGTTCACAACTATTATACACTTATTGTTTATGTATGTTTATATATGAGTGATATATTTCAATAAATTTAAAAAAAACAAAAAACCTCATGCTCTGCTCTGAAATGGGCATATGCTACAACTGGGACAACTTCCAGGACAGATCAGAGATCTCCTCTCAATTTGCTTTTGAATGTCTGATGGGAACAAGAAGGGGCTCTCTGCGGTGAAGTTAGAAGCGCCCCCCCCAACACCCAAAATCCCCCCTCAGCCCAGTGTTGTGATGGAGTTTGTGGCTATCTCCAGAACCTTTGTCTCCATCCACAGCTTCCTGAAGTGGATTGACATGGCCAGGGTGGAAGCCATCTTTAATGCTCCCCTGTTGCTAGCCTTATAACTGCTCCCACTCATCATCAAGGGAACAGTGAACTCAGACAACAGCTGGTGATCATCCTGCAGATACTTGGTCATCCTTGAGTTTGCTTTTCTCAGGTGGGTTCTCATGATGCCTTTTCAACCACCTTGTCCAATATGAAATAATTTTAACTCCTCTCCAAATAAGGCTGAGCAGAATAAGAACTTGATAGGTAAGTGAGTTGTGTATACCAAGGAGATGCATGATATGAGGAAATTTATTCAAATAGGACGCTCAGTAGAGGGAACATATTTTTGAAGCACATTAATAATGTAATTGTGCACAATATATGTGTTTGTGTGAGTCTGTGGAATTCCTCCTAAATTAAAACCTTAAAACAACATCCATTTATTATTACATTTTCTGTTCAACAGAAGTCTGGGAATTAGTTGGATCCTCTGCTCAGTTTTCACAAGGTTTCATTAGGTTGTTATCCAGACTGCATTCTCATTCAAGACTCAATTTGGAAGGATTGAATTATTGGCAAAATCATTCTCTTGAGGCTGTAGGATTAATGGCTGCTTGTTTCTTCCAGGCCAGTGATAATGGGAGGGATAAAAGTGGGACTGCTAGCAGGATGTGATAATATTATCACAGAGTGACCTCCCTTCACCTTTGCCCTGTTCTATTGGTTACATGTGACTCATGCATCCTGCCATACACACACGTTTGTGCATTTGTGTTTGCTTTTGAGTGGGTGTCATATGACAGTATGAGTGCCTGTATTAACCAGCTCTTTCATTTGTCAAAAGAAATATAGTAGATTATAAAATTACTGAAATATGCATGCCTTAACTAGTGAAGATATTCTTTAAGAAAATAAGTAAGTCTAATAAGTCATATTAATGAAAAGGTTAATGATGGATTTTAACAAAGCATCTGAGTTTATTTATCCCATTGGTGGAAAACTTTGAAGATATATATATATATGTAAAATTTTATAATGGAAACAAAGTGTAAATATTCATGTTTCAATGAGTAGAAAAGTTTATTCAAGTTGTGTTTCCCTGAGTTAATTTTTGTTATCAACAAAAGAAGATAAATTTACTGACCGGGTCTTTTGGTGTTTCTACTAAGACAAGTAAGATATTATTTTCTATTCCTTATAAAATGTCAGTTTACTTGGTCAATTTTTCCTGCCATTTATGAACTGGACCCTGTATAAGACATGAGGATGTGGAGGGGGAAGAAAATAATGTACCTAACACCCAATATCAGATCATGTATTGTAAGAAGGCTGTTTAGAATCTTGGCATAGATAGTTTTAAATAATTATTAGATGAATCTCATGAGTCCAGGGCATGTAACTTGATCAGAAGAATGATTACCAGAAGAGACATAAATATAATTCTGCTCCACCAATGGCACACACCTTTCTACCTAACATCAGTCACTTACATCTAGAATTTTATAAATAAAAGACAAATTAACTATGTTTACATTCTAAAAATATTTTTGGCTCTTCTTGGGGAAATGCTTTTTTCTTGGCAAAGGCTACTGATACAAATGATAAAGTTATAAATATCTCAATTCTGATGAGATTTGTGAAATTATTACTCAATGACAAATATAATTTTAAAAATACGACACTTATTCTCAGTCTGAGTGTGAGCTGCAAGGATAAGTAAATCATACTATGTATGAGAAAGTAACATAAGCTTCTCATTTAAAATAATTAATAGGCAAAAAAGGAATATGTCTCAGATACCCTTATTAATTTTATGTAATGTAGAAGATGAGTTGCATCCTAAATATTTAACAAGTCTTCTGATTGGTTACTCCAACTTACAATTAAGGCCAACAGGAATTCCCATCCAAATAAATGAACTGATTTACTTAACAATCCAATTTCCGATTTTAGTAATTTTTCAATGGTTGAATAGATACTAAGTACTTGCCCTCAAGTAATAGCTGCATGAACGTATGTAGAGAAACAGCTTTGAAATATAAACTGTATTTCTATGGATTTTTTAATACCTAAGAATATAGATTTTAAAACTTCATGATATAATTATGCAAAATTTTAAATTTATGGGCAGTACCTAGTGAAAAAGAACAGACCATTTTGCCAGGACCTTGATATCAATGGTTTTACTTACAAAACTTTTCTAGTGAAATTGAAAGTTTGCCTAGTATTATATATTCCCTAAGAGTTACCTCCTGAAAACTTTCTTGTTGCTCAAATGTGGCCTTTCCCTAAGCCAAAGGCAACATATCTGTGTGAATTCAGATAAATTCTTGGGGAGGGTGAAGGATAAAATGGGAAAAAGTCAGACACATTCTACTCAGACATCTCCATACATGGAAAAAAATCAATGAGTTTTCTCACCATAAATTTCATAGCTCCTAAATTAAAAAACAACATTGGGCCACAGAACCTACTAAAGAATTAAGGGGAAAAGTGATTTGGGGTAATTATGGCCAATTACCATTGTGAAGAGCCCACATGTTGCGTACAAATAATACACAAGATTATCAAAAAGAAATATGTTTTCTTTAATAAAGGACAATAAACAGTTTATTGGTCCTTAGAATGTATCTTCTATACATCCAACTAAAAGGAGTGTAATGGAAAAAGGGCCCTTCTACTGTGTTCTGAAATCATCACCTTGCTTCTCTGGAAGATACCTATCTGGTCAGCTCCTCCTAGTCAAGTCTGCAGTAATTATAAGGAAGCCCATTCCTGAGAGATGCAGGAATCTTCTTGCAGATGGGTTGTCCTGAACACTTTCTGGTGACCTTGATATTCCTTCCTTGGTTTGTAGGGCTGTTTAGGAAAGTTCAACCCAACCTTCCTTCCTTTTTCCTTCACTCCATTTCACATGTGCAGTGTAGGCTCATAGATTCCCAGCCTCCCATGGATCCCTCTTCATTTGGCTCACACAGCTTGAATTAGTCAAGGTTCTCTAGGAAAACAGAACTGGCAGGAGATATCTATAAATATTATGGGATTTTATAAGATTTTCTCACATGACTGTGGGGGTAAACACATCCAAATTCCAGACACCAAGCTGCAAGTCAGGAACTCAAATGAAGTTCCCTGATAAATTCCCCAGAAGGAGCAGGATGAATTGACTAGAAATTAAAATCCACATTCTTCTAACTGTTGAAATCATGACTTATCTTTCTAAAGTCTTCTACTTATTGGATGAGACATCTCTTGCTGGAGGTAATCTCAGCTGATTGTAGATGTAATCAATAATAGATGCAATTGACTGACTAATGATTTAAGTGCACTAAAGGGCAAGTACATAAGAAAGTCATCATATGTGCTTTTTCCTTTCACACATGCAGGGAACTTTAATCTACTACACCTGCAAACTTCATTGAATTTCTACCTCCAGTACAAAATTAAGTTTCAATCCATGATCTTTGTCTTCCCCTGCTAGTGCTTACTCAATTCTCCAAGGGACTCACTTGGGTGAGTATCAATAGTTCAGGTAAATTATTTTGGTTAAACAAATGCTTCAACATCCAACCAAAATTTTGTGTATGTGAGTCCATCTCACAAAAAATGAAACAGGGAGCCAGAGTCCTAAATGATATTTCCACACACACACACTAGGATCTTTCTTTTATTGTTTGGTTGGGCTACCTGTCTCTGCTGCCTGATAGTCATCATGATCTTTGAGCTGTGTACTTTGTGCCACATTTTCTGAATTCTAATTGACCTCTGTCATAGACATCCAATATAAGGTGGAAATTTCAGTAATTCATGCAATTATGGGCTAGAAGAGGGGATTAGTAATTTCCTTAAAGTGGCTTTTGGCCACATATCTCAGCACAGACCCATCTGTATTCTCAGAAAGGGTCATGCATCTCAATTCCAGCATAAGCTCTGAATAATCCTAGTCTTTGATTAAGGCTCTGACCCTATGAACAAATGGTTAAGTGTCTAAACCAGGCACTTTCCACTGTTTTATATTGCACTTAGGGAAAATGCTATATTTCCATTTTACAGAATCATATATGGCTCCATCCTGTGGTAGTGTGTATGGAAGCCGAAGTCAAAGCCATCACTAATTGAAGACCAGTAAATATCTGAAGCTTTGCAGTGCTGAGGTCCACAATCCAAAGGGCAGATGGTTCCTCAGAGCACCACAAAATGTCTTTGATGCTGCTGATTTCTATGCCTCTGTCTCAATGAATGATCCTGGTCCTCAGGATATGGGGCAATGCACTCAAAGACCCTTTGTCATATTCAAAATTTTAATAATTCAGCTGCTGCCACAAAAGATGCAACTAACCTTAATGATACTGACTAAGGCTCTCTATAGAAAGAAACATAAATATGAGCAGGGTAGAGGGAACATTTTAGAATTATATTAACCACCAAAAATAAACAAACAAGCAAGCACACAAGCAAACAGCAAAGAAAGAGGAAGAAAAGAAAAGAAAATGAACTAATGAAACCTGGGAATATAGAGAGGAAACAAACAATAAGAAGCAAAAAGAACTTAAAGAACTATACAAAAGGTAATCCAATTAGAAGTGTAAATTTACTAAAAAAATTTATAAACTAAGGCATAAATTGTACTGATTGATCTTTGTAACTTTAAAACATAGGCTATGTATAACTTAAATATTTGAAAAATTGCAACATTTGGTACAACTGGATTGGACTGAATCCATGCAAATTCTCAAATTATAGCCATATCTGGAGGTTTCTAAAATTTCAAAAATGTGCCCCCTGTAATGTGAGGGAATTTCTCAAATATAAGTAGTGTACATGCACTTATGCCTCACATTAACTATTGAATGTATTGTTTATAAAAGCTATATTCATAATGTGTTATCGCACTCATTCTCTTACCAAATCACAGAGTAAATGTAGTTACACTAAACCAAAGACTAATAAAAATTGAATTAACCCTTTTACACTTAAATTTGCTTGACAAAATAAAACCCATCATGAATATCTGAGTTAAAATAGTTGCAATACCTACTCTCCAGTTTTTTTTAAAATTTACCCAGTTCAGCTGATGGGGAGGTGAGAATGGTCAATCACCACACCAGGCAACTGAGAGGGTCTACAACTGCAAATAGGAGAATCACATCCATCAGTCATGTGGGATCTAAGCCCCCTCTTGACTTAGAGGTAGAGTGGACATTGCCATACCAAGGTGCACAGGATGGAGGGATATAATATGGATTGGAGTGGACCTGTTGGTATTCTACTATAGAACTGTTGTGACTCTAGCAATGGAAGAAATTGTATCATTGTGTTGGAGACAGTGGCCATGGGAGTTGCTGAGGGCAGGAAGATGGAGGAAGAGGTGTGATATATTGGGCATTTTTGGGACTTGGAGTTGTCCTGAATGATATTTCAGGGACAGATACAGGACATTGTATATCCTGCCATAACCCACTGGATGGACTTGGGGAGAGTGTGAACTACAATGTAAACTATGGTCCATGCAGTGTGGCTGTGCTCCAGGGTGTAATTACCCAAATGCAATGAATATGGCTTATTGATGAAAGGGGATGTTGATGTGGGAGGAGTGGGGGTGGGGTGTGAGGTTTATGGGAATCTCTTATGTTTTTTAATGTAACATTTTGTGTGATCTATTCATCTTGTAAATAAAGACAATAGAATTTTTAATCTAAAAAATAAACTCAATGAAAATTAAAACAGGTTCTTCAGGGACTGAAGCCTACTCTACAGGACATTTTTACAAAAGAGGAGCTTGTCCTCTTTTGCTGTTACCATGTGGAGACCAAAGACCAGAAAACTGTCATGTCTAGCTCAAAGTATGATATACTCTGTAGGCAGCTACCCCCAAAATCATCAATAATAGAGGTGGCTGTTTTAATCAATACAATAAATCAATTCTACAGCCACATTCAATTTGGAACAAATAATATTATTCTATTATCTACTGAAGGTCATATGTATTTCCTAAATGAGTCCACACACAATGGACAGAGGAGAGGGAACAGAAGGCACATAGAAGGCACATAGAGATATGTAAGAACAAAGACTCCAGAGAGATAAAATGAATTAGCAGAAAAATAGACAACTGGAGCCAAGATGAATCTTATGTTATCACTTTTGTGTGACGAGGGGGAGTAAGATTTGAAATCTATTAGGATTTATAGTTGACTGAATGTGAGATAACCAGTCCTGACTTTTACCTGAATCCCAACTAGTATCCTAACCATGGAATTATGGAATACCACTGAGGCTTCTGCCGAGACTGGTTGGTACAGCCTTGCCAGGGTGTCCTGAGCTACCTCATCACGATGGCCACTGAGAGACCCATTTCTGCTTTCATAAGTTACAGTCTGCCTTGTATGCTTTTGAAAATGTTTTTTTCCTGTTTTCTAATTCAGACACTTCAATAGTGGGCAAATCATCATGTATTTGAAAATGTGCACTTGGTGAGCTGTAAGATGAAAAGAAGTCACAGACCTTCCAGGAAATCAGTCCTTTACATCCCATCTGTACCTGATCCTGTTGTTGGACAATGTGTCCTGTGGGTCACAGTGCCCCCTGCAGCTGAGTCCCATCCTAGAAGCCCTGCATGAGAAATTTGTACTGGGATTTTCCTTACTCTTGCACTGTAGTACATGGCAGTGGCCTCAGTTCTCCACTGCTCTGGAGATTGAGACTCAGTCTTTCCCAGAATCTGTAATGTCCACTACTCTAATATCAGGCTTAATTTTTCCCATTTAGCATAGCCCCATTTAAAGAGCATGGATGATACAGCTCATTAAGAAGCCACTGAAGGTGAATCCAGAGGTAATGAATGAAAGTTTTACAGAACTCACTGGCTGTACTGAGCCTCATGAGCACTTTCAGGCACAACAACATCCTGCTCAGGAAAGCTGGCACTCATATCTGCTGCTTCTTTAAATCTTATCCATTAACATACATAACATCTCTTGTCTCCATAAAATGACCTTTTAAAATATCAACAAGGAAAAACCAGCCCATTCCAAACTCCATGGTGAATTTCTTTAGTCTGAGTTACTGAATGGGACCACTTAGGAAAACTAGAACTGGGACTCCTCTCCCATTGCAGCAGATATGGGGCTGTGCTAAATTATTTTGAGGTACATGTTTTTTCAATTGAACACATATTGAATCATTGCCACTAAAGATGGTCTATAGTTTACATTATGTTTTACATATTATGCCACACAATTTTTTAGGTTTTCACAAAATATATAATGAATGGTATCTGTCATTGATTTTTTTTTTTTTTTTTACATTTTGGATTACACTTTGGACCATAAACTTTTATAAATTTTAATGAAACTTAAGAATACCTGCATTCATCAATGCAAGATCATGTAGAACACTTCCAACACCCTCAAAATACCACCTGTTCCATCTATTGTATTCTTCCTTCCCCTTCCCCTCCAGACCCATGGCAAACAGCAAGTTTCAGTCTTTGCAGGACCAGATTCATAGTTACTTGCAACAACACTGTAATATGCAGAATGATTCCATTGTCTCAAAAATGCCCCATGTTATACCTATTGTTCCTTCTCCCACCCCTCAAGACCTCTGGTAACCACTATCTTTATATCAATATTCTAAGTTCTACCATTATTAGAAAGATGATAGATCTGTTTTAGTCCATAGTTGCATTCCCTCCTTAGGTTTGTTAATTTCTTTATCTTGAGGATTTGGAGCTGGTGATGCCTATGTGTTTCTGATAGAGAGAGGGGCATTTCCAAAAGGGGAAGATGGATGGAATTGTCTTTCTTGCAGTTGAAAATACTTTCTGCTTCTTGGGTTGGGTGTTCTCTATCATCCTTTTGTTAGTTGCCCTGTGTGATTCTGATTAACTAGAGAATAGGTGTTTGCTGAAACTCTGCTGAGATACAGGCTCACCCAGCATATGAATAGCTGGAATATTTTTAAGTCTCCAGTATATATATTTAATGGATATAGTTCAAATTATAGGTTCAAATAAATGTAATAGAAAAAATTGTGTAAGAAAATTATAAATGATTCTAATTCTGGTACATTGGGGTAGATGGATTATCATATTTTTCTTTTTTTTAATTGATTTTGTAAAATATTACATTTAAAAAATGAGGTCCCATTCAACCCTACCACCCCCCACCACCACCACTCCCCCCCCAGCAACCCTCACTCCCATCATCATGATACATCCATTGCACCTGGTAAGTACATCTCTGGACATCTCTGCACCCCATGGTCAATGGTCCACATCATGGCCCATACTCTCCCACATTCCATCCAGTGGGCCCTGGGAGGATTTACAATGTCCGGTGATTGCCCCTGAAGCACCATCCAGGGCAACTCTAAGTCCCAAAGGCGCCTCCACCTCTCATCTCTTCCTGCCATTCCCCATACCCATCTGCCACCATGTCCACTTTTCCCACTCCAATGCCACCTTTTCTCTGTGGACCTTGGATTGGTTGTGTCCGTTGCACCTCTATGTCAAGAGGAGGCTCAGATTCCACATGGATACTGGATGCAATCCTCTTGCTTTCAGTTGTAGGCCCTCTAGACTCCATGGTGTGGTGGTTGTCCTTCAACTCCATCTTAGCTAAGTGAGGTGAGTCCAATATATCAGATTGTAGGAGCTGAAGTCTGTTGGGGCTCAGGGCCTGGCTATCATATTGTCAGTCCAGAGATTCAAATCCCCTAAATATATCTTAAACCCTAACACCAACTACAATTCCAGTAAAGTAGCATGAAAGTCTTGTGCAAAGAGATCCCATCTGAGTCCAGCTCCATCATGCAGAAACACCAGCTCCAAAGAAGGGCCATCTGATATGGCAGTAAACCCCATCTGCCATGACCATAGAACCAGTGGGTCTCTTTTTATTTTTATTTTTATTTTTTATTAAAATTATTTATTTTTAAAAATTACATTCAAAAAATATGAGGTTTCAATCAACCCCACCGCCCCCACCCCCCACTCCCCCCACAGCAACACTCTCTCCCATCATCGTGAGACATCCAGTGGGTCTCTTTAGCCCTCAAAGGAACGAATACCTGGGGTTGTATCTACTTTATCTGTCTCTGAGACTCTGCTCAGTTGTGCTTAAGGGCAATCCTTCTGAAAGCCTCCAGACTCTTTTTTAGAGACTTGTAGCCATATAAACTCATTTCTTCTTTCCATTTCCCCCTTACATTAGGTCAAACAGCATTTTAAAGTCATGTTATTATATGTAGACAGGGATATTCTGCTGATCCGCATTGAACCTTCAATTCAAGGTCATTTTCCAGTTGCATCATCAGTTGGTACTTGGTAGTGATCCCTCAGTACCAGGGAGGCTCATCCCCGGGTGTCATGTTCCACACTGGGGGGAAGGCATTGCATTTACATACTGAGTTTGGCTTCGAGACTGGCCACATTTGAGTAACATGAAGGCTGTCAGGAGGAAACTCCCAGGCACAGTGCTCCTCTAGGCCTTGTTCTTATTTCAGGTGTATAGGCTCACAAGCATAGTCATTAGTATCAGGGGCCCACTGTTGGACCCTCATTCCTTCCTGGTCCTTACCGTTGCACCTGGGGGACTGCCGCTGCTCCCCCAGGGGCCACGACAGAGCACCCCCGGCCAGGAACCCAGTACCCCCCCAGCTTTAGTTTTTAATTGTTGCCACTATGAGTATATCCAAACATTACCATGCACCCTGGACATATGCCCTGTATAGCTCCCTGTCAGCCCTATATCACCTGTCAATAGTGTCCTATACTAGTATTCCTCCGCTACCACTGCCGAACCACTCTGTGATCCAAAACCTCCCGAAAATTGAAGCCCAATATAATGTCAGGATCCCTTACTAGCAAAATGGGATAAGGAGATGGGTTTAAAGGTCAGATACAGAATACGTGTTGGCTTGGAAAAATTCTACATCTTATCTTTTTCTTTTCTTTTTTCCCTAATTATTGAACTTCTCTTCACAAGAGCCCTAGACCACAGCAATTCATATATACAATATACAGTACTCCCACACATCCACCACAGGACCTTTTCCCTTCCACAGTGATATTCTTATAACTTATTCATATCATGTTTACTTAAAGTGATGTACAGACTCTGAGACAATAGCTTTCAAACAAGGCAACATCCGTGCTTACATTGTGGTCCATACTTTAGGGTATACAGTTTTCTAAATTTTTAGTTATCCTATGTTTTACATTATGGTTTACATTATTAGTCTGTCATCCCCTATATGTTTCATATTTTTCAATGTAAGGCTCACTAATGGAGTTCACTTTAGCAAAAATCAACATATAATCCCACTGTCTACACCCCACCATGGGGCATGTCTCCCGGGGATGGTCCTCCCTGGCATGGAGGGTTATTAGCAAGTGCTAACTCATGATGAATCTGAAAAAAGAACTTGAACAAAGGAGAGAAATATTAAATACACATGGATTTTTGTAGCTAAGAGATTTTAAAGTAGGGAGTTTATTCCAGAAGTTAGGGTTATGCACATCTCAGTAGGTTCTCTCTAGCTGCCGCAGGAAACAGTTCTCCAAATAGCTGGGCTCCTGAGAGATCTAGAGACATCTGGACACTATAGACAAGTCAGACAATCTCAGGAATTTGGCACCCTGTTGGTGGGCCTTACTTTGGAATATATGATCCACAATATAATGGAGTCAGACTATTTTTTATTTTCCTACACATGGCTTTTCTGTCCCTTTTATCTGAACCTACAATTAGCAATATACTTGCTAAATATTTGTCCTAAAGACTTAAATATCTGGACTGTTCATATGCTAGTTGAGCTCTGAATCTCAGCAGAGTTGCAATACCTACTCTCTGGTTCATCAGACTCAGTCAGAATAACTAAAGAAAGGATGATGAGGGACAATGACTATCCCAGAGAGAGGAGAGTGTCTGCAACTGCAGATATGGGCATCCTAGCTCCTCTCCTGCACTGCTTGCCTTTTCATTCAAGCTTAAAGTACAGTATCTACCCTTTATTTATGTGCCTGAACTTCATCTTTCTGAACCATTCTTCTGCCTTGGAAGCTTTCAAGTTAGGAGAACCAGACCTCTGCCTAAGACTATCTTCCAAGAATGATGGAATGGCTCATACTGGTTATTTGTAGACTCATTCTACAAATTTCAGCATTTGTTGTGTTTTTCTCTAGTGATGATCATCTTCCAGAGACTTGAGAAAGTTGAGTGTGCCCTTTTAGTGTTGTTTCTAATAGCGACTTTCACCACATGTTACACTACCTCCTTGATGATGTAAATCTCCTATTGGATGTTAATGTAGGACTCCCTGGCCTGCATTTTGCTCCAAGACAATCAGCGCTTTTCATATTGGAGCAGATATTATATAGTGAAAACGACATTCCCACATTCATCTTCATTCCATCACACAATGCAAAAATATACCTTTGCTTCTTTACAACCAGACACCTTCTAGTCATAAACTGTTTTCAAATCATGCCTCCTCTCCAACTGGGAAATCGGCCTAATTCAAGGACTATTTACTGAGTATGGGAAAGCAGCTTGGTGGGAATTGACTTATAGATTAAGGGTACACTGAATCTATCGATATAGTCCAGAGACAATAAGTAACTTAGAAAGGTAACATTATTTAACTAAATGGTTTGTCATAAATGAGTAGCTCATTTGGAATTTTTGGTCATGTATATTTATGGCCTAATTAGGAATTTCAAAGAAAATATTCATAACTTTGAAAGACATATACCTTTGTATAAAGATTCTACTGGAAGTACAGACCCCAAATTGTGCATGTTTGTGTGCTTATGTATACTTATGTAAAAGTATATATTACTGCATATATATGTCTTAGCATTATCTTATGGTTCATTACAATAGACATTAGATTAATGGATTATTATTTGAATCATAATTTCATATAAAGAATATTTTGACAGCAAAATTTGAGCTAGTTCGTCCCAAGTGCCTATTATCATTAATTTAGGTATTATAACTGTAATTTTATCTGAGTAACTACTTGGTCAGCACATGGAGCCAGGGAGACAATTATTTATTCATTTTGTAGTTGTATAATTGCATCTAACTTTTATGAAAACACTCTCTTTTAAGTCCCTGGTGTATTGAATAAAACATTAACTATGTCTGGAAGAGACACACTTAATCAAAAAGAGGAAATAATAGAAGCAGTGGCATGAATCTGTATAATCCAACAAATTTCAGATAATGAAATGCTTACAGTAGAGAAGTAATTGACTGTTTTCTCATTTGATGTAAAATAACTTAGAATCTGGAGCTAAGATGGAGGGGAGGATAAAGGGACACTTACATAGACTGACTTGCAGGAAAGGCGGCCGCAGTCCCTGACAGAAAGCCCCTCCCTACCCAGCCCCTTTTCTCATTTTCTTCTACATGTTTGTCTGTGTTAAGAGGATCCTGCTATCCTGTTTCACATTATATAAAACTTTTTCTTATATATTTTTGATTTAATATTTACATGGGAATATGTTTTTCAATTATTTTATCACAGTCTGCTTTGTTTTCATTTTCTGAATGCTATTCTATGGGAAAATCTTTTAAATATTAACAAAATCCTATTTATGAATATTTTATTTCATGGGTTGGGCTTGTGATATTGTAGTTAAAATCTAATCAGCAAAGTCACCATCACATGAATTACTTCTTAATTTCCTTCCTGAAATTATATATTTATGTATTATAGATTTTATTTAGATTTCATCCATATTCCCTCTAATATGCTTTTTTCTTATTAAGGACACTATTGAAGTGTATTATTCATACTCAAACATACATAAACCATAAGTGAATAGGAAAAGTTGTGAACTTACAAAACAAACATGCATGACTGCATATGTTGCTCACATACACAACACCATCAAAAACACCTTGCATTTTTGTGAAACATTTGTTACAAATTATAACAAATACATACTTATTCAGGGTGTTATTCCTTTATATTTTACTTTTAGGTAAATATTTCTTTTTTTTCAACTTTTCTTATAAGTTAATTTTTTGCTTAAGTTTACATGGGTGTCCTGAGGTACCTGAATATGAATATATATTCCTTCATTCATTAATGGTTTTTGAAAACTCTTTTTGAAGTTTATCACTGATACATGAATATCCATAAATAAATATATAGAATAAATTGTGAACTTACAAAACAAACATGCATATCATCACACAAGGCTCCCATACCTTACCCTACCACCAACACCACAAGATTCATTGTTATACAGTCCCATGCTTTCTACAATCCATTTAAAATGTACACTCAGTGACTCTCATACTCATAACAGAATTTTGCTGTCATATGAAATCTGGATACAGATAACAACATGGATGAGACTTGAGCACATAAATTTGAGTGAGTTAGGTCAGACACAGAAGGACAATTATTGTACGGCCACCCTAATATGATGAGGAATCTCAAAGAGGTAAACTCTAAAGTATAGGTTACTTGGAAATTCATTGTGGGTTGAAAATGGGAGCTCATGATTAACATATGTAGAATTTTTAGTAAAATGTATTGTAAACATGTGGAAATGAATAGAGTTGATGGTATATTATCCATATTGATTAATTATAACAGTGCCCTTTGTTACAACATCATTTCCTTTTCAATGTCCTCAAAAATCAATTGACTCTTTTTCTGTGGGTCTATTTCTGATATCTCTATTTTGTTCTTTTGATCTATGTTTCTTTTCATTCACCAAATCCATGAGAGATTTTCTCTCAGACAAGCGTAAAAACAAAAGAAATCCACAAAATTTGGAGCTATCTTGTCTGCTCATCTCTGGGGACCCAAATTATCACAGACTTTTTACCAATTACAGATAATATGAGCCCATCAGCATTATGCTATATAAACCATATATATAAGATCCATCAATTAGTTGGACTTGCTGAAATAGGAATATAAAAACTATATGAAGTGTAAAAGAGAAACTAGACAAATGCTGAGGTTGAGGTGTATACTTTTTCATGAGGTAGAGAGTCAGATGTGATATCCATTAGAATTTATATATTATTGATCCTGGCATAGCTGCTCCCTTGGCTGTAAACTGAATCCCAAAGAGTGTCCCAATCAGGAACCATCACTGAGATCTCTTTCCAGAATCTGATTGGCAAACATTAAACAGGCCGCCCTGAACTGCCTCAGAAATCTGATCCTGGTGCACACTGGCAGTTTCATTTCTGCTTCCATAAGGTGTATTCTCCTTTTGGTTTTTATGAGACTATTTCCTCTCATTGTAAGGATTTTTTTTTTATGCAGGGACTTCAGTGGAAGGCACAGAGTCATAAATCTAGAGAGGCGCCCTTGGGAAACTGCTAGACATGGAGGAAATCCATGGCCCAGGCAGGAAATGAGCCACTAAGTTCTCTCTGCACCTGCCCTGGGCTGGACATTCTGCTCAGTGGGTCTTGTGTACCCCCGTATGGTGATGCTGCAGGGGAGGTTTTTGTCTCAGCTCAATCTTCTGCTTTAACCTTACTCGAGCACAGTAATACATGGCGGTGTTCTCTGTTCTCAGCCTATTCATTTGCAGATATAGTGTGTTCTTTGTATCTTCTGTGGAGATGGTGAATAGTCCTTTCAGGGATGGTGCATAATTCTTAGCTCCTTCATCAAGGTTAATTTCTCCAATCCACTCCAGCCCCTGCCCTGGAGCCTGAAGTATCTACCACATCCAGTAGCTACTAAAAGTTAATCCAGAAGTTATACAGGAGAGCCTCAGAGAATCCCCAGGCTGGACCAAATCTCTTCCAGATTCCACCAGTTGGATTTCACACTTAACACCAACAAGCACAAAAATATCCTGGTCAGAAAAACTGTCATTCATATGAAATGTTTTACTCATATCCATTCACATACTCAGTATCTTGTGATTTCCATAAAATAACTTTTTAAAATAGCAATCAGAAAAACCCAGCTGAGCCCACATTCCATGGTGGTTCTTTTTTATTCACTCCCAATCACAGGATTCATGGGATAGGGACACCTAGGAATCCTGGGGTTGAGATTCCTCTCCCAGAGTTGCAGAGTTGGGGCAGGGCTCATTTTCATAAACAGATGAAAGAGCCCTATTTGCATATCTTCCTCCTATATAGCAGGTTCTTGGGTTTGAGGCCTTCCTAAAGGCGGTGCCCAGAGCAGATATGACTGGCATTGGAGATAGGGTTTGCATCAAGGAATCTATGAATTCTCATAATGAGATTATCCTGGGCTAAATAGTAAAGACTGGTAATCTTAATTGATTTCTAAATATCTACAGAGAACATGGGCAGAAAGTGTTGATTTTAATTTTACAGGTCTAAATGGACCCACAGAAACATAGAGGGATGTGTGATTTGCCCAACAGCTCAGACCTGGTAAGGGTGAATCCCATGTCTGGGCCATGGCTCCTCCCCTCTTGTGGCAGTTTAAAATTACTTATGAAGTCCAAAAAATAGAGTGATTGTTTGTAAACTGGTCTGTTCCTCTGGGTTTGATACCCCTTTGATTGTTTTAGACTCAGAGGTTTCACATTTACTTTGTTAAATCAAGATTAAGGCTTTGATTTGACCACATCATTAGGGCAACTCAGCTTGAGTCCTTGATACTTTGTTGCCTATAAATCAATCAAGTAGACCCACAGAGAACTAAATACACAGAAAAGTAGGTACACAGAGGAAGAGAGACAGCTCCATTGACATGGCAGAGGCCCCAAGAAGAAAGATGAGCCTCATAGTTTGCAAATGAAAAGAATGGAGTTGCTGAGAAGCCCTGAGAGACAAGCCTGGACCCTCACTGATGTCACTGCCATTTTGCTGCAACACATAGCAAATTACTTTGGGTGAGAAAGTACCTCTTATGGTACCTTGAGTTGGACTCTTTAGGGCTTGGTAACTGAAAGCTTCTACCCCAAATAAATACCCTTTATAAAGCCCAAAATATTCCTGTTGCTCTTTTGTAATTCTACACTTGCACCTTGTTCCCAAGGTAGCATTGAAATCTTCGTGTTACTTTAGTTCTTATCTTCCACAATACATATAAATTTGATTATGCAATATACTTGCATTTGTTAGTTTCTCTAAGCCCAATTATTTCAGAATGCATCCACATTTTACATGCATCTTGGACTTATTGATTTTAACATTGAGGAGCATTCCTTTGTGCATATGTCACTGTTGGAGATTTGGGCCCTAAGGGTATCAGGAATGAAAGAAAGAAAGAGAGAGTGAAACAAAGAAAGAAAGAAAGAACTGGGATCAGGGTGTCTGTGAGTAGTCACTCCTCAGACAACTTTATTTTCTACATATGGCATTATATATACTCAAACTATCGAGATAACAAGCAGTGTAACTACCCATTAACAAGATTCATAAATTTAAAAAATTATCTCAAAGTACAAAGATTTAGTATTCCTTTCAAACTACAACTTGTGTTTGCTCATATTTCTCTCTGCCCCAGACAGCTCTGTCCTGTTGACTCAAAAGGCCTAATTGCTGCATTTCTATGTTAAAAGTGTAGCCATGGAAACAGCACGTCTCCCTTTGTGAGATCACCATGCCTCAGTTTCCAACATTTCCCCCTTTTTGTTTCAGTCATGGTGACCATACCTGTCTTAGGTTGCCCTCCTTTTGAGAGTCTTACCCGTCATTGACTACCGGCCAAGCTCTTCAACTTGGGGAAGTTATTGAAGTGCTTTTTTTTTTTTTTGCTAGCACCAGATTATTCGCATGTCCCACGGCTGTTATGCTTTGCAGTTTTCTTCAAAAGCACTGTCCAGCACAGGTGAAAATCATGAGCAACAGAACAAATATGATTAGCCCTATTCCTAAAGCTGACAGGAAATGCTGTGATTTCCACCAATTAACTGGGTTAAACTTTGTAATATGTGAAATCATATCTGAGAAAATATCCTTATCATTTGCAACATGAATTTGATTTTGAGACATTTCTAATATTTTTCTTTGTAATTCAATTATTTTCAGAGGGATATTACTTTTATGGCTTTGCAAATGATTCCTGATTTTTCTCCATTCTATATCAGATGAATTATAGGCAAGAGAAGTAATACAAAAGTTGCTCTCATTCCAGTCACATTTCAATCCCCTTAACAAGTTATATTATACAATTGAACTCCAATATGCAAAACAGCTGATTCTAAATCATTAACCTGATTATTTAACTATTCATCAATGTGCTCTTGGCTATGCCACAAATCACTAGCATTTTTATGCCAATCGTGCATGTATTGTTGAGTCTGAACAATCTCATGCAAAGCAACAGCAGCAGTTGCAGCAGCTGTAATGATTCCAATTAGTCCCATTATACTAATTATTAGGAGTCCAATAAATCTTTTTGTCCATTTCAGGATTTCTTGTTCCATGTGAAGCAATAGCTGACTTTCAGGTGATGACTGCCATATTTGGTTTATTTGGACAGGAATCCATATACTTCGTCATCTTCTGGCTATTGTGACAGTGTCTCCATCCTGCAACATACTTTCTGACAGACATGTATACAAGGCACCATTTTTATAAAATAAGGCATTATCTTTTATAGTTATTTTTCCAGTAATGAATATGAAAGGATCTCTGACACATGCTTTCAATTGATAGGTTTGATTTAATTGTAGATATTGACCTGTTTGACTATAATTACCAATCCATTCATAAGTAGGGGCAATTCCAAGAAATACTTTCCACAAGTTCTTATGTATATTAAGATTATAGGTGTCATTAATCCAAGCGGTTGGTAACCATTTTCCTTTATATTTCAAAATAGTAAAATAGTTAGTATATACCACTTGTTCACCCAAAAATAGAGATTTTAAAAAGGATATTGCATATTACTAACTCGTTGACACTTGTTGTTAAGTCCACACCATATAGATCTGCCGTTATATACTTTGGGGGTCCCCATAGAAGCATTTTCCCACACTATTCCATAGGAATAATTAAAAATGACAGATCCTCTTCCTATATGGCATTCCTGCCATCCCTCATTCTCTTCAGGTTCTCGGGGTGGATAATTATAATTTTGTTTTTTAGTTATGAATGAATTTTTTGAGGGAAACAAAGTTATTAATATTTTGGTACCATTATTTTTCATGATAACCACAGTTTGATTTTTTGTCTGCATGCAAGGGGGACTTTTTCCAATTCATAATGGTCTATGATCAAAAGGAAGGGTAAGATTATATATTTCCTTCCCTTAACCATCAGGTTTTAAAGGTAGTCTGTCATCTATAGGCCCAGGAAACACATGTGTTTTATTAAAAAAAATACAGGAAAAGATGGGTCTCTCCATATTAGAGCACGTACTAGAGGTGGGTTAGGAATATATGCCCAATAAGTATAAATTTCACCTGCATGACTCAGAGTTACCATTAATATGATCAGGAGAGGAGAAATCATTGTCAAAATTCTCTTTCTTCTCTATCCGCAGTTTAATCCATCGAGCTGGCAGCCAAATTTGTTCCCTGTCTTCTGTAATGACAAGAGCATATCCTCGCCCCCATACTTTAACCTTTCCCTTTTGCCAAGTGTTAGTTAGTACATCTTTCCAATATACTGGCTGATATTCAGCTGAGTTACACAATACCTTTTCTTTATTCTTATTCAATGCATAATGCCATTCAGCAGGTGTTATTGAATCATATACATTAAGGAAATTTAAAGTGAATAAAGCTTTTGCCAATTGGTCCTTTGGTACTATAATGCCATCATCTCCCGTTCAACTATGGCCTGACCTATAGGATTATAAGGAATTCCTGTGACATGAGCAATGGAATATTTAGAGCAAAATGTTGCAAACCGTTTGTCAGAATAAGCTGGACCATTATCAGTTTTGATTTCTACAGGGAATCCCATAACTGCAAAGGCAGACCACAAATGTGAAAGAACATGACAAAATCTTTCCCCGCCGTGCACTGTAGCCCAGAGAAAGTGAGAATAAGTATCAATACAAACATGAACATATTGCAATTTACCAAAAGTTGGAAAATGTGTGGCATCCATTTACCAGATTTGATTTGGAGCCAGCCCTCGGGGATTAGTGCCTTTATCAAAGGGTGCTGACACGAGAGGGCCACAGGTAGAAAAAATGTTTTATAATATCTTGTGCTTGTAATTTTGTTAAAGATGGAAATTTATGTCACATTCCCTTAGTATTGATATGAGTTAGAGCATGATATTTGGCAGCATCCTGTATAGACCCTACCAGAATATCAGATTGCGCATTATGTGCGGATAAGGGGCCAGGCAAAGCAGAATGTGATCGAATATGAGTAATGTACAGAGAATTTACTCATTGATGAATGAGTGCCTGCAATTGTAGGAACATTTGAGAAAGCTCATCAGTTACAGAGATATTAGCAGTTTCAATTTGAGCAATGGTTAAGCAAACATATTCAAAATCAGAAATAATATTGAGACACCTTAAAAGTTTGTTGGACCACAAGAACAGATGATAATTCTGTACGTTGTGCAGAAGTATGAGGTGTTTGCCAAAACTTTTCTGTAAAAGGAGTGACATAAGCCACTTTACCATTGCTACTACCGTCTGTGAATATGGTAAGTGCATTTTCAATTGGAAATGACTTAACTATTTTTGGTAAAATCCAAGTTGTTCTCTGTAAGAATGTTAACAGCTTAGAAGTGGGGTAATGGTTATCAATAATTCCCTGAAAATCACTAATAGCAACTTGCCATTGTGTGTTTGTAGTATAAAGATGTTTAATTTCACCATTAGACAGACTACATATTATTCAATCAGGGTCAGTTCCTTTAAGTTGCATGAGCCATAATCGACCTTTAGCAACAACAGAAATAAGTTTTTGTAAATATGTTTGCAATATTTTTTGTTTATTATTGGGGATAAATACCCATTCTCATATGCCATCTTGCCAGAACAGGGCCACAGGAGATTGCAGGGTAGAAAAAATCACCAAGTCTGTGGTTTTGTCAGGGTCTATTTGAGTCAATTGTCCCTGTGAAATTCGTTCTTCAATAAGATTTAATTCTTTTTCTGCCTCTGAGGATAATTTCCTCGGACTCAAGAGGGCAGAATCTCCCTCTGAAGTTTGAAATAGGTGCTGCAACATGTAGTTAGGAATGCCTAGAGTAGGATGAATCCAATTAATATCCCCCAGAAATTTTTGAAAGTCATTTAAGGTTTTTAATTTATCACGTCTCAATTGTATTTTCTGTGGGCGTATGCGTCCATTTGCCAATTGCATACCCAGATAACAATAGGGGGCATTCTGCTGAACTTTTTCAGGGGCATCTGTAACCTATACTCAGGAAACACTTTTTCAGCATACTGAAACAATTGCCGTAACTTGTTGTTTGAAGAATGTGCAAGTAATATATCATCCACATAATGAATAATCATGGCTTTTGGAAACCTTTTTCTTAGCACCTGTAGTGGTTGATGAACAAATAATTGACACATGGTAGGACTGTTTATCATGCCCTGAGGCAACACACACCACTGATATCTCTGCATAGGGGATTGATTATTTATAGCAGGAACAGAAAAGGCAAATTTCTCCTTATCAGGAGGATTGAAAGGAATAGTAAAGAAACAATCTTTCAAATCTATAATAATCAAAGACCAATTCTTAGGAATCATAGAGGGCTGTGGAACCCCTGGTTGCAGTGCTCCCATAAGGCTCATAACTTTATTAACAGCTCTTAGATCAGTTAGCATTTGCCATTTTCCAGATTTCTTTTTTATCACAAACACTGGAGAATTCCAAGGACTATCTGAGGGCTCAAAATGTTTCTGAAATAATTGTTCTTTTACTAAACTATGAAGGTCATTGAGTTTTTCCACTGACAGGGGCCATTGATCAACCCACACTGGTGCTTCTGTAAGCCAGATTATGGGAATAGTTAATGCCCTTTATTGCAATGGCCCCTATGTTAAATTTTGCATCTCTGAATCCTGTCTCAGTGTAACAGAACCAAGTCCTCTACGATCCCCTTTTTGATGTATGTTAGAGTTATACTGCATATCCATAAATAAAGCTTTTGCCTGCTCAGACAATGTAGGAATGTGAATAAAAGCTCCCCACTAAGTAAATCACGGCCCCATAAATTAAGTCCAACATCATCCACATAAGGTTGTAGCATAGATTTTTGTCCATCAGGTCCTAATACATCAAAAATAGAGGTACTCTGATAAATATCTGTCATAGTGCCAATGCCAGTAAAGACTGTTGGAACTTTTTGTAATGTCAATGATTGAGGCCAATATCATTTAGCAATGATAGACACATAAGCTCCTGTGTCTATTAATCCCAAAAACACTTTTCCATTAATAGTAATAGTAACTTCAGGCCGATCATCACCTACAAAAGTTTGCCAGTAAATTTCATTACCCATAGACCCAAATCCTCCATTTCTAGCAAAAGGAAGAGTGCGAGGTTTGTGATAGGGCAGGAGTAATAATTGAATTGCACGTTGCCCTAAAGTAACTTGTACTTGACTAACAGCTTGCACCATAACCTTAATTTCTTCCTTGTAATCACTATCTATAATGCCAATTTGTACTAGCAGTCCTTTCATAGTTAAACTACTCCTACCTATAATTAAGCCAACAGTTTTGGGAGGTAATGGGACTTTTATGCCCATAAGTATAGTTTGCATACCCATAGCAGGAGAAATAAGTTTAGATTCTGTAGAAGGTAAATCAACAGCAGCACTCCCTCGAGTAACTGCCCTTAATTCAGAAACTGGGATGCATGCTGCTGGCCATTGCTGACTGGATATCTTTCCTGTAGGCTCATGTTGTTTGTCTGAGGGCCTTGAGTTAGGCCTGCAAAGCAGTTTCCTGATGGTGAAATGGGAGAGCCATTTTTATGAGATCTAGACTTAAATTCATTAGCCCAATGAAAGCCCTTTTGACATATAGGGCACAGTTTAGAGGGGGTTTTTCCTCCCCCATTATTTTGTGGCTGAGCAAAATTTGCTCTGCAATTCTTTTGAAAATGACCAGATTTCCCACATTTAAAACAATTTCTTCTTTTAGTCTGGGGTCTTTGATCACCCCTTATTGCCACAGCTAATAAGGCCATCTGGTGGGTGGTGGAACCTATGTCCTGGCAAGCTTTAATATAGTCTTGTATTGACCCTTCTACTGCCTTAACGGGTCTAATAGCTTTTTTTGCATTCACTATTTGCTTGATTGAATGGAAGAGTTCATAAAATCAAGTCTCTAGCATCCAGAATTTCTATAGTTTTTTCAATAATATATGATAGCCTAGCTACAAACTCTACATATGGATCATTTACTCCTTGTATAACTTTAGCAAAGGATTGTACAGGTTTCCCAGGGGCTGAAATTTTTCTCCAAGCTGCTAAGCAGAACATTCTAACTTGACCTATTGCTACGTCATCATATTGCATTTGTCTGCCAACTCCTGCCCAAGCTCCTATTCCCAATAGCTGTTCTGCCAATATAAGCACCAGAGGGCCTTGGCTAGCATTTCACCAGGCAGTCATATTAGCCTCATTTGTCCACCAAGTTTTAAATTGCAGAAATTCAGCAGGGCTAAGAACAGTACGGGCTAGCATTTCCCAGTCCCAAGGAATCAATCTATCTGCCTGAGCCATGCCCTGAACTAAGCCAAATGTATATGGAGAATTAACCCCATACTGCATGCAAGCCTGTTTTGAATCTTTCAGTAGTTTAAAAGGTATTGGTTCATGATGGAACTCAGCAACCCCCTAAGGATTATTAGCATCTGATGGAGTTGGTTGTGACATAACCAGAAAAGCTGATAAAAACTGCATGGCCTCCAGATCCCCCTGTCGAGATCCTTGCAATAAACAGCGCATCAAGGGTGTTTGAGGAGTGGAGTTGGAAACAACAATCTTTTTTAACAGAGGGTAAAGTGTCTGCTGTATCTGAAAAAAATTCAGGTGCTGAGATTGGGGCAGCCACAAGCAGCAGCTCATCAGGAGCAGTAGGTTGGACTGAATGTAAGCTAGGATAAGCACCTGGATGAGATATATGGAGATTGGATATTTCATTAGAGCAGGCAGTTGTCTTTTTATCTATAAGAGGATTAGTACTGGGATTAGGCATAAAGCCAGGATATTCTCCTCCACCTTTTGGTTCAGAATTTAGTTCTTTCAAATGGCCCTCCATTTTCTTTTTGTCTATGGGTTTTGAAAATAGAATAATTTCTTCTTCCTCATCTTCATCTGATTGTAAAGGATCTAATGTAGCAACAATTTGCTGGCACAAAGTCCTCACAGATAAAGGAATGGATTCCCCTTTCTGATAAGCTCTTCATAAAGCCTTTGTTACACATTTCCCCTGTTTTAAATTTAAGACATTATGTCCCTGAGGCTGAAACCAACTACAATGCTTTTGTATTAAAGCAAACAGTTCTTTTTAACTCACAACTATTTACAGACACACCACTACCTTTCAACAAGGTTTTTAACACTTGCAAATGTTCTTCCACATACCCAATTTAACTACCTATTACCCTGGTGACTTAGCAGAAATGTTACCTACTTAATCTTGGAGACTCTAGTCACTTTGCTTTGGACATCACAGGACCCTCGATGAGGTCTTTTCTGCAGTTCCCGATACTGATTTGGAAGACTCACTCACTTATTTCTTCAGGCCCCATGTTGGGTGCCAGATGTTGGAGATTTGGACCCAAAGGGTATAGGGAATGAAAGAAAGAAAGAGAGAGTGAAACAAAGAAAGAAGGAGAGAGCTGGGATCAGGGGGTCTGCGAGTAGTCACTCCTCAGACAACTTTATTTTCTACATGTGGCATTATATATACTCAAACTATTGAGATAACAAGCAGTGTAACTACCCATTAACAAGACTCATAAATTAAAGAACTTATCTCAAAGTACAAAGATTTAGGATTCCTTTCAAACTACAAGATGTGTTTGCTCGTATTTCTCTCTGCCCCAGACAGCACTGTCCTGATGACTTGAAAGTCTTAATTGCTACATTCCTATGTTAAAAGTGTAGCCATGGAAACAGCATGTCTCCCTTTGTGAGACCACCATGCCTCAGGTTCCAACATGTCACAATATCTTTACGTACTCACATGTTGACAGGGATTTGGTTCTTTCCAGTTCCTGCCAATAACTCAGAAGTGTGGTATTCAGCTTGGAAATTTAGAGCATGGTGAAAGTATTTGCTTCAATTCTAAGGACAAAAGAAACATCAACCACCACAATAAAACTTGGAAAAATTGCAAATTTACAAATTTCTTTCAGGATATAAGCAACAGGTTAAACAAAATTACTGAAACTTGGACAACGCAAGGTGTCTGCAAGAAGATACCAGACCCAAACCTCTGCTTACTTGGGTCATGTTTTCCTAAGGAAAGTGCAGAAACTCAAGACATGAATCAAAACTAGCAATTGAGGGCGGGGCAAGATGGTGGCTGAGTGAGCTTACCTGATAATATCTCCTGCAAAGAAGTGGCTGGGCAGCATTGGAGGTTCTTCAGGACCAGGCTGTTTTGGGATTTTTGCAGGACAGGAGGTGTCTGGATGTCAATTTGGTGGGAAGGTAATAGAGAAAATATGTCTATAAAATATAATCAAGACTCTTTACATGGAGGTCCGGGCTCCGCGCAGAACGCTCCCTCCTAGGGTGGGCAGAGCCGTAGCACTGGGTGCTGCCACGGCGCTTTTTGTTTTTGTTTTTGTTTTTTGTGGAGGCTCTGCAGTACTGGGGAATTCATAATCCCTGAGTGGCCTATTGGGGGGTTAATAGAACAGGAGGAGCTTGCAGACCAATTTGGGGAGACAAATGGGAGTTTTATTGCAAAGTGGGGGAATTTTTGATTGCGGACACAATAGCGCTTCTGCCTAGAGCCCCGCCCCCCCAAGCCCGGATGCCAATCTAGAGTGGACTTAAATTTAGCAATAAAGAGACGCCACCAGGGTCTGGCAGGGTGGGAGACGTTTGGAAGCCAATTAGGGGAATATTTTGTGAAGCATGGGAATTTCGGGTTTGGACTCTGTTATCAGTGTTTCCGGCTGGAGCCCCACCACCAGGCCTGGCTATTGATCTGCGTCATTAAATTGGCTGAAGTGTAGAGGCACCCCCAGGTGGCCGTTGTGGGGGATCACAGGGTAGGAGGGGTCCTGAAGTAGAATTGGTGATACATCCACAGAATAGACCCCAGTGAGTGAGTGAATTGTGGGGTACAGACACACAGGATAGAGCTTGCAGGGCTGGCACCCAGCTGTGGGGATCCCTGAAGGCTGTGATGCACTGTGGTGCTCCCAGGCTCCCTGTTAACTGGACTTGAGGTTGCCAGGTCTGAGTCCCCTAAACCCTCGTGGCCCACACCCCAGAGACTCACACCTCTTGAGTCTTCAATATCTCAGACTTTCCATCCCTGAATCCATCACGCCCTGAGGTCCATCTGAGGTCCTAGAATGTCCTAGTCCTCAACGTTTGCATTTTTTCTGTTTTGTTTTGTTTTGTTTTTGTTTTTATTCTATTTTATTTTTTATTTTTATTTTTTAATGTCCTGATTGCTAACATAGCATTATCCCCTAGTCTTTTCTCCCAGTGTATCCCCCAAAGTCTTTTTTTTTTTTCAGTTATTTAGGGTTATTTTTTTATTGTTATTTTGGCTGTTGTGGTAGGTGAATATCTTTTTTCTCTTTTCCCTACCTGTTCCCCGCCCTTTACCGACCCCCTTTTTCTTTCTTCCTTTCTTCTCTTTTTTTTTCTCTCTCTCATCCCTCATTTTCTTCTTATTTTATTTTATCTTAACTATACAATAGGTGCTGCAGGGAACACCTCACATTTGCTGGGTTTCCTCAACCTCCACTGTCTCATTTCTGTGTGAATAGATTTTGGCTACCTACACTATCCCCTTTTCCCTACATCATGATATCCTCCATCATCTACTGTCTCTCCTATATTCCACCTCCCTTTCTTTGATCCCCAAACTGTCTAACTCTTAATTTCTAATACCTTTGTTTTGTTTTCTGTCTGTTATCCACTCTTGAAATTATTGCCTTTCTTTTCTCTTTCCCTCTCTCACAAAAACAATAGCTTTTTAGTTCATACCATATTCCTCCCATATTCAGTCGACTACCTCATTATAGGTACTCTACCTACTGCTAAACTCTACACAATTTACATGAATCTAACATCCATCCTCCCAGATTTCATATTGTTGCTCTGTTAACATATATCACCAATACTACTATACACTTTTTCCTTGCTTACACAACTGCCTTTCCCCAGCCCTAATACTTTCCTTTAAAGTGAACTCAACCAGCAATAAGAAATTAGAATAAGAAGAACAAAGTGACAAAGAGAAGATATAACACTTACGCAAAAACAACAGCTAATTAATCTCCAAGACTAGACAAAGCAGCTAAGGAACTGATTAAACCCGTCAAGATAAAATAATGAACACACAGCAACAAAAATCTACAAACCAACCCAGTAATCAGGAAAACATGGCTGAATCCAATTAACAAACTGAAAATCAGGCAGGGGAGCAGAATTTCGCACAAGTAATGAAAGATCTCAGAACATTTATCACCAACAAATTTAATGAAGTAAAGGAAGAGTTTAACAACATGAAGACAACACTTGGAGGGGAAATTGCAGACATATGCAAAAAGATAACAGATATGATGGGAATGAACACCACAGTTCAAGAAATCAAAAATACACTTGCAGCAAATGTCAGCAGACTAGAAGAGGCAGAGCAGAGAATTAGTGATGTGGAAGACAGTACATGGGAAATCAAACAGACAGTAGAATTGTTCGATAAAAAGATAGAAAAAATCCAGCTAGGACTTAGGGACCTGAATGATAATGCAAAACACTCACACATACACATTATAGGTGTTCCAGAAGGAGAAGAGAAGGGAAAGGGGTCAGAAGGAGTGTTGCAGGAAATAATGGCTGAAAACTTCCCAAATCTACTGAAAGAGTCAGATGTACATATCCAAGAAGCACAGCACACCCCACTGGTCATAAACCCCAACAGGACCACCCCAAGACATATACTTGTCAAATTATCCAATGCTCAAGACAAAGAGAAAATTCTAAAAGCAGCAAGAGAAAAGAAAAACACATAAAAGGGAAGCTCCATAAGACTAAGTGCTGATTTTTCATCTGAAACCATGGAAGTGAGAAGGCAGTGGTATGATATAGTCAAGGTACTAAAGGAAAAATATTTCAAACAAAGAATAATCTATCCAGCTAAACTACCATTCAAAATGGTGGAGAGTTCAAAATATTCACAGATAAACAGAAACTGAAAGAGTATGCCAACAAGAAACCTCCCCTTCAAGAAATTCTAAAGGGAGTTCTGCAGGAAGAAAGGAGAAAACAGGAAAGGCAGAGTTGGAGGGAGTGTAAGAGCAACAAAAAAGACAAAAGGAGAAGGAAAAAAAAGCAAACAAAATATGACAAACACAACTCCAATCAAAATATGGCTAACACAAATAATTCCTTGAAAGTAATAACACTGAATGTCAATGGATTAAACTCACCTATCAAAAGATTCAGACTGGGACATTGGATAAGGAAATATGACACATCTATATACTGTCTACAAGAGACGCATCTTAGACCCAGAGACTCATGGAGGTTGGAAGTGAATGGCTGCTGCAGCTCCGGAGCCGCAGCGGCCAGGGTTTTTGTTTTTGTTTTCCTTTTTCTGGAGGCTTTGCGGTGCTGAGAAATTCACGGATACTGGGCTGGCTGGTGAGGGGTTGTTGGGAAAAGACTCCTTTGCAGATCAATTTGGGGAGACAGACGGTGTTTTGTTGTGAAGCGGGGGACGTTTTGGTCGCCGGACAGGGAGGGTAGCGCTTCCGCCTGGAGCTCCATCCCCACAGGTCCGGCTGCCAATCTGCAATGGAATTGGATTTTGGGCAATAAGGGGACACAATTGGGAGACTGTTGTAGGGTGCAGTGAGAGAGGAGGACACGTCTGGAAGCCGATTGGGGAATATTTTGCGAAGTTTGGGATTTCGGGTCTTAGAGTCTGTTTTCGGCGTTTCCAGCTGAAGCCCACCCCACCCGGCGGGGCTTGGGATCTGGGTCATTGAACTGGCTGTGGTGTAGAGGCGCCCTCAAGTGGCCGTTTTATGGGAGCACAGGGAGGGAGCTGTCCAAAGGCTGAAACCCTGAGGAGTAGGTGAATTGTAGGGATCAGACATTCAAGATAGAGTTCGCGGACCTGGCTTCCCCCACGGGGCTGGCACCCAGCTACGGGTATCCCTGAGGGCTGTGTTGCACTGTGGGGCTCCTAAGCTTTCTGTGGACCAGATTTGAGGTTGCCAGGTCTGGGTCCCCTGGACTCTGGTGGTCCACACCCCAGACTCACACCTCTTGAGTCCTCAGTGTCTCAGACTTTCCACCCCTGAATCCATCACGCCCTGGGGTCTACCTGGGGTCCCTGAGTGCCCTGGACCTTAACGTTTGCATTTTATCTTTATTGGTTCATATTGTTTTGTTTTTATTTTCACTTTATCTTATTTTTTACTCTTTTTGACGCCCTGATTGCTAATATTGCATTATCCCCTAGTCTTTTCTCCTAGCGTGTCCCCCAAAGTCCTTTTTTTTTATACAGTTATTTAGGGGGTTTTTTGGTTGTTGTTTTAAATAGTGTTGCAATTGTGACACGTGTATACCTGTATCTCTCTTCCCCCTATCTGTTCCCCACCGTTTGCCCATCCTCTTTTTCTTTCTTCCTTTCTTCTTGTCTTTCTTTTTTTCTTTATTATAATTAGTTTTTTTTTTCGGTTTTCTCTTTCCCTCTTGTCCCTCATCTTCCACTTATTTTATTTTAATTCAAGTATACAATAGGTGCTACAGGGAACACCGCACATTTGCTGTGTTTTCCCATCCTCCACTGCCTCATTTCTGTGTGAACTGATTTAGGCTACCTACACTATCCCCCTTACCCTGCATCTTGATATCCACTATCATCTACTGTCTCTCCTATATTCCACCCCCCACCTCCTGTTCTTTGATCCACAAAGTGTCTAACTCTTAAATTCTAATACCTTTGTTCTGTTTTCTGTCTGTTATCCACTCTTGAAACTATTACCTTTCTTTTCTTTTTCCCTCTCTCATGAAAACAATAGCTTTGTAGTTCATACCATATTCCTCCCATATTCAGTCATCTACTTCATAAAAGGTACTCTACCTACAGCTATAACTCTATACAATCTACATGAATCTAACCTCCATCCTCCCAGATCTCATATTCTTGCTTTGTTAACATACATCACCAATACTACTTTACACTTTTCCCTTGCTTACACAATTGCCTTTCCCCAACACTAATACTTTTCTCTAAAGTGACCTTAACCAACAACAAGTAACTAGAATAAGAAGAAAAAAGTGACAAAGAGAAGATATAACACCTATGCAAAAATATCAACTAATTAACCTCCAAGAGCAGACAAAGAAGCTAAGGAACTGATTAAATTCGTCAAAATAAAGAGATGACCAGAAAGCAACAAAAATCTACAAACCAAACCAATAATCAGGAAAACATGGCTGAATCCAATCAACAAACCAATAATCACGAAGGGGAGCAAAACTTGGCACAAGCAATGAAAGATCTCAGAACATTTATCACCGACACATTTGACAAAGTAATGAAAGAGGTTAACAACATGAAGACATTACTTGGAGGGGAAATTGCAGACATATGCAAAAACATAACAGATATGATGGGAATGAACACCACAGTTCAAGAAATCAAAAATACACTTGCAGCAAATATCAGCAGACTAGAAGAGACAGAGCAGAGAATTAGTGATGTGGAAGACAGTACATCAGAAATCAAACAGATAGTAGAAGGGGTCAATAAGAAGATAGAAAAAATCCAATTAGGATTTAGGGACCTGAATGACAATGCAAAACGCTCAAACATACGTATTATAGGCATTCCAGAAGGGGAAGAGAAGGGAAAGGGGTCAGAAGGAGTGTTGCAGGAAATAATGGCTGAAAACTTCCCAAATCTACTGAAAGAGACAGATGTACATATCCAAGAAGCACAGCACACTCCACAAGTCATAAACCCCAACAGGCCCACCCCAAGACATATACTTGTCAAATTATCCAATGCTCAAGACAAAGAGAAAATCCTAAAAGCAGCAAGAGAAAAGAAAACCATCACATACAAGGGAAGCTCAATTAGATTAAGTGCTGATTTCTCTTCTGAAACCATGGAGGCAAGAAGACAGTGGTATGATATAGTCAAGGTACTAAAGGAAAAAAATTTCCAACCAAGAATATCTATCCAGCTAAACTAGCATTCAAACATGATGGAGAGTTCAAAATATTCGCAGACAAACAGAAACTGAAAGAGTATACCAACAAGTAAACTCCCCTTCAAGAAATTCTAAAGGGAGTTCTGCAGGAAGAAAGGAAAAAACAGGAAAGGCAAAGTTGGAGGAGAGTATAAGACCAACAACAACAACAAAAAAGACACAAAAAAATATACAAACAAAATATGACAAACACAAATCCAATCAAAATGTGGCTAACACAAATAATTCCTTGATAGTAATAACACTGAATGTCAACGGATTAAACTCACCTATCAAAAGATTCAGACTGGGACATTGGATAAGGAAATATGACCCATCCATATGCTGTCTACAAGAGACACATCTTAGACCCAGAGACACATGGAGATTGAAAGTGAATGGCTGGAAAACAATCATACAAGCTAACAATAACCAAAAAAAGGCAGGAGTAGCTATATTAATATCAGACAAAATAGACTTTAAATGTGAAACAATTGTGAGTGACAAAGAAGGATACTACATTTTAGTGAAAGAGAAATTCTGTCAAGAAAATCGAACAATTATAAATATCTATGCCCCTAACAAGGGTGCCTCTAAATACGTGAGGCAAACGCTGGAAAAACTAAGTGAAAGAATAGATACATCTACAATTATAGTGGGGGATTTTAATACACCACTATCAACTCTGGACAGAACATCTCAAAAGAGAATCACCAAAGAAACAAAACATCTGAATAGTATATTAGAGGAGCTGGACCTAATAGACATATATAGATCGCTACACCCAAACACAGCAGGATATACATTTTTCTCAAGCGCACATGGATCATTCTCCAAGATAGATCATATGCTAGGCCACAAAGAAAGGCTGAACGAATTCAGAAAGATTGTAATCATACAAAACATTATCTCTGACAACAGTGGAGTCAAGCTGGAGATTTGCAAGGGACAGAAGCCCAGATTTCACACCACGATTTGGAAATTAAACAGCACACTCTTAGAAAAACAGTGGGTCAAAGAGGAAATCTCAAAAAAAATCAATGACTACCTTGAAACAAATGATAATGATAACACAACATACCAAAATTTATGGGATGCAGCAAAAGCAGTACTGAGAGGGAAGTTTATAGCCATAAATTCATATATCAAGAAAGAGGAAAGAGCAAACATTGAAGAACTAACTGCACATTTGAAGGAATTAGAAAAACAACAACAAAGTAACCCAACAGGAAGAAGAAGGAAGGAAATAACAAAGATAAGAGCAGAACTAAACGAAATAGAAAATAAGAAAGCACTTGAACAGATAAACAAGACCAAGAGCTGGTTTTTTGAGAAGATTAACAAAATTGACAAACCTTTAGCAACACTAACAAAGAAAAAAAGAGAGAAGATGCAAATACACAAAATAAGAAATGAGAAAGGCGATATCACCACTGACCCCACAGAAATAAAGACTATCATAAGAGGATATTTTGAAAAACTATATTCCAACAAAAATGACAATCTAGAGGAAATGGACAAATTCCTAGAAACACATAAGCAGTCCATATTGACAAAAGAAGAAATTGATGATCTTAACAAACCAATCACAAGTAAAGAGATAGAATCAGTTATTAAAAATCTCCCAACTAAGAAGAGCCCAGGGCCAGATGGCTTCACAGGTGAATTCTACAAAACATTCCGGAAAGAACTGACACCAATCCTGCCGAAACTATTCCAAAACATCAAAACAGAAAGAACATTACCCAACTCCTTCTATGATGCCAACATTACCCTAGTACCAAAGCCAAACAAAGACATCACAAGAAAGGAAAATTACAGACCAATATCTCTAATGAACCTAGACGCAAAAATACTTAACAAAATACTTGCTAATCGTATTGAACAACACATTAAACGTATTATACACCACGACCAAGTGGGATTCATCCCAGGTATGCAAGGATGGTTCAACATAAGAAAATCAATCAATGTAATACACCATATAAACAGATTGAAGGAAAAAAATCACATGATTATATCTATTGATGCAGAAAAAGCATTTGACAAAATACAGCACCCTTTCTTGATAAAAACACTCTAAAAGATTGGAATACAAGGGAATTTTTTGAACATGATAAAGAGTATATATGAAAAACCTAAAGCCAATATTGTTTACAATGGAGAAATCCTACACTCCTTCCCTCTAAACTCAGGAACAAGATAAGGATGCCCACTGTCTCCGCTCCTATTTAACATTGTCTTAGAAGTACTTGCTCGAACACTGAGGCAAGAACGAGAAATAAAAGGCATTCAAATTGGAAAGGAAGAAGTCAAAATTTCATTATTTGCAGATGACATGATCCTATACATAGAAAACCCTGAGAGATCTACAACGAAGATTCTAGAACTCATAAATGAGTTTAGTAAAGTCGCAGGTTATAAGATCAAAGCGCAAAAATCAGTAGCATTTCTGTACACCAATAATGAGCAAGATCAGGAGGAAATCAAGAAACAAATACCATTCACAATAGTAAATAAAAAAATCAAATACTTAGGAATAAATTTAACTAAAGAGGTAAAGAACTTATACAACGAGAACTATACAAGATTGTTCAAGGAAATCAAAGAAGACCTAAATAAATGGAAGACTATTCCTTGTTCATGGATAGGAAGACTGAACATTATTAAGATGTCTATCCTACCAAAACTGATCTACACATTCAATGCAATCCCAATAAAAATCAATGCAGCCTACTTTAAGGAACTAGAAAAACTAACTATGAAATTTATTTGGAAAGGAAAGAGACCCCGAATAGCCAAAGACATACTGAAAAAGAAAAACGAAATTGGAGGAATCACACTACCTGACTTCAAAACATACTATACAGCTATGGTGGTGAAAACAGCATGGTATTGGCATAAGGAGAGACACATAGACCAATGGAATCGAATTGAAAGCTCTGATATAGAACCTCACATATACAGCCACATAATATTCGATAAAGCCACCAAACCCTCTCAACTGGGAGAGAGTGGCCTATTCAACAAATGGTGTCTGGAGAACTGGATAGCCATATGTAGAAGAATGAAAGAGGATTACCATCTCACACCTTATACAAAGACCAACTCAAGATGGATCAAAGACCTAAATATAAGAGCCAAGACCATAAAAACCTTAGAAAGCAGTGTAGGGAAACATCTACAGGACCTTGTAATAGGAAATGGATTTATGAATATCTCACCAAAAGCATGAGCAGCAAAAGAACTAATAGATAAATGGGACTTCCTCAAAATTAAAGCCTTCTGCACCTCAAAGGAGTTTGTCAAGAAAGTAAAAAGGGAGCCCACACAGTGGGAGAAAATATTTGGCAATCATATATCTGATAAGAAACTTATAACTTGCATATATAAAGAACTCCTATATCTTGAAAATAAAAAGATAAACAACCCATTTAAAAAATGGGGAAAAGACTTAAACAGACACTTCTCTGAAGAAGAAATACAAATGGCAAGAAAGCACATGAAAAAATGTTCCAAATCTCTAGCTATCAGGGAAATGCAAATCAAAACTACAATGAGATACCATCTTACACCCATAAGATTGGCAGCTATGAAAAAAACAGAAGAATACAAGTGCTGGAGAGGATGTGAAGGAAGGGGAACACTCATCCACTGCTGGTGGGAATGCAGAAAGATCCAACCATTCTGGAGGACAGTATGGCGGTTTCTCAAAAAACTAGCCATAGATTTGCCATATGACCCAGCAATACCACTGCTGGGTATATACCCAGCAGAACTGAAAACAAGGACACAAACCGATATATGTACACCAATGTTCATAGCAGCATTGTTCACTATTGCCAAAAGTTGGAATCAACCCAAATGCCCATCAACAGATGAGTGGATCAATAAAATGTGGTATATACACACAATGGAATACTACTCGGCTGTAAGAACAAACACACTACAAACACATGTGATAACATGGATGAATCTTGAGAACCTTATGTTGAGTGAAGCAACCCAGACATTGAAGGACAAATACTACATGACCTCAATGATATGAAATAAACAAGCTGCCCTAGATAGCAAGAGATTGAACGATAGGCTTACAGGAAATCAGAGGGTGGAGGAAGGATATGAGCCGATGTCTGCAGGGGTGGAATTTAAGACGAGATGGTGGTAAGTATGAACACAAAGAAGAGATAAAAGGGGGGCAATGGGTTGCCTTTAGTTGGGGCTTGCGGGTTTGAGGGTGGCTGGGGAGGGATGGATGGGTAACGTTGCCCAAATGTGGGGGGAGGGAGGGGTAGCATACGAACACAGGAGAGGGTCAGGTGTTGGTGGAGAGTAAAATGCCAAGAAAATCATATCAAAATATAATAAAGAGGGTTACCTGTTTAGAATGCTCGGAGGGGAGGGTCTGATGCAGGACGGGCTCCTGGGGAATGTCTAAATGCTCATTCTGCCAGAGTGGGTGACACCATGGGGTAGAAACCCAAGTAGTGAGAGTGGGGGTGGACCCACATCCTGGGGAGGACTAATGCCATCAAATAGAGGGAACTGTATCCCTCGAGAGAAAGGGTGGCTCCCAGGGCATTGGGGCAGTTGAGCAAGTTAGGCCCTGAACACTATTCCATCTATCTCTGGAAGTGGCTCCTCAGGAAACGGAGGTTGGCTGTCACTGTGGGCACCAAGGTGGAAGGGAAAATGGACGTTAAATGTGTGGAACCAAGGTAAATGGGGGGTAAGAGAGGAGTTACTTGAGAGTACACAAGGATGGATATAAAACATGTAATATTACACCATAACATATAGGAGATGACAGACTGATAATGTAAACCATAATGTAAAACATAGGATAACTAAAAATGTAAAGAACTGTGTATCCTAAAGTATGCACCATAATGTAAGCACAGATGTCACCTTGCTAGAAAGCTAATGTCTCCGACTCTGTACATCACTTTAAGTAAATATGATATCAATAGGGTGTAAGAGTAGCACTGTGGAAGGGAAAAGGTTTTCTGGTGGATGTGTGGGAGTGCTGTATATTATATATATGCATTGCTGTGTTCTAGGACTCCTGTGAAGAAAAGCTGAATAATTAAGGGGGGGAAAAAAAAAAGATAGGATGTGGAATTTTTTCAAGTCAACATTCTTTATCTAAGTTCTTTATCTAACTTTATCCAAGTTCTTTATCTATCCTTTAAAGCCATCGCTATATGCCATTCCCTAGTAAGGGACCATGACATTATATTGGGCTTCAAATTTCGGGGAGTTCTGGATCACAGAGTGTTTCAACAACGGCAATGGAGGGATACTGGTATGGGATACCAATGACAGGTGATATATGGCTGACAGGGAGCTGTACAGAACATATGTCCAGGGTGCATGGTAATGTTTGGATATACTCATAGTGGCAACAATTAAAAACCACAGCTGGGGGGGTACTGGGTTCCTGGCCAGTGGTGCTCTGTCGTGGTCCCTAGGGGAGCAGCGACAGTCTCCCAGGTACAGTGGCGGGGACCGGGAGGGAGAGAGGGTTCAACAGTGAGCCCCTGATGCTAATGACTATGCTTGTGAGCTGATAAACCTAAAATAAGAACAAGGCCTAGAGCAACATTGTGCCTGGGAATTTCCTCCTGTCAGCCTTCATGTTACTCAAATGTGGCCAGTCTCGAAGCCAAACTCAGCATGTAAATGCAATGCCTTCCCCCCAGCGTGGGACATGACACCCGGGGATGAGCCTCCCTGGCAACGAGGGACCACTATCAACTACCAACTGATGATGCAACTGGAAAATGACCTTACACGGAAGGTTCAATGCGGATCAGCAGAATATCCATGTCTACATAAAATAACATGACTTTAAAATGCTGTTTGACCTAAAGTAAGGGGGAAATGGAAAGGAGAAATGAGTTTATATGGCTATGAGTTTCTAAAAAAGAGTCTGCAGGCTGGCAGAAGGATTGCCCTCATGCACAACTGAGCAGAGTCAGAGAGACAGATAAAGCAGATACAACCCCCAGATATTGGTTCCTTTGAGGGCTAAAGAGACCCATGGGAGTTATGGTCATGGCCGATGGGGTTAACTACCAGGTCAGATGGCCCCTCTTTGGAAATGGTGTTTATGTGTGATGAATCTGGACTCAGATGGGATCTCCCTTCATAAGACTTTCATGCTAATGTGCTGGAGGTGCAGTTAATTTTGGGGTTTAAGATATATTTAGGGGATTTGAATTTCTGGACTGACAATGTGATAGCCAGGTCCTGAGCCTCAACAGACTCCAGCACCTAAAATCTGAACTACTGGACTTACCACACTCAGCTAAGATGGAGTTGAAGAAGGACAACCACCACACCATCAAGCCTAGAGTGATTACAACTGAAAATGGGAGGATTGCATCCAGCATCCAGGTGGAATCTGAGCCTTCTCTTGACATAGAGGTGCAATGGACACAACCAATCCAATGTCCACATAGAAGAGGTGGCATTGGATTGGGAAAAGTGGACATGGTGGACGATGGGTATGGGGAAAGGCAGGAAGAGATGAGAGGTGAAGGCGTCTTTGGGACATGGAGCTGCCCTGGATGGTGCTTCAGAGGTAATCACCAGACATTGTAAATCCTCACAGGGCCCACTGGATGGAATGGAGGAGAGTATGGGCCATGATGTGGACCATTGTCTATGAGGTGCAGAGGTGCCCAAATATGTACTTACCAAATCCAATGGATGTGTCATCATGATGGGAACGAGTTTTGTTGGGGGAGGAGAGGGGGGGTGGGGTTGAATGGGACCTCACATATATATTTTTAATGTAATATTATTACAAAGTCAATTAAAAAAAAAAAAAGAAAGTGAATGGCTGGAAAACAATCATACAAGCAAACAATAACCAAAAAAGGCAGGAGTAGCTATATTAATATCAGACAAAATAGACTTTAAATGCAAAACAATTGTGAGAGACAAAGAAGGATACTACATTTTAGTGAAAGGGAAAATCTGTCAAGAAGATCAAACAATCATAAATATTTATGCTTCTAACAAGGGTGCCTCTAAATACATGAGGCAAACACTGGAAAAACTAAGTGAAAGAATAGATGCATCTACAATTATATAGTGGGGATTTTAATACACCATTACCAACTCTTGACAGAACATCTCAAAAGAGAATCACTAAAGAAAGAAAACATTTGAACAGTATATTAGAGGAGCTGGATCTAATAGACATATATAGATCATTACACCAAAACACAGCAGGATATACATTTTTCTAAAGCGCACATGGATCATTCTCCAAGATAGACCATATGCTAGGCCACAAAGAAAGGCTTAATGAATTCAGAAAGATTGAAATCATAAAAAACATATCTTTGACCACAGTGGAGTGAAGCTGGAAATTTGCAAGGGACAGAGGCCCAGATTTCACACCACGATTTGGAAATTAAACAGCACACTCTTAGAAAAACAGTGGGTCAAAGAGGAAATCTCAAAAGAAATCAATGACTACCTTGAAACGAATGATAATGATAACACAACATACCAAAATATGGGATGCAGAAAAGCAGTATTGAGAGGGAAATTTATAGCCATAAGTACATATATCAAAAAAGAAGAAAGGGCAAAATTTGAAGAACTAACTGCACATTTGAAGGAATTAGAAAAAAAAACAACAAAGTAACCCAACAGGAAGAAGAAGGAAGGAAATAACAAAGATAAGAGCAGAACTAAATGAAATAGAAAATAAGAAAGCACTTGAAAAGACAAAAAGACCAAGAGCTGGTTTTTTTGAGAAGATCAACAAAATTGACAAACTTTAGCCAGACTAACAAAGAAAAAAAGAGAGAAGATGCAAATACACAAAATAAGAAATGAGAACGGAGATATCACCACTGACCCCACAGAAATAAAGACTATCATAAGAGGCTATTTTGAAAAAAATATTCCAACAAAAATAACAATTCAGAGGAAATGGACAAATTCCTAGAAACACATTCGCAGCCCATATTGACGAAAGAAGAAATTGATGATCTTAACAAGCCAATCACAAGTAAAGAGATAGAATCAGTCATTAAAAACCTCCCAAATAAGAAGAGCCCAGGGCCAGACAGCTTCACAGGTGAATTCTACAAAATATTGCGGAAAGAACTAACACCAATCCTGCTGAAACTATTCCAAAAAATCGAAACAGAAGGAACATTACCTAACTCCTTCCATGATGTCAACATTACCCTAGTACCAAAGCCAAACAAAGACACCACAATAAAAGGAAAATTACAGACCAATTTCTCTAATAAACCTAGATGCAAAAATACTTAACAAAATACTTTCTAATCGTATACAACAACACATTAAATGTACTATACACCACGACCAAGTGGGATTCATTCCAGGTATGCAAGGATGGTTCAACACAAGAAAATCAATCAATGTAATACACCATATAAACAGGTTGAAGGAAAAAAAATCACATGATTATATCTATAGATGCAGAAAAAGCATTTGACAAAATACAGCACCCTTTCTTGATAAAAACACTCCAAAAGATTGGAATATAAGGAAATTTTTTGAACATGATAAACAGTATATATGAAAAACCTACAGCCAACATTGTTTACAATGGAGAAATCCCAAAATCCTTGCCTCTAAACTCAGGAACAAGACAAGGATGCCCATTGTCTCCCCTTCTATTGAACATTGTCTTAGAAGTACTTGCTCGAGCACTGAGGCAAGAACCAGATATAAAAGGCATTCAAATTGGAAAGGAAGAAGTCAAAATTTCATTATTTGCAGATGACATGATCCTATACATAGAATACCCTGAGAGATCTACAACACAACTTCTAGAACTCATAAATGAGTTTAGTAAAGTTGCAGGTTATAAGATCAATGCGCAAAAATCAGTAGCATTTCTGTACACCAATAATGAGCAAGATCAGGAGGAAATCAAGAAACAAATACCATTCACAATAGTAGATAAAAAAATCAAATACTTAGAAATAAATTTAACTAAAGAGGTAAAAAACTTATACACTGAGAACTATACAAGACTGTTCAAGGAAATCAAAGAAGACCTAAATAAATGGAAGAATATTCCTTGTTCATGGATAGGAAGACTGAATATTATTAAGATGTCTATCCTACCAAAACTGATCTACACATTCAATGCAATCCCAATAAAAATCAACACAGCCTTCTTTAAGGAACTAGAAAAACTAACTATGAAATTTATTTGGAAAGGAAAGAGGTCCCGAATAGCCAAAGACATTTTGAAAAAGAAAAACGAAATTGGAGGAATCACACTTTCTGACTTCAAAACATACTACAAAGCTACAGTAGTGAAAACCGCATGGTATTGGCATAAGGAGAGACACAGACCAATGGAATAGAATTGAAAGTTCTGATACAGAACCTCATATATATAGCCATATCATATTCGATAAAGCCACCAAACCTTCTCAACTGGGAGAGAATGGCCTATTCAACAAATGGTGCCTTGAGAACTGGATATCCATATGTAGAAGAATGAAAGAGGATTACCATCTCACACCTTATACAAAGATCAACTCAAGATGGATCAAATACCTAAATATAAGAGCCAAGATCATAAAAATCTTGAAAAGCAGTTTAGGGAAACATCTACAGGACCTTGTAATAGGAAATGACTTCATGAATATCACACCAAAAGCACGAGCAGCAAAAGAACAAATAGATAAATGGGACTTCCTCAAAATTAAAGCCTTCTGCACCCCAAAGGAGTTTGTCAAGAAAGTAAAAAGGGAACCCACACAATGGGAGAAAATATTTGGCAAACATATATTTGATAAGAGACTTATAACTTGCATATATAAAGAACTCCTATATCTTGAAAATAAAAAGATAAACAACCCATTTAAAAAATGGGAAAAAAGATTTAAACAGACATTTCTCCAAAGAAGAAATACAAATGGCTAAAAAGCACATGAAAAAATGCTCCAAATCTCCAGCTATTAAGGAAATGCAAATCAAAACTACAATGAAATACCATCTTACTCCCATAAGATTGGCAGCTATGAAAAAAAAACAGAAGAATACAAATGCTGGAGAGGATGTGAAGAAAGGGGAACACTCATCCACTGCTGGTGGGAATGCAGAAGGTCCAACCATTCTGGAGGACAGTTTGGCGGTTTCTCAAAAAACTAACCATAGATTTGTCATATGACCCAACAATACCACTGCTGGGCATATAGCCAGCAGAACTGAAAACAAGGACACAAACCAATATATGTACACCAATGTTCATAGCAGCATTGTTCACTCTCACCAAAAGTTGGAATCAACCCAAATGCCCATCAACAGATGAGTGGATCAATAAAATGTGGTATATACACACAATGGAATACTAGTTAGCTGTAAGAACAAATACACTACAAACACGTGATAACATGGATGAATCTTGAGAACCTTGTGTTGAGTGAAGCAACGCAGACATTGAAGGACAAATACTACATGACCTCAATGATATAAAATAAGCAAGCTGCCTCAGAGAGCTGGAGATTGGAAAATAGGCTTACAGGAAATCGGGTGGTGGAGGAAGGATGTGAGCCAACATCTGCAGGGATGGAATCTATGATGAGCTGGCAGTAAGTATGAGCACAAAGAAGAGATAAAATGGGGGCAAGGGATTGCCGTTGGGTGGGACTTTGCGGGTTTGAGGGGGGCTGGGGATGGGCAGATGGGTAATATTGCCCAAAAAGCTGGGGGGAGGGAGGGGCAACATACGAACATAGGAGAGTGTCAGGTGTTGGTTGAGAGTAAAATGCTGAGAAAATCATATCAAAATATAATTAGGAGGGTTACCTGTTTAGTATGCTCGGAAGGGATGGTCTGAGGCAGGACAGACTCTTGGGGATTGTCGGAATGCTCATTTTGCCAGGGTGGGTTATAACATTGGGTAGAGACCCAAGTAGTGAGAGTTCGGGTGGACTCACATCCTAGGGAGGACTAATGCCATCAAATAGAGGGAACTGTATCTCTCGAGAGAAAGGGTGGCTACCAGGGCATTAGGGCAGTTGAGCAAGTCAGGCCCTGAACACTGTTGCAAGTATCTCTGGACGTGGCTCCTTGCGAAATGGAGATTGGCTGTCGCTGTGGGCCCCAAGGGTGGGGGAAATGGATGCTGAATGGATGGAACCAAGGTAAATGTGGGGGCAAGAGAGGAGTTTCATGAGAGTATGCAAGGATGAATATAAAACATGTAATATTACACCAAAAACATATAGGGGATGACAGACTAGTAATGTAAACCATAATGTAAAACATAGGATAACTAAAAAATTTAGAAAACTGTATAGCCTAAAGTATGGACCACAATGTAAGCACAGATGTCACTTGTTTGAAAGCTATTGTTTCAGAGTCTGTACATCAGTTTCAGTAAATATGATATGAATAAGTTAAAAGATTATTGCTGTGGAAGGGAAAAGGTTTTATGGTGGATGGGTGGGAGTACTGTATATTGTATATGTGAATTACTGTGATCTAAGGCTCTTGTGAAGAGAATCTCAATAATTAGGAAAAAAGAAAAGAAAAAGATAAGATGTAGAATTTTTCCAAATCAATATGTATTTTAGATCTAACCTTTAAACTTATCACTATATTCCATTTTACTAGTAAGGGAACATGACATTATATTGGGCTTCACTTTTCAGGAAGTTTTGGATCACAGAGTGGTTCAACAATGGTGGCGGAGGAATACTGGTATGGGATGTTATTGACAGGCGATATATGGTTGACAGGGAGTTATACAGGGCATATGTCCAGGGTGCATGGTAATGTTTGAATATACTCATAATGGAAACAATTAAAAACAACAGCTGGGGAGGTACTGGGTTCCTGGCTGGGGTGCTCTGTCATGGTTCCTAGGGGAGCAGCAGCAGTCCCCTAGGTGCAACAGTAAGAACCAGGAAGGAACGAGGGTCCAACAGTGGGCCCCTGATACTAATGACTATGCTTGTGAGCCTATACACCTGAAATAAGAACAAGGCCTAGAGGAGCATTGTGCCTGAGAGTTTCCTCCTGACAGCCTTCATGTTACTCAAATGTGGCCAGTCTCGAAGCCAAACTCAGCATGTAGATGCAGGGCATTCCCCCCAGTGTGGGACATGACACCGGGGGATGAGCCTCCCTGGCACTGAGGGATCACTACCAAATACCAGCTGATGATGCAACTAGAAAATGACCTTGAATTAAAGGTTCAACGTGAACCAGCAGAATATCCCTGTCTACATATAATAACAGGACTTTAAAATGCTGTTTGACCTAATGTAAGGGGGAAATGGAAAGGAGAAATGAGTTTATATGGCTATGAGTCTCTAAAAAGAGTCTGGAGGTTGTCAGAAGGATTGCCCTTATGCACACCTGAGCAGAGTCTCAGAGACAGACAAATACAACCCCAGGTATTGGTTCTTTTGAGGGCTAAAGAGACCCACAGGTTCTATGGCCATGGCAGATGGGGTTCACTGCCATGTCAGTTGGCCCTTTTTTGGAGCTGGTGTTTCTGCGTGATGGAGCTGGACTCAGATGGGATTTCTTCTCACGAGCCTTTCATGCTCCTTTACTGGAATTGTAGTTGGTGCTGGGGTTTAAGATATATCTAGGGGATTTGAATCTCTGGACTGACAATATGATAGCCAGGCCCTGAGCCACAGCAGACTTCAACTCCTACACTCTGATTTTTTGGACTTACCCCACTCAGCTAACATGGAGTTGAAGAAAGTCAACCACCACACCATGGAGCCTAGAGTGCCTACAACTGAAAGCAGGAGGATTGCAGCCAGTATTCATGTGGAATCTAAGCCCCCTCTTGACATAGATGTGGGATGGACACAACCAAGCCTAGGTTCATAGGAAGGAGGAAAACAGTAAGGATTAGAGTGGACTTAATGATATCCTATTCATGAACTATTGTGGTTAATAATTGAGAAAATATGGCATTGGTGTGGAAAAAGTGGCCATGGTGGCTGCTGGGGGTGGGGAATGGGAGGAAGAGATGAGATGTGGAGGCATTTTCAGGACTTGGAGTTGTCCTCAGTGGTGCTCCAGGGACAACTGCCGGACATTTTATGTCCTCCCATGGCCCACTGGATGGAACGTGGGAGAGTGTGGGCCCTGCTGTGGACCACAGGATATGGAGTGCAGCAATGCCCAGAGATGTACTCACCAGAATGCAATGGATGTGTCATGATGATGGGGGAGAGTGTTATTGTGGGGGGAGTGATGGGGTGGGGGCTGTGGGTGTGAATGGGGACCTCATATTTTTTGAATGTAATATTTTTTTTTTTAAATGAATAAACTGAGTAGAATTTGGGGGAAAAAAAAGACCTAAATAAACCCCGAGACTACATGTAAAATTTAATCAACTGAATAAACCCATCAAGATAAAATGATGACTAGATAACAGCAAAAAATTACAAGCCATACCAATAATAAAAGAAAGATGGCCCAATCCAATGAACAAACTGAAACCTGGAAGAGGAACAGAACATCAAACAACTAATCAAACTCTCAAAACATATATCATAGACCAATTTAATGAAGTGAATGAAGAGATTAAGTGTATTAAGAAAACACTTGGTACTAAACAAAATTACTTGGAGAAGTGTTACAGAAGGAACTGTAACATACTCAAGAAGATAACAGATATGATGATGATGAACAGCACAGTACCAAGTGTTCATTAATCACCCACTGATTATTTTTCACATAGCTAATAACATACATTAAATGATGTCTTCTGGGTTCTATAGCCTTCCCCGGCTTCCCTTCTGTACTCTGGATCTAATTTGCTCTCAGCTTATCTTTGGGGAAATATCCCTGAGGAAATATATTCAGATATAGAGATTAGCATGACATAGAGGACTAGGACAAAATGAGGACAATACAAAAGCATTAAGAAGATAGTAATTCCTCAAGAAATTTCACTCTTTTCTCAAGAGGAAACTCCAAAGGTATCCTGTCCTTTAATCTGCACCTGATTCAACACCTGGCCCCATGATCATGGAGTCTGAAGCACCCTCTGCTAACATCCCCAGCCTCCTGGGACCTCCCACATGGAGCTATTTATCTGGAGTCACATTGTCTTATCCTTACTGTGTTTAGCATACAGTGAAACATGTTTGCTTTCTGGGCTCTCAGGCTGCTCATCTGCAAAAAATGCATTTTCTATGAGATGTCTATGAAGATAATGAATGCACCCTTCAGGGAGTCTGGATAGTTCCTATTGCTCCCATTAGGGCTTCTCATAGCCACACATTGCAGCCCACTCTCTGTATCTTCAGACGAAAAATTCAACCAGTAGGTGCTGGAGTGTAGCAAGAGATGCACACATAATTTGATGAGGTGCCCTGGGCTTCCTCATGCCTGACATTTTGATAGATCCTATCAGCTTCACTGCACAATAGACACCTACAAATAGAAAGTATTTGATTTGGAATCTCCTTCTCTCCCCTCCCCATTCTCCTAAATCTATGTTTCTTAATTTTCTATGTGATTACCCTATACAAGGGCCAGAACAAAGCCCATCTCAGTCCAGATTCCAGGTGAGGATCCTGGATCTCACCTAGACTCATAATGTGGGAAGCAAAGACACATTGACTCTTCCAGGAGCTGCAGGTTCAGGGGATGGTTCAGTTTACATCAGCAGAAAGATGGGACCACATTTGCATACATTCCAAATTAGACTTTAATGAAGAACACAAATGTTGATGAAAATAGGTGGCTGAGGAACTTTTGATGCTGGGACACAGGAATATACCCTATCCCCACTCCTGTCTAAACCTTCCTTCACACTCAAGGCACTTCTAAGTGTTGTCCATACCCCCACCCTGGACACTGCCTGGGGTACTAATAATCCCATAACCCTCAATTTCACACTTGCCAAGTGGGTTTCCTGCTCTGTCTCTCTCACTTTGCCTTCTGTTTTCCTCAATGATGTGAGTTCTGCGTGGTGTTGGGAATCCCTACTGTTTCCCAATCAATCAGACATCTGGAATCATTGTGTATTAGCCTGTATTAAACATAATAATATAGATTGGATTTTGACAGGCTCGGTTCAGGTGACCCTAGCTGCTGTCACTGGCATTGAAGCTGTAAATCCACCCATTTGTAACATTGGATCACTTGGGCCCACACGAATACAAACAAAGACTTAGAGGTTAATTTTCCCAGGTGGAACACAGGCTCCATATTTGGATGTTAACATTTCTTTGGTGTTAAATTGCCCTGTTAATTTGTTTCACTTCTCTTGCACTTGTGCCATCTAGTAGAGTTCCCATATTCTTTCACATCTGGACCTATCTTATTCTCCTCAGGAGAAAAATGGTAATTTTGAGTCTCTTGCACTCTCCCTTGAGTCTCCTTCAACCTGAAATCCTGGAGGGATTCTGGTGGCTATGTGGTGCTCTAATCTATGACCCCAGGTCACACCCAATCTTTAAATACTTCATAGAGTTACCATAAAAGGAAGTGCCTCCTCCCCTCACAGTCCTCTTAAAAAAAAGTAACATCAAGTTACTCAGATTCAAAAATATTGTCTTTGATTCTTAGAACTGTTCTGGCAAATCACTAATGACTGAATGACTTAAAACATCAGAAATATATTGTGTTATAATTCTATATGCAAGTTGCTGAAACTGAGGTGTTGGAGGACCATTTTCCCTCTGAACCTGGAAGGAAGTATCTCTTCCATACCTATCTTGGCTCCTGGTGGTTGTCAACAGTTCTTGGGCTTCAATCTCTTTCTGGTTGTCATATGATATTCTCCCATCCTGTCTGACTTACTCTGTTCAAGTTTCCTTTTCTTATAAGGACCCTAGTTTTATTGGATCGTCTACCCTACTCCAGTATAATCTAATTTCAAAGTGTCTAAATGAATGAATGTGATACACCTGCATTTCCAAATAAATTTACATTTTGAGGCATTGGGATTATTAATATCAAAGTATACTTTTGGGAGAACAATTCAGTCCAGAATAAGTATATTAGATTTCCAGATTCATGTCTTATCAGCTCTCTGTTCAGCTTAAAATATATGACTGGATTTCAGGGTTTTAAAAATGGTCTCTTGTGGCTATTCCCAATAGAAATACAACCAATATAGAATTTCTAACAACTCAAGAGATCCTTCTTTCTTCTAAAGTTTTCCTCATCCACTCCACCAAGATATTCACAGACCACAAAGGGATATACATATATGCAAACATCTTAATATATCAGGTCTTATAGGAACACTGGTTATAACTTCAGCACATGTCCATTTATAGTCTATTTTTGGACACTTTCAGCTGTGGACATTTCCAGTGCAATCTTAGCTGCCCCATGCCCCACCTTGCCCCAAAGCATGCAGACTATATGGGTATATAGTTCTCAGGAACAGCTTTAATGGGAGACCATATTGAGGTGCAGACAGAATTAGTAGGAAAGAAATGGATATTTAAATATGGATGGGTGGATAGATGGATGATAAAACCGAAAAGATCCTTATTGAAAATAATTAAGCCAAAAACTTTAGGCAAATATTAACCAGTCTTGTGTATCATGGATACACTGACATGAAAACAACAAAAAGGGGAAATGAATAATGTCTTAAATCATACAAGAAAGATGAAAATGAGAAATGGACAGAGGGAGGGAGGAAGGACAGAAAGAAGGAAGGAAGGAAGACAATGACAAAATGTGTGGAACTTCCACTAAATAAAATGTTTGGAACATAAAAATGTGTAGGTAACACAGTTTTCTTTTTTTTTTCTTTTTTTTTTTTTTTGGTTAGGCATATTATAAGCTTCATGCAGCCACCTTGTCGGAGGGCACAATGTGAGACAGAGGACAAAATAGGGCAACCTAGTTCAGACAAGAAGGATCAATGTCCCCCAGGAATGAGTCCTCTGTCAATTTTAGATGCTCTTCTCCCCATTCTCACTCCTGAGGAACCAACCAGACCATTATTTACCTGGTGGGTTTATTAGAGAAATCCCTGTTGAGGGTGTCTTAGAGAGCACTATGTGAAGCTGTGGGCTCCTTAAGGTTTTTGATGCTCTCAGGATGTGGTTTTTCTCACTGTGTCTCTTGCACAGTAATACACAGCTGTGTCTGAGGTCTTCAGGCTGGTCCACTGCAGGTAGGCAGTGCTGGCAGACTTGTCTGCGGAGATGGTGACTTGGCCTTGGAAGGATGAGCCATAGTGTGTTTCTGAGTCACTAAGATCAATGTTTCCCACCCACTCCAGGGCCTTCCCTGGTTTCTGGCACACCCAGTGGATCCAGTAGCTGGTAGAGCTATATCCAGAGGCCTTACAGGAGATCCTCAGTGGCTCCCCAGGCCTCTTCACCTCTGCCCCAGACTGCAGCAGTTGCTTCTCAGTGATGGCACCTGTGTGGGAGACCCAGGAATCAGACATCAATGGTTCCATCCTCTCCACCCTCCTCTGTGACCCTAAAGACATATATCATCTCTGACCTGGGAGAAGAGCCATGAGGAGGGCAAGGATGGTTGTAGACCCCATCTGTGAAGGTTGATGGATAGGAACAGCACTCAGGACACAAGATGGGCTGCAGGGCAGACTCCACTGGGTAAGAGTAGCAGTGGATTTAAATGTGAAGTTCCCCTCAATTTGCATATTTACCTCCTACCCTCCAGATGAGACTCCACAGGGTTCATAACCCAAAAGTTAAGGGCAGGGAAAGACATTTGTCTTGAGCCTTCAAGGAGGTCAACAAAAATCCCTCTAATTCTGTGCCTCCATACCAGCACTGTGGGCCTGGACTGCACAGAGCTTGGCCTCACCCACCTCCTAGGCACCTTCACAGTCCACCAAAGTTTATAGATGGGGGTAAAATTCTAATAAGTCTGCAGTTCAGGGACATTAAGTTCTCCCTCTGCAGCTTCAGTGAATGATCCAGAATGTGAGGTAGCTTTGTCTCCTTAGGGTGGAAAGATTTCTGGCCACCCAGACTCACCTTCCCAATAGAATTGCCACTTGTTTCCTAGGATCAGGGAGCTTCAATGGATGTCCTGGGGCCTACAGGATGGGATTTCTGCCTGGGAAACATTGGGCTTTATTCAAAGCTGCCTTCCAGGTCCATGCAACTGCCAGGCAAGGATCCTGAGTCCTAAGTCCTGATTCCTTGGATTCAAATTGGGCTTTTTTCCTTTCCTTCTTTTTGACATCATAATTTTCTTAATCACAAGACGCTATCTCATAGTGTTCAGATTAAGTAAAGGAAGAATGAAACTGTAAGTGAATCATTTTGTTATAATATTCACACCGTGTAAAATCACTTTATGATATAATATTATTTTAGCATTATTTTTAGAGAAGTTTTCAATTAACATTTACAGAAAAATTATACCAAAAGTATAGGATATATTAGAATATAACTGTGTGTATATAATCCTCACTCACACACAAAAAAACATAATTACCCCTATTATTGGCCTTCTAGATTAGTGTTATATAATACATTTGTTACAGTTGATGAAGCAATATTGAAACATTGCTACTCACCAAAGTCTATAGTTCACATTATGGTTTGTACTTTGTACTGTAAAGCATTCATCATGATGTAATATTTTTATGCTAACAATATCTTCTACTCACAAATCAGAATTTGGACAAATTGTTAACAAAATGTTAGCATTCATGTAAGGCCTAGGCTTCATTTAGAAATAATATAACTTCTTTCTATCATGGGTCTGGACTTTTTGGTGGATCTTCCCCGAATGAGGCGCCTTTCTTCTTTTTATAACAGTTCTGAAAGTCAGTCAAGGGTGGGAATACACACCAAATGCAATGAATGTCTCATGATGATGGAGGAGGTTGTTGTTATGGGTGGAGGAGTGGGGTGAGAGGGGTGGAGGGTATATGGGGACCTCATATTTTTTAAATAAAAAATATTTTTTATTTTAATAAAAATTTTAAAAAATTTAAAAAGTATCCTCATGCTGCCCAAACATGGCCTCATCTTAAAACATAAAATTTTACCTCATCTGCATCAGGAAGCTGAAAATATCAGCTGAATTACACGGATGTGTGTCTTAGGTTCCTAGGCTTGCTTAGCAATGCACCACAACTTGGTGGCATATAACAAGAGAAATCTATTCTCTCAGGAACAGGAGACTAGATTTTAGAAAAAGGTATGCACATGCCCGTGCCCCTGTGAATTCTCAGAGAGAATATGTTCCATGATGCTCTCCTGGTTTCTAGTATCTGCTGGCAATATTTGCCATTCCTTAGCTTTATCTGCCTATCTCCAATCTCCACTTCCTTCTCATATGGCCTTCTTTCCTCTGATTCTCTGCTTACTCTTCTTGTAAGGGCATCAGTCATTGGATTAGGGCCTGACTGCATCCAAAATAACTTTACCTCAAATTAACAAATTATATCTGTAAAGACTCTATTTCCAAATATGCTCACATTCTTAGTGGATTTTTTTGGAACATTCTTTAATCCATTACATATAGTTTTGTTCAAAATGCAAACAGGGATTCATGGTATGGGAGTGTGCCTGGGTATCATTCATGTTACAAAAATTTAATATCTTTTGGCTTCTTATTTTAATTTCTTGGGAGAAATAATCAATCCTTACTGAAGCAAGCAGAAAGGGAAGGATAAAAAACATTGGCAGAGAGGAAAAATGACTTCATTTTGACCATTCTTTTATAGGCAAGGAAGATGTTATGGCATTTAAGTAGCTCTGAACTCAGTAAACATGTAGATTACTATTAAAAGAGTTATGATACATTGCATTCTATCAAACACTCATATTATACTAAGAGGACTTTTTTCAAATAAATATTACTGACTTTACAGAACAGAAACAATTTGTATGAGTTTGCAATACTCAAAGTGCATTAGTGGATAAGATTATTTTAACATGCTCTTAAGATATAGATAAATTAGGGAACAATTGCAGAGCATGATGCATTTTAAAACAAAAAGACAACCATCCTCCATGAGTCACCATCAGGCATGTAGGGGAATTGTTCAAGGAATAAGACATGTACGTTCAAACATCTCATTAGTAACTGAAAACTATGCATGTGCATGACATTGCCCTGCAGATATTATGCAAAAATTGTGATTTTTCCGACAATGTTTGTAAGCCAGATATATTCATGCTGAGCAACCTAAATGCTGTTTCTTAATCAAATGACTCATACTCAAAAATATTTACCTCAATTCTGGAATAAATATCAAATAAAAATAGTTGAGTTGTTTAAGCTCAGTGGTCAATATTCCCATATGTTTATGTCAAGAAAGGAAATGATAGGGCCACCTCTCTGGTTAAGTACCATTTCATAGTAACTCAATATAACTTAGCTACAACAAGTAATTTATTAACAGATAAACAGGGAAAACCTAAACAAAGTAAATGTTTAGAAATAATGTATATCCACATTTTAGCAATGTCACCATATTAGAAAGTAATTTTTGAAAATAAAATAAATACAAACAGTTATAATATAATCTGAACCTGATAATTGGAATCTAGAAATTGAGGTACTGAGATAATTAAATCATCTGAAGAGAAATTTGTTCCACCATTAACTATAACACAAAGAGACTCTGCCAAGTGTATACTGATGAATAGGTAGATTTAAGCACCCCCATGGCCTCCACAGGCTGAGGCAGAATGAATCATCTCAGGATAGATATGTAAATGCAGAAAATCAAAGCGGCAGAAGCATCTCAATATATGTATCAACTCATAACATTTGAATGTTAATCAATATATGAATAATTTTAATTCTATAATCACATATGAAAGGATTGTTTCAAGAGGATATTTAATAATAAAAAACATTAAAACAAAATGTAGAGGAAGGTATCAGGATGATGAGGAAGCAGGAAAACCGCAGTCCATACATGAAACCCCTCCATAGACTCCACCTGCTCTTCCTCCTGAAGCTGGGTCTACCCTGTGCTCTGTGAGTCCCGAGTGCCCCCTGCTGCCTAGCCCTCTCTCTGCACATGGGGGTTTATGTCTGGAGTTACACAAGGACTTCCTCTAGTTATATGTCCACCCAGTAATTTAAGTCCATGTGTGTTGTGCTTTCATTTTTTGGACTAAGTAGTAACTGGCATAGGCAAAGATAAGAATTGGATACAGAGAGAATCATGGTGTAGGCCATGTGATGATGAGTTTGTAATTGAAACCCAAAGATTTCAGGAAAAACACCAGGGATTACAAAGAAGGATTATCCCCTACAGACTTGAGAATTAGAGCCTCCACAACTACAAGATAATTTGTTTGTATTATGCTAAATCCTCCAATTTTGATATTTTATTACAACAACTCTAGAAATCATTCATGGATCCATTTGTGTATCCTAGATATGTTCAATTCCTGCTTTCCATGTAAATTCCAGGGAATTTTGGATTCTGTGAAAATGTTTTCCACTACATTGGTGGATATAACTTGCAGATTCTTGGCAATTTATTAAAACAATAAATGGTTTGCAGAAGCTCACAATGGCTAGAGGGAAACTCCTTGTTCAGGACCTAAGCCGTTTGAAAAACGAACAGAGAGCTGCCCTCCTAAGGCCTTTGTCACTGAATCCTGGGATTGTAGCTGAGTTACAAGAGGTCAGTTATGGTAGAGAGTCCAGCACAGCTCCATCCCTTCTTGCCATGTGACCCAGAGGATGTAACCACACTTCTATGAGCTTCAGTGTACAAGACAAATTCAGAAACATGTCAGCAACTTTACTTGTGAAATTAAAGTAGGCACCCAGGTCTGTCTACTGTTATACTCCCTGTTACTAGAAACACAGCAAATATCATAAGACCGAAATTCTGTACCCACCCAACCTTGTCCTCTATGTCCTCACCATTAAGGCAAATATAAACTCCTGTAATAACTTCTTTTAATTGGGCTCCCCACTCTCTTATTGAATTAGGCAAATGCTCTCAAAGGAGTAGAATATTGTTAGACACATAACAGCCCTTGTTAAATTCTTATTTTAGACTTTTTTTTTTGGAAAGGAAATCCCAGTCCCTGAGTAGAAGGGAGGAAGTCCCTCCCCAGAGCTCTCTGCACCTGCTCTGTGACTGAGTCCTGTGATCCATGGGTCCTGAGCATCCCCTGCTGTCCAGTTCCTGCCCTGCAGGGTGGTTCCTCTTGGACTTAATGGACTCTTCCCTCTAGCATATCTGCCCAAGGTTACCAGGCATATCCCTTGGTATCAGACTTTGTAAATATGCTTCTTATTGACCTATTGAGTTAGAAAAATTCTCTCAAGGGAGTAGGACATTATTAGATAACAGTCCTAGCTACACTCTTGCTTTTGATTGTGTTTTCAGTCTCCTGAAGGGACACTGCTTTAGGTTCATATGGGAATGTTTCCTCCTAATGCAATGAAACTTTCTGAATTCAGAGAATTTGCTGGAAAGTATAGATTCCTAACTCTAGACACATTCCCTGGTAACCTGTAAGAAGCAGTGGATGACCTATACCTTTCCAGAAAACCCTCTGCACCTGCCCTAATTCTGCAATATGTGGGTCCTGAGTACACCAGCAGCTCAGCACACTCCTTGCATTATAGGGTTTGTTTGGGTTCTTGCTACCTTCCCCTTACTGTGTCTTTCATGGTCATTCATGGCCATGATCTTCACCTTCAGGTTTTCCAACTGCAGATGCACGGCTGGTTCTTTGCATTGTCCCTGGAGATAAATCTGCCCTTCACTGAGTCTGTGTAGTATGTAATATCACTAACTTTACTAATGTAGGTGACCCACTCAAGTCCCTTCCCTGGGACTGGCAGACCCAGTTCAACTTGTAGCTACTGAAGATGCATACTGAAGAATCCAGAAGCTGCACAGGAGAGTCTCAAGACTCCACTGGTTGTGCAAAGTCTCTCCTAGACTTCACCAGCTCCACCTCACACTGAACACCTGGAATCAATGAAAATTAAATTTGGTTTTCAAAGGGAAAAAAATGACATGCAAATTCATACACACGGGCATAGACATAGCAGCATTAAGTTCTCAATAACATTAACATGTAAAATTGGCAAAAGAAAATATAGCTCAGCACACACTTCATGGTGTGTCACCATTCTCCCTTCTGGACACAGAAGGGGAGAGCTCAGACACATGGAAGAGGGCTTCTTTCTCAGAGCTGAAGGAACTGGGTTGGGCCTGGTTTTCAGAAGCAGAATTAGGGCCCCCATTATCATGTCTGTTTCAACATATGCTGTACATTTCCCTAAAGAGGAGCTCCATTCACTCCAGTTCTCCTCCCTTCTTTCCTGGGTTCCTGGTTTATATACTCAGGATGCTGGGGTTCTTCATTGCAGAAATGATGGCCTGGAGTTCTGCCCTGAAACTGGGCACCTGCAACAGCTGTAAGACAATCCAGGACAGACCAAAGCACTTGGCTTTGCACCCTGGTGGGGGAAGTTGGGAACATGAGGGGATCTCAGAGTAGTGGAGTAAGCAGCTCCTCTTCAGCTTTCTGATCCCTTCAGCCTGATTTTTGTCAAAGAGCTTGTGGCCATCCTTGAGCTTTGGCCCCATCCTGGTGTCCTGATATCGGTGGACACAGCTGTGGCAGAAACCATTCCTAATACCTCCCTGAGGCTGTGGCACTATCAGTGTACCCTGGATCCTTGTGTGACTCTGAACTTGCTGTAAGTACTGTTGTGAAGCTTCTACTGTGAGAGGTCACCTCCTTAACCCTTATGCTGGTCACCATTGGGGAAGCACCTGCTGTTTGTTTTATAGTAAATGGTTCATGTCTACTTTGCAGGAATATTGCAAATATCATCATCACCATTAATAGTGGGGATAATTGGCTTGGGTAGGTATGTTTGTCACATGTTGCATGGAAATCCCATTAAATTTAGAAGCTATAATGAACAGCTATTTGTGATATCACAGTTTCTGTTGATCAGAAGTTTAGGAATTGCTTTCCTTGGCTCTCTGATGCGTTTTCACAAAGCTTTAGCCATGGAATCTACTGGAAAGAATTCTCACCAGAGAGTTTACTGGGGAACTATCTTCTTGTAAGTCCCCTCAGGTGATTTGCAGAGTTCTTGTGGCTTGAGCCTATAGGATAAATGGTTGTTTGATTCTTCCAAAACAGTAATGGAGGGAGGTATAAATGAGTGAATTTCATAGTCAGTCAGAATTTTAAACAACATAATATTGCCACATGAGTGACAACCCTTCACCTTTGCCATATTCTTCAGTTAAAAGTAATGCACAGGATCTGGCCGTGTTCAAGAAGAGAGGTTATAAAAACATTGGGATGGTGATGTCCACTCCACCTCTATGGAGTGGTCATTGCCATCACAGGGTCCTCAGGAGGGAATAATAAAATATGGATTACAGTGGATTTACTGGTATTGTAATACAGAATTATTGTGACTCTAGCAATGCAATAAATTATGTCATTGATATGGAGACAATGGCCGTGGAATTTGCTGAGGGCAGGGAGAGGGAAGAAGAAGTGTGATATGGGGACATTTTCGGGACTTGGAGTTGTTCTGAAGGATATTGCGGGGACAGATGCAGGACATTATATATCCTGCCATAACCCAATGAATGGACTGAAAGAGTGTGTAAACTACAATGAAACTATAATCCATACAGTGTAGCAGTGGTCCAAAATGTATTCATTAATTGCAATGAATTAGCCACATGAAATAGGTTGCTGATGTTGGAGGAGTGCAGGGGAGGGGAGTGGGGTATACAGGAACCTCATATTTTTTAATCTAACATATTGTATGATCTATGTATCTTTAAAAAGGGGGCAATAAAAAAACATTGGGAGAAAAAGTTATTCAAAAAGTCAATTGAAGTAAATAAAATTATTAATGAAGCTTCTGGAAAATGTAAATGATAATTTTGATACACATTTTAGTATTCAATTCTTTTCACTTTATATGTAATAGTATTGGGATATATACATTTATACCTATTTTTACTCTCTCTCCCCACAGAACCACTGGTAGCCACTGCCTCCACATCAGTGATAAAAGTTCTTCCATTGCTGGAATAGCAGTAAGTCTGTAGTAGAATAATAGTGGGGTAATATATCAAGAAGAAAGAACAATGATAAACATTTATGCACCTAAACAGGGCACCTCAAAATACATAAGGCAAACATTGGAAAAGATAATTGGAGAAATAGATGCCTCTACAATTAGAGTGGGGGAATTTAATACATCATTATCACCATTAGACAGAATATCTCAACAGAGGATTAATATTGAATCAGAGACTTTGAATAATGCATTAGAGGATATAGACCTAACATATGTAGAATATACACTTTTCTTGAGGATACATGGATCATTCTCCAGAATAGGCCACATGGTAGTCCACAGATCAACTCTGAATCAATTCAGAATGATTGAAATTATACAATGTAATTTCTATGACCACTATGGAATGAAGCCAGGAATCAATAAGGTCAGAGAACCAGATTAGGCACAAAGATATGGAAGTTAAACAATACACTTTGAGATAATCCCATATATTTTTATGTGACTTTTAAGTAGCCTAAAGATTCTTTATAAAGAAAAATAATTAAAAATGAATGGGATTGGGAGCTTTCATCAGATACGACTTGGAATCACTTCAGAGTTTGGGAGCAGAACTGTATTTTAATAAGGATATGATTTTCTGCGTTAAGTGTTTGTAAACTGGAAAATTCATGACCATATACATTAACCTGAATAACAAGCATATGACACAAGAAGAAATATTACTATAGAACCTCTCCTGGGAAATAAAGAGAATGACAGACAAGATTGACTCCCATGAAAATACAGTGTTCTGAATCAGGAAACAACCCTGGAGCCATTGTGCATGAGGATACACGGAGGGTTCCAGTCTGGGTGGGGAACCACAGCTTCTGAGATCACATCACATCTCTTCTTCCCTCTCCCTGCCATCAGCAACTAACATGGCCACTTGCTGTACATCAATGCTACAGGTTCTTCCAATACTAGTCACAATAGTTCTATAGTAGTATACCAGTAAGTACACTCTAATCCATATTTTATTCCTCCATTCCGTAGGCCCTGGGATAGTGATGTCTTTTCCACCTCTAAATTGAAAGGGACCTTATATCCCACATGGCTGATGGATGTGATTCTCCTGCTTGCAGTTGTAGGCACTCAAGTTTCCCTGATGTGGAGGTTGACCATCTTCACCTCCCTATTAGCTGACCTGGGTAAGTCCAATGAACCAGAGAGTAACAGTTGCAATTCCACTGAGCATCAGGGCCCAGCTTCCACATGATCAATCCAGAGTTGGTGCATATACACCAACCCCAGTGCCAAGCACAGGTTCAGTAAAAGTGACAGAAGAGGCATGTGTAGAAAGGTCACATCATTTTGAATGTTTTATAATATATTTTTAAAGATACAAAGATCACACAAAATGTTACATTAAAAAATATAAGGGGCAGCAGACTTGGCCCAGTGGTTAGGGTGTCCGTCTACCACATGGGAGGTCCATGGTTCAAACCTTGGGCCTCACTGACCCATGTGCAGCTGGCCTATGCACAGTGCTTATGTGCACAAGGAGTGCCATGCCACGCAGGGTTGTCCCCACGTAGGGGAGCACCATCACAAGGAGTGCACCTGTAAGGAGAGCCACCCAGTACAAAAGAAAGTACAGCCTGCCAAGGAATGGTGCTGCACACATGGAGACATGACGCAGCAAGATGAAACAACAAAAAGAAACACAGATTCCCATGCCGCTGACAACAACAGAAGCAGACAAAGAAGACGCAGCAAATAGACACAGAGAACAGACAACTGGGGTAGGGGGGGAAGGGGAAAAAATAATCATATATATAGGGTGTTCCCATATACCCCCACTCCCCACACCTCCACTCCTCCCACATCAAAAACCTCTTTCCATCAGTGTGGCACAGTCATTTCATTTGATGAATACATTTAGGAACACTGTTACACAGCATGCCTTATAGTTTACATTGTAGATTACACTCTCTCTCAGTCCACTTAGTCAGTTATGGCAGGATATATAATGTCCTGCATCTGTCCCTGCAATATAATTCAGGACAACTCCAAGTCCCCAAAATTCCCCTATATCACAGCTCTTCCCCCTCTCCCTGTCTTATTTATTTTATTCTCAATATTGCTATATTAATTTTATAATTTTAAATTTAATTATAAATGTTATTCACAAGTTTGTGGAAATACATTTGACTTTTTTATTTTCATGTCATATTTTAATTTTTGGCCTACTATTTTTAATGTGTGTGTGCTTGTGTAATGTTCCTTAAGGTTTTCATTTATAAAATTTGGTAACTGTGAAAAAAGATAGTCTTACTCCTTCCTTTCTACAACCAATGTCAATTTTGTTGTTTTTTTATTTTTTAAAAATTTATTGAAGTATATCTGTCACTCATACATAAACATATATAAACAATGCGTGCATGATATAATAGTTGTGAACTTACAAAACGAACATATATAGCATCATGCAGGACTCTCATAACTCACCCTACCAATGATACCTTGCATTGTTTTTAAACATGTTTAACTAATGATTAAAAAGCATTGTCAAAATATTACTACTAATCAAAGTATTTTCCCCCAACCATTCCTATTATTATTGTCTTTATATCATTTATACATGAACATACATAAACAATTAGGAATATAGTAAAAGTTGCAAAGTTACAAAGCAAACATGCAAAACATCATACAGGGGTCCTATACATCAACCCTCCACCAATACCTTGCATTGTCGTGAGACATTTGATACAAATTATGAAAGAATATTGTCAAAATCTTACTATTAATTATAGGCCTTATGTTACATTTGGTGTGCTTTCCCCCCAACCCACCCTTTTATTATTTTTAAATATATATTTTATGACAGAAGTTATAAACTTATAAAATAGTCGTGTACATGTGCAGAATTCCTGAACAACACCCCTCCATCAACACACACTATGGTGGAATATTTGCTACATATAAGATATTATCATCTGATTGTTACCATGTCCATAGTATACATTTGGCTCACATTTTCCATACTGCCTCATTATCAACACAGTACATCTTTGACATAGATACAAGAATATTATATAATTACTACTAACCACAGTCCATAGGTCACACTTCTGTATTTTTCCCATGCTTCTTCATATTCCCAACACCCTGCAGTAGTGATATACATTTACTCTAGCTCATAAAGAACACTCCTGCATCTGTACCATCAACCACAATTCTCATCCACCTCTTGGTTTACTGTGCTATTCAGTTCCTAGATTATTCTCTAGCATTCTGTCAAATAGTATTTATATAACTAAACTAACATTTTCAGTCACATCCCATTTAGAAACTAGTTGCTACTCACTGTGTGTTACCATCCACTCTATATATTTCCACACCTTTACAGTAAAGCTAATTAAAACTGCTACATATATTAAACATCAGCAGTCCACTCAGTACTCCTCTTATCTCCTTTCAGGATCCACCACTTACCACCATGTCTTGAAGATATTTTCCTACAATTTCTTCTAAATGTTTTATGGTTCTTGCTTTTATTTTTAGGTTTTTGATCCAGTTTGAGTTAATTTTTGGATAAGGTGTCAGATAGGGTTCCTCTTTCCTTCTTACAACTATGGATGTCCATTTCTTTCAGCACCATTTGTTTTTGTTTTTTTAAGATTTATTTATTTTATTTATTTCTCTCCCTTTCCCCTCCCACCCTGGTCATCTGTTCTCTGTGTCTATTTGCTGTGTCTTCTTTGTCTGCTTCTGTTGTTGTCACAGGAATCTGTGTTTATTTTTGTTGCATCATCTTGTTGTGTCAGCTCTCTGTGTGTGCGGCGCCATTTCTGGGCAGGCTGTACTTTCTTTCACACTGGGCGGCTCTCCTTATGGAGCTCACTCCTTGCACATGGGGCTCCCCTGGGTTGCACTCCTTGCGCATGGGGCTCCCCTACATGGGGGACACCCCTGCATGGCAGGGCACTCCTTGTGTGCATCAGCACTCCTTGCATGCATCAGCACTCCTTGCGTGCATCAGCACTGCACATGGGCCAGCTCCACATGGGTCAAGGAGGCCTGAAGTTCGAACCGCGGACCTCCCATGTGGCAGATGGACACCCTAACCACTGGGCCAAGTCCACTGCTGAGCACATTTGTTGAATGCATTGTTCTTCCTAAACCGTGAGAGTTTGAAAGCTAGTAAAAAATCATTTGAACATATATGTGAGGCCCTGTTTCTGAACCATAAATTTGGTTCCATTGGTCTACTGTCCGTCTTTAGGCCAGCACCATGCTGTTTTTACCACTATAGCTAGTTAATATGATTTAAAGTCTGGGGATGAGGGTCCACTTTTCCTTTTTATGATGTTTCTGGCTATTCAGGACCCCTTACCCTTCCAAATAAATTTGGTGATCGTGTTTTCATTTTTTTCTTTAATGCTGGTGGAATGTTTATTAGGGTTGCATTGAATCTGTATATCAATTAGAGCAGAATTGACATCTTAATGATATTTAGTCTTCCAATCCATGAACATGGAATGTTCTTCCAGTTATTTAGGTCTTTTTTGATTTCTTTTAACATTGAGTTGCAGTTTTCTGAATACAAGTGCTTTACATCATTGGTTAAATTTTTCATATTTGAGTTTTATCTGTCATATTTTATTTTCATCACTTTTTTGACATTTTCAGATATTTTTATTGATATAACCTTCATTTCTAAACACTCTTCCAGGCCTCTCTCTCCTGTCTTTTCTTTCCAGGCTCTAGCACACCCTTTAGTATTTCCTGAAACTCTGGTCTGTTGCTTAGAAATTCTCTCAGTTTTTGTTTATCTGTGAATATTCTAATCACCCTCTTTTTTGAAAGACAGTCTTGCTGGATATAAGATTCTTGGCTGAAAGTTTCTCTCTTGTTGTATCTTAAATATATCAGATGACTGTCTTCTTGCCTCCATGGCTTTTGGTGATAAATCAGCACTTAATCTTATTGAATATCACTCATATGTTATGCATTGCTTTTTTCTTATTCTCAGAATTCTCTCTTCATCTTTGGCATTTGACATTCTGATGAGTATGTATTTTGGAGTTGGTCTATTCAGATGTTTCCGGGTATATATTGTACTTCTTGGACAAGGATATCTATGTCCTTCAATAGAGTTGGGAAATTTTTACCATTATTTCTTCAAATATTTCTTCTACCCCTTTTCCTTTTTCTTCTCCTCCTGGGATACATATGACACATATGTTTGCACACCTTTTGTTGTCATTTAGTTCCTTGAGATCTTATTCAATTTTTTCCATTCTTTTCTTCTTCTGTTCTTTTGAAAGTTTACTTTCAGAGGCCATTTCTTCAAGCTTACCAATCCTTTCTCCTTCCTCCTCAAATCTGCTATTGTATGATTCCAATGTTTTAAAATTTCATTTATTGCATATTTCATTCCAAATAAGATCTGCTACGTTTCTATGTATGCTTTCAAATTCTTCTTTGTGCTCATCCAGTGTCTTCTTAATATCCTTAATCTCTTTAGCCATCTCATTGAATTTATTAAGGACATTTGTTTGAACATCTATGATTAGTTGTCTCAACTCCTTTACATCATCTGGAGGCTTATCTTGTTCTTTTAACTGACCCAGAGCTTCCTGTTTCTTGGTGTGGATTGTAATTTTTTGTTGGTGTCTTCACATCTGACTTACTAGAGTATTCTAGGTGCAGTTTTCCTCTTTAGTTTAGGGCTTCCTGTCTTTCCTCCCTTGCTGGTTGTGCTGATGGAGGCAAGCATGTAGTTGGTGATGTAAGCTGTGGAGGTTCAAGCTGCCCTCATTGTGCCACGGACCAATGAAGCTTCTTCCAAATTTCTCCTTTGCCAGGCATTGGGACAGAGTCACAGCTGTGTGGAATAATCCAAGTTGTGCAGGCCTAGACTGTTGTTGCCCAGAGAGACTAATGAAACTTCATGCTCCTTTCTCTCCTGCCTGGGGCAGGGATGGAGTTGCAAGTGTGAGAGGCAATCTGTGCCATGCAGGTCCAAGATGACTGCAGTTGCCCTGGTAGACTGCCAGTTTCCAGTCTGTGTCAGCCAAAGCACCTGCAGTTACCTGGATAGGCTGGTGCAGTGCCTACCAGCTTCCTCCCTGCCAGAGGTGGGGCTGAAGACTAGGCTAGGGCTGCAGGTCCATCTGGGTCAAAGAAATGGCTCCTACCTTAACTGTGATATTCAGTCCTGGCTTCTCCTCAGGCTGGGGGTGAAGTAAAACTGGTAGCCACTGGCCTTTTTCTGACATGGGCTGATTCACACCCCAGCTGTTCTCAGGGTTATATCTTAGCCAGCTGAATCAACCAATCAGTAGCCAAAATTGGTAGCCAACTGTCTCCTCCTCCCTTGTTTCTGGAAATGGAGCTTCCAAGTCCAGCCACAGAATAGCTCCTGTGGTGGCTCATGCCACCAGGGTAGGATAATCACTGGACCCCATGGCTTGGTGAATAATTTCCTGGAGAGGCAGTCACAGGTCCCCACACCCTCTGCCCTGCCAGAGGTGGCACTGGGACCTAGGCTAGAGCTGTAATCTGATCTGGATGGACAGAAGCTTGTCCCCACCAGCACTGGGATTTTCATTCTGCCCTGCTTCCCATCATGCCAGGGTGAAGTTAAGATGGCAGCTCCCAGACTCTTTCTGGCTTAAACAGGCTCAAACATTAGCTGTTCTCAGCTAATACTTTAGCCTGCTGAATTTACTCTTCAGTAGCTGAAATTGGTGCCCAACCTTCTCTTCCTTTCCCATTTTTGGGAAGTGGAGCTTTCAATTCTACCCATGGAACAGCTACCAAGGCAGCTTGTGCCTCCAGTAGAGGTTGGGCCCTGACCTCCAGGGTATGGCACACTCTACTTACGAGTCTTCTCTGAAGATGAGCTGTCTTCTCCTTCCATTTCTTCAAGGATGTTGTAGGATACATTTCTGGCCTCCTGGAGTCCCCAGACTGGTGCTTCACCTAGCTCCAGATAGCTCTGGGTGTTTACCAACTGCCCTGTAGCAGGAGCTGACTGTAGGAGCTCTTTACTCTGCTGTCATCTTGCTGGTTCTTCAATTTGTTTTTATTCCTAAGTGATGTAAGTAAAATCTCCATATCTATATTCTATAAGTGGAATGAGTAGACATTATTTTTGGAGTTCTAGTTTGTGATATTCTTAATCTTAAGAGAAGGTTATTTTTCATTTACCAGCAAGTCATGTTATCCATGCATTAGTCATTGATGACCTGTATCAGGTTCAGGAGGTTCCCTACTATTCTAAATGTGTTGAGTGTTTGTCTCATGGAAGGATGTTGGAAATAGTCAAATTGTTTTGAGGTACTCATATATTTTTGTCCTTTATTATTTAAAATGATATTTTATCTTGATTGGTATCCATATGTTGAACCAATCCTGCATTCCTGGGAAAAATTGCATTTGATCATGTTTTATAGACTTTAATGCATATTCTATCCTATGGTTAGTTTATACTGTCTTGAAAATTTTACTGTATCAAGAACACTATGTCTCTGCATGCTAGGGAATATCATTCTATATTTTTCACATTTAAATGAGCCTTATTCAAAAATTTGTGAAGATATTAGAAATTATGTGTAATATATGCTCTTTTGATTTCTTCTGTCAACTCATGATATCACAATAAATCTCTATGTTTGAGATGATGAATTACCATAATATATTAGGATCTCTTTGAAAGCATTTTTGGATTATCTTGGCCCTTAAAATTTGAAATTTTACTAGAATTTGAAACAGTCATATTTGTTTTTTTGGACTTCTTGGACACCATGATTCTTAGGTTTGAATATGTTGTGAGTTACTCAAAAATACTATAACAATAATATAATATTGTTTCTTCAATTATTATTCCCCCCCCCCAATTTTTCTTTCTTTTCTACTAAAAAAAAACATTCATATTTGTTGACACATTTTTCTTTCTTCTAGTGTTCTATACTTTGCTCTTCTTAGTCTTTCAGTTTATTAACTTTATCATGTTTGCTACATGAAGGATTCAATCACTTTTGTAACTTTTAACTAAATATTTCTTGCTCCATCTGGGGGGATGATGATGTCATTGTAGGTGGGCAATCCCCAGCTCTCTCAAAAAAACATTTGAAAATGGGCAAAATCCTACCAAAGTGAGTTATTTTGGGAACCCACAGAGCATGAGGCTCCACAGCAACAATCTGGAGGGAACTGGACAAAGATATAGAGATCCCAAGGGAAAACTGTGAGTTGCTTGGCCTTGTCGTTGGAAATGGTGGGTGGCTAAGCCTTATTCTCGAGGTGGGTAGCCTCCATGGATCCCCAGCTCATGTCAGCCAGCAAGTGGGAGTAAGCATTCTCTGGAAGGAGAAAGGTTCTTGCAAATGGTGTGGAATGGTTTCTTTTCCAAAGGTTTGGACACTTGAGCCCCTTTTGAAACTCAGGGGGGCCACAAGCCAACACCAAGATGACCCCAGAGAGAGGGGATAGTAGAATCTGCTCAGGCAGCCTGTCATGCCCAGCTCCCCTGGGAGAGAGGAACTTGGGAAGGGAGGGGGCAGAAATATGCACATATGTAATCCAGCAATTAAAATTCCAACTCTGCTGAGGGAAACAGGTAGTAGGAAGAGCTTAATAAGCTTTCAAAAGCTTATTTAGTATTCCCTAGAAGGAAGAGGGTTCTGGAAGAAGGTAAAGAGTGGTTTCTTTGTGATGAGTTTTGTAAGCTGAGCCCACTCTGAATCTCAGGAGTGACCCCATATGGACCATGATAGGGGAGGGTGGATCCACTCACACAGGTGGTCATGCCCAACTACCCCAAGAGAGAAATCAATTAGAATAGAGAAGTGGTGGGGGCAGACAAGCACCTAATCAGTAGGACTCTGGCAAACTGCTAAGATTCTACACTGGCCTAGGAAAATTGGGTGGATAGATTTCTGAATGGCTAACTCACCTAAGGAGAAAGTTTAGCTCAGTGGAGAAATACCCACCTTGAATAAAATAAGTCCCTGGTTTGATTCCTGGCTCTTTTTTTTTTTTTTTTTTTTCCCATTGTGACACATTCAATGTATTTGGCAAATACATTTTGGAGCTCTGTTCACCACATGGATTATAATTTACATTGTAGTTTACACTCTCCCCCAGTACATTCAGTGGTTTATGGCAAGATAACAATGCTGGCTCTTCTTAGAGAAGTGATCCACTGGGTAGCCACCTGATACTTCATGGCAGGGAAAATAGAGACATTGTTTTGTATTTTTTTCCTTGTATCTCTTATTTTCCTTTAGAAAAAGTTTTCTTTTTAACTTAGTTTATTTGCTAAAATCTGGTTCAAAACCTACAGAGGGCAGGCTGCAGGGTAGATTGTTTGATGAGCACTGGCAGCCTGAGAAGCTCCTTATGGGCCTAAGAAGGAAGGGTGTTTATCCCTGTTTTTGATTTTTGTTTGTTTTTTGTTCTTTCATTTTTTCTTCTCTTTATTTTTTTTAGAATTAGGTATGCTTCTGTCTTGTTGCTTGTTTGTTGTGTTTCCCCTTCCTTTGTTTCTCTTTTTTTCATTTAATGATTTCATCTACTCTTTTTTTTTCATTTCTTCATCTTTCCATCTCCTCTTTTCTGTTATTGTTCTTCAATTCCACCTCTTTTTTTTTTTTTTTGGTCTTCAATTATTCTTGTTTTTATCTCTCTTTTTTCTCTGAATTCTTTCTTTTTTACTTTTTAATTTTTTTCCTATTTTCTTTTCTATTTCCCTCTCCTCTCTTCACACTGAGCTAAAGAATTATTGTGTAAAAACCAATAACATTTCTGTACACCAATAATGAGCAATATGGGTAGGAAATCAAGGAAAAAAATCCCATTTAAAATAGCAACTACAAGAATCAAATACCTAGAAATAAACTGAACTAAAAATGCAAATGACTTGTATGCAAAAAAATTACACAACACTGCTAAAGAAAATTAAAGAAGATCTAAATAAATGGAAAAATATTCCCTGTTCATGGATAGGAAGACTTAACTTCATTAAGATTTTGACTCAGTTGTGGTTTCCCTAACCAAGGCTCTTCTGACCCTTCTATTTGAACCTATAATTAATATAGAATTGATAGGTGTACATCCAAGAGACTTAAATCTTTGGGCTGTCCATGTTCTATCTGGGTCCTGAATCTTAATGGAGTTGTAACACCTAGTCTCTAGCTCATTGGATTCATCCAGTACAACTGACAAGAAGATGATGATGGACAATGACCATCCCAAGGAACTGAGAGTGTCCACAACTGCAAGCAGGAGAGTCTTATCCATTGGCCATGTGGAATCACAGCCCCTTCTCAATTAGAGCTGGAATGGGAATCCCCATCCCAGAATCCTTGGGATTGGGAAAAGAAATATAGAACAAAGTAGAATTATGGGTATTATACTATAGACTTACTGTGATTTTAGCAATTTAAGAACTTATATCATTGATATGAAGGCAGTGGTCACTGCACATTCTGAGGACAAGGAGAGGGAAAAACAGGTGTAATATGTGAGCATTTTTGAGACATGGGAATTGTCCTGAATGGCTTTACAATGACATATACAGGCTATCATATATCTTGCCACAACCTAAAAAATTGTGCAAGAGAAAGGGTAAGCTGCAATGTAAACTATTATCCATGCTTAGTGACAATGGTCCTTATTGTGTTCATCAATTGCAATTATTATACCAACAAATGAAAGATGTTGTTAATGTGGTAAAATGAAGGTGTAGGAAGTGGTGAATATGGGAATCTCCTGTATTTTTTATGTAACATTTATGTAATCTAACTATATTTTTAAAACTAAAAATTATATTAAAAATATTTCATGCTCCAGATTTTTCATTCAATAATTTAACAAAATGAATTTCATATTATTTTAACACTAACTTTATTTTGCCTTCTTGTTTGGTTTCTTGATTATGACAGTTTAAATTTTAGTTTGATCTTTTAAATTTATTTTTAATGGTCTTTTTTTGATACATAAATCACAAAAAATTGTTACATTAAAAAATATAAGAGGTTCCCATATATCCCACACCCTACAACCCCACTCCTCCCACATTAACAACCTCTTTCATCACTGTGGCACATTCATTGTTTTTGGTGAGTCCATTTTGGAGCACTGCTGCACCGCAAGATTTATAGTTTACATTATAGTTTACACTCTCTCCCACTCCATTCTCTGGGCTATGGCAGCTATATAATGTGCAGAATCAGACCCCACAATATAATTTAGGACAACTATTAAGTCCAGAAAATGCTCCATGTTACATCTCTTCTTCCCTCTCTTTGCCGTAAACAACTACCATGGCCACTCTCTCCACATCAATGATACCATTTCTTCCATTGCTAGAGTAACAATAGTTCTATATTTATATTTGGATAAGCATAATTAAAAATCAACTTATTTTCATTTCTTTATACAATTCATTACACACCCGTATATTCTTTTATACAATTCATTTAACACCCACCCATATACTCTTTTATCTCTTCTTACTATCAGTAAACAACAACAACAAAAAAAACAGTTCCCAGACTTCTGAGAAAATTGTGACAAAGGAGGTAGGCAGAATCTGACACTCTCACAAAAAAAGTGCAGAGAAGGCAAAGACATATCTAAAGGAGCTGCTTTGGCTATATATAGATATATAGAGAGAATGGTAAGGTGCTCTGAGTCATGTGCAAGGAAACTGGAAAGATAAAAAAGCCAAAGTAAAAACATGAGTTGTTCAATCCTGTGGCTGCAAATGGCACATATACTCCATGCTTAGGGCAAGTACCCATGGTCCTCTGGCTTGTAGCTACCAACCAACTGAGAGGGTCATTCCCTTTGAGGAAGAGGGGTCTGACAGAGAGTGGAGAGTTTTTTCTTTGTGGTGAGTTTGGCCAGCTGAGCCCCTTTGAATCTTGAAAGGGACCAGAAATGATAGGGAGAAGGGAGGGGACAGCCACTCTGGTAGGTTGTCATGCCCAACTGCCAAGGAAGCGAAAACAATTAGATTAGAGATAGGGCAGGGACAGGCACCTAATCTAGAGTCTTGCAGGACGCTAGCAAGATGTCAAAGTCTAAAAACACCTGAGGGAAAGGGGCAGATCAGTCTCTGAAGACTAAACCTTAGGAGATAATATTGCTCAGTGGAGGAATTTCTGACTTTCATACACAGGTCCCTGGGTTGATTCTCAGATCTGTCAAGAGAGTGATTCACATGGTTATCAGCCATCCAATTGATACCTTACTACAAGGAACATAAAGCCATTCATTTTGTTTTAAGCTTTCTTGGATCTGTTATTTTTTTTTTGTTTCCTTTTTATTTTTATTTTAATCACTAAAAGTCCATACATCAGGAAGCAGCTATGGCTCAATCATTTTGGCTCCCGTCTACCATATGGGATGCCTTGGGTTCTTGTCCGGGGGACTCCTTGTGAAGGCAGGCTCACACACACGATGTGGAGAGCCACTGGCCCACAAGCACCATGGAGTGCCACCTGGCCTGCAAGCACTGCAGAGTGCTGCCTAACCCAAAAGTGCTGCAGAGTGCTGCCAGCCAACAAGCAGCATGGAGAGCTAACTTGGCAAGTTGACACAACAAAAAGGGAGACAAATAAAAAAAACACACAGAAGAGTGTACAATGAATGGAGACAGAGAGCAGACAACAAGCAAGCCACGGGCGGGGGGGGGGAAATAAAAAAAAAAACTCAGTACATCACCTGTAGAGGACAGACTGCAGAGTGATTAATTGATGGACACTGATAGCCTGAGAAGCTACTTAAGGACCTAACAAGGAAGGCAGTTTATCCTGGTTGATTGTGTTGTTGCTGCTGCTATTTTATATCTTTTTGTTGTGTTTCCCCTTTATTTGTTCCATCACCCCTATTCTCTTTTACTGATTTTTCTACCTATATTATTTCTTTTCTTTCCTTAATTTTTCTACCTTCAGTTTTCTGATGTTTCTCATTATTCCACCTCATTGTTTTGATTTCAACTTTTTAATGCTCATGCCTCAGCACTTCTTACTCAAGTTAATTATTTGTTTTCCTAGATCTTATATGGTTCCTCTTCTACCTTTTACTATTATTGTTACTATTATCCTTTTCCTTTTCTTATTGCTTTCTTATTCTTTTCTTTAGTCCTTTTTTTTTTCTTCGAGGGAACATAGACAACTGCAGGGAAATAGAACAAAAGAAAGGAAGTGTCAAAATGAAACCCTACCAAGACAACAAAAAAGCAACAAAATAAAATCCTTGAATAGAAAGAGAATGTAACCAAATGAATAAATTCATAAAGATAAACAGATGCCTAGACAGCAACAAAAAAGTACGAGCCATACAAAGAAACAAGAAGACATGGCCCAGTCTAACAAATTAAAAAACAGGAGGAGATGCAGAACATGGAACAACTGATCAAAGATGTCCAAACAAATATCATCAATCAACTTAATGAAGTGAAGGAAGATATTAAGGTTATTAAGAATACACCGTGGGGCAGCAGACTTGGCCCAGTGGTTAGGGTGTCCATCTACCACATGCGAGGTCCGCGGTTCAAACCCCAGGCCTCCTTGACCCATGTGGAGCTGGCCCATGTGCAGTGCTGATATGCACAAGGAGTGCTGTGCCATGCAGGGGTGTCCCCCACATAGGGGAGCCCCATGCTCAAGGAGTGCACCCCATAAGGAGAGCCACACAGCACAAAAGAAAATGCAGCCTGCCCAGGAATGGTGCCACACACACAGAAAACTGACACAACAAGATGATGCAACAAAAAGAAACACAGATTCCCATGCCACTGACAACAACAGAAGAGGACAAAGAAGACACAGCAAGTAGATACAGAGAACAGACAACCGGGGGGGTGGGGTGGGAAGGAGAGAGAAATAAATAAATCTTTTTAAAAATTGTTAATTAAGAAAAAGAATACACTGTGAAATCATATTGAAGAAATTGTAAACATACATAAAAAATAACAGGTGTGATGGTGATGAATAACACAATATAAGAAATCAAAAATACACTGGAAGCATGTAACAGCAGATTTGAACAGGCAGAAAAAAGAATCAATGCCATGGAAGACAATATATCTGAAATCAGACAGATAGTAGAAAAGATATATAAAAAGAAAAAAATCTAGCAGGTATTTAGGACTTGAATTACAGCATGAAATACACAAACATATATGCATTATAGGTATCCCAGAAGGAGAAGGGTAGAGAAAGGGGGCAGAAGAATTGCTGGAGGAATTATGGCTGCAAATTTCCCATCTCTATTACTGAGGTACAAGGACATATATATCCAAGAAATCCAGTACACACCAAACTGTAAATCCAAAGAGACCTACCAGAAGACATATACTTGTCAAAATATCCAATGCTTAAGACAAGGAGAGAATACTGAAAGCAGCAATAGAAAAGAGATCCATCATATACAAGTGAAGATAGATAAGATTAAGTGCTGATTTCTCATCTGAAACCATGGAGGCAAGAAAGCATTGGCATGACATAGTTAAGTTGCTAAAAGGAAAAACAAAAAACAAAAAAACAAACTTCCAGCCAAGAATTCTCTGTTCAGCAGAGCTACCTTTCAAAAATGAGGGAGAGTTCAATTATTCACAGATAAACAAAAATTGAGAGAACTTGTCATAATTTAACATGTCTTATATCCATCATTTCATGATCTGGTGAAACACTTCCATTGTCCAACAGTTACACTGATTCCATGTATTCAAGACCTCTTTCTCCCTCCCCTCAGGGCCCATCATGACAATCAATATTCATTACTTGAAGAACCATATTCAGAGATACTTGCAACAAAGTTGAGGGCTTGACACACTTGACTGCCCTAACCCACTGGGAGCCACCAATTCTCTCGAGAGATACAATTCCCTCTGTTTGAGAACCTCAGTCCTCCCCAGGAGGTGGGTATACCTTCACTCTCCTTGTATGGGTCTCCACCCAATGATATAACCCACTATGACAAAATGAGCACTCACACACTCCCTAGAAGCTTGCCCTGTGTCAGATAACCCCCTTAAGCTTCTTAAACAGGTAGCCTTCCATGTTATATTTTCTAAAGAGTTTTCTCTACATTATAATTCCAACTGCACACCTGACAATCTCCTATGTTCAAATGTTATCCCCATATTCCCCCCAATTTCTTGGGCCATCTGACCCATCCTCCCATCCTTAGCCCCCCTCAAGCCCACAAAGCCCCACCCGAAGGTATCCCTATGCCCCCATTTTATCCCTTCCCTGTACAAATACTTACCTCAAACTTATCATAGATTTCACTCATGTAGGTGTCAGCTCACAACCTTCCTCTACCCCCAACTTCCTTTAACTTTATCACCTAGTCTGTAGCTCTCTGAAACAGTTTGGTTTACTTATTTCATACCAGAGGGGTCATGTAGTATTTGTCCTTCAATGCCTGGGTTGTTTCACTCAACCCAATGTTCTCAAGATTCATCCATGTTGTCACAAGTGTATGTACTGTATTTGTTCTCATAGCCGAGTAGCATTCCATTGTAGGTATATACATTTTATTTATCCATTCATCTATTGATGGGTATTTAGATTGATTCCAACTTTGGCAAAAGTGAAAAGTGCTGCTATGAACATTGGTGTGCATATATCAGTTTGTGTCCTTGTTTTCAGTTCTATTGGGTATATACCCAGCAGTGGAATTGCTGGGTCATATGGCAAATCTATAACTAGTTTTTTGAGAAACCACCCAAACTGTCCTCCAGAATGGATGGATCCTTCTGCATTCCCACCAGCAGTAGATGAGTGTTCCCATTCCTCCATATCCTCTCCAACAAATATAGTCTTCTAAATTTTTGATAGCTGCCAGTCTTATGAGAGTAAGATGGTATCTCATTGTTGTTTTGATTTGCTTTTCCCTAATAGCTAGTGATTTTGAGAAGAAGTTTTTGATGTGGAAGGGGTGGGGTGGGTGGGATGGGGGTATATGGGGACATCATGTTTTTTGAATGTAACATTTAAAAGAAAATAAAGAAAAAGAGAGCTTGTCAATAAGAAATTTTCCCTTCAAGAATACTAAAGGGAGCTTGAAGTGAAAAAAATAAAAACACACAGAAACTAGAGAGTTGGCTGAGCCTATAAGAATAACTTAAAAGAGAAAGAGAGAAATAAAAATAGCATAAGGCGTACATAAACCTAAAGAAAATATGGCTAATGTAAGTAAATCCTTGAGTGTAACAACTGAATGTTAATGAATTAAACTCTCCAATCAAGAGACACAGATAAGCAGAATGAATAAGGAAATATGATCCATCTATATGTTGTTTGAAAGAAACTCACTTTAGACACATGGATGCTGGGAGACTTAAATTGAATTGTTAGAGAACAATTTTACATGCAAACAATCAGAAAAAGGTGAGGGTAGCAGTACTAATGCTGGACAGAGCAGACTTAAATGCAAAACTGATGCAATAGATGAAGAATGACAATATATATTAATATAAAGGGAAATCTATGGAGACAAAAGAACAATCATAACCATTAATGTGCTTAAGTAGGGCACCTAAAAATATATCGTGCAAACATTGAAAAAATTAAGTAAAGAAATATATGCAACTACAATTAAAGTAGGGGTCTTTAATATACTATTATAACCATTAGGCAGAACATCTTGACCAAGAATCAATAAAGAAACAAAAAGCTTGAATAATACATTAGAGTATATGGATCTAATAGATATACAGAACATTACACCCAAATACAGTGGAATATGCCTTCTTCTTGAATGCACATGAATCATTCTCAAGGACAGACTACATTCTAGGTCACAGAACAACCCTCAATAAATTCAGAAAGATTGAAATTATACAAAGCTAGATCTCTGATGACAATGGAATGAAGCTGGAAATCAGTAAGAAGCAGAGAAGTAGATTAGGCACAAAAATACAGAATTTGGAAAACACATTCTTAGATAATCAGTGGGTCAAAGAAAAAATTACAAAAGAAATCATTAACTACCTTGAAACAAATGAAAATGCAACTCAATGTATCAAAATCTATGGGATGAAGCAAAAACTGTACAGAGTTAGAAATTCATAGCCATAAATGCCCATACTAAAAAAGAAGAAAGAGCTAAAATCTAATACCTACCTGCACACCTGGAAGGGTTAGAAAAAGTACAACAAACTAACCCCAAAGGAAATAGAAAGAAGAAAATAATAAAGATTAGAGTAGAACTACATAAAATTGAAAATAAGAAAGCACTAGAGGAAACACAACTCGAAGTGGTTCTTTGAGATGATTAATAAAAATGGTAAACCCTTAGCTTGACTAACAAAAAAAAAAGAGAGAGAGAAGATACAAATATTTAAAATATAAAACAGGGAAGAGGATCTCACCAGTGAACCCACTTCAATAAGGAGTACTAAAAGAGGACACTTTGAAAAATTGTATGCCAACAAGATGGATAAATAAAAGAAATGGACAAATTCCTAGAAACACATAAGCAGCTTACACTAAGAAAAGTAGAAATTGACGAACTCAATGGACCAAATTCATGAAATTTAATTAGTAATCAAAAATCTCCCAATTAAGAAGAGCTCAAGACCAGATGGCTTCACAAACAAATTCTACCAAACACAACAGAAAGAACTAATACAACTCGTGCTTAAACTCTTTGAAAATATATAAGTGGAGAGAACATTATTTAATTCATTCTGATACCAACATCACCCTTATGCCAAAGCCAAAGATGCCAAAGCAAGGAAAACTATAGAATAATGTCTCTAATGAATGTAATGCTAAAATCCCCAACAAAGTACTTGCTAATCATATTCTACAACGTATCAAAGGAATTTTAAACCATGACCAAGTGGTTTTCCTCCATGGTATGCAAGGATGGTTCAACATAAGAAAAGCAATCAATGTAAGACACCACATAAGCAGGTTGAAAGAAAAATAAATGCTTTATATTCTCTATAGATGTAGAAAAGCATTTGGCAAAGTTCAGCACTCTTTCATGTGAAAACACTTAAAAAGATAGGAACAGAAGGAAACTTCCTCAAAATGATAAATGACATATATGAAAAACCTACAACTGATATCATATTCAATGGTGAAGTCCTGAAAGCATTTCCTTTAAGATCTGGAACAAAAGAGGAAGCCCACAGTCACTGCTTTTATTTAATATTGTTATAGAAGCACTTGCTCAAGCACTTAGGCAAGAAAAAGATATAAAAGACATCCAAATTTGAAGGGAAGAAGTAAAATTCCACCATTTGCTTATGAAATGATCCTATACCTTGAAATCCCTGAGAAATCTACAGCAAAGCTTGCAGAGCTTAAAAATGAGTTCAGTAAAGTCACAGGTTATAAGATTAATGTGCAAAAATTAGTGGAATAGCTCTTAACAAATAATGAGCAATCTGAGGAGGAAATCAAGAAAAAATACATTTAAAATAGCAACTAATATAATCAAATACTTATGAATAAATTTAACTAAAGATGTAAAAGATTTGTATGCAGAAAACTATACAACCTTATTAAAGGAAGCCAAAGAAAATCTAAATTAGTGGAAGAATATTCCCCATTCATGGATAAGAAGACTAAACATCACTATCTTACCCAAAACTGATTTACAGAATTAACACAATCCCAATAAAAATTATGAAAGCATTTTTTACCTAATTGCAAATGCTAACTATGAAATGTATTTGGAAGGGCAAGGGGCCCAAAATAGCCAAAGACATATTAAAAAATTAAAAGGAAATACATTACCTGACTTAAAAATATACTATGAACTACAGTGATCCAAACTGCATGGTACTGGAACAAGGACAGACATACTGACCAATGGAACCACATTAAGAGTTCTGACATAGATCCTTGTATATACAGTCAAGTAATATTCAATAAAACCACTAAGCCCATTGAACTGCGAGAGAATAGCCTCTTTAACAAATGTTGCTGGGAGAACTCGGTATCCATAAGAAAAAGAATGAAACAGGGATGCCACCTCACAACTTATACAAAAATTAACTCAAAGTGCATTAAAGATCTAAATATAAGAGCTAAGACCATAAAGATCTTGGACATTAATATAGGGAAGCATCTACAGGATCTCATTTTAGGAAATAGTTTCATGAACTTTACACCAAAAGCATGAGAAATGGGGGGAAAAAAGATAAATGGGACCTACACAAAAATTTACAACTTTTGCACCTCAAAGGATTTTGTCAGGAAAGTTAAAGGGCAGCCTACTCAAGGGGAGAAAATATTTTGTAACCATATATATGATAGTGGCCTAATATCCAGCATCTATAAATCAATCCTATACCTAAAAATTTTTAAATAATCCATTTAAATAATGGACAAGTAATTTGAACTGACTTCTCAAAAAAAAGAACAACAAATTTGCAAAAAGCACATGAAAATATGCTCAACATTACTAGCATTTAGGGAAATGCTAATCAAAACTAAAATGAGATATCTTCTTACATCTATTAGACTGGTGGCTATTAAAAAATAGAAAGGACTACAAGTGTTGGAGAGGATGTGGAGGAATGGGAATGCTTATCCAGTGCTGGTGGGAATGTAGAATTTTGCAGCCATTGTGGAAGACAGTTTGGCAGTTCCTCAGGAAGCTAATTACAGGACTGCCATATGATCCACCAATCCCACTACTGGGTATATATACAGAAGAATTCAAAGAAGGGACATGAACAGATATATGCACACCAATGTTCATAGTGGAATTATGCACTGGTACCAAAGATGGAAACAACTGAAGTATCCATCAACAAATGAATGGATTAAAAAAATTGTGGTGTATAAATAAAATGGAATATTATTCAGCTGTAAGAAGAAATTCAGCATTAACACCCGGGATAAAATGGATGAATCTTGAATAACTTATGTTATGTGAAGCAAGTCAGGCACTAAAGGAAAAAAATCACATGATCACACTGATATGGTATAAGCAAATTGTGCAAACTCACAGAGCTAGAGTCTGGAAGATAGGTTTACAGATGACATAAAGGGAGAAGAAGACTGTGGATGACTGCCCATATGGGTGAAATCTATGATAAAGGTGGAAGTGTACAGTTTGCAGTGGATGGGCATGATAGTGGTACAATGATACTATGGCATTGGGCTGTTCTGGTCTGTGAGGGGTGTAGGTTGAGTAGTTTGGTTTGGACTATCTATGGAAATGGGGTAGGGTTGAGGGTGGGAGCAGGTGAACTCTGGTGATTTGAGGATATTGGTTGAAACTACAAATTTGGGATGTTCTTTTGGAAATGTGGCAGGGGAGGGTTACTGGCTTTGTGTGTTGGATGTGGGGGGATTCAAGACAGGGTACACCTGGGGTAGGCTTCTAGGGAGTGTTCATTCTGTCATAGTGCATTGTATCAGTGGGAGGAGACACAATGAATGGGAAAGTGTTGGACTCCCATCCTGGAGACTCTGCTATGTTCTCAAATAGAGGGGCAGTATTCTCTTGGGAGCATAGGCAGTGCCTAAGAGGGGAGGGCAGTCCAGACAGCCCAATCTACCCAGCCCTCAATATTGTTGCAAGTGACTTTGAATCTTGTTCTTCAAGGAGGGAAGCTTGGTTGTTTCATTGGTTTCCAGGGAAGAGGGAGAGAGGAATAGAATAGGGGCATTTTGGAGGCAATTGCTGAGACCAGCTCAGCAATAGGTTTGCACGAAGGGAAGGTGATGCAGAATTGAAGAAATAAAAGGACAGAAAGTAAGACACAAGGGAGAAAATAAAGTCAGGACCAGGGGATTCAACAGCTTCTGGAACTAAGAGCCTCAACCTTAGTTTTCACATCGTATTTATCAAAAATTACAAAGCAGTAGGTGTCAATGTTTACTTTCATGGCTGCTTGTTATTAAAGCTGCAGCACCTTCAATGCTAGGAAACAGGCCATACAAAGGAGTGTGCCCCATAAGGAGAGCCACCCAGCGTGAAAAAAGTGCAGCCTGCCCAGGAATGGTGCCACACACAAGGAGAGCTGAAGCAGCAAGATGACACAACAAAATGAGACACAGATTCTGGGTGCCACTTACAGGAATACAAGCAGACACAGAAGAACACACAGTGAATGGACACAGAAAGAAGACAACTGGGGGACTGGGGAAGGGGAGAGAAATAAATAAAAAATAAATCTTTTTTTTTTTTTTAAAGTATATCATTTCTTTAAAAAAAAGTATGGCACTTCTTAAAAAAAAAAAGTTCAAATGCTTCCTCACACAAACAGTTTTCATGCTGACCAAACAGCATTCCATCTAGTCAAGGCTTGTTTTTTTAAGCCCACACTTGCTATCTGCATTATGGAAATGTTTCAACTTCAAGCCAGTTTCCCATGTTCAAATTCCCACAGGCAATGGAATCATTCTACATGATCTTGCAATGATGGAAACAGCCCATGTTAAATTTCAGCAAAATTTATAAAAGTGTATATTCCAAATTGTGAAGCATTATGGAAATCACAGACAATGGTTAATAGTACTGTTTCAGTTTTGTTTTTGTGTTTTTCTTTAATATAGAAGGAGTTTTATTCAATATTAAAGTTGGGGGTGGGATATTGGGAGGAGGGTCAGATCACTTGGTGATGGTGTTTGAGAGTCTACAACTGCAAGCAGGAGAATCCCATACATCACCCATGTGGGATCTCAGCCCCCTCTGGATTTAGATGTGGAGTGGACATTGCTATCCCAGGGTCTTCAGGATAGAGGAATAAAATATGGATTAGAGTTGGCTTATTAGTGTTTGTAAGAAATGAAAATTAGTTTAGTTTTCACATAAAGGAAGAAAATATTGATTAATGTAAACCGACAGCCTACTGCCTCAGTCTCCCACTCCCAGGTTAAACAGGAACAAAGGAAACCAGCTTAAGCTAGTCCTATAGGCAATAAAAAGATGCCCAAGAAAGAGCTAAGTCAATACCAATTCCGCACTAAATTCCATTCCTTATTTGGAAAAGGGAAGCAAGTAAAAACTAAAATGGTTGGAATGTGATGGGGGAAGCAGTCAATCACAAACTTTTGCATGAGAAAGTTAGATCTTCTCCGATAGGCTGTAACTTCTGAAGTATCCAATCTACGGAGTAACAGAGGAAGAGCTTGTGTGCTAGGCTTAGGGGTATAAATTGTGCTATTTTTCTTTGTTCAGTGCGCCAGCTATGTTTTCTGGTTGTGTGCCCCTTCTTGCAAGATTGAGAATAAATTCTTTTCTTCTCCAGAATCTGGTGAGCCTTATTTTCCTCCAGAAGAAGATTTCTTTCTAACAGCTTTGGGGGCTCGCCTGGGATTCTGAGGCTTCAGAGAGTGGACCCCTGGGGTGGACGATGAGGAGGTGCACCCCGCTGTTTAAGTGGTCTTGGTCTCCACCAGCGGGGGACTCGCCTCTGGCAGCCAAGAGGCCCAAGAACAGACACTTAGATCTGCCAATTGTGGATGAGAAATAGGGAAGGGAAAAGCTGCCTCTTGTTGACCAGGTGACTCCATGCATGAACCAAGGCAAGAACAAAGGCTATTAAGTATTACCTTGGTGGATGGGAATTCTGATGAGCCTGAGGTTCACTGTGTGTGCATGAGATGTGTGACATATGGTGTGAAGTGAATGAGGAGTCCCAATGTGCATTTCCCTTCTCCCATGAGAGAAAGGGCCAGAGATGGACAAAGCAAACGATTCAAAAGAAAAAGACCCAGGCAAGATTCAGAATGAGAAATAGAGGCAGTCAGTCAACTGGAAAGAAGGGGAAGAGGGTATCTGTAGGATCCTCTGGAGACATTCCTCCAGATAGTCCACGAGGAAGGATGTTAAGGCATTGGACCAATAGTGATCAGACCAAGGGAAAAGGCAAGAAGAAAATGATAAAATACTGCTGTTGTATCTGTACCAAGAAAAGTATTTTACTGCCTGACGTATTCTGGCCAAAATACAGATGAGGATTGGCTTTCTGCTGACCTTGTACTGTATGTTAATGGAAAAACACCCTTCTCCAAAGAAGAGTCTGACTATGCCAGTGCTGGTTAAAGTGAAAGGGGGACACTTTCTATCCTATGAAAGCTGAAAATCCAGGCCCCAAGACTAAGCTTGCAGAAACTAAGGCTGCAGAAACTAAGGCTGCAGAAACAAAAGCTGTAGAAACTAAACCCTGGGACCCCCTGTCTAATCTCCCTCCTCTTTATGTTCTCACTCCCCTCCCAGAAGAAGGGCCATTAGACTTGGAGGGCCCAATAGAACCCATTGTAAACCCTGGAGAACCAGAGAATCAAGTGGGGCCAACAGTCCCACCAGTTACAACCCACCAACAGCTGAGGAAAGAATTGGAACAGTGTAAGAAAGATATACAAAATTTCTATTCCCCAGAGCATCTGAGGAGAAGAGAGTGAAAGAACAAAACTCCATTGAGCCTTTGTATCTGCTGAGAGAAGTACGAATGGGGCCAGGGGAGATTGGCTATGTAAATGCCCCACTGACAAGTACTGAAGTAAGGAACTTCAAAAAGGAGATGAAATCTCTAATGGAAGATCCAGTGGGGCTAGCTGAACAAGTAGATCCATTCCTAGGACCTAGTTTATACACCTGGCCTGAATTTATGTCCATACTGAATATCCTCTTTATGGGAGAAGAAAGAGGAATGGTGCAGAGGGCAGCTATGAAGGAGTGAGAAAAGCAGCATATGCCTGGACAGGGGGTAATGGCAGCAGAACAGAAGTTCCCAAACACAGACCCTAATTGGGATAATAATGACCTGGGGGGCAGAGCACAAATGAAAGATCTTAGAGACCCCGTTATACAGGGGATCAAATTGGCCATACCCAAATCTCAAAACTTGAATAAGGCCTTTGAAGTAGCCCAGGAGAAGGATGAAACTCCCTCTGCTTACCTGCAATGATTGAGGGACCAAGTGAGGAAATATTCAGGGATGGACCCTGATGATCCTGTGGCTCAGGGAATGTTAAAAGTAAGTTATGGGAAAGTCTTGGCCTGACATTCAGAAGAAGATTCAGAAAATAGAAGGATGGATGGACAAGCCATTGGAAGAGTTATTGAAAGAGTCCCAGAAAGTGTTTGTAAGGAGAGAGGAGGAAAAGCAGAAACAGAAAGCAAAGGTTATTATTAGCACAGTTGATCAAACAGTTAGGAAAAGACTAGTCAGGGAGCCAACAGGCAGAGGTGAGATAAAGATGCAAAATGGGCTTATTTAGATAAGGGGACAAGGAGAATACACGGCTCTGCAGGGTGCTATCACTGTGGGAGCCCTGGTCATTTCAAAAGGGAATGCTGGAGTTTAAAGAAAGAAAGTCCAGTAATTCCCCTCATGAATTTTGAGGATTAGGGGGGTCTGAGGCTCCTCGCTTCTAAAACCCACCAGGAGACTTTAGTAAATCTAAGGGTGGGCCCATATCAGGAAGAAATTACATTTCTAGTGGACACTGGCACAACCCAATCCTCTGTGACTTATCTCCCCAGGGGAACCAAATTCTCTGGAAGTTCCCTTACAGTCTCAGGGGTAAAAGGAGAAGGATTTGAGGTCCCCATTCTTTCTCCCACTAATATTTGTTGGGCAGACAATCAAACTGTAAGCCCTTTGTTGTACAACCCAGAAACAGGGAGTAATTTGTTGGGAAGGGACTTAATAGTATTCATGAGTTTGGATTTGGAAGTAAGGGATGGGCAGATAGAAGTAATCTTAGCCATGCTCACTGAGGAAGAAGAAAAAGATATCAGAGAGGAAATGTAGGTGAGAAGGGAATACAGGGTTTTGCAGGTACCCCCTATTAAAATCAAGTTGAAAAAGTCAAAGACAATATCCCATTCCCCTTAAGGGGAGGCAGGGACTTCAACCCACCATTGAAGGCCTCCTTTGGGATGGACTCTTGGAGCCCTGCATGTCTCCCTTCAATTCTCCCATTTTGCCCATTCAGAAATCAGATGGTAGTTGGAGGTTGGTACAGGATCTAAGGGCCATTAATCAAATCATTGAGGTTAGACACCCAGTAGTCCCAAATCCATACACTCTCCTTAGTAAGATCCTTTGCCATCATAAATGGTTTAGTGTAATAGATCTAAAGGATGCATTTTGGGTCTGTCCCCTTGATCCTGAGAGTAGAGACTTGTTTGCCTTTGATTGGGAGGATCTCTCTACAGGAAGAAAAGAGCAATATAGGTGAACAGAATTACCCCAAGGCTTCACAAAATCCACCAACCTCTTTGGGCAGGAACTGGAAAAAGTATTGGAGAAATTTGCAGTCCCACCTGAAATTTCCCTTTTACAATATGTAGATGATATGCTATTATCAGCTGAAGAAAGGCAGCTGAAGAAAGGCAGATAGTGGTCTGAACTACAAACAGCTTATTGAATTTCCTGGGGGATCAAGGGCTAAGAGTGTCAAAAATAAGCTACAATTTGTAGAAAAGGAATACAAATACCTGGGTCATCTCATTAGTGAGGGAAGGAGGCAACAGATTGGCAGATGAAAAGGCCAAAGAGGCTTCCCTCTGTTCCCCTCTGGAACTAATGGTCCTGATACCCTCCATTCCCAAAGAAATTGGAATCCCTGTATTCTCTGAAAAGGAAGTAAAAAAAAAAAAAAAAATAGAACAACTGGGGGCAACCTTAAATAGCCAAGGGAAGTGGCTCCCCCAGAGGGCCAGCAGATGTTGAATAAGCAAATAATGAGGGAAGTACTAGCAGTTTTGCACCAAGGTTGTCACTGGTGAGTACAGGCCATGTGTGACCTGGTCCTCAAGCATTTTGGGTGTATGGGCCCTTATACTCTAGCCAAACAAATAAGTGAATGGTGCATAATCTGTCAGAAAGTTAATAAAGAAAGTTTTAAGAAAGCAAGTGCCAGGAGAGAGAGAGCCTGGCCTCAAACCATTCCAGAGCATTCAGGCTGATTATACCAAAATACCCCCTGTAGGTCGACTAAAGTGTGGTTATTGTGGATCACCTAACAGGGTGGGTAGAAGCATACCCTCTTGCTTCAGCTACAGCATCAGGGACTTCAAAAATTATCCTTGAACAAATCATTCCCTGATACAGGTTAGTAAAAAAATATAGATTCAGACAATGGTAGTCACTTTACATCCAGAGTGTTGCAAAATATTATGCAGGGTCTAGGTGTCACATGGAACTTCCATACACCCTGGCCCCCACCATCCTCAGGGAAATTGGAAAGAATGAACCAAACCTTAAAAAAAACTCTCTAATTTGGTCTTAGAAACCAAATTACCACAGGTTAAATGTTTACCTATAGCTGTGTTAGGAATTCAAATTGCCCCTAGGAGGGAAGTGGGAATTTCTCTTTATGAAATGCTTTTTGGTCTGCCCTTCCCTGGGAAGTCTGGAGAACTCTCCTCCTTTGAGTCGAAGGATCTTTCTTCAAAATTATATACTGGCCTTGTCTTCTACTTTGTCATCCCTCAGACATCGGGATTTGCTGGCTCAGACTCCACCTCTTGAACTTGCAGTCCACCAACACCAACCTGGCAGCTGGGTCATAATCAAGTCATGGAAAGAGTCCAAACTCCAAGCGAGCTGGGAAGGACCTTATCAAATCTTGCTGACAACTGAAACAGCAGCCCGAATGGCAGAAAAATGCTGAATTCATTACACTCGAGTAAAGGGACTAGTACCTGAACCAGATGATAAATATCCAACAACTTCGTCTGAGTCTTGGAAAATAATTTCAGCCCCAGATCCCTTTAAGATCACACTGAAAAAAACAATAACCAGGGGGGAGGGGGTTGAGCTGTTTATTTTCCTATTAACAATGGCTCTAGTCCTATCAGAATACCAAAGGAGAAATTCAGACCCTAATTTACAGGTGAAAATAATCTTACTAGCCATGATGTTTCAAACCTGAGAAGCAACTAGCCCCATCAGATTAGTTATAAATGTGACTGAAGGTCTGGAGTCCCAGATGGTGCAGTTTGATGCCTGCCAAGTAATAGACTGGGAATTTAGAGCACCAGCAATGACTGAGTGGGGAAAATAAATACCTATGCCCAGAGCCTGTGGAGAATGGTTACAGTCAAGCCCCTCCTTGACCCTCCTGGGATGATGTATGGTGGACTACCCAGTATAAGGGATAGACCATGTGTATGGGATGGATCTCACCAAGTTCAAGGCCATTAAAGGCTAAGATAACCTTTTATAAAGGTAATACCCCACCAGACTGCAAAAGTCTTCAGTGCAATCCATTAGTAATAACTTTTAAGAAAGCAGACAAATTAGAAACTGGGAGCAGCAGCAGGGACCAGGTGGTCGATAGGGTATATGGAATGGGAGCAGATGTTACAGGTAAAGACCTTCTGGGGAGATTCTGTATCCAAGTCCTTCTGCCCCCTGTAGATATGACATCAACAATGCCCTCTCCAGCTAACCCTTCAGAAATACCACAGGAAAACCCACCAAAGGCCAGTTCCCCAATTCAAAATGATCCCAAAGCAGTTGGAATACTTAAGGCAGAAGATTTAAAGCAAACCATAGAAATAGAGACAGGATATGGGACACAAATGCCTGGGTAGAATGGATCAAATATATAGTCCAGAGTCTAAACAACTGTTATGCTTGTGCAACAGGCCAGCCCACAGCTCATATTGTACCCTTTCCACTCGGTATGGAAAAGCATGAAAAGGAGTCTAAGTGCATGATACTCCTCTTTCAAAATGCTACTCCTGGTGAAAATTGTAGTACGTTGTCCTCTCTCTTCCCACCGGTCAAAACATAAACATCAAAGCCATACCTGCCTCCCATCTGGGCCCAGGGAATCACTCTGCTTGTCTCTCTAGACAGGGAAAGGATTCCAGGAACTTGGAATTATGGCCTCATGTACACAAGTGTGGAACATAAGCAGTGATCATACTGACAATTTCTCCAGTTTAGTCAGACCTCAAGCAGACCTGTGGTGGGACTGTGAAAAAGGTGTTCCCCGACCATTACTGCCTTAGAGGTGGGGCAGAACCTGTGCTCTGGTCCAAATGGCTATCCCATTCACCTTGACATTTGAAAAAGAAAAGAGAATATCATCCCAGGGAGGGAGAGAGAAAAGAAGTTTACTTGGTTCTTTTGATGAGTGGATCTATTTAGACAATATAGGATTTCCCTGAGGAGCCCCAGATGAATTTAAGGCTAGAAATCAGGTAGCAGCTGAGTTTGAGTCATTCTTGTTCTGGTGGGTCACCATTAATAAAAATGTAGACTGGATTAATTATATCTATTATAATCAACAGAGATTTATTAATTATACAAAGAATGCAGTTCAGGGAATTGCAGAACAATTAGATGCTACTAGCAGAATGACATGGGAAAATAGAATGGCTATATGATGCTAGCTGAGAAAGGGGGAGTCTGTGTTATGATTGGAGGTAGTTGCTGTACATTCATCCCCAATAACACTGCCCCTGATGGAACTATCACTATAGCTTTACAAGGCCTAACAGCCCAATCTGAGGAATTAGCAGAGAATTCTGGCATTAGTAAGTCTCTCAAAGGATGGCTTGAAAATTGGTTTGGAAAATGGAAAGGGGTTGCACTGTCCATCTTAACTTCCCTCATTATCTTAGCTGGGGTGCTTACCACAGTCTGATGCTCTATCATTCATTCCATGTGCCTGAGGGCTAGTTCAAAGACTCATTGAAACTGCCCTAACCAAACAAATACCCATACAGTGTAGGCAAAACAATCTGTACTCCCTTAAAAAAGGAGATTCTTATGATGAAGAGTGTGAGATAGTGCTTAGAAAATTTGAAGAATGGAAATGTGAAAAATAAAAAGAGTTTAAAAGAAAGAGGGGCAATTGTAAGAAACAAAGATTAGTTTAGTTTTCACATAAAGGAAGAAAATATTTTGATTAATGTAACCTGGCAGCCTACTGCCTCAGTCTCTCACTCCCAGGTTAAGCAGGAACAAAGGAAACCAGCTTAAGCCAGTTCTATTGGCAGTAAAAAAGATGCCCAAGAAAGAGCTAAGTCAATACCAATTCCGCACTAAATTTGAATCCTTATTTGGCAAAGGGGGGCAGGTAAAAACTAAAATGGTTGGAATGTGATGGGGGAAGTGGTTAATCACAAACTTTTGTGTGGGAAATTTAGATCTTCTCAGATAGGCTGTAACTTCTGAAGTAGCCAATCTATGGAGAAACAGAGGAAAGGCCACGTTTTCTGGTGCCCCTTCTTGCAAGATTGAGAATAAATTCTTTTCTTCTCCACAATTGGGTGAGCCTTATTTTCTTCCAGAAGATTTCTTTCTAACATGTTCAACTGCAGAATTGTCACTCTAGCAATGGAAGAAATTGTATCATTGATGTGGAGACTGTGCCCAAGGGAATTGCTGAAGGCAGGGAGAGGGAAGAAGAAGTGTGATCTGGGGGCATTTTGGGGACTTGGACTGGTGGAGAGTGTAAATTATAATGTAAGCTATAATCCATGTGGTGTAGCAGTGCTCTAAAATGTATTCATCAAATATAATGAATATGCCACACTGATGAAAGAGGTTGATGATGCGGGAGGAGTGTGGAGAATAGGAAATGGGGTATATGGGAACCTCATATTTTTTAAAGTAACATTTTATGTGACCTATGTATCTTTACTAAAAAGTCTGTAAAATATAGTTTAAAATAGTGGTGTTTCAATATGTGTACATCAATTGTAACAAATATATCATCCACATGTAAAATATTATTAATAAGGAAAAGGGGAATGGGGGAAGATGTGTGTATATGGGAATACACTATATTCTCTACATGACTTTTCTGTAACCTAAAGCTTCTTTGAAGACAAAATGAAAAAATATTAAGACACTGGGGGAATAAATTGAGGAAAATATCACTGTCCATACATGATAACAGTTCTTACAGTGATGAAAGACATAACATCAAAAAATTAATTTTATTTTTTATATTTTTATTCTTTCAATTTTCTTTTTAATTTTTTGTATTTGTTTATTTTTAACACCATCATTATATTGTTTTCTTTTTAATTGCTTTTGTTGTTTTGTTGCTTTCATTCTTTTTCCAAGTGTGTTTTCCTTTTTTTTAATTCATTTTTTAAAAAATATTACATTCACATTGTATATCCTCACAGGGCCCAGTGGATGGAATGGGGGAGAGTATGGGCCATGATGTGGACCATTGACTATGAGGTGCAGAGGTGCCCAAAGATGTACTTACCAAATCCAATGGATGTGTCATGATGATGGGAGGGAGTGTTGCTGGGGGGGGGGGAGAGGTGGGGTGGGGGGGTGGGGTTGAATGGGACCTCACATATATATTTTTAATGTAATATTATTACAAAGTCAATAAAATAAAAGAAAAAAAATAAAAAATAAAAAATATTACATTCAAAAAATATGAAGTCCCATTCAACCCCACCGCCCCACACCCCACTCCCCCCCACAGCAACACTCTCTCCCATCATCATGACACATCCATTGCATTTGGTAAGTACATCTCTGGGCATCATTGCACCTCATAGTTAATGGTCCACATCATAGCCCACACTCTCCCAGGTTCCATCCAGTGGGCCCTGGGGGGATCTATAATGTCCCGTAACTGTCAGTGAAGCACCACTCAGGACAACTCCAAGTCCCGAAAACGCCTCCAGGTCTCATCTCTTCCTCCCATTTCCGGCACCTAGCAGCCACCATGGCCACCCTTCCCACACCAATGCCACATTTTCTCTGTGGACATTGGATTGGTTGTGTCCATTGCACATCTATGTTGCCTTCATTTTTTAAGATGTTTTGTATCACAGAAGCATTACAACTCTTTAGGGAAGGATCATTCGTATAGGGTTGCAGAAATGTTAGATGAATGGGAGAAGTTTAATCTGGAGTATACATATAAAACATATGAATTTTTTCATGTTTCATGGGGCATTGTCATGGTGAGTGGAGTTTCACACATTAACCCTAAGAATACCAAAACCCAATCCTGAGGAGCTCTGCAAAGTTTTCTAATAGGACAGCAAGAATCTCTTGAGTACAGGGGCAGGAATAGTGAAGGAAGATGGACCATGGATGAGCCCTTGATATTGATGACTATACTTATGAACCTTTACTTTTGAAATTGAAAATTAATATTATAGGGTACCTGATAGTTACTTCCTGAGAACCTCCTTGTTATTCAAGTGTGGCCTCTCTCTAAGCCCAACTCAGCATACAATGCATTACCTTTCCCCCAATGTGGGATATGACTCTAGAATAAATACTCATGAATGGGATTGCTAATTAATGTGCTTTGTGTATATTTAACTGTATAAGAAATTGCCTAATCATTTTCCAATAAATGCTTTACATTTGTTCTCATCAGCAATGTTTGAATTTCTAGGAGCTTGACATGATCTACAGCACTTGATATAGTCAGTGTTCTTTTAATATTTTAGTGTTTTTAATAAGTTACAATAAAATATCACGGTGCTGTTCTTTTAAATTTTTAGCAAATTTTGTCTTTTTTTAAAGTAATAGATGACACAAAATGCTACATTAAAAAAAATAAGAGGTTCCCATAAACCCCACTCCCCACACCTCTACTCCTCCCTCATCAACATCCCCATTCATCAGTAAGGTACATTCATTGTATTTGGTGAATACACCTTGAAGCACTGCCACACCCCATGGATCATAGTTCACATTGTAGTTCACACTCTCCCCCATTTCACACAGTGGGTTACGGGAGGATATACAATGTCCTGCATCTGTTCCAGAAATGTCATTCAAGACAACTCCAAGCTCTGAAAATGCCCCCTATCACACCTCTTCCTCCCTCTCCCTGCCCTCAGCAACTACCATGGTGACTGTCTCCACATCAATGATACAATTTCTCCCATTGCTAGAGTCCCAATAAATCTACAGTTGAATACTAGTAAGCCAAATTTAATCCATATTTTTTCCTCCATCCTGAGGACCCTGGGATGGCAATGTCCACTCCACATCTAAATCCAGAGGGGGCTGAGATCCCACATGGGTGATGGATGGGATTCTCCTGCTTGCAGTTGTAGACTCTCAAACAACATTACCGAATGATCAGACCCTCCTTCCAACACCCCACCCTCAACTTTAATATTAAATAAATCTCCATCCAAAACTTCTTCAAAAATGAACACTAATATATTGCCACATTCAATTAGTAGGAAAATAAAATAGTATTAACAGGTTTAAAGAATAGAAATAGAATACATAATAATTTGGAAATACTAAAATAAAGTAAAAAATAAATTGGAGTATTAAAAAATGAAAAATATCATAAAACTTTGTTTTTGATGTTTTGCCTTTGATCACAGTAATAAGTGCGGCCCTGCATGTACAATGGCAGGGCAATTTCTTCTACTCCTTCCTTAGTGTCTATATCTGTATTGTGTTGTTGTTTTTCTTTTAATTTTGTCTTCTAAAAAGTTTTAGATCACATGAAAGTCACATATACAATACAGGGGACTGCCATAAACACATCAAAATTTTCCCCATTCCCCAGCAATGGCCTTTTTACATGTTGATGTACTATTTGCCACAGCTGATGTTGAAACATAGCTACTAATCATGGCTCCATTATGGCTTATATTTTACAACGTACTGTACATTTTTCTAAATTTTTGGTTATGTTAAGTTTTACATTATGGTTTACATTTTAGACTACACTTTTATAAAATTCGGGGGAAATTTAACATGACATATTCATCATTGCATGATCATGTGGAACACTTCTGTTGCACCCCAGTTAACACTTCTTCCATCTATTCTATTCCTCTCTCCTCCTCCCCTCAGGGCACACAAGTCCTTCACTGCTTGAAGGACAAGATTCATAGATACTTAAATCAATGCTGAGGGATTGATGCACTAGTCTGTCCTCCCCCATTGGGAGCCACCCATGCTCTTGAGAGATTCCTTCTTCTCTTTGAGAACATCAAGTATCCCCAGAATGGGGGTACAACACTTTCATGCCATTGTATGTGTCTCCACCCACTGATATGACAAATTAGGAAAAGATGAGCATTCACACACTCCCTAGAAGTCTGGCCTAGGTAAATCCTGTGCCAGCTGCCTCCCTTCAAATATCTTAAACAAGGAGCTCTTCCTTATTATATATTCTAAAGAATTTTCTCAACATTATAGTTTCAACCACATACTTGACAATATCCCTTGCTATCCCACTCCTCTCATATTTTCCCCCAAAATTCATGGGCCATCTGACCTGTCCTCCCAACCCTAGGGCCACTCAAGTCTGAAAAGCCCCACAATTAGTATTTCTATGCCCCCATATTATCCCTTCACTTCACAACTACTTACCTCCACTTTATCATAAATTTCACCCATGTAAGCATCAGCTCACAACCTCCCTCTTCCCCCCTATTTCATGCAGTCTATCATCCAGTTTCTAGCTCTCTGAGACAGCTTGATTAGCTTAATTCATATCAGAGAGGTTATGTAGTATTTCTCATTCAATACTTGGCTTGCTTCACTCAATATAAGGTCCTCGAGATTCATCCATGTTATGCCATGTCTTAATACTGTTTTCCTTCTTACAGTTGAGTAATATTCCATTGTATGTATATACTACATTTTGTATATTCATTCATCTGTTGATGGGCATCTGGGTTGATTTCAACCTTTGGCAATGAGTAATGCTGCTATGAACATTGGTGTGCATAGGCAGTTCATGTCCTTTGTTGTGGGAAAACACTAAGGAACATGGTTTAAAGTTGAAACATTTCCATAATGCAGACAAAAAGTGAAGTCTCAGAAACACCAGGCCTTGACAAAATGGAACCTTATTATGGTAAATATTGCACTTGTCCCTTATTTTTTATTTTATTTTTTTGCATTCCTAGGATAAATCCACTTGGTAATCTTTTTATTTATTTATTTATTTTAATAATATTTTATTTTTTAATTCCTTTTAAAAAAATATTACATTCAAAAAATATGAGGTCCTCATTCACCCCCCACCACCCTCACCCCACCACTCCTCCAACAGCAACACTCTCCCCCATCATCATGACACATCCATTGAATTTAGTGAATACATCTCTGGACATCGCTGCACGTCATGGTCAATGGTTCACATCATAGCCCACATTCTCCCATGTTCCATCCAGTGGGCCATGGGAGGATCTACAATGTCTGGTAATTGCCCCTGCAGCACCACCCAGGACAACTCCAAGTCCCGAAAACGCCTCCACATCTCATCTCTTCCTCCCATTCCCTGCACCCAGCAGCCACCATGGCCCTTTTTTCCACACCAATGCCAAATTTTCTTGATTACTAACCACAATAGTTCATGAATAGAATATCAGTAACTCCACTCTAATTCTTACTGTATTCCTGAATCCTGTGGGCCTTGGATTGGTTGTGTTCATTCCACATCTATGTCAAGAGGGGGCTTGGATTTCACACGGATACTGGATGCAATCCTCCTGCTTTCAGTTGTAGGCACTCTTGGCTTCATGGTGTAGTGGTTGACATTCTTCAACTCCACTGTTAGCTGAGAGGGGTAAGTCCAGTAAACCAGAGTGTAGGAGTTGAGGTCTGTTGAGGCTTAGGGCCTGGCTATCATATGGTCGATCCAGAGATTCAGATCCCCTAAATATATCTTAACCCCAGCACCAACTACAATTCTGGTAAAGTAACAGGAAAGGCTTGTGAAAAGAGATCACATCTGAGTCCAGCTCCATCATGCAGAAACACCAACTCCAAAGAAGGGCCAACTGACATGGCCGTGAACTTCATCTACCATGACCATAAAACCTGTGGGTCTCTTTAGCCCTCAGAAGAACCTATACCTGGGGTTGTATCTACTTTATCTATCTCTGGGACTCTGCTGAGGTGTGCATAAGGCAACACTTCGGATAACCTCCAGACTCTTTTTTAGAGACTCATAGCCATGTAAACTCATTTGTCCTTTCCATTTTCCCCTTGATTTAGGTCAAAATGCATTTTTAACTCCTGTTATTATATGTAGACAGGGATATTCTGCTGCTCCGAGTTGAATCTTTTATTCCAGGTCATTTTCTAGTTACGTCATCAGCTGGTACTTGGTAGTGATCCCTCGGTGCCAGGGAGGCTCATCCCCGGGAGTCATGTCCCATGCAGAGGGGAAGGCAGTGCATTTACATGCTGAGTTTGGCTTCAAGACTGGCCATATTTGAGTAACATGGAGGCTCTCAGGAGAGAACTCTTAGGCACAGTGCTGCTCTAGGCCTTGTTCTTATTTCAGGCGTATAGGCTCACAAGCATAGTCATTAGTATCAGGGGCTCACTGTTGGACCCTCATTCCTTCCTGGTCCTTACCATTGCACCCGGGGGACTGCCGCTGCTCGCCTAGGGACTGTGACAGAGCCCCCACAACCAGGAACCCAGCACCTCCCCAGCTGTTATTTTTCATTGTTTCCACTATGAATATATCCAAACATTTCCATGCACTCCAGACACATGCAATGCATAACTCCCTGTCAACCATATGTCCCCTGTCAATAACATCCCATAACAGTATATCTCCACTGCCATTGTTGAACCACTCTGTGACCCAAAACTTCCTGAAAAATGAAGCCCAATATAATGCCAGGTACCCTTAAAAGTAAAATGGAATATAGTGATGAGTTTAAAGGTTAGATATAGAATACATATTAATTTGGAGAAATTCTACATCCTATCTTTTTCTTTTCTTTTTTCTAATTATTAAGCTTATCTTCACAAGAGTTTTAGATAACAGTAATACATATATACAATATACAGTACTCCCATATATCCAATATAAAACCTTTTCCCTTCCACAGCAATAATCTTTTAACATATTTATACCATATTTACTGAAACTGATGTACAGATATTGAGACAATAGCTTTCAAACAAGGTAACATCTGTGTTTACATTGTGGTTTATACTTTAGGCTTTACAATTTTCTAAATTTTTAGTTATCCTATGTTTTACATTATGATTTACATTGTTAGTCTGTCAGCCCCTATATGTTTCTGGTGTAATATTACATGTTTTATATCCATCCTTGCGTACTCTTGTGAAACACTTCTATTGCCCTCACAGTTACATTGGTTCCATCTATTCAATATCTATTTCCCCTCCCCTTAGGGCCCACAGTGAGTGTCAATCATTATTTCTTGAAGAGCCATGTTCAGAGATACTTGCAACAGTGTTGAGGTTGAGGGCTTGACATGCTCAACTGCCCTAATGCCCTGAGAGCCACCCTTTCTCTTGAGAGATACAGTTCCCTCTATTTGATGGCATTAGTCCTCCCCAAGATGTAGGTATACCTTCACTCTCATTATATGGGTCTCTACACAATGATATAACCCACTGTGGCAAAATGAGCATTCACATATTCCCTAGGAGTCTGTCCTGCATCAGATTATCCCCTTTGAGTATCTTAAACAGGTAACTTTCCTGTTTATATTTTGAAAAGGTTTTCTCAGCATTTTACTTTCAACCAACACCTGACAATCTCCTATGTTCATATGTTGCCCCTCCCTCCCCCCAATTTCTTGGGCAATATTACACATCTGCCCATCCCTAGCCCCCTCAAACCCACAAAGCCCCACCCAAAGGTAGCCCTATGCCCCCATTTTATCTCTTCCTTGTGCACATACTTACTGCCAGCTTATCATAGATTTCACTCATGTAGATTGTCATTTTTGTTGGAATATAGTTTTTCAAAGTATCCTCTTATGATAGTCTTTATTTCTGTGGGGTCAATGGTGATATCTCCTTTCTTATTTCTTATTTTGTGTATGTGCATCTTCTTTCTTTTTTTCTTTGTTAGTCTCGTGAAGGGTTTGTCAATTTTATTGATCTTCTCAAAAAACCAGCTCTTGGTTTTGTTTATATTTTCAAGTGCTTTCTTATTTTCTATTTCATTTTGTTCTGCTCTTATTTTGTTCTTTCTTTCTTTCTTTCTTCTTCCTGTGGAATTACTTTGTTTTTTTTTTTGTTTACTAATTTCTCCAAATGTGCTGTTGGTTCTTCAATTTTTGCTCTTTCCTGTTTTTTGATGTATGAATTTATGGCTATAAGTTTCCCTCTCAGTACTGCTTTTGCTGCATCCCATAAGTTTTGGTATGTTGTGTTATCATTATCATTTGTTTCAAGATAGTTATTGATTTCTTTTGAGATTTCCTCTTTGACCCACTGTTTTTCTAAGAGTGTGCTGTTTAATTTCCATATCTTGGTGTGAAATCTAGGCCTCTGGCCCTTGCAGATTTCCAGCTTCACTCCACTGTGGTCAGCGATATTATTTTGTATGATTTTGATCTTTCTGAATTCATTAAGCATTTCTTTGTGGCCTAGCATATGGTCTATCTTGGAGAATGACCCATGTGCACTTGAGAAAAATGTATATCCTGCTGTGTTTGGGTGTAATGATCTGTATATGTCTATTAGATCCAGCTCCTCTAATATACCATTCAAATATTTTGTTTCTTTAGTGATTCTCTTCTGAGATGTTCTGTCCAAAGTTAATAGTGGTATATTAAAATCTCCCACTATAATTTTATAGGCATCTATTCTTTCATTTAGTTTTTTCCAGTGTTTGCCTCATGTATTTGGATGCACCCTTGTTAGAAGCATAAATATTTATGCTCGTTCATTCTTCTTGAGAGATTGTCCCTTTCACTAACATGTAGTATCCTTCTTTATCCCTCCCAATTGTTTCGCATTTAACGTCTATTTTGTCTGATATTAATATTGCTACTCCTGCCTTTTTTTGGTTATTGGTGCTTGTAAGATTGTTTTCCAACCATTCACTTTCAGCCTCCATGAAGGTCTGGATCTAAGAGGTGTCTCGTGTAGACCCGACATAGATGGGTCATGTTTCCTTATCCAATGTCCCAGTCTGAATCTTTTGATAGGAGAGTTTAATTCATTGACATTCAGTGTTATTACTTTCAAGGAATTATTTATGTTAGCCATATTTTGATTGGCCTTGTGTTTGTCACATTTTGTGTTTTTTTCTTCTCTTTTTGTCATTTTTGTTGCTCTTACACTCTCCTCCAACTCTGCCTTTCCTGTTTTCTCATTTCTTTCTGCAGATCTCCCTTTAGTATTTCGTGAAGGGGGTTTCTTGTTGGCATACTCTTTCAGTTTCTGTTTATCTGTTAATATTTTGAACTCTCCAAGATTTTTGATTGCTAGTTTAGCTTGGTAGAGGATTCTTGGTTGGAAATTTTTTTCTTTTAGTACCTTGACTATATCATACCACTGCCTTCTTGCCTCCATGGTTTCAGATGAGAAATCAGCACTTAATCTTATGGACCCTCCCTTGTATGTGATGGTTTTCTTTTCTCTTGCTGCTTTTAGTATTTTCCCTTTTATTGAGCATTGGATAATTTGACAAGTATATGTCTTGGGGTAGGCCTGTTGGGGTTTATGATGTTTGGGGTGCATTGTGCTTCCTGGATATGTACATCTGTCTCTTTCAGTAGATTTGGGAAGTTTTCAGCCATTATTTCCTGAAACACCCATTTTGACCCCTTTCCCTTCTCTTCTCCTTCTGGGATGCCTATAATACGTATGTTTGTGCATTTTGCATTGTCATTCAGGAACCTAAGCTCTAGTTGGATTTTTTCTATCTTTTTATCGATCAATTCTACTATCTGTTTGATTTCCAATGTACTGTCTTCCACATCGCTAGTTCTCTCCTCTGCCTCTTCTAATCTGCTGCTATTTGCTGCGAGTATATTTTTGATTTCTTGAACTGTTGTGTTCACTCCCATCATATCTGTTATGATTTTGTGTCTGTCTGCAATTTCTTCTCCAAGTATTTTCTTCATATTATTAAACTTTTTCTTTACTTCATTAAGTTTGTCTCTAATTCATGTTCTGAGATCTTTAATTACTTGTCCGAAGTTCTGTTCCCCTTCCTGGTTTTAGTTTGTTCATTGGATTCAGCCATGTGTTCCTGATTATTGGTTTGGTTTGTAGTTTTTTGTTGCTGTCTGGTCATCATTTTATCTTGACAGGTTTATTCAGTTCCTTAAGTTCTTTGTCTAGTCTTGGGGATTAATTAGCTGTTGTTCTTGTGTGTTATATATTCTCTTTGTCACTTTGTTCTTCTTATTGTAATTTCTTGTTGATGGCTGAGTTCACTTTGAAGGATAATATTAGGGCCAGGGAAAGGCAATTGTGTAAAAAAGGAAAATGTGTAAAGTAGTATTGATAATAAATGTTAACAGAGCAACAATATGAGATCTGGGAGAATGGATAGTAGATTCATGTAAGTTGTGTAGAGTTATAGCAGTAAGTAGAGTACCTGTAATGAGATAGTTGACTAAATATGGGAGGAATGTAGTATGAATTATAAAGCCAGTGTTTTCATGAGCGAGGGAAAGAGAGAAGAAAGACAATAGTATCAAGAGTGGATAAAAGACAGAAAACAAAGCAAAGGTATTAGAAATTAAAATTTAGACAATTTGGGGACCAAAGAAAGGGAGGTGGAATATAGGAGAAACAGTAGATGATGGAGGATATCAAGATGTGGGGGAAAGGCGATAGTGAAGGTGGCCAAAATAAATTCACACAGAAACGAGGAAATGGAGGATGAGGAAACCCAGCAAACTGTGAGGTATTCCCTGCAGCACCTATTGTATAATTAAGATAAAATAAAATAAGAAGTTAAAGAGATAAAAGGAAAAAAGGGGGGAGTGGGTGAATAAAAACGAGGGAAACAAGCAAAAAAAGAAAAAGAAAAAAAAAACTAAATAAATGAAAAGGACCTTGGGGGATACAATGGGAGAAAAGACTAGGAGATAATGCAATATTAGCAACCAAGACAATAAAAAAAAAAAAAAGAAAAAAGAGAAAAAGGAAAGAAAAGAAAAGAAAAAAGACACAAACACGAGGTCTAGGAAAATCAAGGACGTCAGATGGCCCTCAGGGTGTGGTGGATTCAGAGATGGGATGTCTGTGATATTGCAGACTCAAGAGGTGTGATTCTCTGGGGTGTGGGCCACCAGGGTTTAGGGGACACAGATCTGGGAACCTCATATCCAGTTAACAGGGAGCCTGGCAGCACCTCAGTGGAACACAGCCTTCAGGGATCCCCGCATCTGGGTACCAGCCATATGGTGGGGGGTGGGGTCACATCCACAAAGTCTGACCTCTGTATCAGAAGCCCAAAATTCCCCCTCTCACAAGAGTCTCTTCTGTCGCTGTCTCACCAAGCTGACTTCAGGATACCTCCCACCCTGCAAGCCCCTGAAACAGCCTGCTAGGGGTGCCTCTGTATTGCAAACAATTTAAGGACCACCACAGATCAGCAGCCAGCCCTAGGGGACAGGGCTCTAGCTAGAAGCTCTGATCTCCATGTCAGAAACCCAAAATTCAATGCCTCACAAAAAACTTTTCCTTCTCTGTTTCACCAAATCGGCTTCCAGGAACCTCCCGCCCTGCAAACCCCTGAAACAGCCTGCTGTTGACTCCTCTCTATTGCAAACAATTTAAGGACCACCACAGATCAGCAGCCAGCCCTAGGGGGTGGGGCTCTAGCTGGAAGCTCTGATCTCTGTGTCAGAAGCGCAAAATTCCATGTCTCGCAAATAACTCCTCCGTCTCTGTCTCACCAAAGCAGTTTCCAAACACCTCCTCCCCTGCAAGCCCCCAAATAGCCCGCTCTGCACTTAGGAATTCCCCAGCACAGCAGAGCCTCCAGGAATCCCCACCACTGTGCCACCCACCCCAGGGGGAAGTGTTGTCCTGTGCACAGCCCCGATCTCTGTGAAAGAGACACTAAATTCTACCTTTTACATGAATCTTCTCTGTCCCCATCCCACCAAATCGATGTCCAGACACCTCCTGCCCTGCAAAACCCTGAGACAGCCTGCTCCAGAAAAATTTCCAATGCTGCCCAGCCACTTCTTTGCAGGAGAGACTATAAGGTGCACTCACTCAGACACCATCTTGCCCTGCCTCTGTTATCACCGTCTTAAACCCTGTCCCTTATTATAGTAAGTAACAAACAGCTGCTTGTTAGTTCCTAAAGAAATATGATGTGGAAACTACGGTTGAGGCTCTCACTTTATGAAGCTATGAGTTCCCTGGTCCCATCTTTATTTCCTCTCTTGTGTCTTTTTTGTTTTTATTTATTTTTTAATGTTACATTTAAAAATATGAAGTCTTTATTTCTGTCCTTTTATTTCTTCAGTTCTGCATCACCGTTCCTTCATACAAATCATTGCTGAGCTAGTCTCAGCAGTCCTTGTTTTCAGTTCTTCAGGGTGTATACCCAGCAGTGGAGTTGCTGAGCCATATGGCAAATCTATAGCTTGTATTTTGAGGAACTGCCAAACTGTCCCCCAGAGTGCCTGGAACTTTCTGCATTCCCACCAGTAGTGGATGAGAGTTCTGATTCCTACACATCCACTCCAACACTTGTAGCCCTCTGTATTTTTAATAGCTACCAGTCTAATTGGTGCAAGATGGTATCTTATTGTAGTTTTAATTTGCATTTCCCTAATAGATAGTGATTTTGAGCCTTTATTCATGCACTTTTTAGCCATTTGTAATTCCTCTTTGGAGAAGTGTCTGTTCAAATCTCTTGCTCATTCTTCAATGTGCTGTTTGTCTTTTTTGTTTTTGAAACATAGGATTTTTTAATGTATGTTGTATATTAAGCTTCTATCAGATATATGGTTACCAAATATTTTCTCCCATTGGATATGCTGTAATTTCAATTTCTTGATGAATTCCTTTGAGGTGCAAAAGGCTTTAGTTTTATCTAATTTTCTTTTGCTGCTCATGCTTTGGGTGTAAAGTTCATGAAGCTATCTCCTATTACAAGGTCCAGTAGATGCTTCCCTACATTGTCTTCCAAGGTCTTTATGGTCTTGCCTCTTACATTTAGACCTTTGATCCATCTTGAGTTGATTTTTATATAAGGTATGAGATGATAATCCTTTCTCATTCATTTGCATATAGTTATCCAATTGTCCAAGCACCATATGTTTAAGAGACAATTCTTTCCCAGTCAAGTGGACTTTGTGGCCTTCTCGAATATCAGGTGACTGTATTTGTGAGAATCTATATCAGAACTCTCAATTCAGTTCCACTTGTCAGTGTATTTATCCTTGTGCAATGCCATGCAGTTTTGACCACTATAGCTTCATAGTATATTTTAGACTCAGGTAGTGTGATTCCTCCAATTTCATTTTTCTTTTTCAATATGTCTTTGTCCATTTGGGGCCTCTTTCCCTTTCAAATAAATTTCATTGTTAGTTTTTCCAGGTCAGTAAAAAATACTGTGTTGATTTTTATTGGGATTGCAGGAAATCTGTAGTCCAGTTTTGATAGGATAGACATCTTAGTGATATTTCATCTTTCTATCCATGAACAAGGAATATTCTTCCATTTATTTAAGTCTTCTTTGACTTCTTTTACCAGTGTTGTGTAGTTTTTTATGTATAAGTCTTTTATATCTTTAGTTAAATTTATTCCTATGTATTTCATTTTTTAAATTTACTATTGTAAATGGTTTTTTTTTTTATTTCCTCCTCAGATTGCTTGTTATTGGTGTAGGGAAAAACTACTGATTTTTGTGCATTGATCTTATAACCTCAAATTTACTAAATGTATTTATAAGTTCTAGAAGCTTTATTGTAGATTTCTCAGGGCTTTCTATGAATAGGATCAGGTGATCTACAAATAGTGAAATTTTGACTTCTTCCAGTTGAGTTTAGATGCCTTTTATATCTGTTTCTTGTGTCAGTGCTCAAGCAAGTACTTCTAACGTAATGTTAAATAGGAGAGGTGATATTGGGCATCCTTGTCTCTTTCCTGATCTTAGAAGGAAGGGTTTTAATATTTCACCATTGTAAATGATGTTAGTTTTGAGTTTTTCATATATACCCTTGAACGTGCTCAGAAAGTTTCCTTCTATTCCTACTTTCTGTAGTGTTTTTTATCAGGAAAGGGTGCTGTATTTTGTCAAATACTTTTTCTGCATCTATAGATCAGATCATGTGATTTTTTTTATCTGTTTATATGGTCTATTACATTGATTGATTTTCTTATGTTGATCCATCCTTGCATACTACAGAAGAAACCCACTTGGTTATGATGTATAATTCATTTTATGTGTTTTAAATGCAATTAGCAAAGATTTTGTTTAGGATTTTAGCATCTATGTTTAATAGAGTGATTGGTTTGTATTTTTTCCTTTCATGTGTTTTCTTTGCTTGGCTTTGGTGTTAGTGTAATGTTGACATCATAGAATGAGTTAGGCAATTTCCCTTATATTTCTATTTATTGAAAGATCTTAAGCATAACTGGTGTTAGTTCTTTCCAGAGTGATTGGTAGAATTCATGTGTGAATTCATCTGGTGCAGGGCTCTTCTTAGTTGGGAGGTTTTCAATGGCTTTTATCTCTTTACATGTAATTGGTATGTAGAGTTCATCAATTTATTATTTCATCAATATAGGCTCCATATGTGTTTCTAGGAATTTGTCCATTTCCTTTAAATTGTTCTTCTTGTTGCCATTTAGTTTTTCAAAGTATCCTCTTATGATAGTCTTTATATCTGTGGGGTCAGTGGTGATACCCCTTTTTCATTTCTTATTTTGTGTTTTTTCATCTTCTCTCTTTTTTCTTTGTTGTCTAGCTAAGGTTTTGTGAGTTTTATTGAACTTCTCAAAAAACAGCTCTTTCTTTTGTTTGTTTTTTCAAGTACTTTCTCACATTCTATTTCATTTAGTTCTCTGATCTTTGTTAATTCTTTCTTTCTTCTTCCTTTGGGGTTAGTTTTGTTTCTGTTTTTTAAATAATTCCTTCAAGTGTGTGCAGTTAGGTCTTCTATTTTAACTTTATTCTTCTTTGATGTATGAATTCATGGCTATCAATTTCACTCTCAGTACAGCTTTTGCTGCATCCCATAGATTTTTGATAGTTGTCTTGCCATTTTCATTATTTTCAAGGTAATTACTGATTTTGTGTGAGATTTCCTCCATGACCCACTGTTTGTCAAAATCTGTGTTGCTTAACTTCCATATCCTGGTGCCTAATCTGGGTCTCTGGCCCTTGCAGATTTCCAGCATCACTCCCCTGTGGCCTGATAAATTATTTTTTATGATTTCAAACTTCGTGAATTCATTGAGACTTTCTTTGTGGCCTAGCATGTGGTCTTTCTTGTAGAATGCTTCATGTGCTCTTGCGAATTTATATGCTCCTGTATTTGGGTGAAGTCTTTGTTTCTTTATCAATTCTCTGTTGAGATGTTGTCTAATGGTGATAATGATGTATTAAAGTCCCCCACTATAATTGTAGAGGCATCTATTCCTCCACTTAGTTTTTCCAGTGTTTGCCTCATGTATTATGAGCCTCCCTGATTAGAAGCATAAATGTTTATTATTGTTCTTTCTTAATGAAATATTACCCCTTTTACTAAAATGCAGTGTCAATCTTTGTCTCTCAAAATAATTTTGCTTTCAAAGTCTATTTCTTCCAATACTAATATAGCTACACCTGTCTTTTCTTGGTTATTGTTTGCTTTTAAGATTGTTTTCCAGCCATTCACTTTCAACCTTCTTGAATCCCTGGGTCTAAGATGGGTTTTTTGTAGACAGTATATAGATGGGTCATATTTCCTTATCCTTTCTGCCTATTCTGTGTCTCTTGACAGGTGAGTTTAATCCATTAACATTCAGTGTTATTATTTTCAAGGAATTACTTACATTAGCCATATTTTCTTTGGATTTGTCTATGTCATAGGTTATTTATATTTCTCTTTTTGTCTTTCTAATTGTTCTTACACTGTTCTCCAACTCTCTCTCCTGTTTCTTTCTTACCTCCTGCATAACTCCCTTTAGTTTATCTTGAAGGGCAGATTTCTTATTAGCATAGTTGCTTAGTTTCTGTTTATCTCTGAATATTTTGAATTCTCTGTCATTTTTGAATTCCAGCATTCCTGGATAGATATTCTCAGTTGGAGTTTTTTTTTTTTTCTTTTAGTACCTTGACTGTGTCAGACCATTGCCTTCTTGCCTCCATGGTCTCAGATGAGAAATCAGCAAATTATCTTATTGAGCTTCCCTTGTATGTGGTATTTCTCTTTTCTCTTGCTGCCTTCAATATTTTCTCTTTGTCTTGAGTGTTGGATAAATTGACTAGTATGTCTTGAGCTAGGCCTCTTGGGATTTATAATGTTTGTGGTGCACTGCACTTCCTGGACATGTACTTCCATCTTCTTCAATAGGTATGAGAGGTTTTCAGCCATTATTTCCTCCAACACCCCTTCTCCCACTTTCTCTTCTCTTCTCCTTCTGAAATGCCCATCATATATATATTTGTGCATTTTGTGTTGTCATTCAAATCCCTAAATCTCTGCTGGATTTTTTCTATCTTTTTATCTATTAATTATATGCTCTGTTTTATTTCAAATGTACTGCCTTCCACATCACTAATTCTTTCCTCTGCTTCTTCAAATCTCCTGTTATTTGCTGATAGTGTATTTTTGATTTATTGAATGGTGCCATTCATCACCATCCCAGCCATTATCTTTTAGCATATATTCACATTTTTTTTCAGTATGCTCTCCAAGTGTTGTCTTAATATCATTAATCTCTTCTTTCACTTCTTTAAGTTTGTCCATGGTATTTGTTTGGTGAGCTTTGATTAGTTTTTCAATGTTTTGTTCCTCTTCCTAGTTTTTAATCTATTCATTGGACTGTGCCATGTCTTCCTTATTATTGGTTTGGTTTGTACTTTTTTGTTGCTGTCTGGTCATCAGTTTATCTTGGTGGGTTTATTCTGTTGGTTAGCTTCTCCCTCTAGTCTTGGGTTTTTTTTTTTAGGTGCTTTTTTGTTGGTGTGTTAATTTTTCTCTTTGACACATTGTTCTTTTTATTCTATTCCCTTTTTTTTTTTGTCTAACTTCCCTTGAAGGAAGAAGATTAGGGTCAGGGAAAGCAAAAGAGGTAAGAAAATTTAAAAAAAACATAAGACTAGTATTGTTAGTACATTTTAGCAGAACAATAAAAGACATAGGAGAATAAATATTAAACTCATGTAAGTAGTGTATAGTTATGTGAATAAGATATTGGAGTACCTACAATGAAATGGGAATCTGAATATGGAGAATATGGAATATGGAAAGTGTGAATTAAAAGGCTACCATGATCAGTAGAGAGGGAAAGAGAAAAGAAAGGAGGATAAAATGAAGAGTTAATAAAACAAAAGAGAATAGATGAGCTAGAAATAAAAAGTCAGAAAAATTGGGGTTAAACAAACAAAGGGAATGTAAGAGCAACAACAGAAGGTGGAATGTTGAAAGATGTAGGAAGGAAAAGAGGTAGCATTGGTATCCAAAGTCGGTACACACAGTAAAGAGGAATTTGAGGAGGAGGAAGCACAGCAAACAACAAACAAGCTAGCAGCACATAATTGAAAAATGGGGAAAAAAAGAAAGGAAAAAAGGGCAGGTTGATGAAGAGGAAGAAAAGAAAAGATAACAAGAATAAAAACACAAGCCCTCAAGCAAGGAGTCAACCAAACAATTAAAAAAAAAAAAAACTTCCCTCTTAAGTTCTTATTTTGGGAAAATAAGAGATTCAAGGGAAGCTAATACAAGGATAATATATCTATGTTTCCCCTGTCTAAAAGTATTAGTGAATATCCCAGTTCATCACTACTCTAACAGGTGCAGGGAACTGAACCAGAGACCTTGACATTCAAGGCTGAAACCCCTCCACTGAGCCAAACCCTCCTTCAGAGCCAACCCTGACCCTCAAAAGAAATCCCCTTTCAGAGGCAGGATAGAATATTTGCAATTGAATAAACTGATTAGGAATCTGTCCTTCCCCTTTTCTCCCTTTTCACTTCTGTCTCTCTCAGGCCAGCAGGAATCCCATGTGAGAGCTACCCTCCAAAATTCAAATGGGACCCTAGTAACCAAATTACCACAGAAAATAATGACTCTCAGTCTCTTTGAGAGAGAGCATCCACACCTTGCTGGAAACCATAAATATGCTCTTGGAAGCCTACCAACCACTTCCTACTATCCCCCTCCCTTAGGTGTGTTGTATAGGATTAGTTAATTGACTAATTCCACCTTCTCCCACACATAACCTTCAGAGGTTAGGTATATAGGGCTGCTTCAGCAGATTCACCTCTCCCCTCTTCTTGGTTTCTCCTCAAGCCAGCTGGTATGCTCTTCAAATCTCTAAAAGGGGGGTCCAGACAATTGAACCCATACTGGTAGCACTCCTCTCCACCCTTCACCAGAACCCTCCCACTCAAAGTTTTACTCTTCCAGCTATGTGACTGTTGTGGTTTGAGGAAATCCTCAGCTTCTTGCCCTGTGGGAGGAGCAGAAAACTGCAGTTTTACCTTGAGCTATCACTCTTCTTGTCATGCTCACACTCTCTCTGGATCGATGTCCAGCAGCCTCCTGCTTTGTGGGGTCCCAAAAAATCTTACTCAGGCAGGATTTTGTCCTCATTTCTCACTGTGTTTTGGTTTTGTTTTGTTTTTTTCTCTCTCTCTTTTTTTTTTTAATGTTACATTCACTGTGGTTTTAATTGTTGTTTTAGTTCCCTGGTTCCTAAATCAAATTTTATTCAGTGGGTTTGATTAAAGGAAGGAAATTTATTGATTCAATGTTTAGGACTAGAAGTTCCAAGTCAAGGCATCATCCTGAAAATGTTTCCTCTGAGAAGTCTGTGGAATTCTGGGGCAGTCTTCCAGCTGATACTCAGTCCCCAGAATTTCTGACATAGAAAGAACATTTCAGCCACTCCTGGCCTCTCCTTTAATCTCTGAGTTCCATTTACTTTCAGCTTTGGCTGCTTCCTCTTACCTTCTCCATCTGTGCCTATATTTAAATTTTCTTATAAACACTCCGGTAATAGGAGTAGGACCCATCAATTTGGCCACACTTTAACTAAAGTAATTTCTTCAAAAGTCCTATTTATAATGCCTTCACACCCACAGGAATATATGAGATTAAGAACATATTTTTCTTTGATTCATAGCTCCAAGTCCCCACACTTCCATATCTATAATGGAAAATGAGTTTGATTATCTTTCTATGGATTCATTTGCTATCTGCATATCTTTCAGTTTGTGTCCAGTCTTTGAATTTTTACCTATTTAATAATTTATTTTTTTATATTTCTTACTGCTATGTTTACAGGATTTTTTTCAGAATGAAATTTTACTTCACATTAATAGAAACTTTGAAAAAGATTTTCCCCACACTACAGCAAAACTTTTCAATGGGATAAGATATCTTACTGTAAATAGCATATTGCTGATTTGTATAACTGGATATAACCATTTATATTCCTCAAAGTAAAGGATAAAGCATTTGTAAATGATTGTTTTAAATTTTTAAATTCAGATATAAACATTTGGCTTAGTTATTACCATTCTATATTGTATACTGCCAAATCATTTTCATGATCAATTAATGCCGATTTATAAAGATGCTCACCCCCATTTTTTGATCAGTTGGCATACAGCCCAAACCTTAACAGTTCAAAAATACCAAGCACACATTTCCTTTACATATTAAACCATGTGGTAATTATACAGTATATATACCAAAATCTGACTAAGCTTTATTACCCAGAAACTTGTTTTCAAGTAATTTTTTACCAGTAATCTGAAAATTTTGACTATATAAAATAAAATGATTGCTATTTTTGTGTTTGCACAAAAAATAATTAAAAATCATTTGAAGAAGAGTGGTTGTAGCTCAGTGGTTGTGCACCTGCTCTGCATATACAAGGTCCCAACTTTCAATCACCATTACCTCTTAAAGTAGTCATTTGAATGCAGTCAATATTTCAAAGAAATTCTTTGGGCTTATAAAAATAAAGCAAAATTTTCTGATGGATCTAATTTTCCACAGTAGTTGTTTTCAAAGAGGTATAAAATAAGTAAACAAATATGCTAAAAGGGTAATCAACATAGTCCAGATCATTAGAAATTAAAATTTTTAATATCAAGTCAATTATTTCAGAACATACTAGAGTATGATCTAGTTATCCTTCCAGTTGATTATATAAAATTAAATCACAGGATTATTCCTGTTACTAAAGTAAAGATTCTCAATAACTGAAAAAGTCTAAATTTGGACTAGGATACAGTTGAAGAAATAAGTAGCACATTAATTTTAAGTCATGTCTTATTTCATTATATGTATAAATTATAAATAAGAAATTTCTGTGATTCATAATGCTAAATATTACAGCATTTATTAATATCAGATGTCTGTGCAGGGAAGCAATATTTGGTCTCCAATGAAGGATAATGAAGGAAGAACTTGTCTTTTCTAGAGAGAAGAAAAGAATATTAAATGGAAAAACAGTAAATAAAAAAGACTGGTCTCTAAAATAAAAGGATCTTTATTTGATGCAATAACAATACTCTTCCACTAGCACTTAAATTTATTATTCCTATTATTAGGCAATATATACCAACTCATTCTTATTTTTTATTGCAATCATATATATAAGAACATATATATTAAAATATGACAATTGTGGAGTGACTAGGCAATTTTGGAATAAATTCATGGTCTAAATCATAGTATATTTTAATCATTTATATCTTAGCTGCTCATTTATGCCTCAACAAATTTTCATTAAACATACAAAAAATTTTCAAATGATGTAATAAAAAATCTGATTGCAGTATCTTTTTTATTTTTCTGAATTACATTTGAGATGAAGAAAGCTATTTTACCTATTTTAATACTAGTATTCTCTAGAATCATATACAGATCTATGTAGAGATACCTGAAAGAACATACATTTCCCATGAGGAGACATTATTTAATCTGTGTCCTTGGTATGTATTTGTCAAACATTCTAACACTGACAACAAGAAGTTTCAGGGTTGGGAATGTCTAAAGGTTTCTCCTCTACCACAATGATGCTGGTGTACTTCTACACAAGGCCTCAGTGATGTCAATCAACTGATGATGGGACTCTATCTATGCATTGCCTGATAGCCATCATTTTCTGGTGACATGAACTGTGCATTATGCCCTCATAGTTTCCGGAGCTTACACTAGCTTGATTTACCTATGTGTTTAGCCTTTCATCAGTAAGAGAACCAAACATTAGGTGAACTAAAGAGACACAAACTCCATGGCACTGGAGAATAGCAATATCTTTATTAAGACTCTATGTAAATGGACCCTGACGTGGAAGCCAGCAACTGAATACAACCACACCTGCCAATTTCTGCTGTGTGCTAGGAGCAGTATATATAAGTAAAGTTCCTCCCTGAGGTAATAATCCCAAAATAATCCTCTTACAAGGAATTCCATTCTTCACCATTTTGTCTGCCAAAGTTTTGATATTTTCTGCTGCCTGTTAGAATCCAGTTTCTTCCTCCTGTGAATTGGGTGAAAGTCCAATAACATCAAACCAAGAATGTAAACTCATGTTCATATTGAACGTAAGAGGCATAACCGTGCATGCGAGCAGATATATTTGATATGTGAACTTCTGATACCTGCAGACTTCTGCTCATCCATGCCCTGTAGCTCCCAATTTGTGAAGAAAAATCACCGCTGTGATGGCCTTGCAGCGGCGAGCACGATAACGGACAGCGGGGTTGACTTGTTGCCACACGGCTAGACAGCTGTGCATGCCTAGCAGAAGGCGAAATGTGGCAGGCACAGGTCACACTGCAGGTTCTTTTTATAATCAGATTTTAAGTAATATGGTGGGTATGGGATTTGCTAATATAGGTTCTTGCCTATAATTACACTCATCAATTTCATGAATGTCTTAGAGAGAAACAAATGTTTACATTTGGTGAATTTTTCACTTTTTTCTTTTATTAATACTGTTTCTTCAACCACACGTTTTTTTTCATGATTTTTTTTTTTTGAATTTCAATGGCATAATGTTGCAAACTTCCCAAACACATTGATTTTCATCTTATCCCTCGTGGTTTCTGCTCACTTATTTGACTCTGTTAGAATAATAGTGGGGTTTTTTCTTCCTTTATTTTATAGTTTGACAATTTTTTTTCATGTTAAGATTTTCCTAAAAATTTGGGCACTTTTGTTTTTTGAACAAGCTTGATATTGAGATTTCAGAGATATGGTTTGCTGTAGTGTTTTTGTGTTTTTAGTTTTTTGTTTGTTTGTTTGTTTTTTGCCAGATTGCTCATCTGAGTCAATAAGGTTGTTCTTTGGTGTAAAAATGAGGTGTGTTCTTTCTCAGGTGTCAGAGTTCTTATCATCTTACCTTTGGATACACAGGGGATATATTTATTTCTCCTGGACCCCGAATTTAAAACTACAACTCACATAAGAAAGACCTGACATTTCAGCTTTGCACCACTACTGTCAGATACTCCAAGATTAGAAAACATTTACATTTTTTGTTATGATTTCAATATCTTATTTTTACTTTTGCAACTTTTAGAGTGTTTCTCCTTCTCCAATATATAGAACATTAATATTTGCACATCTGCAGTTATTCATATTTTCTTATCTAATGATGCTTTTCCATATTTATATCCAACAATTTAATAAAAAACATATATTGTGTATATTTGCATTCTGTACTTCGAGGGATAAGAGTTCAGATAACAGGCTGTACTGTATGGATAATCTTATCAGGTTGAATCTTTATAAAAAAGAATACAGTGTTTTGCTTGTAAGAACATAAAGGTAATGGTTCTCTGTAGGGAAGGAAATGGAATCCTAGGGCTGGAAGCTGCTGGATGGAAATAGGAAACCCTAGAGAATAACAGGAAGTGCCATATGCATTAAACTCTAGTTTTATGCAGAGGTGTGGGCACAGCAGAAAACCAGCCTTGGTTCTTGTACAGAAGGTCCCTGAGGTTGTGCCTCTGTGCTTACCGTGCACAATAATATGTGGCTGTGTCTACAGGGTCCATGTTGGTCATTTTTAGGAAAACCTGATTATTGGGTGTGTCCTTAGAGATTGTGAGCCGGTTCTTCAGAGATGGAGCATAAACTTTATCATCATCCCACCATATGTTTGCAAGCCACTCCAGTGCCTTCCCTGGGGGCTGACGGATCCAGGCAACACCCATTCCAGAAGTGCTGAGTGAGAACCCAGAGAAGGTGCAGGTCAGTGAAAGGGTCTGTGTGGGTTTCACCATATCAGGGCCAGACTCCTTCAGTGTGACCTGTGAATATGTCCCTGTGGAGAAAGCAGAAGGAGAATGAGAAGGTGGTTCAGCATGAGAAGAGTCCTTCATCCATGTAGGATTCCCTGACCAGAGCACTCACAGGAAGGGACAGTCAGGAGTAAGAGAATGGTGAAAAGCCTGTCCATGGTGGCACTCAGGAGTCACAGGCACAGGTCCAATGCTCAGCTTTTCAACTTCAACCCACGAGAAGGAGGAGCTAGGGGAGATTTGCATTCCCCCTATATAGTCCAGACCCATAAGGGCTCAGATTACAGAACACAGTAAGGAACCAAGCCTCTGGTGGAAGGCAATTGAACCCTTAGTTCTGGGCCTCCATGTCCTGACTCCAATGGTTGGCACTACATTCATTTCAGACCTAGGATTCTTGATACCTGAATTCTTGGGATGTTCCTGTGGATTGGACTGGCCAAGCTTGTGAAACTCCAATTCCAACAGAGAGCATCCTCTAATTGGATGCTCTTCCCAAATATTCTATCCCTTTTCATTCCTTTCATAGAGGTGTGTGGCTAGAGAACAAGACATACAAGTCTTACTCCTGCTTTCAGAGACAGGAAAGTGTGTTCTTGTGTTTTATCTTTCAGTTTTTATGCTAATAAAGTTTATATGATCTAAAATATTCTCTTTTAAACACAGTCATATATATGATTCAGAGCTGTTAATTACACTCACAATGAATTGCTATCATCACCACCACTCATTTCAAAATTGGATGGTGTATATAATTCAAAATAGAAATTTTGCACAAATTAAGGAATAACTATCTATTCTTTACCTCCAACCCAGTCCCTGGGAACATATATTCTATATTTAAATTCTATGAACTTACTAATACTCATCATTTCCTATCAGTGATATCATACAAAATTTCTCCCTTTGGGTCTGACTTATTTCACTAAAGATAATTTCTTCAAGTTTTAATCATGTTGTGGAAAGTTAGGCAATGTTCCATCACATTCACTGTTTTGGAAGTGTTCGCATAGGACTGGTATTAATTACTTTTTAAATGATTAGTGTAATTCATCCATGAAGCCTCAGATTTTCTTTTTTATGTGTTTTGTGGTGACTAATCAATCTGTAGCTATGTAATTTGTTTATTGAGACTTTCTTTTACTTCTAAAGCCAGTATACTGTTTTCAGGTGTTCCTAGGAATTTGCCCACTTCATCTAAGTTGTCTAATTTATCATAAATTTTCCAGGTATACCTTTATGATCTTTTCTAAGAACTGTGATCTGTAGCAGTGCCTGGAACTTTCTTGAGAGGAAAAATGTACAATATTTTATAAAGTTTGAACTATTTTATTATCACCACTATATTCAAATGTGTATATTTATGTAAAATTATGTGTAACTACATGTGAAATTAGAGAACAATGTAAAATCTGCTTTCAATTTATACCTGCAGGTATAATCACTACATAGGAAACAGTTTGTTGCAATATTTTGTTTAAAAGAGTCCTTTAGGGGAAACAGGTGTGGCTCAAGCAGTTGGGCTCCTGTCTATTATATGTCAGGTCCAGGGTTTGATACCCAGGGCCTCCCAGCTCATGTGGTGAGCTGGCCCATGCAGAGTGCTGCACAACTCAAGGAGTTCCATCCACACAGAAGTGCCACCCAGCACAGGAGTGCCACCCCATGCTAGGAGTGCCACCCAGTGCAGGAGTGCCAACTTGCCCAGGAGTGTTACACACACAGAGAACTGATCAGGCTAGATGACACACAAAAAAAGATGCAGAGGAGAGACAATAAGAGATGCAATGAACTAGGGAGCTGAGGTGGCACAATGGAATGATCACCTCTCTCCCACTCTGGAATGTCCCAGGATAGGTTCCCGGAAAGATTCCCTTAATGAGATTTTATATAAATATATAAATACAGGCTTTCATTTTTGGGAGATATTTTGTAAATATGTGTAGCCTCTCTGACCATCATGATCACCCATAATTCTTACTGAATGTTCAGGTCAGAAGTGGTTGAAAGGGTTTGTGGGCTGGTCCACAGAATAGAGGTTCTGCAGGTAAATCTTACCCACAGTGTGACTTAAGAACTGATGACATAGAAAAAGTCCTGGAAGATGAAGTTCAGTGTTGCCTATTCACTCAATGTCAAATGCCTGATTGGTTTTGCTAAGACTCTTTCATGTAGGGTCCCAGGGCTATTCCAAAGGTCAAGTCTGGTCAGAGTCCCTCCCTTTATTTTTATTTTATTTTATTTTTTAAAAAATATTACATTCAAAAAATATGAAGTGCCATTCAAACCCACCGCCCCCACCCCCCAGTCCCCCCACAGCAACACTCTCTCCCATCATCATGACACATCCATTGCATTTGGTAAGTACATCTCTGGGCATTGCTGCACTTCATGGTCAATGGTCCACATCATAGCCCATACTCTCCCACGTTCCATCCAGTGGGCTCTGGGGGGAATCTACAATGTCCCGTAATTGTCCATGAAGCACCACCCAGGACAACTCCAAGTCCCGAAAACGCCTCCACATCTCATCTCTTCCTCCCATTCCCCGCACCCAGCAGCCACCATGGCCACTTTTCCCACACCAATGCCACATTTCCTCTGTGGACATTGGATTGGTTGTGTCCATTGCACTTCTATGTCAAGAGGGGGCTTAGATTCCACATGGATAATGGAGGCAATCCTCCTGCTTTCAGTTGTAGGCACTCTAGGCTCCATGGTGTGGTGGTTGAAATTCTTCAACTCCATGTTAGCTGAGTGGGGTAAGTCCAATAAATCAGAGTGTAGGAGTTGAAGTCTGTTGAGGCTCAGGGCGTGGCTATCATATTGTCAGTCCAGAGATTCAAATCCCCTAGATACATCTTAAACCCCAGCACCAACTACAATTCCAGTAAAGGAGCATGAAAGTCTTGTGAAAAGAGATCCCATCTGAATCCAGTTCCATCACGCAGAAACACCAGCTCCAAAGAAGGGCCAACTGACATGGCAGTGAACCCCATCTGCCATGACCATAGAACCCGTGGGTCTCTTTATCCCTCAAAAGAACCAATACCTGGGGTTGTATCTACTTTATCTGTCTCTGAGACTCTGCTCAGGTGTGCATAAGGGCAATCCTTCTGACAACCTCCAGACTCTTTTTTAGAGACTCATAGCCATATAAAGTCATTTCTCAGAGTCCCTACCTTTAGAGTGCTGATCTGGCAGCTTTTCTAATAATCACTGGGGATCCCAGAAAATATGGGATGTGTCTCATCTGTCTTGAGGTTGATCAATACAGCCACCAGGGAAGCAGAATTGGCTCACAGATTGAGTGTTCGCCTATCACATGGGAGGTCCAGAGTTCAAACCCAGGGCCTCCTGACACATATGATGAGCTGGCCCACATGCAGTACTGGTGTGTACAAGGAGTGCTGTGCCATGCAGTGGTGTTCCCCTAAGGGAGCCCCATGCACAAGGAGTGCACCTCTAAGGAGAGCAACCCAGCATGAAGAAAAGTACAGCCTGCCCAGGAGTGGTGCAGCACACACAGAGAGCTGATGCAGCAAGATGACACAACAAAAAAGAAACACAGATTCCTGATGCCATTGATGAGATTACAAGCGGACACAGAACAATACACAGTGAATGGACTCAGCAGACAACTGGGGAGGTAGGGAAGGGGAGAGAAATAAATAATAAAAAGTCTTAAAAAAAATACAGCCACCTGAAGATGGACCTGCCTCATCCCTCCTTATATCACAATTAGAAAAGTGTAGGTACATTGAGTTAGCAAAGACTCATGAGGGGACTGTGTGATGAACTGTGACACCCATGGAACTTAGTCAAAGTTTACTCATACATTTGCACACTCAAGATGAGTTGTTTCTCAATAAAAATAGTTGAAAATCCATTGGGGAGATGACATCAATTTAGAACTTAGAATTTCCAGTCATTCTTTTCCAGCATCTGAGTATTTGTTGGCAAGTGAGGAACTATTACGAAGAATTATATTGTCCTGCCCTTTCATAAAATCATGTGTTTAGAAATAGGATAAAAGACACAAATCAGCAATCACATATCCATATGCACCAAGGTACACACAAACACAGATACGAACAGACACTAATGCCCATAAAATTACATATGATCACTACCATAAGCACTAACAAAATCACACACAAGCCCCCAGTCAGACACACACATTTTCAAACACAGCCTAACACATATGGTAAGTTTCATACTGATATACCCAAATTAACACATTTATTACTTGCTCACACAGTAATAAACACAGGTGCACACACTGACATACACACTAGCACCCACAGAGAAACAGACATATCTATCCACACACATTGACACAGGGAATTGTACATGCAATAGCATGCATGATCTACACACTAACATAAACTATGACACATACTTAGATTAAGGTCTGCAACCATGTTTGTATGTATTAGAAAGAGATGTTCTAGTGGAAAAATGGTTTCTCATTAAGAAGAGGAAATACTAGCCTAATTTAAGAAGCTCCTATTCAAACTCTGCACTGGTTCACGGGATAGTCTTCAGTGATTCATAGATCTTTAGCTCCACCTGCTGGTCAGTGCCATTCTGCCATCTGCAGTGAAACTTGTGCCTGGGATCCCATTGCCGTTATCTCAGTGATTCTTAACACAATGATACATGGCTCTTTCCAAGGCAGTCATGGAGCTCAAATGAAAGAGTAACTAGTTCTTGGGATATCTCTGGAATGGATATTCTGTTCTCATAGAAAGGGTTGGAGTATGCAGTATAACTGACAAAAATGCATCTCATCCACTGAGATGCTATTCCGGGGACTGAAGGATTCAGTCTCAGCAGGAAATAAGGGCTATGATAAAGAATCTACCAAAAGTTTAGGTGAATAAATGGATCTTTGAGGGTTTAACTTTGCATGGACTAGACATGCAAAGTATCTCAGTACCTGAGATAGCAGAGTTGAGGACAAGGTTAACCACAGTGTGTTGAACCCTCACTATTCATCTCATTGCCTACCAATCCCTAAGACCCTTACAGGACATTATTGCCATCAAGAAAAGTAAGAACCCTAAATTTTCCAAGTCCATGAAATGATCTTGTCACTGAGCAGACACCCAGTAAATAAAGAAGAACAAGTTTTCCCATTCTGGTTTTGTGCTTACCCTGGAAGCATGGTTTCTCATCTGCATGTGGGAGAGCCCTTTCTTCTAAGCCATGGGATAGTTCAGTAAGGGGATTCTTTCACATGGGCTTACAGGAGCATCTTCCTGTGATTTCTGTCCACTGGACTAATAGTGCATATGTTTATAAAGGAGATTTATTTTGAGGAAGTTGCATAAGTGATTGTGTTGGCAAAATTACATTGCATAGAATAGGCTGAATTTTGTAAGGGAGAGGAATTCAGGCAAGAGAAATGTTGAAGTCTGGATTCCAGAATCCTTAGGGAAGCCAGCAGGCTAAAAGTTTGGACCTGAGGCAGAATTTCCTCTTCTTCTAGAAACCATTATCTGTTAGTATTTTCCTCATGAATTTCAACTCACTGAGTGAGATCTACTCAAATAATTAAGGGTAATCTTCTTAACTTAAAATCAACTGTTTTTTACTTTAACTAAAAATCAACTTCTACAATACAGCATCACAGCAACACCTAGGCCAGTGTTTGAAGAAACAACTGAGTATCAAATCATAGGCAAATTGACACCTAATATTAACATTCTCAGTCTGACAGTTGTCAATTCTGAGCCCATAAGCATCTACTTAAAACATACTTAACCTCCAAATAAGAAAATAACAAAATCAAACTTCTTTTTAACATGAGTCAACTCTTCTGTGTACACCTACCAATGTACTCACACTTTCCCCAGAAGAGGATCCAACTACTTTGTGATAACTGTAATTATCCATGATGTGTCTTTTAACTAAAATTCTGTGATGAAAACTTAATACAACTTATGCTATATAATGTGGAAAAGGAAGTCAAGAAAATAAAAATATAATGCATGCAAATATATACATTTAAATGAAGAACTATACATAATTGTATTGCTCATTTTTATGATTTATCATAAGCTTTTAACCTGGTATTTATCACTACCATCTCTCAATAACAATTCCATAACCCTTTCGCCCTCAGGAAGTTCCTGAGATTACTGCTGTTATTGTTTTCTGGAGTGACCTAAATCACCATTCCATAATGGGATGTAATATTAATAGTTATCTTTAATGGGTTGTTGTAGCTTTCCATTGACTTTATTCACAAAGCATTCTAGTACTAAGAAGTGTCCTATATGATCTGAAATCAAGCCATTCTGTTACTTGCCTCCATTGTTTAGTAGCAGTCTAATTTTCCCCTTGGTAATCTGCATCAATCACCTTAAGTAATAGCATAACTCTCTTCTTTGATGTTGATTCAGAAGCATGAGGAGCCGAAAGTGTCTGGGTAGCAATCTTAACAGTTTAACAGTCATTCTGTGTCTCTTCTTTGAAGCATCCCTGCTCTGGAAATAAGAACACCAGACCAGAAGAGCCTAAGTCACAGGGATGTGACCAAATATTTTGGAATTGGATCATCAGTGGTAATTATGAGCAGTGCCACTCATATTTTCAAATTTCAATTCAAGTACCCACAAACCCTTTCTCTGGGAGAAAAATAACCATATATTGGGTGCTGATTTAGAGAATATATAGAATGGAAGACCTGCAAAGTGTTTTAACCAAAAGACACTGTAATTGAGTCACCAAAAGTCCATGCTATTGACCTAACATTCTAGTTGCTTCAGGATTACAGAGAAAATGGTAGAACCAGTAAATTCCATGACCATGGGTCCACGGCAGCACTTTGTTATGAAGTGAATCCCTTGATCAGAAGTAATATTTAAGGAACTCCATAATTGTGTATAAGGCATTAAATTAGTACACGGGTGATAGATTTCACAGAAGCATTGCTTGTAGGGAGGCAAAATCATGTCTGTTGGAGAAAAGCGGCACTTATGGAACACAGAGACTGATATGAGCACAGGTAGAGAAAGAATTTATTGGGAAGTTCCTCCAATAGAGGGGCTCTGAAGAAAAGACTTTAGCCCCCCCACCAGTATGGTGGGGGTCTGAAGAGAGACTTCAGCCCACTCCTGGAAGAGGTGGACTTGAATTTATACAGAACTTTCCTAGGCAAGGAAATGAGCATTGGTGGGAGGGGTATGAGGGTCCAAGTGAGGGGCAGGAACAAATAGGAAGCCCTAGAAGTGAAAACATTCCCTGATAGTGACTAGAAGAAAATGGATTAGGGAGTTATGGTTTCTTGGAATGCTGCAGGAGCAGATGTTTCTTTGATCTGCAGGGATTTTATCTCCTGTATGCAGGTAGGGAAGGTGTCCATTTCCCGTTACTTCTGTCTCTATGTAGTTTCTTTGTTTAACCTGTGGGGAAGTGCCATGCCCTTGGACACATAGGCTTATGGGGGATGGGGTTGGCCTTTCCCCAGTGTGTATCAGGGAAAACTGAACTACAGCTTGTTAGTTATTGTAAGCCTCTAACAATGTCCCGATTAGTGTCTATTCAAATCAGAAGAAAACACTTCCCCTTGCATGATTTAAATTTCTCAGTGTCATCAACTTGACCCTGGACTGACGAGCTCATTGATATGTGCAGTATGAGGACTGTCAGTTGGCCCCTGAGTCTGGCATTTTGGGCACCCAAAAGTGGCTGTGGCTAGGTCAACCTTTGTGAGGGGAAGTTCATGTTGCTCAGCCCATGCACATCCTCCATTACTGACACTTGCCAGAAGATTTGTGAGATGACTGGGGAATGAAATGAGTTGTCATGGAAAGAGGCTGACTGGACTTAATAGTTCAGTGGAAGAGTCACTCTATTCTTTTCATTTTAAAATTCCTTCCCTAATGAGATCACTCTTAGGAAAGCATTAACTTGGGGCACTAATATCTTGATTTTGCCCCCACTTAGTAACGCCTATTTACATTATTCACTCACAGATCTCATTGTCACCAAATTTCCAACAGAGTTCCTTCCATGTACCTAAGTATACAGCCAAACCATTCATCACAGCACATGAATGCCCATTCAAATGCAACTCTGGCCATAACTCCCTTCAAGCAACAGGAAGATGAAAATGAATTTCTCCCTGTGGTGAGAATTACCGTTTATACCTTCTTTCAAGGATGTGCCAGAAAAGGGCTGTAGTGTTTAGTTTTCTACATTCAAGTAACGCTTGCATACAAACAGAGCTGTTTGAAATCTAGTTTCAGTATTCTATTTTGTAGTAATAACCAGTTCATGATGAGCAACTCATTAAGCACGGTATCATGGAAGTGTACCACTAAGAATTTCTATTCTGTTAAGACGCAGTAGCAATGAAAAATCTATTTCCCAAAAGGAAGGCAGACCATTGTTCCACAATCATAAGCACCTGCCCTGTGACTCACTTAAACAGGACGTCCAAAGGCTCCAAAGAGCATCTCTATATTGCACTGGCTCTTCTACCCTATTGATTTGATAGATCCCGTGGGTTAGTGGAATAGCAGCTTGCATAAAGCCTATATATTTGGAAGAGACTTCACTTGTTTGGGTCTCCACTCAAAACAAGCAGAATTTTCAGTAACTCTGCAGAAGAACCAGAGGAACAAATTCAAATATGGATTACATTGTTTCCCAAGTCCAAAGTGTTCCACTTGGATTTCTGTCTCTGTTTTGGATTTTGACTTGCCAAGTCCATCAGTTTATGCTTCACTTTAGAAGAGATATCTTTACAAGTTTCATAACACAGGATGTCTAGAAATTCTACATAGGTGGGTGGTCACTGAATTTTGTCCAATTCACTTGAATTCCTCTAATATACAAATGTCTGGCCAATTAGTATAGATATAATTGTTTCTTCTTGCTCACTGGGTCTGATCAGCATAGTGTGATCAGTGTATTGAAACACTAGGCTGCCTTCTGGAATAGAACGGCATTCAAGGTACCAAGGGATTAGATTAGGAGAGAGAGAGCTGGAAAGCTGATACATGCAAAAGTTGGAAAATGAAGGTGTATTGCTGGTCTTACCACCTGAAAGAAAACTGTATTCCATTGTCTTTCATTGTAGGTATTAAGGAAACGAAGAGATCAATACCTGTATACCTGGTATCATGTAATGTGTTCAATTGCTCAAACAATGACAATACATCTGGATTAGCAGCTAGAGTAGGAATCAACACCTGGATAAGTTCATAATAATCTAATGCATCCTCAATGACACATTTCCTTTCTACACAGGCTAAATAAGTTAGATGAATATAGATTTGGTGGGAAAAACTGCCCCTGAATACTTCCAGTCCTTGATGTGGATATGAATGTTCATTTTACCTAAAGTCAAATGAATGTTTATTGTAATGATTTATACAAAATACCTCTATAGCAACACTTGACCATTGTTTGACCAAAGCACTGGGCACCACTTAAAGTTACCTATTGGGAATCTCCCTGTTTTTCAAATGTGGCCTCTCTCTAAGCTAAAATCAGCCTATAAAGGCAATAATTTACCCCCAGCATGGGATTTAATTCCTGGGTATGAGCCTCCCTGGCACTGACTGGTTGCTACCAAGTGCCAACATAAATGAAACTGGGAAAAAAAGATCTTGACCACAAGGGGGGAAAGTAAAGTCAAATGAGTTTATAGGGGTGAGACCTCAAAAAGAGTCAGGAGGGGTTCCTGAGAATATGGAGACATCCAGACACTGCAGTCAGGGCAGATAGCTCAGGACTTTGGTCCCTTGCCAGTGGGCCATATTTTGGCATTTATGCTCCCCAGTGTGACAGAGTTGGACTCAGCTGTGATTTCCCTACACATGGCTATTCTGTCCTTCTATTTGAACCTATAATTAGTACTAGAGTTGGTAAGTGTACATCCAAAAGACTTAAATCTTGGGGCTGTCCATATGCCAGCGTGGCTCTGAATCTCAACAGAGTAGCAACACCTACTCTCCAGTTCACTGGAATCACCAAGGACAACTAACAAGGTGATGATGGACAAAACAACATACCAATGAACCAAGAGTGTCTATAACTACAAGCAAGAGAATCCTATCCATTGGCCATAAGTGATTGAAGATCCCCCTTAATTAAAATTGGAGTGAGCACCACCATCCCATAGTCCTCAGGATTGTAGAATGAGCTATGGATGGACTAAAGTAGATGTACTGGTATTCTTTAATAGACTTACTGTGATTCTAGCATTGGCAGAAAGATCACTGATGTGGAAGCAGTGTCCACTGTAGATTCTGGGGGCAGGGAGAGGGAAAAACAGGTGTAATATGGGGCATTTGGGAGACCCCAACAATGAAATTACAATGACAGATGCAGGCAATGATGTATCCTGCCATAGTCTACAGAGTTGAGTGGGAGAAACTAAGCTTAAATGTAACCTATAATCCATGCTTATTGGCATTGCTCCAAAATGTGTTTATCAATTTGCAGTGAATGTACCACACTAAGGAAAGATTTTGCCATTGTGGGAAAACACAGGAAGTGTGGTGAGTGGGACATATGGGAATCTGAAATATATTATATGTAACATTTATGTAATCTAATTATTTAAATTATTTTTAAATATTATTAAAGATATTTAATTTTGTTATATGAAAGATAAAGACATGGGCACAATAAGCTTGCCAAGCTGATGTAAAATTAATCTTCACCACATGTTTAATTATACTATATTAATATACATTAAATAAAAATGTAAAATTATATGGATATAAAATGATATGGATATTTTTAAACACCTGCTTCTTCTCCTTAAGAATTCCTTGTCTCAAATTCAGTGAGATATCAGAATATTGTGTTCTTTTACTTTTGTTTGCAGCATAATGTGGGTCTTATAGAATGCATTGGGAAGTGTATATTTCACTTTTATTTTTTGGAACAATTTGTGAAATATTGTAATTAATTCCTTTTTGAAAAATAGGTAGATTATAATATGATGCTATATTGATCTTGGCATTTATTTGTGAGTAGTTAAGGATATTGGTTTATTCACTCATTTATGATATGTATATACAGATTATTTATTTCTTTGAGGTCCATTTTCATCATTTTGGGTATTTTGATTTTTTTCATTGCATCTAAGGTCTATTTTTTAAAATGTTTTTTCAAGCTATTTCTTATCATCATTATTTAACATTTGCAGGAATTATACCCTCTTCTTAGTAATTATAATAATTCTGGGAAATCTACCATTTCCAATCTAAAATTGAAAATGTATAGTGATTCATTTTTTAAAATTTTCAATTATTATTCACTTCATTTCCAGAGTTTTCATTTGACTCTTTTAAAACTTTCTATCCCTTTATTAATAGCAATCATTTGGTACAATTTTGCCATTTATTTCCTTTGCTTCTTTAATCATGCTTTCCCTTATTATTGTGGAAACTTGTTTGTGTTTTTTTAAAACATTTTTATTATATTTTTTTAAGAATACATAAATTACAAAAAATATTACATTAAAAAATATGAGAGGTTCCCACAAACATCACACCCCAACCTCCAATCCTCCATCAACAGCCTTTCATTATTGTAGCACATTCATTGAATTTGGTTAATACATTTTGGAGCCTTGCTGCACCACATGGATTATAGTTTACATTTAGTTTTCACTCCCCCTCAGTACATTCATTGGGTGATGGCAGGATATATAATGTCCAGCATCTGTCCATGCAATATCATTTAGGACCATTCCAAATCCCCAAAATGCCCCCATATCACATCTCTTCTTCCTCTCCCTGATCTCAGTAACTACCATGGCCACTTTCTCCACATCAGTGCTACAGTTTCTTTGATTACTAGTCACAATAGTTCTATAATAGAATACCAGTAAGTCCACTCTAATCCATATTTTATTCCTCCATTCTGTGGACCCTGGGATGGTGATGTAACCTCCACCTCTATATAGGGAGGGGGCTTAAATCCCACAGAGATGATGGATGTGATTCTCCTGCTTGCAGTTGTAGGCATTCAAGATTCCCTGGTGTGGTGGTTGATGATCTTCAATTCCCAGTCAGCTTACCTGGGTAAGCCCAATGAACCTGAGAGTAGGAGCTACAACTCTGTTACTCTGTTGAGTTTCAGGGCACAGCTGGCACATGGCCAGTCCAGAGATTCATGTCCCCTGGATTTACTCCAACCACAGGTTCAATAAAAGTGACAAGAGGCAAGGGTAGAAAGGTCACATCTGAGTCCAAATCCATCACACTCAGGAACACAAATTCCAAAGTAGGGCCCACTAACAAGGCACTGAACTCCAGAACCAACTGCCATGACCGTAGAATCTGTGTGTCTCCATAGCCCTCAGGAGCACAAGTACCTATGATTGTATCTACTTTAGCTATCTCTGGGATCCTGCTGAGGTATACATAAGCACAAAGCCTCTGATAATCTCCCAACTCTTTTTTGAATACTCTTACCCATAAAAATACATTTGTCTTCACCATTTCCCCCTTTAATTCAAGGTCTTTTTCTAGTTTCATCAACAGTTAGTGATTGGTAGTAATCCCTCGGTGCCAGGGAGGCTCATCCCTGGGAGTCATATACCAAAGCAGGGGGAAGGTAATGCATTTACAAGCTGAGTTTGGCTTAGAGAGTGGTCACATTTGAGCAACATGGAGGCTCTCAGGAAGTAATTGTAAAGCACCCTGCATCTCTAGGCCTGGTTGAAATTTCAGGCACACAGGCAGATAAGCATAGTCATCAGTATCAAGGGTTCATCATTGGACCATCCTTCTTCAATGGTCTTTGCCCTTGCACTTGGGGGATTGTTGCTTTTCCATTGGGGAATGTGACAGAGATCCCCTGGATAGTAACTCAGCACTCCCTAAATTGTCATTTGTAACTGTAACTATTATGATAATACCTAATGAATGTCTGAACATTTTTATATACCCTATAGACATGTCCTGGAGAACTCCCTTCAAACCTGTGTCCCCCTTCAATAACACCCCACACCAGTGTTACTCCCCTGCCACAGTTGAATTCCTCTGTCATCCAAAAATTCTTTAAAAATGAAGTCTATTATATTGCCAAATTCAATTAATAGGAAAATGAAATAGTAATGATAGGTTTAAAGATTAGAAATAGAATACATACTAATTTAGAAAAACTAAAATGAAGAGAAAATAAATTGGGGTATTAAAAAATGAAAAATATTATACTTTGTTTTTGATGTTTTGCATTTCAACACTGTAATTGTTCTTGCCCTTTATGTACAGTGTCAAGGCAATTTACTTCTTTTCTTCCTCAGTGTCTATATCCTTTTTTTTTTCTAATTTTTAATTTTGTCTTCATAAAAGTTTTAGATCACAGTAAAGTCACATACATAGTATAGGGGACTCCATATATCCAACATCAAACCTTTTCCCCCTTCCCCAGCAATGATCTTTTTACATGTTCATGTTATATTTGTTGCAGCTGATGTACAGATATTGAAACATAGGTATCAAACATGGTTCAATTTTTGTTTATATTATGGTTTATATTTTAGACTGTTCAATTTTCTAATTTTTAGTTACATTATGGTTTATCTTATGGTTTACATTTTAGCCTCTATACTTTTATACATTTTTGGTGAAATTTAACATGTCCTACATCCATCATTGCATGATCTTCTGGAATACTTTCATTGCCCCCACAGTTACCCTCCGTTCATCTATACTTCTTTTTTTTTTTTTTTTTCTGCACAAGAATGTTTTATTTTTTTAATTTAAATTCAAGCTTACAGACCCCTGGGCTACACCAATGTCTGAAGAGACATTCCTTTATTTTTTTTTTTCTTTCAACTTTTTATTTTGAAACTATTTCAATTTTTTTTATTGACTTTGTAATAATATTACATTAAAAATATATATATGAGGTCCCATTCAACCCCACCCTCCCACCCCACCTCTCCCCCCCCCCCCAGCAACACTCATTCCCATCATCATGACACATCCATTGGATTTGGTAAGTACATCTTTGGGCACCTCTGCACCTCATAGTCAATGGTCCACATCATGGCCCATACTCTCCTCCATTCCATCCAGTGGGCCCTGTGAGGATTTACAATGTCCGGTGATTGCCTCTGAAGCACCATCCAGGGCAGCTCCATGTCCCAAAGACGCCTCCATCTCTCATCTCTTCCTGCCTTTCCCCATACCCATCAGCCACCATGTCCACTTTTCCCAATCCAATGCCACCTCTTCTATGTGGACATTGGATTGGTTGTGTCCATTGCACCTCTATGTCAAGAGGAGGCTCAGATTCCACATGGATGCTGGATGCAATCCTCCCACTTTCAGTTGTAATCACTCTAGGCTCCATGGTGTGGTGGTTGTCCTTCTTCAACTCCATCTTAGCTGAGTGTGGTAAGTCCAATAAATCAGATTGTAGGTGCTGGAGTCTGTTGAGGCTCAGGACCTGGCTATCACATTGTCAGTCCAGAGATTCAAATCCCCTAAATATATCTTAAACCCCAACATTAACTGCACCTCCAGCACATTAGCGTGAAAGTCTTATGAAGGAAGATCCCATCTGAGTCCAGATTCATCACACATAAACACCATTTCCAAAGAGGGGCCATCTGACCTGGTAGTTAACCCCATCGGCCATGACCATAACTCCCATGGGTCTCTTTAGCCCTCAAAGGAATCAATATTTGGGGGTTGCATCTGCTTTATCTGTCTCTCTGATTCTGCTCAGTTGTGCATGAGGGCAATCCTTCTGCCAGCCTCCAGACTCTTTTTTAGAAACTCGTAGCCATATAAACTCATTTCTCCTTTCCATTTCCCCCTTACTTTAGGTCAAACAGCATTTTAAAGTCATGTTATTTTATGTAGACAGGGATATTCTGCTGATCCGCATTGAACCTTCCATTTAAGGTCATTTTCCAGTTGCATCATCAGTTGGTAGTTGATAGTGGTCCCTCGGTGCCAGGGAGGCTCATCCCCGGGTGTCATGTCCCACGCTGGGGGGAAGGCATTGCATTTACATGCTGAGTTTGGCTTCGAGACTGGCCACATTTGAGTAACATGAAGGCTGACAGGAGGAAATTCCCAGGCACAATGTTGCTCTAGGCCTTGTTCTTATTTTAGGCTTATCAGCTCACAAGCATAGTCATTAGCATCAGGGGCTCACTGTTGAACCCTCACTCCCTCCCGGTCCCTGCCACTGTACCTGGGAGACTGTCGCTGCTCCCCTAGGGACCACGGCAGAGCACCACTGGCCAGGAACCCAGTACCCCCCCTGCTGTGGTTTTTAATTGTTGTCACTATGAGTATATCCAAACATTAGCATGCACCCTGGACATATGTTCTGCACAGCTCACTGTCAGCCATATATCACCTGTCATTGGCATCCCATACCAGTATCCCTCCATTGCCATTGTTGAAGAAACACTCTGTGATCCAGAACTCCCTGAAATTTGAAGTCCAATATAATGTTATGGTCCCTTACTAGGGAATGGCATATAGCGATGGGTTTAAAGGTTAGATAAAGAACTTGGATAAAGTTAGATAAAGAACTTAGATAAAGAATGTTGACTTGAAAAAATTCTACGTCCTATCTTTTTCTTTTTTTTTTTTCCCCTAATTATTCAGCTTCTCTTCACAGGAGTCCTAGACCACAGCAATGCATATATATAATATACAGCACTCCCATACATCCACCACAAAACCTTTTTCCTTCCACAGCGATACTCTTACACCCTATTCACATCATATTTACTTAACATGATGTACAGAGTCTGAGACATTAGCTTTCTAACAAGGTGACATCTGTGCTTACATTATGGTGCATACTTTAGGATACACAGTTCTTTACATTCTTAGTTATCCTATGTTTTACATTATGGTTTACATTATCAGTCTGTCATCTCCTATATGTTATGGTGTAATATTACATGTTTTATATCCATCCTTGTGTACTCTCAAGTAACTCCTCTCTTACCCCCCATTTACCTTGGTTCCACACATTTAACGTCCATTTTCCCTTCCACCTTGGTGCCCACAGTGACAGCCAACCTCCGTTTCCTGAGAAGCCACTTCCAGAGATAGATGGGATAGTGTTCAGGGCCTAACTTGCTCAACTGCCCCAATGCCCTGGGAGCCACCCTTTCTCTCGAGGGATACAGTTCCCTCTATTTGATGGCATTAGTCCTCCCCAGGATGTGGGTCCACCCCCACTCTCACTACTTGGGTTTCTACCCCATGGTGTCACCCACTCTGGCAGAATGAGCATTTAGACATTCCCCAGGAGCCCTTCCTGCATCAGACCCTCCCCTCCGAGCATTCTAAACAGGTAACCCTCTTTATTATATTTTGATATGATTTTCTCGGCATTTTACTCTCCACCAACACCTGACCCTCTCCTGTGTTCGTATGCCACCCCTCCCTCCCCCCACTTTTGGGCAATGTTACCTATCCGTCCCTCCCCAGCCCCCCTCAAACCCGCAAAGCCCCAACCAAAGGCAACCCCTTCCCCCCTTTTATCTCTTCTTTGTGTTCATACTTACCACCATCTCGTCTTAAATTCCACCCCTGCAGACATCGGCTCATATCCTTCCTCCACCCTCCGATTTCCTGTAAGCCTATCGTTCAGTCTCTTGCTATCTAGGGCAGCTTGTTTATTTCATATCATTGAGGTCATGTAGTATTTGTCCTTCAATGTCTGGGTTGCTTCACTCAACATAAGGTTCTCAAGATTCATCCATGTTATCACATGTGTTTGTAGTGTGTTTGTTCTTACAGCCGAGTAGTATTCCATTGTGTGTATATACCACATTTTATTGATCCACTCATCTGTTGATGGGCATTTGGGTTGATTCCAACTTTTGGCAATAGTGAACAATGCTGCTATGAACATTGGTGTACATATATCGGTTTGTGTCCTTGTTTTCAGTTCTGCTGGGTATATACCCAGCAGTGGTATTGCTGGGTCATATGGCAAATCTATGGCTAGTTTTTTGAGAAACCGCCATACTGTCCTCCAGAATGGTTGGATCCTTCTGCATTCCCACCAGCAGTGGATGAGTGTTCCCCTTCCTTCACATCCTCTCCAGCACTTGTATTCTTGTTTTTTTCATAGCTGCCAATCTTATGGGTGTAAGATGGTATCTCATTGTAGTTTTGATTTGCATTTCCCTGATAGCTAGAGATTTGGAACATTTTTTCATGTGCTTTTTTGCCATTTGTATTTCTTCTTCGGAGAAGTGTCTGTTTAAGTCTTTTTCCCATTTTTTAAATGGGTTGTTTATCTTTTTATTTTCAAGATATAGAAGTTCTTTCTCGTTCTCCCCTCAGTGCCCACAGTGACAACCAATCTTCACTGCTTGAAGAACAAGATTCACAGGTACTTGCAGCAGTGCTGAGAGTTTGACACACTAGATTGTCCTCCCTCATAGGGAGTTACCAGCTCTCTCAAGAGACTCAATTCCCTCTTTTTGAGAACATCAGGCCTTCCCAGGATGTGGGGAATTGTAACCACATTTCACTCCATTTCAGTTTTTGAAGATTAATGTTCCTAGTTACTTGCACAAATATTGAAGGCTTGAAATATTTATCTGTTTTCTTTTATTAGGCACTGCCTATGTTCTTGAGAGTTTTTCATCCCTCTAACTCAAAATCTTGCCAAACTCCTCAGGTTGGGAGTTTCATATTTTCTTGTTTATTTTGTGGGTCTATATCTACTGAGATAATACTCATGACAAGATCAACACTTAAATATTCCATACAGGCACATTGATGTAACTTTTCCTGTAATCTAAAACTTCTCTAAAAATAAAATTTTAATGGCTTTTTAATAAGGGGTAAGACTTTCAAGGAAATATACTTCAAATATTCTACAGTTAGGCAAGGGAGTAAAAGGCGGGGAAATATGTACAAGCAGGGAACACTTGTGAAAGTCACAGCTCTTAGGTCACTAAAACATTTAGATTTAATCATAAGTCTGTATAAAACACTCTCTCCTTCACACCTCATACTGAAACCTACAGTGCACTACACTAATCACAGCAATCTTCTTCATGAAAGATAAAGCACCAGTATTGAAATAATGAAGCCTAAAGAATATATTTTAGTTTTCCTTATTCTAGAATGTTCTATAATGAATTGTGTAAATCACTGACAGTAATTATCAGTTGGTCGATTACAGCAAATGGGTGAAATGAATGACAGTAATCTTAGAGAGGGTAGAAGGGAATAATTGCAAATACGTTGCTATCAGTTGCCCACTGTAGACTTACTGTGGGAGAGTGTTATGTGAAGGTTGACAACATTACTAAGAAATGCATATTGTGAATTCTAGGACAACAAAAAAAAGAAGCTTAAACAATACTGTTTAATATATTATGTGGAGAAATGAAATGGAAAAAAAAATGTCCAAAGAGTGCTACAATGTTCTTAAAACTGTATAGTTGAGGCTTGGCCCAGTCCATTGTTCCAAGAAAGCCATATGAAGCTCAGTTGCATGTTTGAATAGCAAAGATATTATTTTTCTGAGAAAGTAAACAAATGAGGATAGCACAGAAGAGTGATATCCCTGGGGGGAAGTTTCACCAAGCAGAGAGAAGACCCAGGCCTGTTCAGGAAACCCTCCTCTATCTTCCTTCTGCACCTGCCTGTGGTTCAGAGAGTCCTGGTTGCCCCGTACTGACTGGACCCATCCTGGCTTCATTCAGTGACGATGCTGTTTCCATGGAGTACACATGGTGGGCATCCTAGAATCTGAGGCTGTTCAGGAACAAGGTCCCCTGACTGAGCCATTATTTGGTGATTTAAGTTTAAGAAATTGGAAGTTCAGATGTAATTTATAGAACTTAAAGAATATTTCAAAACATGCCTCAAATTCATTTCTTCATATTTTTGACATAAGGTGCTGCATATTCCTGTAGTTGTTGGACTTAGTTCATGTTAAAAGACAGGGAAAAATGAGCAACTGATTTTTTTCTATCAATTAAATGACTTATCTTAAAAAAATATCTGTGCTGCAACTTGGTTAGGAATGGGGAATAAATGATATTGAAGGGGCTGAATCAGTAAATAGTTCTTTAAAAAATGCTACAATTTCTTTTAATTTTACATTGTATGTTATACTCATTAATGATAATGAGCACACCGATACAAAAACTTTACAACCTAGTGAATTATTATAAGATGTTGGTCGCTGTAGCTCTCCCACCAGGTAGGAAATAGAATGGATCATCTCTTTATGTTCCTCATTAAAGTCAAAGCCCCTCCCTCCATGAGACAGTGGATGCTAACATCTTATATACAGTGAGTTCTCACCACTCTAAGTTTCAAGTGAGTGGGCATAGGGAGACAGTAAAATTTAGTGCTGTTTTGCTTGCTCAGTTTTTCATGGCTCTTTTTCATCTTACATTGCATAGTCCTAACTTTTCTGTTTTAAGGTTTTATTTAGATGAATTTCACATGACATAAAATTAACCATTTTAAAGTGTGAAATACAGGGCATTTAGTACATTCACAAGATGGGATCTACTTGCAAAATATTTACATGAAACAAAAAGTATACCTTGTATATATTAACTGATCACCTCCCATTCTTTTCCTTTCCCAAACCCTTGACTTTTAATTATTTCCTTCCTCTCTATGAATTTACCAACTTTGGACTATTCATATAAATGGAATCATAAAATCCATAGGTCTTTTGTGACTGTCTCTTTTCGCTTAACATAACTTTTTCTAGGTTCATTCATGCTGTAGCACTTATCTGGTTTACATGTGAGTGGGTAATCTAATGTAAGTGTATACCACATTTTTTATCCTTTCAATTGATGAACTTTTGGGTTTTATTAATCTTTTGGAAATTATGAATAGTGCTGCTATGAACATTTTTGGAAAAGTACCTGTATGAGACTTATTTTCAATTCTAGTTGGAGAGGAATTTCTGACTCTCAATTCTATGTATAGGAATCTCAACTTCCATTCAGGTATTAAAATGTCATCCTTGAATTTTGTTACATTTCTGCTGTATATTCTCTTCTGTTTTACTGTCCTGTGTTTTTTTAATTGAGTAGAAAAATTTGATATATAGCCTGCTGTAGCTATTTTTAAATAGTTTTATTAAATATGCTGTGAACTTACAAAACAATAATCAAATGAGCAAAATGTCCACACAACATCACTCCACCAACACCCAACACATTTCATTGTTGTGGAATGTCTGCAACATATTATGGGATAACATAATCAATCTAATATAACTAATGATGGCCTATAGTGAACATTTGTTTTTTCCCATGCGCCCTACTATTAACAAAGTATTTCTTTGACATTGATGCAAGAATATTACAATATTGCTGATAAGTATATTCCATAGATTAAATTAATTGTATTTTTTCAATGTATCTCCATAGTTTTACCACTTTGTAATAATGATGAACATTTGTTCTAGTTATAGAATAACATTCTTTTATTTTCACTAGTAACAAAAATTCTCATCTGTATCAGGTTTGCCATATTATGCAGTTACTAGATTATTCCCTACTTTTCTTTAAATTCATTAAATTTATATCCCTAGACTACAATTTTCAATCACAGTCCTATTTATAAATCAGTTGTGTTAGTTATACACAGTATATGTTACCATCAACTGTATCCATTTTCATACTTTTACAGTGAAGCTTATAAAAATTTCTACATATATTAAGCACGAGTACCCCTCCTCAGCCCTCATTCTATCTCCTAGTAAACAATAGATTTTAACTCCCTGTGTTTATTCTTCAAATTTAGTTCATATTAATGAAACCATACAACATTTGTCCTTTCTTGTCTGGCTTATTTCACTCAGCATAATGTCTTCAAGGTTCATTCATATTATCATATGTGACCCAATTTCACTTCTTCTCACAGCAGCATAGTATTCCATTGTTTGTAAATATCACATATATTTTTTATCCATTCATCAGTTGATGAACACTTGGATTGTTTCCATCTTTGGCAATTGTGAACAATGCCCCTGTGAACATTGGTATGCAAATATCTGTTTGCATCACAGGTTTCACTTCCTCTGGATATATTTCTAGTAGCGGGATTTCTGGATCATACGGAAGTTCTATATTTAGCTTCCTAAGGAACTGCTATACTATCTTACACAGAGGCAGAACCATTCTACCTTTTTAAAAAGAGTGAAGGACCATTCCTACTACTCCACATATTTTCCAGAACTTGTTTTCTTTTTCTAATAATGGCCATTTTATGATGTGTGAGATGTTATCTCATTGTCATTTTGATTTGCACTTTCCTAATAGACAGTTATATCAAATGTGTTTTTCATGTGACTTCTCTCCTTTTGTATTTCCTCTTGGAAGGAATGTCTAATGAAATATTATGCCCATTTTGAAAATTGATTAATTGCTCTTTTATTATTGAGTTGCACGACCCCTTTATATAGCATGGAGACCAAATCATTATCAGATATGTTATTTCCAAATTATTTTCTCCCATTATAGTTGGCTGACTTTTCTTCTTCTTGACAAATCCTTTGAATCACAAGAGTGTTTAAGTATGAGGAGGTCCATTCATACTTTTTTAAGAAATGTTGCTTGTGCTTTTGGTGTAAGGTTTAAGAATCCACTACCTACTACCAGGGCTTGAAGAGGTTTCCCTACATTTTTGTCTAGGAGCTTTTTAACTCTAGTTTTAATATTCAGGTCCTAAATCCATTTTGAGTTAATTTTGTAAAAGTGTGAGATAGGGGGGCTTCTCTTTATTTCTTTTGTATATAGATATCAGGTTCTCCCAGCAACATTGGTTGTATAGACTCTTTTATTTTTCTTTTAAGATTTCTTTTATTTCTCTCCCTTTCCCCCAATTGTCTGCTCTCTGTGTCCATTTGCTGTGTGTTCTTCTGCATCTGCTTGCATTATCAGGCAGCACTGGGAATCCGCATCTCTTTTTTGTTGCATCATCTTGCTGCATCAGCTCTCTGTATGTGTGGCACCGCTCCTGGGCAGGCTGTTCTTTCTTCACGCGGGACAGCTTTCCTTGCAGGGTGCACATCTTAGGCGTGGGGCACCCCTATGCGCCTATGCGGGGCACCCCTGCGTGACATGGCACTCCTTGCATGCAGCAGCACTGCATGTGGGCCAGGTTAGCACATGGGTCAGGAGGCCCCGGGGGATCAAACCCTGGACCCTCCATATGGTAGATGGACAATCTATCAGTTGAGCCATGTCCACTTTCCTGAATAGACTCTTTTGTCCCAACTGGGTTGGCTTGAAAAACTTGTGAAGAACCATTTGTCCACAGATGTGAGAGTTTGTTTTTGACCCACCAATTCAGTTCCATTTGTCTGTATGTCTATCTTTTTACCAGTAATATGGTTTTCTTAGCCACTGTAGCTAGGTAATATGATTTAAAGTCCAGAAGTGAGAATCCTCCAACAACTTCACTTTTCCTTTTTAAAATGTTTCTGCCTATTCTGAACCCCTTACCCTTATAAATAAATTTGATAATTATGTTTTCCATTTCCTTAAAAAGAAAAACGGGGAAATTTTTGGTATTGCATTGAATCTGGATATCAATTTGGATAGAACTGACATTTTAATGATATTTAGTCTTCCAAACTATGGACACAGAATGTTTTTCCATTTATTTATATCTTTTTAAAATTTATGTTAACAACATATTGTGGTTTTCTAAATTCAAATACTTTATGTCGTTGGGTAAGTTTATTCCTAAGTATTCTGTTCTTTTAGTCCTTATTGTAAATGGAATTTTATTCCTGATATCTTCTTCAGATTGCTCAATATTAGTCTATAAAAACACTACTGATTTTATTGTATTAATCTTGTATCCTGCCACTCTGTTGAATTTGTTTGTTAGCCTTAATAGCTTTGCTGTAGGTTTTTAGTGTTTTCTAGATATAGGATCATATCATCTGTGAATAGTGGCAATTCTACTTCTTCCTTTTCAATTTGGATGTCGTTTATTTCTTTCTCTTACCAGATTTCTCTAGCTAAAACAATGGATAGGGGTGACGGTGGCTCAGGGATGTGAGCAGGTCCAATGGTGCCAGAATGTGAGGGTGATCAGGTGGGAGGTTGAGTTGGACTATCCATGGAACTAGTGGAAGAACTGCAGGAAGGAACAGAATTCTTGGGATGTGTAGATCTACGATTGAAACTACAATGGTGGGAACATTCCCCCGCAAATATGGTAAGGGAGCATCACTGGTGCAGGGCATCAGTAGTGCAGGGATGTGTGAAAAGTGGTGCATCTGGGGCATGTTCCTATGTAATATGCTTTTATATATCTTTCCATAATGTGTTAATTCAGTGGGTGGAGAACCACACAATACACAAAGAAATATTAAACTCTCATTCTGGTGAGTCCTGCTATATTCTCAAATGAGAATAATCTTTCCAGAACATAGACAGTGCCTAATAAAAGTAAGCAGAAAAGAATGTCAAACCCTTAATATTAATGCATTGAAATATGAACCTTATTCTTCAAAAATTGAAACTTATTTGTTACAGTTTCCAAGGGGAGGGAAAGGAAAGAATAGGTGGAACATAGGGCATTTTACAGCATTTGAATATTTCTTCATTATTGTGCAATGATGGATACAAACAATTATACATTTTTTCAAAACCTGTACATGTGTACAGTTTAAATGTAAACCACCATGTAAACCATTCACCATGCTTAATAGCAATGCTTCAATATATGTTCATCAACTGTAACAGATGTACCATAATCATTTAAGATGTTATGTAACAAATGTACCATAATCATTTAAGATGTTATTAATAAGGGAAAATATGAGAGAGGGAGGTGTGGTATATGGGAATCCCCTGTATTTTCCAAGGTACATCTGGTGGTAACAAATAATAATTCGTTTTTTAAAAATCCTTGATATAAATACAACACAAAATTCCCCACTTTAATCTGTCATGTGTACAATCAGTGATCTTAATTAAATTCCCAATTTTGTGCTATCCACACTATCATACATTATGACAATATTTTTATCACCTCAAACAGAATTCTTTAACCATTAAGAATTAGCCCCCAATTTAGTTCCAGAATCTGATAACCTCTAATCTCCTTCTTGTATCTATGAATTTGATCTTCTTGACATTTCTTCTGTGTGAAATCATACCAAATTTTACCTGTTTTATTGACCTGGTTAACTCAACAACACATTTCATGATTGGTCTGTGTTCTAGCACATGCACCAGAAGTGCATACCTTTCAGAGCTTAATAAAATTCCATTGAATGTATATACCACACTTTAATCATCTATTGATGGACACCAGGATTGCTTATACACCTTGGCTATTGCAAAAATGCTGCTATGAACTTTTGTGTACAGATATGTTTGAATCCTCATTTTCAGTCTTTTAGAGTATATTACTAAAAGTGGAATTGCAGGGTCATATGGAATTTTATGTTTATTCATTTTAAGACCTAGAAGTCTGTTTTCCTAAGAGAAGCAGTGTAACAGGCTTCCTACTTCTCCACATCATCTCAACAATTTGTTTCTTTTTTTTATCTCTTTAATTTTTTTAATGTTACACTAAAAAATTATGAAGTTCCCATACACCTCCCACTGCCCTAATCCCACTCCTCCCACATCAACAACCTCTTTCATCATTGTGGCTAATTCATTGCATTTGGTGAATACTTGTTTCTATCTTAGTTTTTATGCTAGTCATTTCAGTGGGTGGGAAGTGGTATCACATGTAATTTTAATTTATCATTATTTTAAGACAAATCATGCCACACTATTTTTCATATACTAATTAACCACATATACATATTCTTTGCATTCTTTTATTTTTGTTGAGATCGAAGATGTCCATTCTTTGGGTTGTTGCCTCACAATCTTAATGCTGATTCCCTTAAGTACAAGTTATCAATGTTGAAGAAGTCAAATTTATCTATTTTTTTTCTTTTGTTGCTCATAATTTTGACTTAATGTCAAAGAATTCTTTGCTAAATACAAAGTCATAAAAACTTCCCCCTATGCTTTATTCTTAGATAAATAGCGTTTTTGCTCTTACATTTAAGGATGTGAATCATTTTGTGTTTATTTTTGTGGATAGTGTAAGGTAAACTTCCAAATTTATTCTTTTTCTACCTGTCTTTCCCATTTTTGCACATCATTTGTTGAAAAGCCTATTTTTATGCTTCAAGTGGTTTTGACACACTTATAACAATTGGTTAATTATATATGTGTGGATTTATACCTGTGTGTCTATCTTTCCTTTGCTACACCACATTTTCTTAAATACCATTGTACCATAATAAACTTTGAAATTGAGTCTTATGACACTACCCACTGTATTCTTGCTCCCTCACAACATGATTTTTAGAATCAGTTTTTCATTTAATATAAATGAATCAGCTGGAAATTTCACATGAGTTATTGTTAAAATTGTAGGTCACTTGAGGTGTAGTATTATCATAACAATGTTTAGTATTCTAAAACACAAACATTAAATGATATCATTTATTTGTGTCATGGATATTTCAAAAATGTATTGTAGCTTTCAAAATACATTTAGCACTTTCATTAAATTTATTCCTAAACACCTGTTTTTTATTCTTTAATGTTATTCTGAATGGAGTTATTTTGAATTCAGTTTGGGAATGATAATTGCCAGTTTATAGAAATACAATTGGTTTTTGCATGTTAATCTTATGCTGTACTCTCTTATTCTCATAGATTGTTATGGATTACTGAGAATTTTCTATATAAGAGAACATACATTTTAAAACAAGATCCTTTATTCTTTTATAATCTGTATTATTCTTCTTGCCTAACTGCACTGGCAATAATCTCTAGTAACATTTTGAATAGAGGGGGTCATGACCAACATTCTTTTCTTGTTACTAATCTAAGGGAAATATCATACCATCTTTTAGCATTAAGAATGATGGTGGTCAGTGCCACAATCCTGACTGCCTGGAACTGGAACCCAAGCAAGGGTCACCCAAGTAGCATGGTGGTGGCTGTGAGGGATGCCCTGGGGACTGGAGGTGGTATGCAGGGGGACTGCAACGGTCATTGGAGTGGGATGGCTCTGTGCAGGCAGGTGGTGGGTGCAATGTTCCTCCCCAGTGAGCTGGTTGTGCACATCTTCTCTCTTCTGCCCATACCCCACTGGCTTTGGACTTGGCTTCCTGCTCACCTTGGTGCCAGTGCCTCTTCTATCCCGAGCTCTGGCTGCAAACCATCATAAGTATGCATGCCTCTTCTGTGAAGTAGCTGGCTCAAATTCCTCATGTACAAGTGCGGCTGGTTTGTGCAAGAACTGCACATGGAGTTTGCTGCTAAGAATTGCCTGAGTGGTGGCAGTGTGGGCATCGGGGCTGTGAGAGAAAAGTGGAGCTCCTGCAGCTTTTGATCCAGTGGCTGGAAGTGCTATGCCTCTACTTGGAGCTGGTGCTGTGTGTGCTGGTCAGCATCTGGGACAATTGGAACCTGCAGAAATTTAGTGTTTCAGGAGACATATACATTCTACAACAGCAAGGAAGTTTGTCACATACATACTTCAGTAAGGTGGACCTTGATGGCAAAAATGTCAAACAAATTCAGCAGCTGCTTGAAGAAATACTGAATAATAGCAAGCAACTAAAATGACTGTCCTTTGAGTTTATGCTGTAAATTATAGCCCCAACATCACTGTCATCTCTCAAATTCTGTTGCCAACACCATGGAGCATCTGAGTTTACTGGACAACAATATTCCTGACAACAGCACTAGTCACCACAGTTGAACTGGAGGGATTTATGAATCTACACTCACTTGCCCTGGATTTCCATGACTTTCCAGCTGAGATGGCAAGAGACTTAACTGAGAGCAACCACATTACTTACAGTGACTTTCTTTCCTGGCCCTTAACATTTTCATGATGCACAAGTTTCTAGACAACATGTCAAATGATGAGCATTGGAAAGCTCTGTCACAAAAGAGCACCAACCTTTGGTCTATATGATGACTTTTGATAGCAAGAGTGAAGATATGTTAAAGATACTGAACCCCAGTGTACCACTAGAGAGGATTCATTTGGACAGCTACATCACTTGTATTTCACAGGCTCATGTTGATCTCACATCCAGGCAGGATGAAAGTTCCTAAGTCATTATAAATTAATGAATGATGTGATTGAAACATCTGTTTTCCAGATCACAGTCACAAATGAAATGAAGATCCATTGGTTTTATTAGCATGGAGGTGCACAAAGATTTCTCTTCTTGCAATTCATGGTTACACAGTGTGGGCACTCAACCTCATTGCCTCTGCTCATCTTCCTGGCTTTGACTGAAAAGTGCTTGAAGTCAGTAAAGAAAGCACTGATTTTGACCAAGGTGAACTGGCCAACCAGGATGTGGATAAAGTGCATACCCTTCTTGAGCAGGTATCCCTGGGCTTGTGTCAACCTTGGCATGCTGTTCTGCACATGGACTCCCTTCACATTCCTGGGGCTTCCAGGGCTTCCCATATGGGAAACAGGAGCCCAATCAATTGAGTCACAGCCATTTCCCCCTTTGTGCTGTTTTTAATCAATATTAGTTTTATAGAATTATATATGTATATTCTACTTCTTGATCAAAGAACATAGTGGAATATTAGTTTAGAAGGGCTTGCATGATTAATGGACTTGTTAACAGATCTTAGGGAGATAAACTGAAGGTTACCTGAGGTTGCAGGCTAACTTTATTTTTCCCTGAATTACTCTGCCTTTTTAATGTTTTTAATATTTGTATATCAGAGTTCAGAGCACAGGAGCCAAATTATTTATATATAGATAGATAGTTATCCATATCCTGGTAGATTTACATGCAGTTGCATTGCATTCATTTCATGCATTTTGACAGCATTTCATTAATTTTGATTTGAAATGGAAGAACGGAGAATAATTTGATCCTTATTGAGTTCTCTTATCAGAAAAGTCAAGACTTTAACTTTCATTCCACATATAATAGTTGTTATCACTACTTACAATTCCAAATATTGTATAGTACAAGGTTAGAGAACATTCCTTAATCCTTTTTTCAAAACACATAAACATGAAAACTCAAATTGTTGGATTTTTAAAATTGTTTCTGACTTAATTTTATTCATCAATTATTTTATACATTCAAATTATCTTTTTAGCCCAGATTTCAAATAGTGGAGAAATAATGAAGCTGTATTCTGAACACAAAGTTGTAAACATACATGTTTCAAGCAAACATTAGTCATGAAAACACTAGCAACAAGTGACTGGGTTTTTCTCTCAGCATATGTGTCAGCTGCTAAAGAATAGACATAAATGCAAAAATGTCCCTATGCTGGCAGGGGCTGGCCCATTCTGACCAGCCAGATACTGCTAGATTATAATATTTAAAGTTGAATTTCTACCTATGGTACACAGCTTTGCTGTAGGTCACACAGCAGCCTCAGAACCCTGAAAAAAAAAATGCACCTGTTTCACTGAATAGTGAATGTAAAGGAAAGAAAGGAAAAACTGAAAGATTGTTCTATCACAGTTATGAGCTGTTATGGTACATGAAGAACATGTCATGAAGTATATTTTAAAACCTTGTTTTATCTGAGTGACATTATAAACTGATTTAACTGTTTCAGGCAACTGTGGTACAGATGTGGTCACTGTGAGACATCCACCTGACCCCAGTATAAGTGGCATGAATGTTGATGTGTTTAGTGTTAAAAGACACTCTGCAATAATAAAACCAGTAGCTAACATGGGTGTCCAGCACTGCTGAGACCTGGATGCTCTGAGGTGACAAGATATGATTCTATTTATGGAAAAATGTGTATGTGATTTACAAATGGTTTAATATCTTATATTAAAATGACCTTTTGACAGGTGTGCACTGTTTTTTTTCTCCAGGGAGCATATATCATGCAGATTTTATATGTACATCAGTAGTGTGAATCTACTGACACAGTATGTGTAAATGCCAGATGTGGTGAGACTTTATCTTATAAATGTGATCTGATAAAATAACTCCTGACAGAAACTGTAAGCAAACCAACTAAATGTTTGACCGTATGACAGATGGCATATATTTTATGTTAAATGTATATTCTTTTAATCAATGAATTAAGCATTAAAAAGTGATCATTATATTTTATTGTATATGGAGCATGAAAACTTTTTGTGTTAAACTGCAATAGTCCTTTAAAAAAAAGAATGATGTTAATGGTCCATTATTTGTAAATGCCTTTTAATGGTCAGAGAAAGGTTCTGTACTATGATCACTGATAGTACTTAATTAAAAGGACACTGGATTTTAAGGGGATTTTTCCTTGTATATTGAGATGACCATTCAGTTTTTCTTTCTATTCTATTGATTTAATATGTTCTAATATTTGGTTGATGCAAGTTAAGTAAATCTTGAATCCCTTGAGGAAAAATGCCATTTTTACAACATGGAATTATTTTTATATGTTACTAGATCTTTCTATAAAGGATTTGAGGGTATTTCCCCTATATTCAGAAGAGAAATTGATATCACAATTTGGGAAGAATTGTAATTAATTTATCTCTAAATGATATATAGAATATATCTATGAAAGTATACTCATTTTGAATTTTCATTTTGGCTAGTTATGATTATTGACAAAAATCTCTTCATTTGCTATGTGTCTATTAAGATCACTTATCTATTAATTTTTGAAAAATTTTCATCACATGGCATATTTATAGGAATTTTTCCATTTCATCAAACTTTTCTCAATTATTATGGCACATCATTCAAAGTGTTCCTTTCAATCTTTATTACTATTATGTCACATTCTAATTAGTAATTCTAATAATTCTGGTAATGCTATTTCAATTATATAATTGAATATGTCTAGATATAGATATATTTCTTAATATTTTATTTTTCTCTTCATCTCCAGAATTTCCATTTGATTTTTTTGTAACACCTGTCTCTTTATTGATATTAATTATTTCGTACAATGTTACTAATATATCTTCTTTTGCTATTTTTTAGTTTTCTATTAGTGAAAACATTTATAATGACTACTTGAAATGATCTGTTAAATATGATATATGAACTTTCCCACAAGTAGTTTCTGTTACATGCATTTTTCCAGTGTATGGGTTATGCACTTGTGCATCTTTGTATACCTAATTTCTCATGGGAAACTGGACAGTCTGGGTAATATTTTGTATCAAGTCCAGATAGTGCCAGTCTTCCCACAGTGCTTGCTCTGTGCCTCCTTATTTGTTTAGTGGCTGACTGGAATAATTCAGCAAAGTATTATTGCACCACTGTGCTAAGTTTCTGATAGTTTCCTCAGGGAGATGCAGATTTGGTTATTCCAATAGTCGTCCTGGCTTGAGAGATTTACTGATATTCCTCTCTTCAAATGGCCATACCTCACGTATACATAAATGATTGTTGTCTAATTGCTCTTATTTGTTAAAACTACATCATTAGGTCTAAATATTTCTAATCTAATCAAATTCTGGACATTTCTTTGGGTTAGTTATGGGGTCAGGGCTTGGGGTTTTTCCTAACCCAAGAAGTCTTTTCTCAGCTGACTTATTCCCCAGTACTCTCTTGTCAACTATCTGGTCTTCAGTCTAGACTGTCTTCACTAGTCCACCATTCTTCTTCCAATTACCTTCACCAAAATGACACAGTCTGTGAGAAAATTATGAGATTGCAACTGCTCCCAATTCTGTTGAAAAGAATTCAGCCAAGATCTTTTATCAGAACTCTAAAACTGAGGATGGGAAAATGAAAACCTCACTCTGAAAGAAACCCCACTCTAGAAAGTGAGTATTTGGTGAATAAGTGGGACAAGTTTGAGGTTTGCCACTCCTTGCTTGAAATCAGCCTCATGAATCAAAAATGGATATCCTCAGCAGGCCACACCCAAGAATGTGACTGAATTCCATGAATGGGGCATGAGCAAAAGAAGGGAGCACTATTACTTGATCACACTCAGTCTGGACTTAACTTCAGAAACAGTGTCTGGTTCAGGGTGAGATGTGCTGATGCCCTGCTCTTCCTGGAAAGAAACACCTGTTATGGACTTTTACTTGTTTAGATTCTTTCACTCAGCATAGCTCTAATAATTCATTCTTATGTTATTGTGTATTATGTCCATTAATTTGAACAGTAAATAGTATTACAGTATACCCATATGTCTAAATTTGTTTTTCTTTAACCAGTTGGTTGGAGTTTTTGTTGTTTCCAATTTATGTGTAATCTAATACTCATTGTGGCCATGTAGATAGCTGAGGACAATTTTGCTATTATTACAGGAACAAAAAAATAAGAAATCTCAAAAACCACACATTTTCAAAATGTACTCAACATAGAAAAAGATGATATATCACAGAGCTAAGAAAAATCCTAAAATTTCAAGAGAGTGAACTGCTAAAATGAGAAATAGCACACACACTAAAACCTAGTGGGGGTTGGTATTGTCAGATCACACAAAAGTTAGTAAGATTAAACTAGTAATTAATAAATTTCTAAACTCTTACTGTGATAAAATTATTAAAGTGAATTTCACAGGGGCCATTTCTCTACTATCTTGCAGGTTTTTTCTCCAAAATTAAGGGAATACATTTAAAAAGCTACACAGAAGAAAACAAAACAAATAATAGATTATTTCCCAGTGTTGTTTAATGAGAGGGACAGCAACTATTATAGAAATGCACCCACAACCACCTCCTTAGATGCACTATAAAACAAAAAAATTATTCTTCATGGGAAATGCAAAAGAAACCAATACCTTACGGCCATTGGTGGGATCCATTAGAAGGTGGAAGAAGACAGAGTTCATCATGGAATGACTGTTCAGAAGCCTCCCCGACCCCCACTTCACTAAGGAATAAAAGCCTTAATCCACAGATGAAGTTTTCTAAAATAGATCATTAAAGACAATGCAGCTTAGTGAGCAATATCTGGGAAAATACATGCTTTACCTCAGAAAGAGTCGGAAATACATGACAGGAGAAGCATTATCTCATAAGGAGGGACAAGGGCACATGGACAATATTCCCATCACTGTCTATCTTGCTCATTTCCCAGCCTATCCTCTGGAATCTTGGATTCAGAGAATATGATAGACAAGAAGTCAGGTAAGCTTCAAGAGAGTCATGTTCTGAAAATGTTCCCTGCTACTGTACTGGGTCATACAGACATACTGGGGCCTGCACAACTGGGAACAGGAACTCACTTTTACACAAGTCATGGTGATGAGAAAGCTGTTTCTCGCTGAGCAGGGGACAGGCACTTGGAGGCATGCTCTTCTTCCCAGAATGCACTGGATCTTGAAGTCAAGCATGCACCTGAGTAGGTCTGACCTCCTTGTCAGCACTCTTAGATAAACTCTGCCTTTGGAAGCCTGTGGGTGTGTAGGGAGGGTTAGAGTGTCACAAGTTCTTTCTGATGACCTGACATGCTTCACAGACAACTACTAGAGGGAGATTAATATTATATTTATAGAAAACTTTTGATCATATTAGGGACTAAGAATAGGTGACAAATGAGCAATGTGTACACATATGAAAAAATTAAAATAAAGGCTTTAATTAAATATAAATGTATCAGGAATGCTATTTGGATAAAAATGATGCATTGTGAACCTGTTCTTTTTATCTTATATATCTATTATATATTGGAAAGCTGTGTGAATGATACAATGATGGCATTTTATGTAATACAATCATAATTTATAAGGGGCTTAATATAAGAGCAGGGAACTGATCTTTGATGCCACATAAGAAGGAAAGAATAAAATAAAGTACTTGGATGCTTCTCCTACAGAGGACCAGGCTTTCCAGTTCCTTCTCCTTCTGAGGACATGGGTCTCTTCATGATGGAGGGGGGGGGGGCGGTTAATTTGCCTGTGAGTTCTCCAAGATTCGAGTTAAGTCGAGGGAAATAATTTACAGAGAGAGTAAATGTAAATTATGTTCACATTTTCAAGTATATTCACAAGATAGAACCAATTCCCACAATTAACATAAAAGTTTATATGATATATATGTATAAATGTATTGAACATACATTTAGTAACATTCTAAGGAACTGTTCTGAGTTTGAATCTTGAGTACATAGCAGCACTGCTTAGAAATGATGCAATGGCTGTTCTCTGGTGGTTACACATTGAGAAGCAAGAAGAGGGAACCTAAGGCATGGATAGGAAACTCCTCCCTGGTACCCCTGGGATTGGACCCTGATCACCCTCTGGTGATCATGAGCTTCCCCTGCAGTACAGCCACCTGCAGTGCTCATATGGCTCCAAGGAGAAGAAACCATCATCTTAAGAATAACTCTCATGTGGAGGCATTCTCAGGACTTGGAGTTGTCCTGGGTGGTGCCCCAGGGACAATTGCCGGATGTTGTATGTCCTCCCATGGCCCACTGGATGGAACGTGGGAAAGTGTGGGCTATGGTGTGGAACACGGGACATGGGGTGCAGCGATGCCCGGAGATGTACTCACCAGACGCAATGGATGTGGCATGATGATGGGGGAGAGTGTTATTGGGGGGGAAGTGGGGGGGTGGGGACAGTGGGGGCAAATGGGGACCTCATATTTTTTTAATGTAACATCTTTTTTAAAAATGAATAAATTGAGTAGAATTTGGGAAAAACAAAAAAAGAATAACTCTCAGACTGAAAACGAATGGAGGATGTCCTGTAGGTTTACTGAACTGTAGAGGACCTGTGACTCATGTTTCCCTCCTAATTTCTCCTTATTGTAATGAAAATGTTCATTCTTTTTCTATCCATTTGTATATTGAAAGCAGATAAATTGTTTTGTGAGTTTCAGAGGTCTACAGCAGATGGGGCTTTGTCACAAGACAAACTGCATTTCTTTATATTGGTTATGATATGATTTAGTACTTGCATTTTAAATGATTTAAGGCTTTTTTGAATATCATGATGACTTTTTGGAATTCAGAGGGTGGAGTGTAGCAGTTTGATATAATTGAAGAATTCCAAAAGGAAATATTGGATTATGCTTGTAATCTGATCTGTACCTGGGCATGTTTGAGTTATGATTAGGGCATTTCATCCCCACCCCTTTTGGGGGTGGAGACTCTCAGATAAATGGCATGGTGAAGAACAGAGTTGGGAATTTCTGATGTCAGAGTTTGATTTTGAAGACTCGGGAAGTCAGCACCCAGAGGAAAGAGAAGCCAGCCCCAGGAAGGAAGGAACCTTGAACCCAGAGAAAAACAAGCCCCAGGAACATAAGAACCCAGGAAGTCTGAACCCTCAAACACCTTGGCAGCCATCTTGCTCCAAACAGACTTTGGTGAGGGAAGCAACTTATGCTTTATGGCCTGGTATCTGTAAACCCCTATCCCAAATAAATATCTTTTATAAAAACCAACCAATTTCTCATATTTTGCATCAGCACCCCTTTGGCTGACTAATACACCTAGCAACAGGAAAGAAATAAACTACTTTCAAGTATTCAGTCATCCTATGTCTACCAATCATTCCTTCTAGATTTTGGTGATATTCTTTTCTCAGGGGAAATGTTTGAAGCTCAGGGCTCCTGCAAGTACATCCTGCGGATATTCTGGGCATTGATCTGTTATGAAACTATATTAGGAGGGTGGACTGAGAAGGAAAAGCCAGTCTGCTTGAGTTTGCAATTGCTTTTGAATAAAGCCTTGTGTGCATGATATGAGTATGGGCACAACCACCAAAAGAATTAATGAAGGGGTGCAGCCACTTGGTGAAACTGGATGGGTTCTAGAAGGAGAAATTATTTCTCTGTGTTATGAGGTCATTCATTTTGTTCTTTAGTTTTTTTAATGCTTTCAAAGATGTTGATTTATTTACACCATAGCAATGAAAATTTTATTTGTAAATTACTACCTTAGAAATTATAGTAATATCAAAGGTCAATAAGAACATCAATTAAATGATATTAAGTTGAAATAAGTTCTATCAAAATTACATTTAAAGAGTGAAAATGCTGGTTGATGTCTTGATGTGTGATTGAGTTCAATGCTGCAGGAATGTGTGGGGGTGTAGTATGTGGAAGGGTTGATTGATTTTTGAAGTATCTATGGAGGAAAATGTGTTTGGTGCCACTTTTCTCCACTTTGCTGATGTCATTCCTCACTTGTAGCTTCACGTGTGAAATTAAATTTGTCAGAGCTGCTATATATTTTCATTACTCCTATTAGTGGCATAATGGAAGCCAGAAAGGACCTGTTTGTTCCCGCCCCTCTGACCACCATGACTGTCCAACCACCACTTGTCATGGTCTTGCCCTGACACGTCACACCTGTGCTACTGGGCAGGTCAGCCCCACTCACCATCAGGCTCCTTATCTAAACATTGACTGGTTTTGCTCCACTCTTCTCTGAATGTTTTCTCCCTTATTAATTGATGGACATAACTTAAAAGCAGCATAATGCTACTTGGATTATTTAGTTAAAGATTAAATAATAAATTTGGTGAGACCTTTCTCTTGCTTGATTCCAAGTTGGTGAAGCAGTAATAAGAGGTAAAAAGGAGTTGCCAGAATAATAAAATCACCAATAACAAATAAATTTTTGTTTAATACAGCAAAAAATCTATCAAACTCACCCACTTTGTACACATGGGTGGGGTTCCTCTCTTGGCCCAAGGTGAATTCTTAATTCCAGATCTCAGCTTCCATGGTTTTCCTCTTAAAGCTATTTCTCCTCCAATCTATCCCTTCTATGTCCTTTGTATTCCAGGCTGACAGTGGTTTTCTTCATACAGCTCTCACAAAAACCTTGTTGGTTTAGCATGCAGGAAGCAGGGATCCAAGCCATCAGACAGTAAGACTTTCCACAAGTCTTTCTGACATAACTGCATCTTCAATCTTGATTTATGAGTTCCAAGTTTAGTTAAGTCCTCAGATGGGGCACTTTCATCTGCAAGCTTGATTTCCAAAGGCTTGGAATTTCCAGAATCAGTTTCTGTTTTCTTTGTGCCCATCAATTCAGTTCTCAGCTTATTTTGCTTGTCTACAATTTTGCTATAAGCTGCAAGCAGAAGCCAAGCCACATACCTGGGTTTCATTTGGAAATTTCTTCAGCTAAATGCCCAGGCTTGCCATTTTCAAATTCTGTCTTCCATAAAATGCCAGGAATTAATCTTGCTAAGTTCTCTGCAACTTGAAAAAAAAGATCACCTTTCCTGCAGTTTCCAATAATAGTTTCATCATATACTTCTAAGGCATCAAAAAAATCTTTTTAGCATCAATGTTGCTAAGAACAGTCTCTTCAAAGTATTCTAGGCCTTTTCCATCAAGCATCTCACAACTCCTCCAAAAAATCCCCCTTACCCATTTATAAAACCATTCCAGCATTTTGGTAATGGCAAAAGCACTTCCCCACTCCTTGGTAACAAATTCTGTATTAGGAAACCAAAGGGGTGCTGATGCAAAATACCAGAAATCTGCTGGGCATTATAAAGGGTATTTATTTGGGGTAGGAGCTTACAGATACCAGGCCATAAAGCATAAGTTACTTCCCTCACCAAAGTCTATTTGGAGCAAGATGGCTGCTGATGTGTGTGAGGATTCAGGCTTCCTGGGTTCCTATGTTTCTGGGGCTTACTTTTCTCTGGATTCAAGTTTCCTTCCTTCCTGGTGCTGCCTTCTCTTTCCTCTGGGTGCTGACTTTCTGAGTCTTCAGCATCAAACTCTAACATCAGAAATTCCCAACTCTGTTCTTCACCATGCCATTTATCTGAGAGTCCCCACCCCCAAAAGGGGTGGGGACACAATGCCCTAATAATAACTTTATCATACCCAGGTACAGATCAGATTACAAGCATAATCCAGTATTTCTTTTTAGAATTCATCAATTATATTAAACTGCTACATTAGGATACAAGGGAAAGAATTATATGTAAATTAGAAGGTAATGAGATGCATATCTCCTTGGTCCTAGATTCCATTACTTGTGGTCAAGAATTCCGTTGAAGGAATGAAGTATGAAAAATAGCTCCAACTGGATGGTCACCAGTTGGCCAGACCTGTGCAGGAGAAGCCCCAGGCTGTCTCACTTCAACTTTCTTTTATTTTTTTTAATTTTGTGTCTGGCTTATTTTATTTATTATTTTATTTTATTTTTCCTAATGAATATTTTTGTATTATCTTTAAAAAGACACATAAATCACACAAAATGTTACAATAAAAAATATGAGTTTCCTACATACCCCACTCCCCACACCCCCCACTCCTCCCACATCTACAATTTCTTTCATTAGTGTGGTATATTCATTGCATTTGATGAGTACAGTTTAGAGCATTGCTTCACAGCATGGATTATAGTTTAGGTTGTAATGTACACTATCTCCAAGTTCATTCAGTGGGTTATGACATCATACCCCACATCATCTGTCCCTGCAATAAATTTATTAATTGACATAGTAAAATTCTCTCCCTGGAATTTGGTCATGCAATGTATGTGTGTGATTTCCTAAACATACTAATCATACAATTATATAACCAGCCATGGATATTCACCCATATGCATAAAAGTTAATGAATAATAAAAGCAAATATTAAGTAGAAACTTTGGTACTTAAGCAAGAGTAAAACTGCAGCATGGTGAGTCAGCTCTGAGTCACTTTAGACCAACAATTGTCCCCTGTCTGTAGATATAACAAATGTAAACTCTGCCTAGCTCTCATGTTGACATTTTTGTGTGTTTTTTTGCCATCTATGGTTTTACATACAAGCCCTGCTTTGAGGCTTAACACCCTCTGCCCTTGCCTTGACCCTGGATGCTAGGGTCCATGGTCCCAAGCTCTCTTTCCAACTGCTCCAGGTCCTATCCTAAGGAGAAAGTAGTGCTAAGCTGCCCTGAACCTGTCCCTGTTCCTGGCCCCTGGAGTCAGTCGTCCATAAATCTCTCTGCACCTGACTTGAGTCCAGGTCCCTGGACTCCGTAATCTGGAGCTCCCCTTGTTCCCTCCCTGTACCTGCAGTTTGCTCAGTGGTCTTGAGCCTCCCTTCACCTGCCCCTTGTCCTAGTCTCTGGGATGCATGTTCCTGACATCCCCGTGTTCCCCCTGTACCTATCCTGGTCCTCATCCTTGGGCTTGGTATTCCTGAAAGCCCCCTGCACTCAGTCCTGTTGGTCCAGAAGAAGGCTGTAGGCCTGGGCTCCTACTTTCTTCCCTGCAATGTGGGTCACACACAGCAAATCTTCTTTGGCCTTGAGCATTTAAGTTGTTGGATATAGGTGACACCTGGAACTGTCCTTGGCAGGAATCCTGGCAATTGATGATTGAGCGACAGCTGTGCTCAGTAATGTTGTAGCTGCCAAGCATCTGCAGGCTCCTCTGCATTCGCAAAGACCCTAATCATGGACCTTGCTCACTCTGCTCTCAAGGCATCCACAGGCACACTGATTACTGGTCCAAACAACTGTTACCTGGGAGAGGAGAAACACAGATCCTTAAAGAAATCTCTAGATGACTAAAGACACCCTCCCTTGCCTCTGTCTGCACATGACCTTAGAGCTGTGGGGTTCTGAGCACCCCCTGGAGGCCTCTCTGCAGGGGAGGTTTGAGTCTGGGCTTACACTACTCCCTTTCACTCTCTCACTCAGTAATGCACAGTGGCATCCTTGGCTCTCAGATTATCCATTTGCAGATACAGCATGTTTTAGGCCTTGGCTCCTGAGATGATGAACTGGCCCTTTATAGAATCTGCATAGTGTGTCTTAATTCCATCACCCTAAACCACTCCTGAGACCCTCTTGGACCAATCCCATCTAGTAGTTACTGAAGATGAATCACAAGGATGTCCAGGAGAGTTCCAGAGACCCCCTCAGTCCATAACAAGTATCTCTCAGACTCTACTACCTGCACCCCACATTGGACACCTCCAGGCACTAAGAAATACTGGTCAGAAACCTTTCAAAAATATTCAGTCTTTCTCTCACTTATGTATATTTATGTACTCAATATTTATTTTTATCCAGAAAGGTCCTTCAAAAATTCAACAATAAAAACCCATGTCAAGTGAAACTTCACAGTGAATTGTATCTTTTTAGTTCCCATCACTGAATGGGAACACCTGGGATTCCCAGGACTGTGACTCCTCTCCAAGAGCTGCAGGGTAAAGGCTGAACTGGTTTACTTCAGCAAAGGGAGGGGTGCCCCTTGCCTTTCCTCCTGCATTAAAGCATAGTCTGGGGCTGGATGTCTTCAGAGGGGACAATGTTCAGAGCAGATACAAGTGACTGGGGAAGTTGGATGACTATAACAGCATTCAGGAAAAAATGTTGTTTTATTATATGTTAATGCTGGGACAAAGCTTATACCAACCATCTTATTTCATTTTTACAAAGGCACACTAAACTTGTAAGTAATAATCAGTGCAACCTCCATTTCACAGCTATAAAACTACACACAGAAGATAGAGGGATTGTGTGCCTTGATCATGAGTTTATATACCTGTAAGTGGGAGCCCATGTCTAGACCTGTGCTCTTCACCACAGGACCCAAGTGCCCCCTGAACCAGCTCCAGGACAGAGTGAGGCCAGCCTCCTGAGGTTTCCACCATCCACAGCCCACTTTGTGTAATGAGAACTGATTGTGTTGTTGCTGTGTTCCAGTGTTTACATGAATAATATAGAGAAGTCCTGGGTTCAGTAAATGTTTTCTAGGAGTGTCTGACACATAATGTGTCATTATTTATGTCTGCATCTCTACTCCCCAGTGAATGTATCTACTTTTAATAAGCACATTTATTGAGGTAAAATTGATATATGATAAACAGCATATTTTTAAATGTTCAATTTAATAAGTACCAATGTATGTGTACAACCCAAGCAGCTAGCACCATAATCAAGAAAAAATGTTCATCTAAAACCCTACAAATTTTCTCATGTTTGTTGATTATACTGGATTTTTGTTGGTTTCTGAATTATCAGTGGAGGAAAGGGATGTTTGGCACCACTTTCTCTACTTTGTTGATGTCATTCCTCAGTTGTAACTTCAGGTGTGTAATTTAAGTATGTTGTCAGATTTAATGTACTTTCATAACTCATACTAGTCGTATAATCCCCTCTAGGATCCTTGGTCCTGCCCCTGACATATCACACATGTGCTGCTGAGGTAGGTCAACCCCACTCATCATTAATCTCATCAATTGAACATTGGCTGATTTTGATCTACTCACCTCTGCATGTCTCTTTGCCTTACAATATTAACAGAACTTGAAAGCAGCATAATGCAACCTGGCTAATCAATAATATTACCTAAATATTAAATAATATATTATTAAGACCTTCATCTCTAGTCTGGTTCCAAGTTGGTGTGGCAGCAATGTGAAGTGAAAAGGAATTGGCCTGGGTACTAAAGTCACCAAAGTTTATGGTAAGATTTGGGGATTTGGAAAATAATAAGGAAGCTCCAAGGTCAGGACCTGATATATAAGACATTCAGAAATTCCATGCCTAAAGGTGTTGTCAGGGGAGGTATGGCAAGAAAATGAAATCCACATGTGGGATGAATTTTGTCTCTGTGTGCACATTGTGCTGAAGTTCAAAGTGCATTTTTCATTGGTGACATATTTCCAAATCTTTCTCTTCAGTGCAGTGTGGTTGGCATTTGGTTACATTTATTGACATGGATGAACTGCTGTGTATATTGTTTCATATAACAGTATAGCTTTTATTTATCAATTTAAATGCATTAATGAAAATTACTGAACTTCTCTCATTAGCCATGTAGCAAATTCATGACCAAGTTTACCTTGTCCTTCTCATGAGATGACTAGAGAAGTCACAAGAGCAAAACCCAGTTATTCCCTTATACTACCACTGCACATGCTCCTGATCTTGTTACCTATTCTACACACTCATGTTGCCACCTGCACTTGGCCCTGGTTCTGATTCTGTACTTGGTTGTCCTGAGCTCCCCTGAAACTGCCTCTCATCCTGTCTCTGTGATGAATGCTTCTGACTTCCACCTACCCCAGTTCTGTACCCTTTGGTTCCATGATTATGAGTTTCTCCTATGCCTGACCCTGGCTCTGGTGTTCCTTAACTCCCCTGCACCTTGTCCTGGCCACTCCCCTAGTCCTGGCCCTTGAAATCTATATTGTTGAGTGCTCCCTGCACCTGCTTTGGCTCTGGACACTAGGCTCCATGGTCCTGAGCTCTCCCTCCACTGGCCCCAGGTCCTTTTTTAGGGACTCAATAGTGCTGATAGCACCTATCCCTGGAACTGACCCCTGGTCTCAGTGGTCAGGCTCTCAGAATTCCTGAGATCCCCCTGTACTCAGTCCTGCTGGTCATGCAGGGAACTTAGGCCTGGACTCCTACATTATTCTCTCAACTGTGTGTCCCCACAGCATATCTTCTTTTTTTTAAAAAAAAGGTTTATTTTATTTCTCTCCCCTTCCCACCCCTCATTGTCTGCTCTCTGTGTCCATTCACTGCATGTTCTTCTGTGTATGCTTGCATTTTCAGATCCTTAGAAGAAATGTCAGATGACAAAATCACCCTACCCAGTCTCTGTCTGCACATGATCTTGGCTCAGTGAGATCCTGAGCATCCTGTGGAGGCTACTCTGCAGGGGAGGTTTGAGTTAGGGCTCATACTACCTCTCTTCACTATATCTCACTCAGTAATACATGGCCACATCCTGGGCTCCCAGACTGATCGCTTTTAGACACAGCATGTTCTAGGCCTTTTCTTTGAGATGACGGCATTGGTCTTCATAGTCTGCTTAGTATCTTCTTAATTTCATCACTCCAGACCCACCTTGAGGCCCTGTTGGAAACAACCCACCCAGTGACTACTAAAGTTGAATCCTTAGGACGTCCAGGAGAGTCTCAGAGACACCCCTCCCCGCCAGGTATTATCCAATTCTCAAGATTCCAACGTCCAATAATATAAACCCAGCTAAGATCAATCTCTGGTGAATCATCTATGATTTGTTACCATCACTGAAGGGTAACACCTGGGAATCCCAGGGCTGGGATTTCTCTCCCAGAGCTGCAGGGTGAGGGCTGGGCTGGTTTACATCAGCAAAGTGAGGGGTCCTACTTGCATTTCCTCCTGCCATATAACAAGGACTATGGTTAGATACCGTCAGAATGAATCATTCCTAGAGCAGATATGAGTGTCCCAGGAAAAATGGGTGGCAATGATAAAATTCAGGAAACTGTGATTTCTTATTATATGGTTATGATGAACTAACCTCTTATATAAATCATTTTATTTCATTTTTATAAAGGTACACTAAGGAGAAATAACTGTCAAGTTTACCTTCATTTCACAGATGTGATACTACAAACAGAATAAAAGAGACCTGAGTAGCATGCCTATGAGCACGATTCTGATATTTGCATGCCCATGTCTAGACTTGTGCTGCAGTCCACTGGATGCAGATTCCTCCCCAAAACAGCTCCAGGGCAGAAAGTGAGGTTTTCATTGTTGTGTTAGACAACCAAAGGGGTGCAGATGCAAAATACCAGAAATCGGTTGGTTTTTATAAAGGGTATTTATTTTGTGGTAGGAACTTACTTAGAGACACCAGGCCATAAAGCATAAATTACTTCCCACAACAAACTCAATTTTCACATGTTGGAGCAAGATGGCTGCTAATGTCTGTGAGGGTTCAGGCTTCCTGGGTTCCTCCCTTCCAGGGGCTTGCTTTTCTTTCCTCTGTGGGCTTACTTCCTGAGGCTCCAGCTTAAGGCTTCAGCATCAAACTCCCACATCAAAACTACAACATTAAAAGCCCTCTAACTCTGTCCTTTGCCATGCCTTTTATCTGTGAGTCCCCATGGCCAAAGAGTGGGAACTCAATGCTCTCCTGGCACAAGAGGTTTACATAATTACTTGATCAGGTAAACCTATGAATCCAATATAATCTAATATGCCCAGAGGAAAAGATCAGTTTACAAATACCCACTATTTCTTCTTGGAATCCATCAATATTATCAAAGTGCTACAACCCTCCACACCTGCCTTTGCATAATGAGAAAAAACTGTGCTGTGGCCACTTTCTAGGTGGAGAGGACCAGGGTTCAGTAATTTTTTTCAGGAGTCTCTGACACATCATATCAATATTTATGCCTCCATCTTTCTTTCCTTACCTAAATATCTACTTTTAAACTATTATTACCTATAAAGTGTCAAATTCTTTGTGTATTTTCCTATGTGTACACCTATGCAACCAGCACTACAATCAAGATAGTGTGCACATGGGAAAACATGGAGGAAACTTGAGGACCTTATGTTGATTGAAGCAAGCCAGGCATTGAAGGCCAAATACTACCTGGCCTCTCTGATATGAATTAAGCAAATCAAGCTGTCTCAGAGAGCTAGAGACTGGAAGATAGGATTACAGGAAATGGCAGGGAGAGGAAAGTTGTGAGCAAACATCCACACAGGTGAAATCTGTGATAAATGAAGGTAAGTAGATGTGCAGTGAAGGAGTACAATGGGGATATAGGGATACTATTTGGTTGGGCTTGAAGAAGTTAGGGATGGAAGGATGGGTTAGATGTTCCATGGAATTGGGGAAAGGGTTGGGGAGCAGGTAAGCATGAGAGATTGTCAAGTACATGGTTGAAACTATAATGTAGAGAAAACTCTTTAGAAAATATAACAAGTAAGGGTTACTGGTTTAAGGTGTTTGATGGGGGGCATCTGGCACAGGGTGCACCTGGGGCCAGCTTCTGGGAAGTGTGTGAGTGCTGACCATGCCATAGTTATATCAGTGGGTGGAGAGCCACACAATGATCAAGAAGGTGTTGTACCCATATCCTAGAAAGCCAGATATTCTCAAAGTAGTTGGTATCTCTCCGGAGCAAGGGTGGCTCAATGGGAGAGGAGAGACTAATGTGTCAAGCCCCCAGCATTGTTGCAAGTATCTATGAATCTTGTCCTTCAAGCAGTGAAGCTTGGTTGTCACTTTGGGCCTCAAGGGGAAGGGGAGAGAACAATAGAATAGATGGAAGAAGGGGTAACTGGGGAACAATGCAAGTGTTCTGTATGATCATGCAATCATGGATACAGGCCATGATAAATTATACCAAAAATTTATAAAAGTGTATAGTCCAATGGGAAGCAGACTTGGCCCAGTAGTTAGGGCATCCATTTTCCACATGGGAGGTCTGTGGTTCAAACCCCGGGCCTCCTTGACCTGTGTGAAGCTGGCCCATGCGCAGTGCTGATGCATGCAAGGAGTGCTGTGCCACGCAGGGATGTCCCCCGCGTAGCGGAAACACGATGTGCAAGGAGTGCGCCCCATAAGGAGAGTCGCCCAGCGTGAAACAAAGTGCAGCCTGCCCAGGAATGGCACTGCACACACAGAGAGTTGATGCAGCAAGATGACGCAACAAAGAGACATAGATTCCCATGCCACTGACAACAGAAGCAGACAAAGAAGAACACGCAGCAAATGGACACAGAAAACAGACAACTCGGGACAGGGGAAAGGGTAGAGAAATAAATAAAAATAAAAATAAATCCTTTTAAAAAAAGCGTATAGCCTAAAATTAAACTGTAATGTAACCAAAAATTCATAAAAGTGTACACACTAAGATGTAAACCATAATGTACCCATAGTTAGTAGCTTTATTTCGATATTTGTACATTAGTTGTAGCAAATGTAACATTCACATGTAAAAAGACCATTGCTGGGGAAGGATGAGAAGAGGGAGGACGTTGGATATGTGGGAGCCCCCTGTATTCTCTATATGACTTTACTATGACTAAAATCTTTTTTGAAGACATAATAAAAAAAAAGATATAAGACACTGGGGAAGAAGTGTAACAGTCTGCCTTGCCACTGTACATATGGGGAAACACCTATTACAGTGATAAAGTAAAAATATATTAAAAAAAGATATTTTTCATTTTTAATACACCAATTTATTTTTTACTTTATTTTAGTTTTTCTAAATTATTGTGTATTTTATTTCTAATCTTTTAGCTATCATTACTATATCATTTTCCTAATTCAGTGAATTTTGAAATATATTAGGCTTCATTTTTGAAGAAGTTTTGGATCACAGAGGGGTTCAAATATGGGAGGGGAGAAGCATTTTTGTGAGTTGTCATTGATAGAGAATGCATGGATGGGATGGAATGGGGTTTTCCAGGGCATGCATATAGGGTATAAAAGTATGTTTGATGTTCATTGGTATTGACACAGTGAGTAGAGTTTCACATGACAACTGAGGGAGTGCTGAGTCCCCATCCTGGGGAGCTCTGTCTCTTTCCCCAATGGAACAGCAACAATCCCTCAAGTGCAAGGGCAAAGACCAGTGAAGGATGGTCCAATTATGTATCCTTGATACTGATGACTATGATTCTGAGCTTGTGTGCTTAAAATCTCAACTTAGCCTAGGGCTACAGTGTGCCTAAGAATTACCTCCTGAGAGCCTCCATGTTGCTCAAATGTGTCCACTAAGCCAAACTCAGCATGTAAATGCATTACCTTGCCCCCAGCATGGGACATGACTCTTGGGGAGGGATTACAATCACATATTGGCTGGTGATGCAACTAGAAAAAGATTTTGAATAAAAGGAGGAAATGGTAAAGACAAATGAGTTTATATGGCTAAAAGACTTCAAAATGATTCAGGAGGTCATCAGAGGGGTAACACTTATGTCTCAGCAGGATCTCAGAGACAACCAAAGTAGATACAACCCCAGGTAGTGGTGCTCTTGAGACCTATGGAGACACCCATGTCCTATGGTCATAGCAGATGGCTCTGGATTTCAGTGCCTTGCCAGTGGGTCATACATTGGAATTTGTGCTCCTGAGTGTGAAGGAGTGGATTCAGATGTGATTTCTTTACACATGCCTCTTCTGTCACTTTTACTGAACCTGTGGTTGGCACTGTTGGTGTATGCCCAAGAGACTTCAATCTCTGGACTTTCCATGTGCCAGCTGTGCCCTGAGTCTCAGTAGAGTTGGAACACCTACTCTCTTGTTCATTGGACTTACCCAGGTCAGCTAACAAGGAAGGGAGAATGGTCAACCATCACAGAAATGAACCAAGAGAGTCTACAACAGCATGTAAAATTTTTGTAGAAGATGTGGGTGTCCTTACTCCAAAGCCATCTTGTCCCTCTTCCAATATTTTATTTTTACAAAAGCCCACAAGTTATGTGAAGTAGTTTGCAATGTTACCTCCACTGTATAGTTGTCAAACCCCAAACAGAAATATAGTAGTTTTTTGGGATGTGCCCATTAGCCCCAATGTCTGTGCTCTTCATCCCTGAACCCAACTGCTCCCCTTATCTAGTAATAGGACAGCTTGTGACATTCCAAGTTAATTTTAAATAAAACTTATCTCAAAATGGCATGATTTTGCTATGTTCTAGTACTTACTTAAAGAACACATAGATTACATGGGTTCATGCACATGAATTTGTAAGAGTCCCTGATATTTCACATCTCATTGCTTGTTTTTCCACTGCTGCTTCTACAAAAATATTCATGTGTTTTTTTCAACCTTATGGAGTTATAATTTGCATGCAACAAATTGCATACATTGTTTCAATTTGGTAATGAATTATGTGTGCACCCACTTATAATAGCCAAAATCAAGATAGTGAACAAATCCATCAGCTTCCAGTTTCCTCTTATAATCTCTAATTCTTTCCTGCAAAGCATTCCCTAAGATGTTAATGTCCAATCCACCTCTATATCAAGAGTAAGCTTAGACCCACATGGTTGATGGATGGGATTCTCCTGCTTGGAGTTGTAGGCACTCTTGGTTCCCTGTTGTGGTGGATGACCATCTTCACCTCCCTGTTAGCTGAGCTCATTCTATGATGCCAACATTACCCTAATACCAAAGCCTTATCTGCAGTTTTGTAGATACACATGTATCATTGTTAATTTTTAATTAGTACATATGTATCATGGTTATGTAATATAACAACATTAGGAAATACTGGTATGGGGCAAACATTTTCTTTTAAATTTTCATATAAATCTAATATTAGGTGAAATAAAAGGAAGTCTTCTTTAAGAAAGAATCACTACCATCAAAATTAAATCACATTAACTTAGGGAAGAGATTTCCTGGAATTATATTATTAAATTCAAAATTATGAATTTTAGTTTTAGTTATGTGATCAAATAATTTCACAAAGGAGAAAGCAGTTTTCATCAGCAATACATGCAAAGCACACTTTTGAACTTCACAGATGGAAATGCTATTCATTTACTTAATTTACTATTATGCAATGGTTAAAAAGTATTACTATTTCTAGCATTCCCTTGACCAACAGTGAGCAAGAGTGCATTATGAATTTCATCATTTTAAACTGTATTCTGTAAACTGCACAATTACATTTCCTACTGCATGAGTTTTTCCTAGCAAATTTAGCTATTAAGCCCATTATCAATATATCTAACTTCCTTATGGATTCCAATATTACTGTTCAAAATATTTCCATGATTTTTAATTTACTTTGCATTATGTGATCTTTTAGCATGTCAAAAATTAAGATTCTATGAAGTGAGGTAGCTTAGTATATTTTTAGCACTTAATTTTTTATTTCTCCCCCCCCCGCCAAGTTGTCTGCTCTCTGTATCCATTTTGTTGTGTGTTCTTCTCTGTCTGCTTGTATTCTTGTCAGCGACACCTGGAATCTGTTTCTCTTTTTATTGCATCTTCATGCTGCATCAACTCTGCATGTGTGCGGCGCCACTCCAGCACTGCACAGCCAGCTAGTGCAGGCTGGACTTTCTTTTGCATGGGGTGGTCCTCATTGAGGGGTGCATTCCTTGTATGTGGGGCTCCCCTACATGGGGGACACCCCCATGTGGCACAGCACTCCTTGCATGCATCAGCACTGTGTATGGGCCAGCTCACCACATGGGTCAGAAAGCCCTGGGTTTGAACCTTGGACCTCCCATGTGGTAAGTGAACACTCTATCCGTTGAGCCAATTCTGCTTCCCAAGAGATAGCTTAGTATTTTAAATCTTCTTAATAACATGCATAATCCCACGTTTCACATACACATTCAAATATGTTTCTATTTTTTGGAACTATTAGAAATCACTTTCATTTAGAGTATGAGCTAGTGCTCCAAAATTTTGCATATATTCCCTCGACTCATATATTAAAATATATTTTGTTTAAAATGAATCTTAATGTCAAAATTCCCAAAACAATATGATTGTAAAATGATTTCTTTGTAGGTATATATTACTTTCCCATTTATGCTTATAGCAGTCATTTTTCTTCAGGAATTATTTTTTAATATAATTTTTTTTTTAAAGATACTGAGATTACACAAATGTAATGTCCCAACCCCTTCCACGTTTTCCCACATTAAGACCACCCTTCATTAATGTGGTACATTTGTTACAATTGAACACAGTTTGAAGCATTGCCACTAAGGGTAATACTTTACCTTTTAGTTTGTACTCTCTCACATGCATATTTTGTAAGTTATGACAAGATATATAATGGATTGTATCTGTCATTTCAATGTCTTTCAGGACCATTCCCAAGTCCTGAGAATGTCACCATATTACACCTGTTTTTCCCTTCCCTCCCCTCTGAACCTCCAGTGGCCACTGCCTCCACATCAATGACAAAAGTTCTTCCCATGCTAAAATCACAAGTCTATACTAGAATGCTCTAGTTCTTCTTTCATTTCCCAATCCTGAGAATTCTGGGAAGGTGATGTCCACTTTGTTTCTAATTGAGAGGGGGCTTAGATCCATGGGGCAGATGGATGCAACAATCTTGCTTGCAGTTGCAGACTCTCTCTGTTCCTTGAGGTGTGCATTGCCCATCATCTTCTTGTTCATTGTCCTGGGTAAGTCCAATTTACTGGAGTGCAATTAACTGGTGAAAAAGTTTTTAAGTTTGAGGAGGTCCCATTTATCTATTTTTTCTTTTGTTGCTCATGCTTTGGACGTAAACTTCATGAAATCATTTTCTAATGATACAAGATCCTGTAGGTGCTTCCCTATATTATCTTTTCAGATCTTTATGGTCTTGGCTTTCATATTTAGATCCTTGGTCCATCTTGAGTTAATTTGTGTATAAGGTGTGAGATGGTTTTCCTCTTTCATTCTTTTGGATATGGATATCAAGTTATCCAAACACCATTTGTTGAAGAGGCCATTCTTTCCCAGTTGAATGGGATTGGTTTCCTTGTTGAATATCAGTTGACTGAATATGCGATGATCAATATTAAAGCTCAATTTGGTTTCATTGGTTAGTATGTTTATCCTTCTTCCAATACTATGCAGTTTTCACAACTGTGGTTTTGTATAATGTTTTATAGTCAGGTAGTGTGATTCCTCTCATTTCATTTACCTTTTTCAATATGTCTTTGTCTATTCATTTTCAAATAAATCGCATAGTTTTTCCAGTTCAGCTAAAAATACTGTGGTAATTTTTATTGGGATTACATTAAATCTGTAAATCAGTTTGGGTAGAATAGATATATTAATGATGTTTAGTCTTCCTATCCATGAACAGGGAATATTCTTCCATTTATTTAGGCCTTCTTTGATTTCCTTTAACAACATTATGTAGATTTCTGCAAACAATTTATTTCCTTCTTTCAATTTATTCCTTGGTATTTCATTTTAGTTGCTATTGTAAATTGGATTTTTAAAATATCCTCCTCAGGCAGCTCATTACTGATGTACAGAAATGCTACCAGTATTGCACATTGATCTCATAATCTCCCTCTTTCATTTTTTTTTTACTTTTGATACTGATTTTATTTTAAAAGTACAATTTAATAATTCCTCTCTTATGGTCACATTTTCACAGGTTATGTATATAATTTTTCCAGCAACTAAAACATTCCCCCTTTTTTTCAATGGTAATACATGTTTTATTATTTCTCACTAAAATCTTCAGGAAATCCAAATACTGGTATTAAAAGTAGCTTTGGCTTTCTTCTTGAATCTTACAAAACTTTCCAGTTTAAATTAACCTTCAGATCTTCAGGCCAAAAAGATAGGTAAATAAGAGAATGCAATACATGTTTTAACATATTTATGGTAAGTTTGTTTATAGTTATAACAGAAATACCTTCAACTTTTGGATATTGAAAAAACATACCCTAAGTAAAGAAAGGTATGATGGGCCAAGATATTTATTAGTGCAATTACAAAACATCAATCAATTTTTACATTAAATTCATAAAAGTTTTCAGAAAACATTTGCATCCTCTAATTGCTAGTATTGATTTGCTCAAAGATACAAGATAAATTTAAAAACCTTCAACTATTCCATTAACATGGAAGATAAATTATAATTTTATATAAATAATTGTTGTTGCTTAAAAAAATCCTTCACTTTTCATTTCAAATTTACTTGTAATGCGTACTTATGATTCTGCTACTCCTCTGAATAGACGTGTTTCACACCAGAGATTTCAATTAATGTTGAAAAAATTATTTTGACAATTTTAATAACAATTATTGACTAATTAGTGGATCAACAATTTATTCAATTGTATAGATGGCATATGGACAATTCAATTACAAGGAGTCCTAAGATATTTGCTGTTTTTTAATAATTCTACCCATTCTTTGTAGTGTGTTTCCCTGTGTTTTTTTATTCTTTATTTTTTAATGTTACTTTCAAAAAGTATGAGGTCCCAATATACCCCCCATACCTCTCACCCCAGTCCTCCCATAACGACAACCTCCTCCATCATCAATGGACTTGGTGAATACATCTCTGAGCACTGCTGCACCACATGGTCAATGGCCCACATTATAGTTTACATTCTCCCCCAGTACACCCAGTGGGCCATGGGAGGACATACAGTGTCCAGTAACTGTCTCTGCAGCACCACCCAGGACAACTCCAAGTCCTGAAAATGCCCCCACATCACATCTTTTCTTCCCACTCCATACCCTCAGCAGCTACCATGTCCACTTTCTCCACATCAATGCTACATTTTCTTCAATTACTAATCCAAATAGTTCATGAATAGAATATCAGTAAGTCCACTCTAATCCATACTCTATTCCTCCATCCTGTGGACTCTGGAATGATTGTGTCCACTCCACATCTATATCAAGAGGGGGCTTAGATTCCACATGCATGATGGATGCAATTCTCCTGCCTTCAGTTGTAGGCACTCTTGGCTCCCTGGTGTGGTGGTTGACCTTCACCTCTGTGTTAGCTGAGTGGGGTAAGCCCAATAAACCAGAGTGTAGGAGTTGCAAGTCTACTGAGGCTCAGGACCTGGCTATCACATGGACAGTCCAGAGACTCAGGTCCCCTGAGTGTACACTAAACCCCAACGCCAACCACAGGTCTGGTAAAAGTAACAGGAGAGGCTTGTGAACAATGATCATATCTGAGTCCAACTCCATCACACTCAGGAACACAAACTTCAAAGAGGGCCTACTGACATGGCACTGAACTCCATCTGTCATGACCATAGAACCTGTGGGTCTCTGTAGCCCTCAGAAGAACCAATACCTGGGGTTGTATGTACTTTATCTGTCTCTGGGACTCTTCTGAGGTGTGTGTAGGGTGGCCCCTCTGATGACCTCCTTGTTCTTTTTTGGAGACTCATAGCCATATAACTCATTTGTCCTTTCCATTTTCCCCTTATATTCAAGGTCAAAAAGCATTTTTAACTCCTGATATTACATGTAGGCTGAATTCATTTATAAGTTCTAGATTCTATTACAGATTTCTCAGGGCTTTCAATGTATAGGATTGTATCATCTGAAAATTGTAGGTAGAGCGGCAGAGACATTCAGCCTGGCTGTGTTGCGAGTGATGAGCACACTCTCTAGTCCACACGCTTTTGGGCACACCCAAAAGATGGCACACCAGTACTGAGCCAAATGTCTCCAGCCCCGCCTCACCCTCCTCCCATAAGCCCTCCACCTATCAGCTATGGCCCATAAGCCAAACCACTATATAAATGCCGCAACTTCCTCAATAAAGCAGACGTGCATCATGAACCCGTCTCCGGAGTGAGTTTATCTCTGTTGTCCTTACACCAATGAGCCCCTCGTTCAACAAGTGGCACCCGAACAGGGACTCGTTGCAGCCAACACTCCTGCCATCTATGAGGTAAGGGATCCTTGTCATGGATAACCTCCCCTCTTCCGCTCAGACTCCAGAAGCTCGAGCCCTGCATGCTCTCTTGGCAAGTAGGCACATTAAAATATCAGAAAAAGAACTTAACCAGTACTGGGATATGATAGTCCTCTTTAATCCCTGGCTCTCTACCACATCTCTATGGGACCCTCAGACCTGGGCTAAACTGTTAAAATGCGTGTGCTCTGCAGAGGTTCATGAAAACAAAATGTTCCCTCTCGGCCTTATCCCTGCACTCCTAGCTATTCATGCTTACTTACCAGGGCTCCAGTAGATGAACTGGACCCTATCCCTGATATAATGTTTGCAGACTGCTCACCAGCATGCTGACTTATGCCTTAATCCACACACAGTTATGGGGCTCGACTACACCGCCCGATACTAATGCCCTATACCCTCCTCTGTCAGAACTCATGGGGGCCATCCACTCAGACACCAATGTTACTGACCCCCCAGTACCACTCGATGCTAAAACCGAGACAGAGCCACCCAATAAGAGACTTGCTACCAAGGGGCTTTTTGCTGCAGAGCTCCCCTGTGGAGCTCCCCGCGGCTGAGGGACTTTCCACTATGAAAGTCCCCACCCCAAAGGGACTCTCTGCTGCAGAACTCCCTGCATCAGCACTTCCCACTTCACAACGTCCCCCTCCACAGAACCCAGCTCCCCGGGAAGCCTGGGCTATGGGCACTCCCTGTGACAACTCAGATTCTCCTACCAGCAGTCCATGGTTAACTAACTACTCCCAGCTTTGCCAGCAATGAGATACCCATTCTAACACTGGAGCAGAATCATGGCGCCACTTATACCCTGTTAATATAAACCTCACTGCTGCCCTCTCGGCACAATGGTATCCCCATGAACAAAAAATAATCACCACTTTACGCCATGCCATGCAAGAGGATGGCCTTAACAGTCCATATGCACAAATGTTATTAGAAAACCTCAGTGTAGACCTTAATTGTGCCACTGCTTGGAAAAACCTAGCACATGCTATATTACCCACTGGGGAGTATATCCAATGGAAAGCACTCTATTACAATGAGCCTGAAATACTGGGAGAAAGAAATGTGGCAGCTGGAGTTAATATTCCCACTGAATCCCTACAGGGAGAGGGCCAATTTGCATCTCCCACTGTTCAGGCCACAGGGTCCCCCCCAATACTTTGATCAATGCCAGTTATGCACTAAGAGGGCATTTCAAAAGATAAATCCGAAAGGAAAACCCATCCAAATGTCTAAACTTATACAAGGGGCTAATGAAGGCTTTGCAGATTTTTATGGCTGAGTTAAAAAAACAGTAGAGTGCAAAGTTGCTCATGCTGCGGCAGCAGAGGCGCTTATAAAGGACCTCTTATGGAAGGGAGCCAACGGTGAATGTCAAAAAGCCATTGCTCCTTTGTGCAATGGTAAACCGGAGGACTGGGTATTAGCCTGTCGTGATGTCAGCTCTGTCTCTGCCAACGTATTGGCTGCTGCCCTAGCCCAACACCTCAAAGTGTCCTCCAAAGTAAACCCCGGCAATTGTTTCCATTGCCATTCTCTAGGGCACTATGCGAGAGAATGCCTGCAAAAACAGTCATAAAAATCCTCTCCAGGCAAGCCAAATTCAATCTGTACTAGGTGCCACAAGAGCTCCATTGGAAATGAGACTGTAGATCTCGCACCAATGCCCGTGGAGAAACCCTACCGCCTTTACATGAGAAGCAGGGCACCTCTCGGCCCGGCCAGTAAGAGAGGAAACTCCATTAAATCCAGGCATATATTGGACAATGCCCATCACCCAAAACAAAGTGTGGTTGACACTGGATGTCAATGGGAAATCTATAGTAGGTTCAGCTTGATACAGGAGTGGACATTTCCGTCCTTAGTAGTAAAGATCTAGACCCAGAATGGCCCCTACAAATTGGGCCCATTATTCAGCGAGTAGATGGCCTGAAGACTTCTCGTCAGGTTGCAAAGCCCTTAACTTGGACAGACCCAGATGGTGCTACAGGACAATTCAACCCCCTGGTATTAACACAATTTCCCAATACACTATGGGGCAGAGACATAATGCCTCAGCTCGGGACCGTCCTAACAACCGACCAGTCCCCCCAATCCTAAAGGCCACTGCTCCACCATTAATAACAATCATGAAACCTCTACCAGTCACCCTCAAGATGGGATACTAAACAACCCATCTGGGTGGACCAGTGGCCCCTGCCTTGTGAAAAACTCACTCAATTCAAAATCCTTGTCCAACAACAGCTAGACCTCGGGCACATAGAGCCCACTACCAGCCCCCATAATACCCCTGTATTTGTTATACGAAAGAAAACAATGGGCAAATGGCACTTTCTTCATGACTTGTGAGCCATCAACTCTCATATGGAAAAAATGGGCTCACCACATCCCTCAGCTACACATGAAAATAGTTATATTTTTATAATAGACATAAGAGATTGTTTCTTTCCCATCCCATTGCATAAACAAGACCATCCATATTTCGCCTTCACAGTTCCAGCAATTAACAATGCTCTGCCAGCTGAGTGGTACCAATGGAAAGTCCTCCCCCAAGGCATGAAAAATAGTCCCACTACATGTCAAAATGTTGTAGGCAATGCCACGTTACCATTGCAAACTTACTGCCAAATCATCCACTACATGGATGACATTCTCATAGCACACCCTGATCAGAATAATCTAACAAACTATTTTAAGGTGTTACTCCATAATCTAGAACAGTTGGGACTACAAATCGCCCCCAAAAATGTGCAAACTAAATCATGCTTCAGCTTTCTAGGATATCATATCAATACAGGCATCAAGCCCTTGTCACCATCTCTAACAATACCACAAAACTGCACATTAAATGAACTGCAGAAAATCTGCGGAGACATAAACTGGATTAGACCACATCTATCCCTCTCATCACATAAATTAGCCCCTCTCTTCTCCCTTTTAGAGGGAGACCCCAATCCCACAAGTCATTGTGTCCTCACTTCTGAAGCTGCAGATGTCATAAAAAATATATCAATTCCCAAATGCAAAACACAGAACTGGCCAAATTTAATTCTCATAAACCTCTCCTTGCCATAGTATTAGCAACCCCAGGAACACCCACTGGAGTTCTGTGTCAGGATGAGTCCCTATATTGGGTTCACCTTTCCTTCAACAGTCTGAGCAAAATCACACCACAGGTAACTGCTATCTGCCTGCTGGGAAGAAAGCTATGTCACACAAAAGTCATTTATGGCCAGGAGCCTGGCAAACTAATCCTGCCCCTTTCTGGAGAGCATAATACTCACCTCCTCCAAACCAACCTCAAAACGCAAATGCTTGTAGCAGGATTTCCTGGACAAATAATCATCTGCCCGCTCACAAACTTCTCTCCATCCTCGAGCAATTGCCATGTAGTTTCCATGAAAACACTTACCCATGGTCCAAGCATTCCCAAATGAAACCCTTGTCTTTACAGATGCCAATAAGTCATTCAGTGTAGTACTCATTAAACAAAAAAAAAAAAAAAATGGATTGGATTACAAAATGCCCCCATGATGGCTCAGGACAGTTTGGAGAGCTATATGCACTTTTCCTTGTGCTATATCATTGTCAGAATATCCCTATAAATATCTTCTCCAACAGTGCTTATGCAGTACAAACCCTATGTAGCCTTCCACATGCAGTATTCTGCTCGAGAAAAACCCAACTAGATGACCTGTTAACCCAAACCAAGGCTATCCTTGAAAATAGAGCACAGCCATGGTACATAAAACACATTAGAGCACATAGTGGTTTGCCTGGCCCTCAAGCACGAGGGAACCAACAAGCAGATGAATCCATTCAGTTAATCCTCACTACAATCTACAATTGACCAGGCACGTACCCTACACGCCAAATTCCATGTCTGCACATGCACTCAAGCGGCTTTTCCCCTCACTCTCTCATCAACAATGTAAACATCTGACTCGCACCTGCATGCAATGCGGTCCTCTATTACCACTAGGACCACTACAACCCCAAGGAGTCAACCCAAGGAGGCTACATCCTAACAGCTTATGGCAAATGGATGTCACCCACGTCCCCTTTTTTGGGACACTGAAATATGTCCATGTAATTATTGACACATATTCCAGATTTGTGTTTGCCACCGCTCTCTCTGGAGAGCATACCCGTCATGCTACTTCTGCCTTGTTGCAGGCCATTCTACAAATGGGGGTGCCATGGGTCTTAAAAACAGACAATGGGCCCTGTTATACCTCCCGATCCTTACAATCCTTCTGTTCTGAATGGCGGGTCAAACACGCTACAGGTATCCCACACAACCCACAGGGTCAAGCCATTGTTGAGCGCATCCATGCCACCCTGAAACAACATATAATAAAACAAAATGGGGAGAACCCTAGGGATATACCCAAAAACATCATAACAAAAGCCCTAATTACACTAAATTACTTTTCTTTCGATTCTGAAGGTCTCTCTCCCACCAACAAGCACTGGGGAGAGCTCTGTTCAATACCCACGCCAGTGCCCTTAGTACGCTGGAAAGACCCCCTAACACAACAATGGAATTGGCCCCATCCCCTACTAACACAGGGACGAGGGTTTGCTTGTGTCTTTCCAGAAAATGCAGACCAGCCCATCTGGGTCCCCAGCAGATTGATGCGGCCTACTGTGCCCACTGAAAAACGAGATGGCCAATCCTCCACCACTGAAGATGACCCCCCAAACAATCACTCAACTTGCAGGCAACATAAATAACCTGTCCCTGGAAGAAAGGCGAGAAGGAGGTGGCCCTGTAAGATGACGCCATCAACGCCGTACTCCTGCCCATCCCACGCATTGCATCACATGGGGAGACATCCAATCATTATGCACAGAAGCCCAGCGTATGGCACCTGCCCCTGCAACACCTGAAACCCTCTTCCTCCTCATTTGCCCGATCCTCACAGCAAACTCCGCTCACGGACAGCTGCTCTGGACCGCAGTATGACATCTGCCTCTTCTTATGTCCATGGACACAAACGCTCCACTATTCCCAGCCGCATTTGCCGCTGACTGTACCCTCGGCTTGCCATGTCTCAAAGAACCTATGATATCGAAAAAATGGAACGGATCGCTGAAACCTCTTTAGAACATATCCTCAAGTTTACCATGCAGAACAGAACCACCAAAGAAGATAAGACTGGGTTCAACTTCTATCCACCTCTCTTGGGGACTTTGTGGAAAATAGAAATAGTAAAAAAAGCTCTAATGAATGAAATGGCTCTTTTATCAGTCTCACCAGTCATTTTCCTGTCACCTATATGAATTGGACTGATTGCCGTTCCAACATGTCAAGGCCACTCAGCCGCCTTGGGCACATTGCCCGTACCAGTTCCTCATAATTCCTTCCACTAAAGTATCTGAGCTTCCCCCCTGGGCCAATTGCATCCCCACAAAACCTCCATAGGGCAAGATTACACCAACTCTTTGGGCCACAGGCCCAGACATAGAGAAAGACATGCTACCCTACGTGAATCACAACCCTCAACTAGTACTAAGAACGATTTTTGGATGATGAACACTTTGTGGCTAAAAGGCCTGCATGGACTTGCATCCTTTCATCGCTATGAACTCTACCTTAACCAATAGAACATGGGGAACACTGAATAAGACACTGAATGGAACTTGGGAGGGAAATCTTAACATAACTAGCCATAAGCACTCGCATTATACTACGCTAGTATGCTTCACTCTACCTTTTCTGTTTATTGTTAGCACCAATGAATCCTTCTGGTGCTATAACTCCTCCAGCAGCTGCAATATCACCAACTGTTGGAAAAGCTCAGCTTTCCCCTATGCCATCCCCATGTGCATCCCTACATTACTGTGGGTGCCTATAAACGCTACTGACTGTGAAGGTCCCTTTAATATCATAACTCATAAATAAATCCACCCCAAAAGAGCCACTGGCCTCGCCGTCGCTATAATTATGGCCATCATCACCAGCCTAGCCAGCATAGGCACAGGCGTGGCAGCCTTCATCCAAACCAATCACACTGCAACCACACTAAACCAGCTGGCTGAAAAAACAGCCACCACATTTGACACACAGTCTCTCATTAATAGTCATATCCATGGTGCCTTATTTAACCTCCAGCAACAAATAGATCTCTTAGAAGAAGACATATATATGCATTTGCAATTTATTCATACCCATTGTGACCAACGATTCCCCTCCATATGTGTTACCCCAATTCCCATAACTAATGCTTCACTAGCTAGTCAACAACTCAAAACCCACTTACTTGGCCCTTGGAACCAATAATTCCTCAACCTCACCCAACTATTAGCATCCCAAATCTTATCAATTAACAACACCCGAGCCTCTGGAGTAGACACCTCTTTACTAGCTGCAATGCTGGAGCGTGTACGGTCCCTCCTATCACGTCCCAACCTTCTGCTATGGCTTATAATAGTAATCTTAATTGTTGTCATATATATTATCTATCAATGTGTCAACAGAAGCCTTCAAGCTTTATCCCAAAACAACTGAAGAACTAAAATTAATACAGTTGTCTCTAATTAATAACAGAGGGGGAGATGTAGGTAGAATGGCAGAGACATTCAGCCTGGCTGTGTTGTGAGTGACTAGATGAGCACACTCTCTAGGCCACACACTTTTGGGCACACCCAAAAGATGGCACATTGGCACTGAGCCAAATGTTTCCAGCCTCGCCTCACCTTTCTCCCGTAAGCCCTCTACCTATCAGATATGCCCCGTAAGCCAAACCGCTATATAAATGCTGCAACTTCCTCAATAAAGCAGACGTGCGTCATGAACCGTCTCCGGAGTGAGTCTGTCTCCATTGTCCTTACCCCAACGAGACCCTCGTTCAACAGAAAATAGTGAAATTTTTAATTCTTCCTTTCCACTTTTGATGATGTGCGGTCACCCCTCGGGCTGAAGTGTGGTTTGCTGGCCTGGCAGGGGGGGCAGCTGCGGTAGGCCTAATTCTGCTGCCCCCATAATAGGGTGGCTGGTCAGACTCACCGCCACCCCTGAAGGAAGCTCGGTATGGGTGCAGAGTGCCCTCGGGTCTCCCCTTCTCGGCAGCCATGCTTCTGTGGCCGCCCCTCCTCCCGGATGGCGCCACACGATGCCTGTGGGGTGGCACACTTCTTCTTCTTTCTCCCTGCGCAGGCGCAGGGCGGAAAATTCCAGTCTGCCCTTTTCCCCTCCCCCAACAGCAGCAACAGCCAGGCGTGGGCGGAAAAATCCAGTCTGCCCTCCACCCCAGCAACAGCAGCCACCAATCCCTAAACCCTGCCCCTTCCCCCAGCAACAGCAACAGCCAATCCCTAACCACCACCCCTCCCCATTCCAGTACCGCCCAATGACCTTTCGCCGGCAACCAATCAGAACAGGGCGTGGCTTCGACCAATCAGCCTTCCCCAGCCCTTATAAAACTGTTGCCTCTCCCTCAATAAAGTGGACTTGCGTGTTTACCTTGTCTCCGCGGTAGTTCTTCTGCCGTGCGCCCTCCAGTCCTGAGAGCCCCCAACAAGGGCCTGGCCTCCCTTGTCCCCAGTTCGTCACCTGCTTCTCCGGGCGACCCCTTCATCACCGGCTTCGCCGGGCGACCCCGTCAGCCAAACTGCGCAACCCCTGTGAGACTGATCCCTCGTCTGCTGCCAGACCGACCCCTCGTCCCAAGCGGGACCGACCCCTTGTCCAAAGCTGGACCGACCCCTCATCCGCAGCCAGACCCCACCTCTACCGACCGAGCAAACCGTCGCAGTTGGCGCCCAACGTGGGGCAGTGCAACCCCACCACAGCCTCACTCCATAACCTGGCGCCCCCCCCCCCTCCTCTCTTCTCACCGTGGGGCTTCTCTCGTGCAACATTGCTGCTACCTGAGCCTTGGCTACCTCATATGATCCACGGCGGTCTGTGAGAATTGCTGGATGGCTTTCTCCTTCCATGTTGGGGGCTTATACCGACCCGCTATGATTAAGAGGAGCCTTGGATTTCTCGGGAGCGCGCACTTGCACGTCTGAAGTAATCCTACCACAGCCCTACGCCCTCCTCTCTTCTCACCTTGGGACTTCTCTCATGCAACATTGCTGCTACCTGAGCCTTGGCTACCTCATACAATCCACAGCAGTCTGGGAGAATCACTGGATGGCTTTCTCCTTCGATGTCGGGGGCTTATACCGACCCGCTATGATTAAGAGGAGCCTTGGATTTCTCGGGAGCACGCGCTTGCACGTCTGAAGTAACCCTACCATAGCCCTACGCTCTCCTCTCTTCTCACCCCTATCTTTTCGCTCTGCATTGCTGCTCCTGAACCTTGGTGACCTCATATGATCCACGGCGGTCTGGGAGAATCGCTGGATGGCTTTCTCCTTCCATGTCGGGGGCTTATACTGACCCGCTATGATTAAGAGGCACCAATAAAACTCTCAGGAGCGCGTGCCTGAGCATCTCCACCCCTGCCTTCACCTCTGCCTCCTCCCCTCCGTGCTTGCTCCCCTTTGCCTTGCTCCACTGCTCATCGTTCCGCCCTCCCCTCGTCAGGGCCTTCTCTTGGCCCGCGACCACCGTCAGAGCCCCACCGGCTCCGACCCCTCGTCTCACCATGCACCTCGGCTCCCATCGCCGCGCTCTCAAGGTAAGGGCCCCTTTTCTTATCGGCTCCAAAAGGCCATTAGCAATGGGTAACATCCTATCTGCTAAGCAAGCCCCGCAAGTTCGGGCCCTCGCCGGTCTCCTAGACACTCACCGGTGTAAGATCTCTTTGAAACAGCCCCAAGTCTTCTGTAACCGCGGCCCCCCATGCCGCCATCGCTCTCAAGCAGCTGCAGCCCCGCTAAACGGCCCGCAACCCGCTTTCCCTGGCCCGCGGCCTGCTTTCTAGCATCTAATCACGTTTCTGCTTTTGCCTCCCCATACTTCTGCGGAGCTTCCTCCTGTCTCGACCTCACTCCTCTTCTCTGCCATCCAAAGCGTCCTTTCTCGTCCCCTGCCCCCTTCCTTTTTTTGCTTAAACCCCCATTACGTTGCAGATTGGGCCGCCCCATGTCGGCCCGCCCTGTTAACATCGGCCTCTCTCGTGCGCGTGGAGACGTTGGCCTTCTTGTTGTCCTCGCCTACGTCTCCACCACTCCCAACGCTGCCGCCACCACCGTCGCTGGTGCCCTGACTCGACTTGTCCTCACCGCTGCGATCCTCCAGACCATCACACAGTCTGCCTCTACCGCTCTTCGCTGCCAAGAAGAGATCAACTACCTGTAACGCGCTGTCATTCGGGACTTTTAACAGCAGATGGATCTTATAGCCGCCGAGATCAACAAGAATTGGACATTGGCCACCCTTGCTTGCAACGGCAAGATACCGCCCCCTAAATTGTACATTTGTATCCCCATCATACTCACCTCCCTCTTCAGCCCTGCTTCCCTCATTGCTTACTGCCTCTTGGGCCTCGGCTACTTGTTGCTGCTGCCATCCTGGCCCTTATTTGAAAAGAAGGGGGAAATGTGGTCACCCCTTGGGCTGAAGTGTGGTTTGCTGGCCTGGCAGGGGGGGCAGCCACGGTAGGCCTAATTCCGCTGCCCCCATAATAGGGTGGCTGGTCGGACTCACCGCCACCCCTGAAGGAAGCTCGGTATGGGTGCAGAGTGCCCTCGGGTCTCCCCTTCTCGGCAGCCATGCTTCCGCGGCTGCCCCTCCTCCCGGATGGCGCCACACAATGCCTATGGGGCGGCACCCTTCTTCTTCTTTTTCCCTGCGCAGGCGCAGGGTGGAAAATTCCAGTCTGCCCTTTTCCCCTCCCCCAACAGCAGCAACAGCCAGGCGTGGGCGGAAAAATCCAGTCTGCCCTCCACCCCAGCAACAGCAGCCACCAATCCCTAAACCCTGCCCCTTCCCCCAGCAACAGCGACAGCCAATCCCTAACCACCACCCCTCCCCCATCCAGTACCGCCCACTGACCTTTCGCCGGCAACCAATCAGAACAGGGCGTGGCTTCGACCAATCAGCCTTCCCCAGCCCCTATAAAACTGTTGCGTGTTTACCTTGTCTCCGCGGTAGTTCTTCTGCCGTGCACCCTCCAGTCCTGAGAGCCCCCGACAAGGGCCTGGCCTCCCTTGTCCCCAGTTTGTCGCCTGCTTCTCCGGGCGACCCCTTCGTCGCCAGCTTCGCCGGGCGACCCCGTCGGCCAAACCACACAACCCCTGTGAGACCAACCCCTCGTCTGCTGCCGGACCGACCCCTCGTCCCAAGTGGGACCGACCCCTCATCCCAAGCAGGACCGACCCCTCGTCCAAAGCTGGACCGACCCCTCGTCCGCAGCCAGACCCCACCTCTACCGACCGAGCAAACCGTCGCAATGATGTTTATATCTTTTTCTTGCTTAAGTGCTAAAACAAACACCTCTAACACAATGTTAAATAAAAGCAGTGACAGTGGCATCCTTGTCTTGTTCCAGATTTTAGAAGGAAAGCTTTTAGGGTTTCACTCTTGAATATGATGTTTGCTGTATGACTTTCTTATAAACTCTTTATCATATTGAGGAAAGTTCCTTCTATTCTGATGTTTTGCAGTGTTTTTATTAGAAAACGGTGCTGTATTTTGTTAAATGCTTTTTTTGCATCTATAGAGATGATCAAGTATTTTTTTAATCTATTTATTTGATATATTACATTGATATTCTTATGTTGAAAAATCCTTGCATACAAGGGATGAAACCCAATTGCTCAGGGTGTGTAATTCAACTGACATACTGCTGAATGCAATTAGCAAGTATTTTGTTGAGGTTTTTAGCATCTAGGTTAATTAGAGATATTGTTGTACAGTTTTCCTTACTTGTGGCATCTTTGTTTGACTTTGGTATTAAGGCAATGTTGGCATTATACAATGAGTTTGGCAAGGTTCCCGCCACTGCTGATTTTTGGAGGATTTTAATCAGGATTGGAGTTAGTTCTTTCCAGAATGCTTGGTAGAATTCACTTGTAAAGTCATTTGATACTGGGCTTTTCTTAGGTGGGAAATTTCTCTGATGACTAATTGAATTTCATTTCTTTTGATTGGTCTGTTGAGTTCATTGTCTTCTTTTGTCAATGAAGGCTGCTTGTGTGTTTCTAGAAATATGTCCATTTCCTTTAAATTATCCATCTTTTTGGAATACAATTTTCAAAGTATGTTCTTATGATAATCTTCCCTTCTGTGGGGTCAATGGTGATATCCCCTTCCTCTTTTCTTATTTTAGGTATTTGCATCTTCTCCCATTTTTGTCAGTCTAAGGGTTTGTTAACTTTGTTAATCTTCACAAAGAACCAGCTTTTGATTTTATTTTCCCTAGTGTTTTATTATTTTTAATTTCATTTAGCTCTGCTCTAATCTTTGTTATTTTCTTTTTTGTACTATGTTTAGGGTTGATTTGTTGCATTTTTAATGTGTGCAGTTAGGTCTTTGTTTTAGCTTTTTCTTCTTTTTTAATATAGGCATTTATAGCTATGACTTTGCATCTCAGGACAGCTTTTGCGGCATCCCATTGGTTTTGATCTGTTGTCATTTTCATTCATTTCAAGGTAGTTACAGATTTCTTTTATAATTTCCTCCTTGATCCACTGATTGTCTAAGAGTGTGCTGTTTAACTTCCATATCTTTGTGCCGACTCTGTTTCTCTGGCCCATAGTGATTTCCAGCTTCATTCTAAGGTGGTCAGAGAAATTACTTTGCCTAATTTCATTATTTCTGAATTCACCAAGAATTGTTCTGTGGCATAGCTTGTGGTTTACCCTGGGGAATGATACATGTGCACTCAAGAAGAATGATATTCCACTGTATTTGGGGTAGTGTTCTGTATGTACCTATTAGGTCCAGATCCTCTAATGTGTTGTTCTTCAACATCTTTCTTGATTTTCTATCAAGATGTTCTGTGTAATGGTGATAATGCTATATAAAAGTCTCCCACCATAATTGTACAGCCATGTATTTCTCCACTTAGATTTCTCAATGTTTTCCTCATGTATTGTGAGGTGTACTGGTTAGGTGCATAAATGTTTATGATTTTTCTTTTTTCTTGATAGATTATCACATTTATCAATGTATAGTTTCCTTTTGTGCCTTTTACAATAGATTTAAAGTCTAATTTGTCTGATATTAGTATAGGTAATCCCAAATTTTTTGGTTATTGTTTACAAGTAAACTTGTTTTTCAAACACTCCTTTCAGCCTCCTTGCATCCCTAGGTCTAAGGTGGGTTTCTTGTAGACTGTCTAAAGATAGGTCTTACTTCCTTATCCATTCTGGCAATCTGTGCCTCTTGATTGGCAAGTTTAATCCATTAACATTCAATGTTGTTACAGTCAAAGAATTACTTAAATTTGCCATATTTTCTCTAGGCTTATGTATACGTTATGCTGTTTTCATTTCTTTTTATCTTTTAAGTTGTTCTTAAACTCTCCTCCAATTCTCTCCTGTTTTTTCCTTTCAACCTGTTGAACTCCATTTAGTATTTTTTGAAGGCAGGTTTCTTATTGACAAGATCTCTTAATTTCTGTTTATCTGTGAATATTTTGAATTCTCCCTCATTTTTGAATGTCAGCTTAGCTGGATAGAGAATTCTTGCCTGGAAGCTTTTCTTTTAGCACCTTAACTATGTCACATGACTGCCTTCTTGCCTCCATGCATTCATATGAGAAATCAGCACTTAATCTTATTAAGCTTCCCTTCTTCATGACAGATCTCCTTTTTCTAGATATTTTTAGGAATTTTTCTTTGTACTGAACATTGGACTATTTGACAAGAACATGTCTTGGGGTAAGCAAGTTATGATTTATATTCTTTGGGGTTTGCTGCCCTTCCTGGATATGTACATCCATGTCCCTCAATAGAGTTGGAAATTTTCAGCCATTATTTCCTCCAACACTCCTTCTGCTCCCTTTCCCTTCACTTCTCCATTTCAGATGCCTATAATGCATGTGTTTGTGCATTTCATGTTGCTCATAATGCCTATATTTTTTGTGTTTGTGTTTTCATTCAAATCCCTATTTCCCTGCTGGATTTTTCTCTTTATCTATTCTACTATCTGCCTGATTTCAGCTATACTGTCTTCAATATCACTGATTCCTCTGTTCAAATATGCTGTTATGTGCTTCCAGTATATGTCTGATTCCTTGCACGGTGCCATTCATCATCATACCTATGTTTTTATGTATGTTTACAATTTCTGCAGTATGTTCTCCAGTGTATTCTTAATATTCTTAATCTCTTCTTTCACTTCATTAAGTTGATTCATGATATTTGTTTGGACTTCTCTGATTAGTTGTTCTATGTTCTGCTTCTCTTCCTGTTTTTTAGTTTGTTCATTGGACTGGGCCATGTCTTCCTGTTTCTTAGTATGGCTTATAATATTTTGTTAGTGTCTAGGCATCTGTTTTTCTTTACGGGTTTATTTGTTTGGTTAGCTTCTCTTTCTACTCTAGGGTTTTATTTTGTTGTAGTATTTGTATGTGTGGTAAGGTTTAATTTGACACTTCATTTTTCTTATTCTATTTCCTTGTAGAAGAACTGTACAACACCTAGGAAAATAAATAACATGAGTAAGAAATCATAAGAAATACAGAGGAAAAAGAATAAAAAAGTGGAATAGAAACAATGAAAAAGAAACAAACTAAAGAAAGATATATATATAGAATGAATTTTTGAGCTGAAATGATGAGTGAGGAAAACAAAAACAATTTAAAAAAAGAATACATAAAAGAAATAAAAACAAGAAAAATTGAAGTCTAAACAATAAGAGGTGGAAAGAAAGAAAAACAACAGAAAACAGAAGATAGAAACATAAGGGAAAGAAAAGTGATAGCATATAAAGAAAAAATTGGTTAAAGAAAAAAGTGAAACAAAGAAAGGGGAAACAGAAAAAACAAGAAACAAAAACAGCAATTTTAAAAAGACAAGGAAATCCAGTCTTCCCACTGAGGCTACTCAGGAACTTCTCAGTCTGCTGGTGTTAATAAATAACCCTGCAGCTTGCCCTCTGCAGGTAAAAACAGATCCAAGAAAAACAAAAATAAAAGAATATTTATATGTTCCCTGGCATGTTTCTGCTGAATGCCTGATAAGTCAGACTCACTCTCTGAATGACTTCAGTAAGGAGACCTAAGAATTGAACCAGGGACCATGTATATGCAAAGCAGAAATTCCTCCACTGAGCTAAACTGTTTCCTTAGGTTAATTAGTCTTTAGAAAACTATTTGCAGGAAGTAGATGTGGCTCAAATGATAAGGCCTCTGCCTACCATATGGAAATAGCTGGGTTCTATCCCTGGGGCCTTCTGGTGAAAAAGAAGAGAAAGCATGTCTGTGCAGTAAGCAAGTACCCATGTGGCAAGCCAAGTGCTTGCATGGTGATCCAAGTGCCAATGTGGGTGCCTGGATGGTGAGCCAAATCCCCACATGGTGAGCTGAGTGCCCACATGGAGAGCCAAGTGCCCATGCAGTGATCTGAGTGCCCACATGTGTGCCTGCTTGTTGAACCAGTGCTTGCACAGTAAGCCAGTGCCACATAGCAAGCTGAGTGACTGCGTGGTGAACCAGTGCTTGCACAGCAAGCCAGTGCCCACATAGCAAGCTGAGTGGTAAGCCACTGCCCATGCAAGTGAGTCACACAACAAGAGAGAGATGTATGGGAAAAGAGAGATGATGGGGAGAGTCAAGGTGAAGATCAACAGAAACCAGGAATTAATGTGGCACAATTGACAGGGAACATCTCTCCACATCAGAGTTCACCAGGATTGAATCCCAGGAAATCCTAAAGGAGAAAGATGAGAAGAGAATACAAAAAAGGGAAATAGATAGAGAAGATCACACAGCAAATTGACACAAACAGCAAAAACAGCAGGGTGGGGAGGATGAGTGGGAGGGTAAGAAAAAAAAACCAAACCATCTGTTCCTTTTCCTTCAGGGATTTTATATTTCTACTGCTGCTAGATTCCTGTTGATCAGCTGCCTGTCACTAGCCCCTCTCTAATCTAGTTCATCTCTTTCCCTTGTGGCTGTGTTGGAGATGATGTGGAGAAATAGGAACCATCATCCACTGCTGGTGGGAATATAAAATAATGCAGGCATTGTAGCAGACAGCATGGAAGGTCCTCAGAAAACTAACTATAGACTGATATATGATCCAGCAATTCCATTGCTGGGTATATACCCAAAAGAACAGAAAGCAAGATATATCCACACAAATATTCATAGTGGCATTATTCACTATTGCCAAACGTTTAATAAACTCAAATGCCCTTTAACAGATGAATGGATAAGCTAACTGTAGTATATAAATATAATGGCACATTACTCAACTGTAAGAAGGAATATGGTATTAACACACAGGATAACATGTATAAATCTTGAGAACATTACATTCAGAGAAGGAAGTCAGGCCCTGAAGGATAAATATTACATGATCTCACTGATAAGAATTAAGTAAATTGAACAGGCTCCAAGAGCTAGTGTGGAAGATAGGATTACAGAAAATAGGGAAAAGGTTGTCAGCGAACACATATATGGGCAAAATCTACGAATAGGTAGAAGTGTGCAGTTGTGCAGTGGAGGGGCATGACAATGGTGCATTGATACTACTGGGTTAGGTGGGGCAGGTATTTAAGGGGGTAGGATGGGGAGAGTGGGTTAAGCTGTTTGTGGAATTGGAGGGAGGATTGTAGGAAGGAGCAGGGGGACACGGGATTGGTGGGTAAATGGCTGAAAGTACAATTTTGGGAATACCTTTTTGACAATAGCACAAGTGAGGGTCATTGCTTAATGGCATTAAATGGGGGGCAATCAGGACAGGGCACACCTGGAGCAAGCTTCTAAGGAATATGAGAGTGTTTATCTTGACATAGTGTTTAAATGAGTGGGTGGAGAACCACATAGTGAGCAGGAAGGTGCTGAACTCCCATCCTGGGGAGGCCCACTATGTTCTTAAATATAGGGTTAGGGGCCTATCAAAGCATGGGTACTGCCCAATACAGGAGGACAAAACAGTGTGTCAAGCCCTCAGTGTTGTCACAAGTAACTATGAATCTGTTCTGTAAGGAAAGAAGCTTGGTGATTGCTGGGGGTCTGAGAGGAGGGGAAGAGAGGAATAGAATAGATGGAAGAAGCAGCATTTTGGGGTCAATGGAAGTGTTCTACATGATATTGCAATGATTGATATAGGCCATGTTAAGCACCATCAAAATTTTAAAAGTGTATGGTCCAAAATGTAAATCATAATGTAAACCACTGACCATAGTTGATAGTTATGTTTCAATATTTGTACATCAGTTGTAACAAATGTATCATTTACATATAAAATGTTACTAATAGTGGAAGGGGGAAAAGGGAGAGGATTTGGGGTACATGGGAGTCCCCTCTATTCTGTACAGGAATTTTCTCTAAACTAAAACTTCTTTAAGGACAACATAAATATATACAATAAGACACCTGGGGATAAAACAGAAGACAATGTCACTGTACATATAGGACAACAGATCTTATAGTGATAAAAGGGAAAATGTAAAAAAAAATAAATATTTTGCATTATTTTTATTATTCCCAATTTTATTTTTTTTTATTATTTTTTAATTTTATATTTTCTTTCTTATTTTTAAAACTATCATTATTATTCACTTTATTATTAATTGTATTTGGCTCTTTTATTGGCTTCATTTTTGAAGTTTTGGATCACAGATGGGTTATAAGTGTGGCAAGGGAGGATCGATGATACAGGGTGCCAGTGATAGGAGATACATGGGAGGAAGCTCACTTGGGCATACATATAAGGCATATGAATGTGTACAAATGTTCATGGTGCATTGTCACAGTGGTAGAGATTCACACAATAACTGAAGGAATATCAAATTCCCATCCTGGGGAACTCTGCCACATTCTCTAACAGATCGGCAAGAATTCCGCAATTATAGGGGCAATGACTAGTGAAGGAGGATGGTCCACTGAAAGGCTCTTGATACTGATGGCTCTGCTTAAAACGTTTACTCTGGAAGTGGAAACTTAGCCTAGTGTTGTAGGGTGCCTAAAAGTTGCCTCCTTGTTGCTCAAATGTGGCCTTTCTCAAAGCAGAACTCAGCATATAAAAACATTACCTTCCCCCAGCATTGGACATGACTCCCAGGGATAAGCATCCCTGGTACTGAGGGCTTACTATCAAGAACTAACTAGCAATGTAACTGGAAAAGACCTTGACCAAAGGAGGAAAAGGAAAGACAAATGAGCTTATATAGCTAAGAGTCCTCAAAGTGAGTTTGGAGGTCATTCCAGAGTTTACAATTATGCATGTCTTAGCAGGATCTCTTTGACTGTCAAAGTAGATACTACTCCAAAAAGTGGGGCTCCTGAGGGTTCTGGAGATATTCAGACACTATAGTCAGGGCAGATAGATCAGGAATTTGCTGCCTTGCCAGTTTATGCTCCCTAGAGTGACAGAGTTGGACTCAGTTTCCTTTTCCCTGCACATGGTTCTACTGTCCTTCTATTTGACCAAAAAGTAGTACTAGAGTTGGTAGGTGTATATGCAAGAGACTTAAATCTTTGGGCTGTCCATGTACCAGCTGGGCCCCAAATCTATTTGGAATTGGAACACCTCATCTCCAGTTCATCGGTCATGCCTATGACAATATGGAGGTGATGATGGGGAACTACCATACCAAGGAACTGAGAAAGTCTACAACTGCAAGTTAGAAAGTCCCATCCATCAGCTTGAATAGATCACAGCCCCCTCTCAACTGGAGGTGGGGTGGACATAATCATCACAGAATCCTCAGGATTGGGGAATGAACTATGGACTAAAATAGACTTACAGGTATTCAACTATAGATTTCTTGTGATTCTAGCCAATGGAAGAAAGCATATCATTGATGTGAAGGCAGTGGCCACTGAAGGTTCTGAAGGCAGGGAGAGGGGAAAACAGGTACAACAGAGTATTTTGGGGGGACTTGGGAATTGTCCTGAATAACATTGCATTGACAAATACAAGCCATTTTAAATCTTATCATAAACTCTAGAATTGTGTGGGAGAGAGTATAAACTGCAATGTACAACTTTAATCCACACATAGTGGCAATGCACCAAAAGGTGTTCATCAATTGCAATGGATGTACCTCACTAATAAATGATGTTGTTAATGTGAGAAAATGTGAGAGGTATGGGGAATGAGACATATAGGAATCCCTGTATTTTTTATGTGATATTTGTATAATGTAAACATCATTAAAAAAAAAAAAAAGAAAAAGAAAAAGAAAAAAACCCAGAGCATTCTTGCTGGCTTTGTCTGGGAAGGTTTTCTGGTTCCATCTCCTGGTGGGAACAAGGATTGGGGTATGGTTAAAGAATGTGATTTTTCAGGTAAAGAACTACAGTTTTTGTAAGCATCAGTGTTCCCTTAAGGGGACATGGCATCTGTGTACAGGGACTAGGGAGTGCCTATGTGCAAGTCTATGTTGTATGCTTGTGAATGTGGGGGACAAGGAAGGGGGGTGTTAATGTGCCCTGGAGAGGTGAATGGGGTGCATATCCTTGAATTTAGTTCTAGGCTCCAACCTTCACCCAACTCCCAAATCCCATATCCTATGATTAGAAATAAAACCTGAAATTGCTGCCATTTGAGAGAGATCACTGTCCAGCTCATGCATAATATTTACAAGGCCTGGCAGGGTTTCAGGAGGACCTCTGCCTGAAAGGGCTATTGACTGGCTTGTTTCACACACAGGCTCTCACACTCCTGCTGACTTGGTCTCCTGGAATCAACCATGCCCACAATAGTTTCTCTGGACCACAGGGTGGAGGGGTCTCTGCTCCTCTCAGAACCCATAGCATAGCTCCAGGCAGACAGGTCTTCCCCATTCTCCAAACTCTACTCACACCCCTCCCAGTGAACTTTCCTCAGACTACACAGGTGTTACCTGCAATGGGTCAACTGGATAAGCATAATGTTTTCTTCCCTCTCTTCCAACTGTCAACACTGTTCTAGAACAAATGTGGTTCCAGAAATTATCCTGTACCAGGTTAAAGAGAAGAGATTTGGGAAATAAAGAGAAATAGAGAGGAGCAAGAAGAGGAAATGTCAGAATCTCCCCTTTAAGCATCTTAAACAGGTAACCTTCCTTACTATATTTTTAAAAAAATTTTCTCAACATTATACTCTCAACCTCATACCTGGCAATCTCCTATGTTCATATGTTCCCCCACCCCCATCCCCAATTTCTTGGGCCATATTACCCATCCTCCCATCCCTAGCCCCCCTCAAGCCCAAAAAGCCCCACCCAAAGGTATCCCTATGCACCCATTTTATCCCTTCCCTGTACAAATACTTACCTCCAGCTTATCATAGATTTCACCCAGGTAGGTGTCAGCTCACAACATTCCTCTACCCCCCAACTTCCTTTAAACCTATCATCTGGTCTCTAGCTCTCTGAGGTAGCTTGGTTTACTTATTTCATATCATTGAGGTTGCATAATATTTGTCCTTCAATGCCTGGGTTGCTTCACTCAACATAAGGTTCTCAAGATTCATCCATGTTATCACATGTGTTTGTAGTGTATTCGTTCTTAAAGCTGAGTAGTATTCCATTGTATATATATACCATCTAAACACCTTTTTGATATAGAGGTGGAGTGGACATAACCATCCCAGGGTCCACAGAATGGAGGAATAGAGTATGGATTCGAGTGGACTTACTGATATTCTATTCTGGAACTATTGGGATTAGTAATGGAAGTAAATGTAGCATTGATGTGGAGAAATTGACCACAGTAGCTGCTGAGGGTAGGGAGTGGGAAGAAGAAATGTGATGTGGGGGCATTTCCAGGACTTGGAGTTGTCCTAGGTGATACTGCAGGGACAGTTACTGGACATTGTACGTCCTCCCATGGTCCACTGGGTGGACTGGGGGAGAGTGTAAACTATAATGTGAACCATAGACCATGTGGTGCAGCAGTGCTCAGAGATGTATTCAACAAGTGCAATGAATGTTTCATGATGATGGAGGAGGTTGTGGTTATGGGAGGAGTGGAGTGAGGGGGGTGGAGAGTATATTGGGACCTCATATTTTTTTAATATAACATGAAAAAAATAAAGACAAAAAAAGAAGAGGAAATGCGGAGCAGGTCAGAATAAGAGTGGAAAGAAGACAAGTACATATGGAATCCACTGCTTTTCTAGATTTCTCTTCAGCACTTTAAGAAATTCAGCAAAGCTAAGGGGAACACTAGGATAGCTGCTATTTTATGTGAATATGCAAGTGGAGATTAAGAACTACCATGTGGAGCTGGCCCATGCCCAGTGCCGATGCACGCAAGGAGTGCCCTGCCACACAGGGTTGTCCCACGTGCAAGGAGTGTGCCCAGTAAGAAGAGCCACCCAGTGCGAAAGAAAGTGCAGCCTGCCCAGGAATGGTGCCGCACACGTGGAGAGCTGACACAATAAGATGACGCAACAAAATGAAACACAGATTCCTGTGCCGCTGACAACAACAGAAGCGGACAAAGAAGACGCAGCAAATAGACACACGGAACAGACGACCAGGATGGGGGGGAAGGGAGAGAAATAAATCTTAAAAAAAAAAAAAAAGAACTAGCTGGTTAAAAATAGGCACGGCAAGTGAAGGGTTTTCTGAGAACTTCTTCCCCAGGGAACAGAAAGCCTTCCCATATAAGCCCCTAGGCTACTCAGCCATCTATTCAATGGCTCCTTAATTTGGAGAAGAGGGTTGTCAGTGCCTGTAGGGTCTCCATGCTCAGCTTACTCCTCCATTCATCTCTATGCTTCCCTAGTTTCCAGAACTTGTGTTTTTCTATAGATTCTAAAATTGATAGCTACAAAGACCATGCATGACCTGAAGGTTTCAGCCTGAGCATCAGGAGAGCTGGTATTTGGTGACTGAAAGAAGACATAATACCAAAGAAATGGAGATACCTCAGAATTCAACCCCTTATACCCTTTCTCTAATCAGCCAATTTAGGAAAAGTTTGATTTTTAGTTTGATAGATTTAGAGTGAGTTTTAGAAATAGGTTTTACTTTCAATGTTTGATGTTATTATATTAAATATTATCTCCTCCTAGTTATTTTTTGTAACATTTGTCAATAAAATAAACCCACACAAAGTAAGCTCCCTAAACAAAGTTAGAAATTCATGAATTATCATGTCTGTCTCCTTTGAAGCTTCCACCAAGGACACTCCTTCTCTTAGAATCCTCATTTAGTCGTAGTTCAACAAATAACTTCAAATTCTCAGGCCACTGTCTTTCTAAACACTGAATATATTTATTACATTGCTTCATTATCGCCACAATCCAGTTCTGGAACACTTCTATCATGGTGTCTTTCAAGACAAAAATATTTAATTTTAATTATGCCCAATAATTTCTTCTTTCTTTATGATTTGAGCTTTTGGAATCACATCTTAGACACTTTGGATAACTCAAGGTCACAAGATTTTCTCCTATATTTTTATTCTGTTGTTTTTTTTCACTTTTGCTCTTACATTAGGTCTACAATTCATTAAAATAAAAAAACACATACTGGCAGAAAATATTTCGAAATAATATGTCAGAAAAAAGACTTGTATCCAGAACTATAAAGTACTCAACTCAATAATAAGAAGACAAACAACACTTAAAAATGAACAAACATGTGAAAAGCCATTCAACAAAGAAGAAATAGTCAATGCTTTCCATGACTACTAAAATACAAATTAAAATCAGCTATGAATTATCATAAACACACCTGGAATGAGTAAAATCAAGAGATAATACCAAGTACTAAAAAAGATGTGGAAAAAACTGGAACCCACATATATTTCTTGTGAGAATACAAAAATGATACTGCCACTTTGGGAAACATTTTTGTCAGTTTCATAAAAATATAAACTTACCATATTCCTTGCTAATTTCACCTCAAGCAATCCATCTAAGAGAAATTAAATCATGTCTATGAAATGAACTATAGCACAACTTCATGGCAGCTAAAATTGGAATAAAAAATAGAAATGTCTATCAGTTGGTACATGGATAACAAAAAATACTATATCCATAAATAGATTTAACTTTCACAGAATAGAACTGTCAGTGTCTGATAAAATAATGTCAAAGTTAGAAGATTCTCATATTGAAAACACAAGAAAAAAACAAAATTATGACAGGTCCAGCCCTCCAATGAATATTACGCAATTGCTGGAGTAGCCATATATGTGGCAAAAAAGCACGATGATATATTTCAAATAAACATTTGATTGAACATATAAACTACCAAGAAATGGTATTGTTGCCAGAAATGGTGCAGTAAGAAATCCGGAATTTCCTTCTCTGTGCTAAAGCAATGAATAAACTAAAAACTACAGTCAAAATAACTTTTCAAAGCTCTGGAATTTAATCAAAACTTAAAACAATTAACAGAATCCATAATGAAGAAAGAAGCAGCTAAATTTCAGTAAGAGTGTTGTGCCATTTTAACTTACCTACCTTCCATCCCCAGGTCTCAGTGCAACAGAAACCATGGAGACTGTGGCCCACATTACTAAGGTGGCTTGCTGATGTGAGAGGAAGAAATACAGAAGTTGTGTCAATGGAACACAGTTGAGCCTTTTTACTTAACTGATGACTCACTGAAGGAAGGCCTGAGGGTCTTCCCTTTTCTTCTACCTGCTGAGGAAATGTCTCAGACCAGGAACAGCCTCCTAACTCACATTTGCTAAAAGCATATAAGGGTAAATATGGTACACATTGCTGCCTGTGAAAAGGATAACAGACAGGGCAAAGAGACGGACAAAAGCATGGGAAGAAAGACTGTGGAAGAGAAACATGGGGTAATCAGAGCTTTGAAAGCTCCCATATATACACACATTGTGGTGTATATACACAATGGAATATTAAGCAACAGTAAGAAGAAAGGAAGTCATGAAGTATATGACAACATGGATGAACCTGTGAGGTATTATGTTGAGTGAAGCAAACCAGACACAAAAAGATAAATACAATATGATTGCACTGTTATCATCTAAATATATTGTATAAAATCATGAAGTTAATAATTAGAATATTATTCTGGTGAATATCATTCACCAGAAAATAGAAAGAAGGTAGAGAACAGAAAGCGGAGGTTTAATCTGTGTAGCATTAATAAGAAAATTGGTGTAAATCTTTGGAAATGAACAGAAATGGGGAAAGTATATGGTGTTTGTAACTACCATTGCTATTTTATGGTATGACAGTGGTTGAAAGGGAAAGACTAAGGTCATGTATATTACTAGAAGGAAAGCTGAAAAGTATAACATAGTATTTATATGACAGTAAAACCACATAATATCACCTCACCTTGTGATATGAGTGATACTGCATATAGAAGACTGTTTTAAAAATATAAATACAAATAAACTTTTTAATAGAAAGGAGGAAAATAATAGCAGCTATGTAAAACAGTGGATATGGTTAATATATTGCATATAGAAGACTTTTTAAAAAATTAAATACAAATATACTATTAAATAGCAAGAAGGAAAAATAATAACAGGTATGCATAGCAGGAGCAGCATAGAGAGATTGAGAGGTGATGAGTTTTGTTTGTTTTTTGTTTATTATTGTTATTGGAATAATGAATGTGCTCTAAGAATGACTGATGTGATGGGGGCACAAATATGTGATTACATCAAATACCACAGACTGAACACTTTGGATGGATTTATGCTTTATAAGTATGTACCAATACAATTGATTTGTAAAAAAAAAGCTCCTGTATATATCTGAGAACCAATGTCACTGAGACATGCTGAGAGACTCCTGAGAAAACCAAAAATGTTCACCTCTGGCTGATCATTAGGGTCCACCTAAGCAGTATGTGAAGGCTAAGTCAGACTGGTAAATGGCCTGGGCTAAGCATGTGAAGGAGTCCTCCAATGCAAAATCAACCAGGACAAACCAGATTTCTCCACCCACACCCCCTTTAGTTCCAAGCATAGAAGGAAATATCTGTCAAATCACAAACTGACCAGTGAGCTAAAAGAATAGAAACTTCTGTGACCACATGCAATAAAGACTAAAACCTTAACAAAAAAATAATAACTTTAAAAAGTCATTAAGCAGGTAGACAGCAAGATGGTGGCAGAGTAAGGAGCTCCTAGAGTCAGCTCCTGCCACAGGGCAGTTAGTAAACACCCAGAGTTATCTGAGCTAGCTGAAGCACCTGTCTGGGGGCTCCAGGAAGCCAGAAGAGCATCCTGCACCACCCTTGAAGGAATGGAAGGAGGTTGCCCATCTGCAGAGAAGATTCATAAGTAGAGCACTCCACACCACGGATGCTGTTGCCCATCCTCCACTGGAGGCACAAGCTGCCTTGGGAGCTGTTATGCCACTGGAATTCAAAGCTCTACTTCCCCAAAACAGACAAGGAAGAGACAGCTGGGCACCAATTCCAGCTACTGATGAGTAAAATTCAGTGGACTAAAGTATAATCCTGAGAACACCTAAAGTTTGAGCCTGTGCAAGACAGAAAGAAGCTGAGAGCCACTATCTTAACTTCATACCTGGCACGACAGGAAGCAGGGCAGACAGAGAATCACAGTGCTGGTGGAGACTGGCTTCTTCTCATCCAGATGAGATTGCAGGTTTAGCCTAAGCCCCAGTGATACCTCCGACAGGGAGGAAGCTGCAGGGACTGTGCCAGCATCTCTGGGAAATTGTCAACCAAGCCACGGAGATTGGTGATTGTCCTATCTGGTGGAGAAAGCTGCCCAGGCTGTGACTGGAATTGGAAGCTCCATTTCCCAAAAACAAAGGAGGAGATGGTTGGCAGCCAATTTCAGCTACTGATTGGTAGACTTGGATGGCTCTGGATAACTGAGTATACCTTTGGCTGGCACAAACTGAATAATCAGAAGTCTACTGGGACAACTGCAGGCAGTCTTGGACCTGCACTGCATAGATTACTGCCCACACCCCATCCACATCCCAGGCAGGGGAGAAAGGGGCATGAAGCTGCATCAGACTCTCTGGGCAACTACGGTCTAGGCCTGCACAACTTGGATTATTCCACACAACTGTGACTCTGTCCCTACCTCTGGGAAAGGAGAAAGTTGGGAGAAGCTTCATCAGTCCCTGGGACAATGAGGGCAGCTTGAGCCTCCAGTTGATAGCACCAATTACATCCTTGGTTCCTATTGCACAATCAGAAAGGGAGAAAGCGCAGGAAGCCCTAAACTAAAGAGAAAAACTGCACCCAGAATAAATACTCTAGTAAACCAGCTGCCAAGACACCAACAAAAAATTACAATACACACCAAGAAACAGGAAGATATGGCCCAGGTAAAGGAACAAGATAAGCCTCCAGATGACATAAAGGAGTTGAGACAACTAATCATAGATGTTCAAATCTTAATAAATTCAATGAGATGGCTAAAGAAATTAAAGATATTAAGAAGACACTTGATGAGCACAAAGAAGAATTTGAAAGCATGCAGAGAAAAATAGGAGATCTTATGGAAATGAAAGGTACAATAAATGAAATTTTAAAAAACACTGAAATCATATAATAGCAGATTTGAGGAGACAGAAGAAAGGATTTGTGAGCTTGAAAAAATTACCTCTGAAAGTGAACATACAAAAGAACAGATGAAGAATGGAAAAAATTGAACAAGGTCTCAGGGACCTAAATGACAGCCAGAGATGTGCAAACATACATGTCATTGGTGTCCCAGAAGGAGAAGAGAAGGGAAAAGGGGCAGAAGGAATATTTAAAGAAATAATGTTAGAAAATTTCCTAACACTATTGAAGGACATAGATATCCATGTCCAAGAAGCAAAATATCCTCCCATCTGAAAAAATCTGAATAGACCAACTCTGAGACACACACTAATCAGAATGTCAAATGCCAAAGACAAAGAGAAAATTCTGAAAACAGCAAGAGAAAAGCTTTGCATCACATATAAGGGATACCCAATAAGCTTAAGTGCTGATTTCTCATCAGAAACCATGGAGGCAAGAAGATAGGGGTCTGCTATATTAAGAGAGAAGGAGAAAAAAACTTCCAGCCTAGAATTTTATATCCAGAAAGACAGTCTTTCAAAAATGAGGGTAAGATTAGAATATTCACAGATAAACAGAAACTGAGAGAATTTTTAAGCAAGAGCCCAAATTTTTAGGAAATACTAAAGGCTGTATTAGAGCCTGAAAAGAAAAGACAGGCGCAAGAGGCCTGGAAGAGAGTCTAGAAATGAAGAGTGTATCAATAAAAGTAACTGAAAGTGTCAAAAGCATGGTGAAAATAAAATATGACAGATAAAACTCAAGTAGTCAGGAATAAACTTAATCAATGATGTTTTACAAAACTGCAAACCAATGTTAAAAGAAATCAAAAAAGTCCTAAATAACTGGAAGAACATTCCATGCTCATGGATTGGAAGACTAAATATCATTAAGATGTCAATTATACTCAAATTGATATACAGATTCAATGCAACGCTGATAAAAATTCCACCAGGATTAAAAAAAATTGAGAACACAATTATCAAATTATTTGGAAGGGTAAGAGGCACTGAATAACCAGAAACATTATAAAAGGAAAAGCAAATCCTCATCTCCATATTTTAAATCATTCTAAGTTATAGTGGTAAAAACAGCATGGTACTAGCATAAAGACAGACACATAAACCAATGGAACCAAACTGACAGTTCAGAAAAAGATCCTCACACGTACAGTCAAGTGATTTTTGACTAGCCTGGCAAACCCACATAGCTAGGGCAGAACCGTCCATTCAGCAAAATGGTGCTGAAAGAATTGGATATCTATAGCCAAAAGAAGGAAAGAGGACCTCTGTCTCAAGCTTTATCCAAAAATTAACTCCAAATGGATCAAAAACCTAAAAATAAAGGAACCATAAACTTTCTAGCAGAAAATGTAGGAAAATATTTTCAAGACCTGGTGGTAGGTGGTGGATTCTTAATGGATGTAAGAAAAGGACTGAGAGGGACTGCTGATGTTTAATGTATGTAGAAGTTTTAATTAACTTTACTCTAAAAGTGTGAAAACGTATAGAATGAATGGTAACAAGTAGTGAGAAATAGCTAGTTTATAAATGGGGATGTGGCTGAAAATGGTAGTCTAGGGATGCAAATGCCAATTGACAGAATGCTGAATAATATAGGAACTGAACAGCACAGTAAACCAAGAGGTAGACGAAAATTGTGGTTGATGGTACAGATGCAAGAGTGTCCTTTGTGAGCTAGAGCAAATGTATATCACTACAGCAGGGTGTTAGGAACACATGGGAAAAATACAACTGGAATCATCTATGAACTGTGGTTAGCATTAATAATATAATAGGCTTGCATCTATGCCAAAAATGCACTGTGTTGATAATGGGATGGTATGGAAAATGTGAACCAAATGTATACTATGGACATGATAAAAAATTTGAAGACATTATCTTATCTGTAACAAATAGTCCACCACAGTATGGTGTTTTGAGAGAGGGGTATTGCTTGGGAATTCTGCACATGTGCATGATTGTTTTATAAGTTTATAACTTCTCTCATGAAAAATAATTTTTTTTAAATAGTAGGGTAGGTTGGTGGAAAAATACACCAAATATAAGGATTATAACTAGTAGTAAGATTTTGACAATATTCTTTCATAATTTGTGACAAACATCTCATGACAATGCAAGGTGTTGGTGGAGGGTTGATGTATGGAACCCCTGTATGATGTTATGCATATTTGCTTTGTAAGTTCCCAACTTTTACTATACACTTAATTGTTTATGTATGTTCATATATAAATGACATAAAAATAATAATAATAGGGAGGGTTGCGGGAAAATACTTTGGTTAGTAGTATATTTTGACAATGCTCATTAATCATTAGTTAAAAAGGTTTAACAACAATGTAAGGTTTTGGTGGTAGGGTGAGTTATGAGGGTTTGGTATGCTATTATGTATGTTTGTTTTGTAAGTTCACAACTATTACTATACACTTAGTGTTTACATATGTTTGTATGTGGGTGATATATTTCAATAAATTAATTTTTTAAAAGTCATTAAGCAAACAATTAGCAGCAAGACAAACCCTGGCCAAGGTGAAGAATTTGATCTCCAGAATTACAAAATTTAATGCTAAAATATCCACTTTTCGGAAAAAAAAATGAAGGGTTGTGCTGCCACCTACACAGAGCTGCTGCTCAGACCCTGACAACTGGCAGTGCTGTTCCACATTTGGCAGCCCTACCCCATACTTTTCCAAGTTGGGGGTTTCAGCAGCAACCAGAGCTGGCAAAAGAGAGGATGCCTCTAGAGCAAACTTCTTCTAGAGCACTTGGTATAAGAGAATAAATAAGTAGGACCCCTAGCACCATAAACACCTACGTGGGAAGCTTGGTCCCAACAAAATGGAGCCCCTGATCCCAGAGAATCCCTTTGGTCAGTATGTGATTCTGAACCATTAAGGATAACCCCATGTTTGGAGGTACCATAGTCCTTACTTTTTTGACAAAACCATTATATTAATACATATAAATAAGCAGACAATTCATCCAAAGTGTACAATCAATGGTATTAGCTATAATCATATAGCTGTGGATTCATCACTTCAACCATTAATTATTTTCATTATTCAAACAATAATAAACAAAACAGACAAGAAAATTCCTCACCTCTCAATCTCTCTGTAGCCTCACTGCACATAGCTACTAGTCCTGGTTATTCTATCCAAACTGTTTAGGGGTGCCATAGTCCTTATTTTTAATTATAGCACCATGGCCCATCCAAGCAGAGCCCACTTAACTGCAAAGAGAGGAATCAGGACCACTGACAGCAAAGGCCATATTTAAATGTATGATTGTCCAATCCTTTAGTCAAATAACCCCATCTCTAGTACAAAGAAAAAGTAATGGCCTCGTCTCTAGGGATCCCTCTTCACTGCCCAGAGCTTTGTTGAACAAGGAACTACTGGGTCATGAACAAGTTCTGTTTTCTGTATCAAGATCCATGATCTTAGGATCTAGTAAAAGAAAGTTGGCTTCAAAAAAACACAATCTCAAGAATTAGCCAATGTTCACATAACCCTAGTAGGACCTTATTTCTGTCCTGTCTAGGGGTGTAATGCAATCTTACCCTTGAGCTCTGTTTTCCTCAAATAAGCTGGACGCCCAAGACCATAGGTGTGTGTGAGCAGAAGGTCCCAGTATAAGGAATCACAAACGTGTACACTTTGCAGTGAGTTCCACTGTGGCACCTGAAGAGAGGTATAACCCTATTGCCAACTTTGTTTCTTCTGCCTCCAGCTTCAGGAGGCCAGTTAGAACTTTCCTTTCTTTTCCTTGAAGTAGACCTGGGCAGGAAAGAAAGAATCCTGTTCTTGTCATCTTTGCAAGGTGGTAATGATTCTCCCAAACCTTCATACAGCCTAGGATAGCAGCAAGAAGAGAATGCCTTATTTGGGACCCGGGTGTCTGTTTCCCAGGTTTAGTGCATTTTCTCACTGGTTTTCCTGAATAATCACTGGGGGAGACAATCATGAATCCAGCTTTGTCTTGTGGGTTCAGCTTCTGAGGGAGTAGAGGGTGCTGGGCCTATGGATCCATATCACAAGCAAGTAATTCCTTTCCCCCAGAGATCCACCATCTCCTCGCCACCTCTTTTCTGCAGGTTTTTCCTACATTTGTGGAGTATGAGGCAATTAGCCTGGCAGACCCCAGTACCCAGAATCCTTGTGATAAGAGTAGGAGGCCCTCAGCCTTTTCCTTTCAGACTTAGAGCAGGCAATATGCACATTGCTCTCTACTCTTTTTTTCTCCCTAATCTGCAGTTTTCTCCTAGAATCCTTGTCTGTCTTCCATATATTTTATGAATAAAATCTTTTACTTGTTCCTTTATGTAATTCTCATGCATCTATTTTCTGTAAATCAATTGTAGAGAACATATTGACTTGGATGAGTTGTGACATGTTAAATTAGACTTACGCCAGACTTAAGTGTTTTAAGGTCTCCTGTGAGCCATCTAATGCAGTGTGGAAAGGAGCACAAATTGATGGCAAATGGGTTCTGATTTGAAGGGATGGGAGTCAAGGATAAAAGGGACTGAGGATAGAGAATGAAAATGAGACTCATCTCTGCCTACTGGATCAGCTGTGTCTTACCCACTTCTCTGCCCTTGGTGCAGGTGAATTATCCTTACTGTACCCTAGGAATTCACACTGTACAGATTAAGATTTTTTTTTTAAATTTATTTAACTCTTCCCACAGATGGTTCTCTCATCTTTTAGCTCATTCTTTACTTGCTTTCTCCAGGAGGCACCAGGAACCAAACCTGGGACTTCCCACACAAGAGGCAAGTACTCAATGGCCTGAGCCACATCCACGCCCCATGGGCTACACTATCTGATGGCTTGTGGCATCTGCTCACTTAGGCATCTGCCTGTTGTGGCAGTGTGGTGTCTACATTGTTGCAGCAGGAGCAGTGACTAGCTCATTGTGGCAGGTATGGCATCTAGCTCATTGCGGCAGACTCAGCATCTGCTCATTCTCTTCAGGAAGCACCAGGGCTCAAGCCCATATCTTCCCATGTGGTAGGCAGACATGCAACTGGTTGAGCCACATCCACCTCCCATTGAGCATTTTTCAATGTGACATTTTCTTTTTGGTGTTCTTTACCATTTATTTCAGATTTCGGCAAATCATCCATAAATTCTGCACCTCACCTAGAGAGTTTTAGGCTAGGTCAAGGCAAAAAGGAAATAAAACTCACTTCTCTAATGAAGGAAAATGAAAAGTCTTGGATGTACCTTATTTCTGAGTCATTCTTGTCATCCTGCTTTAAAAAAAACAAGAATGACTCCCTGAGTACAGTTGTTCACTTTGTCAGGAATAAACATGGATGCAGACCATTGTGTGGGAGGTACAAGCTAAACTTAAATTTTTTAATAAAAAGTACAAATTTCATAACCATTCTCTGATGGAGATATTTTTTAAAAATATGTCCTCACTTTTATAAGTGAGAAATAGGCACAAAGATCTCACGTAATTTGTCTAAAGTCACTAAACTAGTAATTTCTACATCCTAGAAACAGGTAAGTTTAGCTCTAGTCCATCAAATGGAAAATATAAAATCACAAGAATTTATTTCCACCCAGGATGGGTTGACCCCAAACTACATACTGTATATTGTCTCCACTATATTTAAATAGATAAAAATGCAATACTTTTAAAGCATTTCATCACATACGCATCATAGGATTCCCAGAAGGAGAAGCAAGAAAGAGGCAGAAGATTTGAAGTAATAATAGCACAGATTTCTGATCTGATGAAAGACATGAATCTACACACCCAAGACACTCAACAAACTCCAAGTAGGACAGATTCAAAGAGATCCAAATCTAAACACAAATCATCAAAACCCAAATGAAAAAGAATTTTTAAAGCAGCACAAGAGAAGCAAATATTTAATACAAGAGATCTTCAATAAGATTAACAGATGATTTCTCATTAGAATCCATGGAGGCCAAAAGGCAGCAGGCTAACATATTTAAAATCCTGAAAGAAAAATAAGTGAAACTTATAAGCCTGTGTGCTTGAAATTTCAACTAGTCCTAGAGCTGCAGGGTGCCTAAGACTTACCTCCTGAGAGTTTCCATGTTTCTCAAATGTGGCCATTTTCTAATAGCATGTAAATGCATTACCTTCACCCCAGCATGGGACATGACTCCTAGGAATGAGTCTCCCTGGTGCTGAGGGATTACTATCAAGTACCATCTGGTGCTGCAACTAGAAAAAGACTGTGAATAAAATGAGGAAAGGTAAAGACAAATGAGTTTATATGGCTGACAGACTTCAAACTGAGTCACAAGGTCATCAGACAGACCACAATTATGCACATCTCAGAAAGATCACAGAAACAACCAAAGTAGGTACAACCCCAGGTGGGGGTACCCCTGAGGACTATGGAGCCACCCACATTCTACAGTCATGACAGTTGGCTCTGGAGTTCAGTACCTTACCAATGGGCTCTACTTTGGAATATGTGCTCCTGGGTGCAATGGAGTTGGACTCAGATATGACCTATCTATGCATGCATCTTCTGTCACTTTTACTGAACCAGTGGTTGGTGCTGGAATAGGTGTATGCTCAGGAGACTTGAATCTCTGGACTGTCTCTGTACCAGCTGGGCCCTGAGCCTTAGCAGAGTTGCAAAACCAACACTCCAGCTCATTGTACTTACCCTGGTAGCTAACTGGGAGGTGATGATGGTCAACCAACACACCAGGGAACCAAGAGAGTCTAGAGCAGCAAGCAGGAGAATTCCTCCATCAGCCATGTGGGATCTAAGTCCCCTCTCGATTTAAAGGTGGAGTGGACATCACCATCCCAGGGTCTTCAGGATGGAGGAATAAAATATGAATTAGAGTGGACTTAATGGTATTCTACTCTAGAATTATTGTGACTCTAACAATAGAATAAATTATATTATTGATGTGGAGACAGTGGCCTTGGGAGGGAGAGGGGAAAAGGGGTGTGATATTGGGGCATTTTCAGGACTTTGAGTTGTCGTCAATGATAGTGCAAGTACAGATGCAGGACATTATATATTCTCCCATAACCCACTGAATGGACTGGGAGAGAGTGTAAATTACAACATAAACTATAATCCATGGTATGTAGCAGTGCTCCAAAATGTACTCATTAAATGCAATGAATGTACCACATTAATGAAAGAAGTTGTCAATGTGGGAGGAGTGGGAGGAGTGGGGAGTGCAGTACATGGGAAACTCTTATATTTTTTAATGTGATACTTTGTGTGATCTATCTTTTAAAAAAGCTAATAAAATAAAAAATAAAAAATTCATATGGAACAGAAAGGGACTCTGAATAGTCAAAAACATCTTGAAAAAGAACAAAGTTGGAGTACCCACACTTTCCAATCAAAACTTATTGCAGGGGGATGGAAACAAGATGGCATCAGAGTAAGGAGCTCCTGGAGTCAGCTTGTGAAGCAGTTGGTTGGTGGTCACCCAGAGCTACCTAAAGCACCTTTTGGAGGGCCCAGGAGACCAAAGAAATATCCTGCAACATCCTTGACAGTGTGGAAGGAGGGGAGTACCTGTCTGCACAGAGGAATCGTGAGTAGAATGCTCCATACCATAGAGGTCAGTGCCCAAAGTGTGCAAGCTGCCTCAGGAACTATTCCGTGGTTAGAGTTTATTTCCCCTAATAAAAATGGGAGGAAAACATGGTGTGGCACCAACTTCAGGTACTGATTTGTGGATTCTGTTGGCTGAAGTAGAATTCTAGGAACAATTAAACTTTGAGCCTGTCCAGGTCAGAAAGAAACCAGTGGTCACCATTCTGACTCTGCCCTGGGCATAGCAGGAAGCAGCGCTCACTGAAAATCAGAGTGCTTGTAAGGACTGGCTTCTTTTCACCCAGGTTGGACTGCAGGTCTAGCCTAAACCCCAGTCCCACCTCTGTCAGGGAGGAAGCTAAGGGAACCTGCACCACCTCTCTGGGAAGCTTCAAGCCATGCCACAGAGGCTGGTGCCCATCCTATTCTAGGGGCACAAGCCACCTCAGGAGCTATTTGATGGCTGGAGTTAGAAGCTCCATTTCCCATAAATGGTGGAGGAAGAGAAAGAGGCTGGCTAAAGTATAACCCTAGAGCCAGCTAGGGTCTGAGCCTGTCCAAGTGGGAAAGAGCCCAGTAGCTGCCATCCTGACTCCACCCCGAGTAGGAGGGGGAGCCGGGCTGACTGAAATCCAGTGAAGTTAGGGACGGGCTTCTTTCCACTAAGATCAGACTGCAGCCCTAGCCTAGGCTCCAGCCCTACCTCCAACAGAGAGGCAGCTGGCAGAACCTGCACCAGGCTCTCCAGGCAACTGCAAGTGCTCTCTGCTGGCAGAGGCTGAATAGTCAGACAACTGGGGCTGCTTCCCTGCACCCCAAGAAAATAGGAGAGGAGCTGGGTATTCTCAGCCTCTCCGGGCAATGGCAGCCATTTTCAGCCCACACAGATTTGTTGAGTGCCTTTGAGCCCATCTCCAATTGTGTCCCTCCACAGGATAGGAGGGGGATGGTATTGCCTCAGATTCTCAGGGCAACAGTTTCGGGCTGCACAACTCTGACTATTGGACACCTGTGGCTTCACCTCCATCCCAAATAGGACAAGAGATGGACTGTGTTTGCCCAGCTCTTTGGGTAACTACAGGTGTTTTTGGCACACACAGCCTGGTCTGGTGGGTACTTGGGGACACACCCTCACCCCCCAATAAGAAAGAAGGGGGCTGATCTTTCCACCGCCTTTTTGGGCCACAGCAAACCTTCAGCCTGCATGGACTGGACTATTGGATGCCTATGAATCCACCCTCACCGCCAATAGGATAGGAGGGTTTTGGTGTCTCCACAGCCTCTCTGGACAATGGTGGGTACTTTCAACTAATAGGGACTAAACTGTTGGATGCCTGTGGATTCAACTGTATGCCTTAAGAGAATAGAAGGGTGCTGGTGTTTCCTCAGCCTCTCCAGGCAATGTCAGGTATTCTCAGGCTAAAGGGACTGGACTGTTGAGCACCCATAGAACCACTCCTACCACCTGACAGGATAGGAGGGAGCTGGTGCTTCCTCAGCCTCTCTGGGCAATGGTGGGTACTTTCAGCCTACAGGACTGAACTACTGAGCATTTGTGGTTCTGTTCCTATCCCCTAAAGGGCAGAAGGGACAGTACTACCTAAGCCTCTCAGGGCAACTGCAGGCATATCTGGCCCACAGAGATAAGACTGCTGGGCACTCCAGAGGGTCCATTCCCACTCCTGGTAGGGAAAGGGTCTGTTGATACATCAGTTTACCTGAGCAACTGTGATCATTTTGGACCCACACAGCATAGATTGCTGACCAAAACTATAGCTCCATCCCTTCCTAAGGTAGGGGAGGAAGGGATGTGAAGCTTTATCAGTGTCTCCAGGTGACTACAGACAGTCTTGTGCCCAACTGGGATTATTATACATGGCTACAGTTCTGTCCCTAACCCTGACAGAGGAAAAAGGTGGGAGAAACTTCATCAATTCCTGGGGCAACATGGGCATCTTTAGCCGCCATAGCTTACAGCACCAACTACATCCTTGGCTCCTACTATACAACCAGCAGGAGAGAAAAGATAAGAAATCCCTAAACTAAAGGGAGAAATTGCACCCAGAAAAAAATACATCTAACAAGCCAGATGCAGAAACACCAACAAAAAATTACAATTCATACCAAGAAAAACAGGAAGAGATGGCCCAATTAAAGGAACAAGATAAGCCTGCAGATGACATAAAGGAATTGAGACAACTCATCTTAGATGTTCAAACAAATATCTTCAATAAATTCAATGAGATGTCTAAAGATTGGGATATTAAGAAGACATTGAATGAACACAAAGAAGAATTTGAAAGCATACGTAGAAAAATAGCAGACTTTATGGGAATGAAAGTTGCAATAAATGAAATTAAAAATACACTGGAGGCATATAACAGCACATTTGAAAAAGCAAAAGAAAAGATATGTGAGCTTGAAGACATGGCCTCCGAAAGTGAACAAACAAAAGAACTGATGAAGAAAAGAATGGAAAAAAATTGAACAGGGTCTCAGGGAACTCAATGACAGGAAGAGATGTGCAAAAATACATGTCATGGGTGTCCAAGAAGGAAAAGAGAATGGAAAAGAGGCAGAAAGAATATCTGAAGAAATAATAGTGGAAAATTTCCCAACCCTATTGAAGGATATAGATATCCATGTCCAAGAAGCATAATGAATAAATCCAAACTGACCAACTCCGATACACATACTAATCAGAATGTCAAATGTAGAGACAAAGAGAGAATTCTGAGTGCAGCAAGAGAAAAGCAACACATAACATATAATGGATACCCAATAAGATTAAGTGCCAATTTCTCATCAGACACCATGGAGGCAAAAAGGTAGTGGTGTAATATATTTAGGATACTGCAGGAGAGGCGGCGGACTTGGCCCAGTGTTTAGGGCATCCATCTACCACATGGGAGGTCTGTGGTTCAAACCCCAGGCCTCCTTGACTCCTGTGGAGCTGGCCCACGCACAGTGCTGATGCACACAAGGAGTGCCGTGCCACACAGGGATGTCTCTGCGTAGGGGAGCCCCACGCGCAAGGAGTGCGCCCTGTAAGGAGAGCCGCCTAGCGTGAAAGAAAGTGCAGCCTGCCCAGGAATGGTGCCGTCCACACGGCACTTGTGTAGAACTGACACAAGATGATGCAACAAAAAAAGAAACACAGATTTCCATGCTGCTGACATCAACAGAAGCAGACCAAGAAGATGCAGCAAATAGACAGAGAACAGACAACTGGAGAGGGAGGATGGAGAAAAATAAATAAATAAATAAATCTTTAAAAATATATATATATACTGCAGGAGAAAAACTGGCAGCCAAGGATTTTATACCCAGTAAAATTATCTTTTAAAAATAAGGGTGAGATTAGAATAAACAGAAACTGAGAGTGTTTAGAACAAAAAGACCAGCTTTTCAAGAAATACTGAAGGGAGTGTTACAACCTGAAAAGAAAAGACAGGAGAGAGCAGCCTGGAAGAGAGTCTAGAAATGACAATATCAGTAACAGTAACTAAAAGCATCACATATAAAATGACAAAATGCAAAGATAAAAATGGATGAAATAAGAACTGCCTTTACAGTAATAGCATTGAATGTTAATGGATTAAACTTCTCAATCAAAAGACACGGACTGGCAGAATGGATAAGAAAATGTAAGCTATCTATATGTTACCTGCAAGAGACTCACCTTAGAATCAAGGATATCGATAAACTGAAAGTGAAAGTTTGGAAAAAGATATTCCATGCATGTAGTAACCATAAAAAAGCTGGGGTAGTTATACTTATATCAGATGATACAGACTTTAAAAGCAAAACTGTGATTAGAGACAAGGAAGGACATTACATATTAATAAAGGATGATTCACCAGGAGAAATAAAAATCACAAATATATATGCTCCTAAACAGGATGCCCCAAGTTACATGAGGAAAACATTGGCAAAACTGAAGGGAGAAATAGACATCTCTACAATAATAGTTGGAGACTTCAATACACCACTCTTAGCAGTGGATAGAACATCTGGGCAGAGGATCAATAAAGAAACAGAGAGGTTGAATAATATGATAAATGGACTAAACCTAAAAGACGTATACAGAACATTGCACCCCAAAACAGCAGGATATACATTCTTTTCAAGTGTTCATGGATCTTTCTCCAGGATAGACCATATGTTGGGACACAAAGCAGATCTCAATAAATTCAACAAAATTGAAATTATATAAAGCACTTTCTCTGATCATAATGGAGTAAAGCTGGAAATCAATAAGTGGCAAATAAAGGGAAAATTCACATATATATGGAGATTAAACAACACACTCAAATAATCAGTGGATCAGAGAAGAAATTTCAAGAGAAGTCAGTAAATATCTCAAGATGAATGACAATGAGAATACAACATATCAGAACCTATGGGATGCTGCAAAGGCAGTGTTGAGAGGAAAATTTATAGCCCTCAATGCTTACATTAAAAAAAAGAAGAAAGCTAAAATCAGTGACCTAACTACACAGCTGGAGGAACTAGATAAAGAACAGTAAGCTAATTCTAAAGCAAGTAGAAGGAATGAAATAACAAAGATCAGAGCAGAAATAAATGAAATTGAGAACAAAAAAACAATAGAGAAAATTAACAAAATGAAAAGTTGGTTCTTTAAGAAGATTAACAAAATCAACAAACCCTTAGCTAGACTAAGAAAAAAGAGAGAAGATGTAAATAATGAAATAAAAAATGAAAAAGGGAACCTTACTACTGACCCCACAGAAATAAGGGAGATCATGAGGATACTATCAATAACTTTATGCTAAAAAACTAGACAATGTAGATGAAATGGAAAAATTCCTAGGAATGTACAAACAACCTACACTGACACTAGAAGAAATAGAAGGCCTCAACAAACCAATCAGAAGTAAAGAAAGTGAAAGTCATCAAATAGCTCCCCAAAATGAAAAGTCCAGGACCAGATGGTTTCACAGGCAAGTTCTATCAAGCATTCAAAGATTTAATACCAATCTTTCTCAAGCTCTTCCAAAAAATTCAACAAGAAGGAACACTACCAAACACGTTCTGTGAAGGCAATCTCACTCAAACACCAAAGTCAGATAAAGATACTACAAAAAAAAGAAAATTATAGACCCATTTCTCTAACAAATACAGATGCAAAAATCCTCAATAAAATACTTTCTAATCGAATCCAACAACACATTAAAAGAATTATCCATAATGATCAAGTGGGTTTTATACCAGGCATGCAAGGCTGGTTCAACACAAGAAAATCAATCAGCATAATACACCACATTAATAAATCAAAGAAGAAAAATCACATGATCTTATCAATTGATGCAGAAAAGGCATTTGACAAAATATAGCATCATTTCTTGATAAAAATACTACAAAAATTAGGAATTGAAGGACATTTTCTCAACATGATAAAGGCCATATATGAAAAACCCACAGCTAACATTGTACTCAATGGTGTAAAATGAGCTTTCCCATTGAGATCAGGGACAAGACAAGGAAGCCCACTATCATCACTGCTGTTCAATATAGTGCTAGAGGTTCTAGCTAGAGCAATCAGGCAAGAAAAAGAAATAAAAGGCATCCAAATTGGAAAGGAAGAATTAAAGCTTTCATTATTTGCAGATGATATAATTGTATACCTAGAAAATCCCAAAAAGTCAACAAAAAAGCTGCTAGAGCTAATAAATGATTTCAGTAAAGTGTCAGGACACAAGATCAATATGGAAAAACCAGTGGTGTTTCTATACACAAATAATGCACAATCTGACGATGAAGTCAGGGGGAAAATTCCATTTACAATAGCAACTAAAAGAATCAAATATTTAAGAATAAACTTAACCAAAGATGCAAAACACTTGTATTCAGAAAACTATAATGCATTGCTAAAAGAAATCAAAAAAGACCTAAATAATTGGAAGAACATTCCATGTTCATGGATTGGAAGACTAAATATCATTAAGATGTCAATTCTACCCAAATTGATACACAGATTCAATGCAATCCCAAAAAAAATTCCACCAGCATTTTTTAAGCAAATGGAAAAAAAAATTATCAAATTTATCTGGAGGGGTAAGAGGCCCCAAATAACCAGAAACATCTTAAAAAGGAAAAATTAAGTTGGAGGACTCTCATTTACGGACTTTAAATCATATTACCTAGCTACAGTGGTGAAAACAGCATGGTATTGGCATAAAGATAGACACATAGATGAATGGAACTGATTTGATTGTTCAGAAACAGACCCTCACATCTATGGCCAAGTGATTTTTGATGAGCCTGTCAAGCCCTCCCATTTGGGGCAGAATAGTTTATTCAACAAACGGTGTTGGGAGAGAACTGGATATCCATAGTCAAAAGAAAGAAAGAAGACCCCTACCTCACAACTCACACAAAAATTAACTCAAGATGGACAAAAGACGTAAATATAAAAGGAAGTACAATAAAGCTCCTAGAAGAAAATGTAGGGAAACATCTTCAAGACCTGGTGGTAGGTGGTGGATTCTTAAACCTTATATCAAAAACATAAGCAACAAAAGAAAACATGGATAAATGGGACTTCCTCAAACGTAACCATTTCTGTGAACTCAAAGCACTTCATCAAAAAGGTAAAAAGGCAGCCCAGTCAATGGGAGAAAATATCTGGAAACCACTTATCTGAAAAGAGTTTGATTTCCATTCTATATAAAGAGATCATACAACTCAACAATAAAAGAGCAAGCAATCCAATAAAAAATGGGCATAAGATTTAAATAGACATTTCTCCAAAGAGGAAATACAAATGACCAAAAAGCACATGAAGAAATGCTCCATATCACTAGCTATTAGGGAAATGTAAATTAAAACAACAATGAGATATCATCTAACACCACACAGAATGGCCATTATAGAAAAAACAGACAATAATAAGTGCTGGAGAGGATGTGGAGAAATAGGAACATGTCTTCACTGTTGATGGGAATGTAAAATGATGTAGCCTCTGTGGAAGACAGTTTGGCAGTTCCTCAGGAAGCTAAATATAGAACTGCCATATGCTCCAGCAATTCCTCTACTAGGAACATATCCAGAAGAACTAAAAACTATAACACAAATAGATATCTGCACACCAATATTCATAGTGGCATTGTTCACAATTGCCAAAAGATGGAAACAGCCCAAGTGTCCATCCACCAATTAATGGATCAACAAAATGTGGTATATACGTATGATGGAATACTATGCTACAATAAGAAGAAATGAAATTGGGACATATGTGATAACATGGATGAGTTTGAAGACATTATAAAGCAAAGTAAGGCAGACACAAAAGGACAAATATTGCATGGTCTCATTAATATGAACTAAATACAAATAATAAACACACAGAATTAGAACCTGGAGTATAGGTTATCAGGAGATAAGAGGAGGATTGAGAAGAGCTATGGAAGCTTAATGTACATGGAAGTTTTAATTAACTTGACTGTAAAAGTGTGGAGATGGATAGAGTTGATAGTAACACATTATAGTGAGTAACAACTGGTTTATAAATGGGATTGTGACTGAAAAAGGTAGTCTGTTGAAGTAAATGTCAATAGAAAGAAAGTTAAAGAATAATCTAGGGACCAAATAACACAGTGAACCCAGAGGCAGTTGAGAATTGTGGTTAAGGATACAAATGCAAGAGAGTCCTTCTGTGAGCTAGAGCAGATGTACATCACTACTGCAGGGTGATGGGAATATGAAGAAACATGGGAAAACTACAATTGGTGTGACCTATAAAATGCGGTTAACAGCAATTCTATAATATTCTTGCATTAATGCCAAGCCATACTGTGTTGATAATGGAGGTGTATGGAAAAAGAGTGCCAAATGTATGCTATGGACCATGATTGCTGGTAATAGTCTGATTATATTATCCCATAATCTGTAGCAAATGTTCCATCAGGGTGTGGAGTTGTATGGGAAATCTATACATCTGTATGATTGTTTTGAAAGTTCATAATATCTGTAACAAAAATTCATTTAAAAAAATAGTATGGATTGAGGAAAAAATACACCAAGTATAAGATAAGGACTACAGCTGTTAGAAATATTTTGACAATGCTCTTGCATAGTTTGTAACAAATGTTTCACACCAATGCAGAGTTGGTGGAGGGGTGATGTATGAGACCCCTGTGTGATGTTATGTATGTTTATTTTGTAAGTTCACAATCTTTACTATACACTTATTGTTTATGTGTGTTCATGTATGAATGATATACTTCAATAAAAAAATCAATTGGCAAAAAAAAACTTATTACAAGTGGCAGTATTCACAAGACTGTGATACTGGATGAGGACAAACATACATATAAGACTGTTTGAAGAGAATTTTAAGTGTAGAAATAAACCCTCTTATTAATGTCCAATTAATTATTTAGGAGGTATGGAAGGTTGAACCCAGGACCTGCAACATGGGATGCAGGTGCTTAACCACTTGATATACATCTGCTCCCCATATCCAGTTAATTTTTTACAATGGTGCTAAGTCCACTCAAAGGGTAAAGAACAGTCTCTTCAATAAATTATACTGGAAAAATTGAATATCCATATGCCAAAGAATAAAAGTGAACATACCATACACAAAATAAACTGAAAATAGATGAATGACCTATACATAGTAACTGAAAATATAAAACAGAATAAATCATTGGAAAATATCTTTAGGACCTTGTATTAAGCAATGAAGTCTTATTTTATGTTACGGAGGATATAGGTTTAAAGAAAAATCAAGCATAAAATGAGGCATTAACATGATGTCTTCAAGGTTCATCCATACTGTAGTATGTATCAGATCTTTACTCTTTATATAGCTGAATAATATTTCATTTTATGTATATACCATGTTTTGTGTATCCACTCTTCTCTTGATGCACACATGGGTAGCTTCCATCTTTTGGCAATTGTGAATAATGCCATTATGAACATTGATATGCAAATATTTGTTCATGTCCCTGCTTTCAGTTCTTTTGGGTATATACTTACAAGTAGGATTGCAGGGTCATATGGTAATTCTATACTTAAATTTCTGAGGAACCATGAAATTGTTTTCCAAGGCAGCTACATCATTTTACATTTCAGCTGATATTGAATGATTGTTCCCTCTTCTATGCCCTATCTGAAACTTTAAATTTTCCATTTTGTAATAGTAGCAATACTAATAATGGGTCGACTCAAAGGGACCCATGTAATTGCATTGCACTGTGGTTTTGATTTACATTTCCCTAATGCCTAATGATGTTGAGCACTTTTTCACTTGCTTTTTGGTCATTTGCTAGGCAATGGATTCTTATACTTCACAGTGAAAGCATGAACAATAAAAGAGAAAAAAATAGATAAATGGGACTGCTTCAAAATTTTAAAATTTGTTCATCAAAGGACATTTTCAAGGAAATGAAAAGAAAACCAATAGAATATAAAAAATATATGCAATAAGGTTTTATATTTAAGAATATACAAAGAAACCTTACAACTCAATAATAAAAGGCAACTCATTAAAAATGCAAAGTATTTAAATACACATTTCTTCAAAGAAGATATACAAATGGCCAATTAGCATATGAAAAGATGCTCCACATCATTAGAGATTAGGGAAAAGGAAATCAAAGGCATGATGAGTTATCACTTCACAAACATTAGAATGGCTATTATTTTAAATATTGGAAAATACCAAGCACTGGTGAGGATGCATAATATAGGAAAACCTGTAAATTGTTAGTAGGAATATAAAATAATGTATCCACTATGGAAAACAGTTTGGAAGTTTCATTAAAATTTAAACTTAGTACTACCATATGACCTGGTAATCCAACTTCTGATAAATATTCAAAAGAATTGAAAGCAGGGATTCAAAAGATATTTGTATACCAATATTCACAACACAATAGACAAAAGAAAGAAGCCAAATATCTGCCAGCAGATGATTAAATAAACAAAATGCAGTAAATACATGTGATGGAATATTATTCAACTGTAAGAAAGAATGAAGTCTTGATGCATGTGGCAGCATGGATGAACCTTGAGGACATTATGTTGCGTGAAATAAGCCAGACTCAAAAGGACTAATAGTGTATGATCTCACTGATATGAACTAATTAAAATAAGCAAACTCATAAATTTAGAATCTAGAATATAAGTTACCAAGGGATATAATCACCATAAAGAATGGAGAGCTGATGCTTAAATTTGAAGAGTTTCTATTTTGGTTGATTGTAAATATTTGGAAATGGATAGTGGTGATGGTAGCACATTGTTGTAAATGTAATTAACTGCTGAATTAAGCTTGTGAATGTGGTTGTAAGGGAAAGTTTTGGGCCCTGTATGCTATTAGAAGAAAAGTTGGAAGTCAAAACATGGCTCAGTGAACTCAGTGAACACTGTTATGGATGATGGACTGGTGTTAATTGTACAAATATAAGATCGTTCTTTCATAAAGTATAGCAAATGTCTGATACTATTACACAGTGTTAATAATAGGATGGTATATGGACTAAATACATTTAATGTACATTTTGGATGATAGTAGTATCTTAATATTTTTCATCAACCATAAAAAGGCACCACACTAATGCACAGTGTCAACAATAGAGGGGTATACGGGAACACTGTATTTTTTTGCATGACTTTTCTGTAAAGTTAAAACTTCTGTAATCAAAAAAGTTGCAATATTTAAGAAAACAGTAGCTAAGTGAAAGAAACCAGACACAAAGTACTACATGTTCTATGATTCCATTTATATAAGAGGAAAATATAAACAAATTTATAGAGATAGAATTATATTAGTGGTTATGTAGGGCTTGGGAATGATAGAAGGATTGAGAGGTGACTGCTAAGTGATATGGGGCTTTTCTTCTTGTAGTGATGAAAATGTCCTAAAATTGATTGTGGTGATGAATACACAGCTCTTTGATTATACTAAATGTCATTTTACACTGTGGATATATTGGATGGTATGTGAATATATCTCAATAAAACCACTTTTAAAACTTGGGACACATACTGTGGAGTTCCTTGTAGTCCAGTATAAGAATTTTGGGAATGGATGGGGGGTTTCAGTAAAGAGCAACAAGGGACAAGACCTACCTTAGGTTTGAACAGGATCATTCTGGTTTCCAGGTAAGAAGGGATCACAGCAGCAAGCATGTAAAAAGGCAGATCAGTTAGGGAGCTATCACAGTAGTCCAGTAGAGAGATACGATGAATTAGACAGCACAGGAACAGTTAGGGAAACCAGGTGGTCAGGTTTATATAATTAGCCATTAGGCAAATGCAAACTAGACCATTATGAGATATAGATACATGCTATTAAAACAACCAAAATATAAAGTGACAATACCAAATGCTGATAAGAATGCAGAGAAACTGAATCTCTCATACATTATTTGAGGGAATGTAAAATAGTATAGTTGCTCTGAAACCTAGTTAGCAATTCCTTATAAAACTAAATAAATACTTATCATACAATCCAGCCATTACACTCCTGCAGATTAATCACTTAGAAATGAAAACTTATGCCCAAACTAAAGGATCGTTTTATACTTTAAAAAGATCAATCAAACTGATAAACCTCTAGCTAGGCTAATCAAACAGATAAAAGAGAAGATATAAACTACCAATACCAGGAATGGGAGATGAATCATTTCTACTGGTTCCACAGACATTAAAAGGATAATTGAAGAAGACTATGAACAGGATTAAGCCCAATAATTTGATAATTTAGATGTAATAGCCCAAAACCCCTTGAGAGTTGCAAACTATCAAAACTCACACAAGAACAAACAGATAATCAGAATAGCCCTATAGGTATTAAAAGTTTGAATCAATAGTTAATAACAGTCCAAAAAAGAAAGGACTGGATTCCGATGGTTCACTGGCAATTTCTAGCAAACATTTATGAAAAAATGAAACCAATTCTCCACAAACTCTTTCAGAAAACAAAGCAGAAGGAACATTCCCTAACTCACTATATGAGGCCAACATTTTCCTAATACCAAAACCAGATAAAGATATTAAAAGAATGGAAAATTACATACCAGTTAAGTCTCATGAGCATGAACCCAAAATTTGGTCACTTCTCTGGGAATTTCCAGCTGACTATGGCCTCCTGAAGGAAAATTCACATAACAGGACTTAAGTCAAACAACTGTCAAGACCCCTCCCCATAATGTTTATTATTGTATACTTGTGGAAAAGAAGCACATACTCATATTAATATAAAAAAAAAAAAATCAAATATTGAAAATGGTACACAATTCAAGGTAAGCCTCCTTCTCATCCAGCCCCTGTTCCCTCAGTTCTATCACCCCCAGACATCCACTTAACAATTTCTGACATCTTTGCTCATGAATAGGCCAGCCAGGTACAAACTTACATGTCTGTATCTTATTGTACATCCTATTTTTGTGTGCATTTTAAAGTTTTTACTTAAGTTATTAAGTTATTCAGTCATTAAGTCAACCTTTCTTAAAGAAATTTCCACAATAGACCTAATAGCATGAGCGTATTACATAGTCACATCAGGGTATTCTTAGTGAAAGGCAGTGACATGAAAAGGTAGGACAAAAGACATAAACCAGGACTGCCCTAGACAAATGTGAACACGCAATCATCCTGGAGCTCATTAATGTTTTTAACAGCTGTATGGTAGTTCATGAACTACCTGGATGCTGCAAAGTCCTCTCCCAAGGCTTCATGACCCAAAAGCCTAGCAATGGCATGTAAAAAAACAAAGACAGACTTTCTAGGCACAAAGACACTGGGATCTATTAAGACCAGATTCTCAGTGTCCAGTATTCAGGTCTGGCTGACTGAATTGACCCTGATCTGAAATGCCCAGCTTGCTCCTAAGACCCACCTTCAAGGTAGGGCCCGTTGTTCACCTTCTAATGCTTTTCTAGATCTATCCATCTCAGCAAATGAGAAGAGCAGACAGGAGAGCTCAGGTGAGCCTCCAGGACCCACTTGTACACACATTATAAATCACTATTCCCTGAGTACACCAGGGTCTCCCAAGGTTACCTTGTCCTTAATCACTTGTACAGGCACAAAACTGGGAACTGAGTGGTCTGCAAAGCTAGAACTGGAGGTCCTGCCTGTCTGGGACCACCTCCTCCAAACAGGTCTGGTGGAGCCTTATTTGTCTCCCTTCAGCTCTACATAAGAGGGCCTCTGGAGCGCTGCTCTGAGAGCCATTTTTTCCTACAGGGATCAGTGCCCTTCATTCTGGGCTTCCCACCTTCTACCAACCTGGGCTTCAGAGAAGTTTCCTGCAGGGAGGCTGCTGGGCAGCAAGGAGGCCTGTGGTCCCCTCCCACCACAGCCCCTATTCTGGTTCTAGCAGGCTACCAGGATGACCTCCCCTTCCCCAAGAAGGTCAGTAAACTGGGAGAGGGAGTGAGAAGAACCTTCTGAGGCTCTCCTGAGGAGTGCTGGGAAGCTAGGCTGGGCATGTAACTGAGCCTTTCCCTGCCCAGTGCCAGGTTTCACAGCCTCTCCATGTGAGGTGTCCCTCACCTTCAAAGTCGCCTAGTGTTGAAGGACCCTGGCTCCATCTCCCTGACCCTTGAAACCTGAAAATGATAATGCACTCAGGGAAAAAGTAGCGAGGCTAGAATCTCCTGAGTCAAGCTAGTCATAAGCCAGGAGAGGTACACGCCCTCCTTCCCCAGGGCCCGTGCCTATTCTTTCCAGAGGGAGCTGGTGTCCACCCTTCCTCCCTTCTACCAGCCAGGTGTGCTAAAAGTCTGGACTTACCCTTAGTCTGGTTCCGGCAGAGTCCGCAGGGAGCCCCTTCCAGACATTGGGGTGGGTGGCGGCCTGACCCCAGCCCCATCTGGTTCTCCAAAGACAGGTGCCCGCCCTCACCCCCACAGTCGCCCCACCACCTGTGCGGTCACCCGCACCTGATGCCCTAGTGCCAGCGCGCAGAGTGAGAGCCAGTCCTCTTCAGGCCTTGGTGCTGCCAGGGTGAGCCGCCACCCTCTGGCCTCCTAGAAGAGCAGCACCTGCACTCCCACACCCCTCTGTGCGCCCCCAGCCCCCAATCCACCCCAGATCCACCCTCCCCCCCACTCTACAGCATGGAGCCTCCCCCTGTCCTCCTCACCCTTGGTTGTTCCCAGCGCCACCCTGCCTGAGCCACCCCAGACGTACCATCCCCATCTCATCACTCCCCGACCCGGGTTTGGAAGGGCCTTTCCAAACCGAGGCCCCTGGGCTCCCAAAGGGTGGGCGGTTTGGCAGAGGGAGTCGATTAGGCGCTAAATCGAGAGCATAAGCCGGGCCCTTACCGCTCTGCTCCCCAGGAACACCAACTGCAATTTCCTCAGAGAATCCCAAAATCTTCTCCTGTAAACATGGTCCTGGGAGCCGGGCTGGGAGAGGAGCAGGTGGGGAAAACAAAGAAGCCGGGAGGGGAGAGGAGGACGGTGAGGGGAGGCGGCGGCGGTGCGGAAGCCGAGGGGGAAGGGCGGCTGTCCGCGGTACCCGACTCCCCAGAAGCGTCCCGGCACCAACCTGGATCAGCTGAGTTTCAGGTGACAACCGAGGAGGAGGAGTGAGGGAGGAGAGGAAGAAGGCTAGGACTTAGCTTCGCAATCGGCCCTTACTGCCCGGCAGAGGCGCACTCTGGCCGCAGGCGACTAGGCGCACCCGGACAGTGGGCCGGGGAGGAGCTCTCGCGAGTCTACCCTTCTCCCGCCTCCTTTGTTTTATTTTTTATTTTCTTCATTTATTATTTTGACTTAAAATTTTATTGAGGCATAAAATGTGGTTGAAAAATACATTTGCACTGATTTAAGTCCAGTACCTTGAAAAGATCATTTATGGTACCAAAATTCCTCTCCTCTAGTATAGTAAGATCTAAATTATTATCTAATCTACAGGCATTGTTTCACTTAATCTGCAAAAAATATATATATTATTAAGCCTGCTTTTACAGATGGGGTATTCCAGAAAGGTGGGGTGACTTGTCCAAGGTCACACAATAACCATGTAATGGAGCCAGTATTCAAAAACCAGGCATCCTGGCACCTGATTCTGACCTCGCTGAGCCAATGGATAATGTTTTTTTTTTTTATTCTATAGAAGTTATCAGAGGTATTCTCCTTACTTCTGTTGAAAGTGATCATCTCTATTTTGTTTCTCCATCTTTTTGAATATTTCTTTTTAAATCTAAGCTCTTGTAGAGAAAGGATACATCTACCCAACACTGTTAAAATCTATTCATTCCCTATAAATGTGTATTATTTTCATAATCAATTGTCTTTAAAATCATTTTCAATTATATGATTTAAACTATATTTCATTCCTGAATTACCTTATTTTAAAAGATTTATATGTATTTGTTACTTTAATTTTAAAATGTTTCTTAAAATAATCTGTATTTAATTTTATCTGGTTTTTATAATTTATATGAATGATTTCAGTGTTACAATTTCCTTTTTATTTTGTTTGAAGTCAATATATTTTCATAAATTTGGGGTGTTTTCTTTATTTTTGTTATTATGTTATATTTAATATGATTCATAATTTCAGAGCTGCAAATGACAGTCAGATCATGCAAAAGATGGTAATTACTGTTGCACCTGCCCAGTCAGAATACACTCTAACATATCTTTTCTTCCTCAGTTCTCTTGTGTCTATCATGAGAAATGAGGGTACCACTTTTCTCATACCAATCCATGTTAATTCTCAGCTTGGTATGGGTCTATATGACACACACACACAAACATCTTTCACAAATAAAAAAGCCAAGGTTCTGGTTCTCTACTGAACACCTAAGGTCACCTCTGGTGAAGGGAGAAAAATTGGGGGAGAGAGAATGAGACCAAGATGCTGAGGCACAGAGCAGCCTGGTGTTTTCTTCTAAATCTAAAGTGATTTCTGGCTGAATCAGTTTTGGGTGTGTCCCCTGCCAACTCCAATGGCCTTGCTGCTGTCTCATATTTCTCCCGGGATTTGCCCTGAGAAGTGCAAGTTCTTTGAGATGATCTGTGAGATGGGCATGATCAAAGCTCATGATTCAGTCCTCTGAAAAAGACACTTAAGTGCTGATGGTAAAAATGTTCTCACATAAGAAAGCAGTGGATGTCAAAAATGAAGAAATCCTACTTCAAAACTGCCTTGACATCCTTCAGTGTTTGTTTTTTCAATTTCAAAATTTTGAAGAACAATCACGTATCATAAAACTCTCTTCATTTTTAATCTATTGATGGACCATTAGCAAAGCTCACACCGAGAAAAGAATGTCAGCATTTTTGAATCAAGAGAATGAATCAGCACAAATCACCCTCAGATCAGGACGGGTAAAAATATGACTAAACATAGACCTCACCCTTGCAATTCTTAAAATTTACTGAAGTTTTTTTCCTAAACATTAAGCATTTTTTCTTTATTAGAGAAGTTATGGGTATACAGAATAATCATGCATAAAACACAGGATTCCCATATACCACATACAAGTATACCTTGCATTGCTGTGGAATACTTGTTACAATTGATGCTAGCATATTTTTATAACTGTAGTATTAAATATAGTACATGGTTTAACTCAACGTTCACTATTTGCAGAGTGGAGTTGCATTTTTTAAAGCAAAAATTTTTACTGTCTTTTTTTTTAAAGATAAATAGATCACACAAAATGTTACCTTAAAAAAATACAAGTGATTCCCATATACCTCACTCCCCAAGCCCCCATTCCTCCAACATCAACAACCCTCTCATCAGCAAGGCACATTCATTGCATTTGGTGAGTATACCCTGGAGCACTGCCACACAATATGGACCATAGTTTACACTGTAGCACACACATACTCTCCCACAGTCCATCCAGTGGATTATGGCAGGATATACAATGTCCTGCATCTGTCCCTGCAATATCATTCAGTACAATTCCAAGTCCCAAAAATGCCCCATATCATACCTCTTCCTCCCTCTCCCTGCCCTCAGCAACTCCCGTGGCCACCATCTCCACATCAATGATACAATTTCTTCCATTACTAGAATCACAATAGTTCTACAGTAAAATACCAGCAAGTCCACACGAATCCATATTATACTCCTCCAACCTCTGGACCTGGGATTGTGATGTCCACTCCACCTCTAAATCAAGAGAGGGCTTAAATCCCACATGACTAATGGAGGCAATTCTCCTGCTTGCTGTTGTAGACATTCTTGTTTCCCTGGGGTGGTGGTGAACCATGCTCACCTCCCCACCAGCTGACATGGGTAAGACCAATGAACAACAAAGTAGGCTTTGCAACTCTGCTGAGGATCAGGGCCCAGCTGTCACATGGGCAATCCAGAGATTCAAGTCTCCTCACCATACACAAAACCCAGCACCAGTCATGGGTTAAATAAAAGTGGCAGAAGAGGCATGTGTAGAGAGCTCACATCTGAGTCCAACTCCATCACAATCAGGAGCACAAATTCCAAAATAGGACCCATTGGCAAGGCACTGAACTCCAGAGTCATTTGCCATGACTGTAGAACTGTATCTCTGTAAACCTCAAGAGCACCAGTAGCTGGAGTTGTATATACTTTGGCTATTTCCGGGATCCTGCTGAGACATCCATAAGCATGACCCATCGGATGACCTCCCAACTCATTTTGAAGGCTCTTAGCCATATGAACTCATTTGTCTTTGCCATTTCCATTTCCCCTTTTATTCAAGATCTTTATCTAGTGGCATCACTACCTGGTGATGGTAGTGATCCCTTGACCCCAGGGAGTCTCATCCCTGAAGATCAGGTCCCACGCTGGGGATATGGTAATGCATTTACATGCTGACATTGGCCAAGAGAGTGGCCACATTTGATGGAGGATCTCAGGAGTTAACTCTTAGGCACACTGCATCGCTAGACCTAGTTGAAATTTCAAGCACACAGACTCATTAGCATAGTCATCAGTATCAAGGGCCCAGGCTTGGACCATCTTTCTTCACTGGTCTTTGTCTTTGCTCTTGGGGAATTATTCCTGTTCCTTTGGAGAATGTGACAGAAGTACTCAGGATGGGAATTCAGCACTCCCTCAGTTGTCATGTGTAACTCTATACAAAACCCAATGAAAATCCAAACATATCTATATACCACTTATGCATGCCCTGGAGTACTCCCTCCAACTCATGTATGACACCACATGCCTCCCAAACCATGTGTTAATACAGCACTAAAAAGCACATGAAAAGATGCTCAAATTCACTAGCTATTAGGGAAATGCAGATCAAAACTACAATGAGATACCATCTTACCCCCATTTGACAGGTGATTATTAAAAAATTAGAAGACTACAAGTGTTGGAAAAAATGTGGAGAAACGGGAAGACTCATCCACTGTTGATGGAAATACAGAAGGATCCAGACATTCTGAAGTACATTTTGGCAGTTTCTCAAAAAACTAGCTATAGATTTGCCATATGGCCCAGCAATTCCACTGCTGGGTATATACACAGAAGAACTGAAAACAAGGACACAAATATATGCACTCAAATGTTCATAGAGGTATTATTCACTATTGCCAAAAGTTGGAATAAACCCAAATGCCCATCAGCAGATGAATGGGTAAACAAAATGTGGTATAGATATACAATGGAAAACTACTCATCTGTAAGAAGGAATACAGAACAAATACATGGGATAACATGGATGAATCTTGAGAACCTTATGTTGAGTGAATCAAGCCGGGCATTGAAGGACAAACAATACGTGAGCTCTCTGATATGAAATAAGCAATCCAAGTTGTCTCAGAGAGCTAGAGACTGGATGATAGGCTTACAGAAAATTGCAGGTGAGAGGAAGGTTTTGAGCTGATGCCTACATGGGTGAAATCTATGATAAAGTGGAGTTAAGTATTAGTACAGAGAAGGGATAAGATGGGGGCATAGGGATATAACTGGGTGGGACTTTTCAGGCTTGAGGGGTCTAGGGTTGGAAGGATGGGTCAGATGGCCCAAGGAATTGGGGGAAGGGTTGGGGGAGCAGATGAACATGGGAGATTGTCAGGTATGTTGTTGAAATGATAATGTTGAGAAAGCTCTTTAGAAAATATAATAAGTAAGGGTTACCCATTTAAGGTGCTTACTGGGGGCATCTGGCACAGGGGCAGGTTTTTAGGGAGTATGTGAAGTTAGGTCTTCAATTTTATCTCTTCTTTTTTGATGAATGAATTTACAGCTCTAAATTTCTCTCTCAGCACAGGTTTCACTGTATGCCATAACTTTTGATATGTTGTGCTGTCATTTTCATTGGTTTCAAGGTAGTTACTGATTTCTTTTGAGATTTCTTTCTTGACCCACTGTTTGTCGAACAGTGTGTTGCTGAACTTCCATATCTTGGTGTCTAATCTGGGTCTCTGGACCTTGCAGATTTCCAGCTTCATTCCACTGTGGTCAGAGAAATTATTTTGTGTGATTTCAATCTTTCTGAATTCACTGAGGCTTTCTCTGTGGTCTAGCACGTGATTTATCTTGGAGAATGATCCATGTGTGCTTGAGAAGAATGTATATCCTGCTGTATTTGAGTATAGGTCCAGATCCTCTTTTATTCAATGTCTTTGTTTCTTTATTGATTCTCAGTTGAGATATTCTGTCTAATGGTGATAATGGTATGTTAAATTCATCCATTATAATTGCAGAGGCATCTATTCCTCCACTTAGTTTCTCCAAGGTTTGTCCATGTATTTGAGGCATTCTGATTAGGTACATAAATGTTTATGATTGTTCTTTCTTCTTGAAAGAGTACTCCTTTTACTAATATGTAGTGTCCATCCTTGTCTCTCAAGGATGCATTTGCATTTAAAGCCTGTTTTTTCTGGTATTAATATTGCTGCTCCTGCCCTTTTTTGATTATTGTTTGCTTGTAAGATTGTTTTCCAGCTGCTCACTTTCAACCTCCTTGAATCTCTGGGCCTAAGTTGGGTTTCTTGTAGACAACATATGGATGAGTCATATTTCCTTTTCCAGTCTGCTAATCTGTGTCTCTTGACAAGTGAGTTTAATCCATTAACATTCAGTGTTATTACTTTCAAGGAATTACTTACATTAGCCATAGATTCTTTGGATTTGTGTATGTCATATGTTGTTTTTATTCTCTTTTTGTCTTTTTCATTATTCCTATACTCTCCTCCAATTGTCTCTCCTGTTTCTTTTATTCCTCCTGCAAAATTTCCTTCAGTATTTCTTGATGGGTTGGTTTCTTATTGAAATACTCTCTTAATTTCTGTTTATCTGTGAATATTTTGAACTCGCCATTATTTTTGAATGCCAGTTTTGCTGAATAGACTATTCTTGGCTGGAATTTTTTTTTTTCTTTCAGTACCTTGATTGTGTCATACCACTGCCTTCTTGCCTACATGATTTCAGATGAGAAATCAGTCCTTAATCTTATTGACCTTCCCTTGTATGTGATAGTTCCCTTTTCTTTTGCTGCCTTCAGTATTTTCTCTTTGTCTTGAGCACTGGATAATTTGACATGTATATGCCTTGGGGTAGGCCTGTTGGGATTTATACTTGGGGTTGTGCTGTGCTTTCTGGAAATGTACATCCATCTCCTTCAATAGGTTTAGGGAAGTTTCAGCCATTATTTCATCCAGCACTCCTTCTGTCCCCTTTCCCTCATGTTCTCATTCTGGGAGGCCTGTAATGCATATGTTTGTGTGTTTTGTGTTCTCATTCAGATCCGTAAGTCCCTGCTGGAATTTTTCTAATTTTTATTGATCAGTTTTACTATTTGTTTGATTTCAGATGTACTCTATCACATCACTAATCCTTTCCTCTGCCTCTTCAAATCTGCTGTTATTTGCTGAGTGTATTTTTGATTTCTTGGATTTTGCCATTCATCACCATCATATCCATTATCTTTTTGGGTATGTTTACAATTTCTTCTGTATGCTCACTTTGAAGGTTAGGTCATTTTGTCAACTCAGCCATGTAATAGGATCCAGTAGTTTGATCAAGCAAGCACTGGGCTAACTGTAATACATGGGCATTTATAGACTTTATTCACCATTGACTTTAATGCAGTGGTAAATCATAGATAGCTGGTTCTAACTATATCAATCACGGAGATTGCTATCAGCAATGAGTGCCCCTTAACACAATCAGTTGAATGCCTTAAAAGGGGACGTGATTCCAGCATTGAGAGAGAATTTCCTAGCTCGATTTTGTACAGCCATCCCCCAGAACTCATTAAGAACCTTCATTGGACTTTCATTGCCTTCCTGTGGAACCTGAACTCATGCATCTCCACAGCTGTGTGAGACTCATATAATTGCATGCTATTGACAGATATCTCTTGTTGATTCTGTTTCCCTAGAGAACCCTAACTAATACACTCACCAAGTGTTTTCTTTTTTTAATAGTTACAAACCTTTTAACCCTGTCCAGTGCAATTTTTTAATTTTTATTTGTTTATTTATTTATTTTTATATGTTTTAATTGTATTTTTAAGACACACAGATCACAAAAAATGTTACATTAAAAAATATAAGAGGATCCCATATACCCCACACCCACCCCATGCTGCTCCTCTCATAACAACAAATTCTTTCATCATCGTGGCACATTCATTGCATTTGGTGAAAACATTTTGGAGCACTGCTGCACCACATGGATAATAGTTTACATTGTAGTTTACACTCTCCCCAAGTCCATTCAGTGGTTTATGGCAGGATATATAATGTCCAGCATCTGTCCCTGCAATATCATTTTTCCCTTCTTTATCTTTTTTAAATGTTACATTAAAAAAATATGATGTTCCCATATACCCCTCACCCCCCTGCAGTATCATTTAAGATAACTCCTAGTCCCAAAAATGCCCCCACATCACATCTCTTCTTCCCTCTCCAAGTGTTTTCTTAATATCCTTAATCTCTTTCTTTACGTCATTAATGTGGCCCATGATATTTGTTTGTAGAGCTTTGATTAGATGTCCAATGTTCTGCTGTTCTTCCTGGTTTTTAGTTTGTTCATTGGATTGGGCCATGCCTTCCTGATTATTCGTATGGTTCATAATTTTTTGCTGCTCTCTGGTCATCATTTTATCTTGACAAAATTTTTAGACTATTTCCAGCCAAGAATACTCTATTCTTAGTTCTGTTGATTAGCTTCTCCATCTAGTCTTGGGTTTTATTTAGGTGCTGTTTTGTGTGTGTGTTGTCTTCTCTTTCACACTTTTTTCTTATTCTATTTTCTTGTTGTTATCTAAGTTCTCTTGGAGGAAAAAGATTAGGGCCAGGGAAAGCAAATGAGGTAAGGAAAGAAAAAGTATAATAGTAGTATTGATAGTAAATTTAGCAGAAGAAGACCTAGGAAAATCAATATTAAACTCATGGAAACTGTGTAGAGGTATAACAATAAAATAGTTGATTACCTACACTGAGATGGGAAACTGATAAGAAGAATATAGCATAAATTAAAAGGCCAGTGTGATCAGGAGAGAGAGAAAGAGAAAAGGAAGGACAATAAAGAATGAAAAAAGATAGAAAACAGAATAGAGGTGTTAGAAATAAAAAGCCAGAGAAATTGGGGGCTAAACAAAGAGAGATGGAATGTAGGAGCAACAGCAGAAGATGAAAGACAGAAAGAATTAAAGAAAATGGGATAACATTCTTAGCCAAAATCAGTACCCACAGAAAAGAGGAAATCAAGGATGAGGAAGCACAGCAAACAAGAAACACTGCATGCAGCATTTAATAGAAAAAAGGGGGGGGGGGAAACATGGTGGGGAGATAAAGAAGAAGAAAAGACAAGAAAACAAACAACAACAAAAAAATAAAAACAGACAAGCCCCCAAGCAAGGAGTCCTCTTTGCATTTGAATAAACTGCTTAGGAATCTGTCCTTCCCCCTTTCTCCCTTCCTCACTTCTCTTTTCTCCCAGTGCAGCAGGAAGCCTATGTGAGATCTACACTCTGAAATTCAGATGGGACCCTGGTGAACCAACTCACCACAGAAAATAATGACTCTCAATCTGAGAACTAGCACCCACACCTTGCCGGGAATCCTAAATATGCTATTGGAAGTTTACCAAGTATGTCCTGCTGTACCCCTCTTTTAGGTGTGTTGCACAGGAGTAGTTAATTGCCTGACTTCTCCCAGACAAATTTTCCCTATCCCAGAGTATTTAGGTAATTCCAGCTACCTCAGCAGATTCACTTCTCCTCTCTTCCTAGCCTCCCCCCAAGCTGGCTGGCATGCTCCTCCAAGCTCAGAAAAGTGGGGAAAAGACGACTGAACTCACACACCTTGGGCCCCTCTGCACCCCTAACCAGAACCCTCCCACTCTCAGAGTTTGTCCCAGATCAGCAGGCTCTGGAATTCCATGCTTTGAGGAGTGTTGGGTTCAGGGAATGCCAACTGTGGGGATGCAGGCTCAGGGAACAAAGGTTACAGGGAATGCAAGGTTTGGGGAATGCAGAGTTTGGGGAATGTGGGTTTGGGGATCACAGGTTTAGGGAAAAAGGGCTCTGGAATGCTGCCATGTGACAGGGAAAGCTGTGGCTATCAGCTCTTGATGAAGGGTTTAGCTTTCCCACAGCTTTGGGCACAAGTGTCAGAAAGCCCCAGTTTTACCTTGAGCAAGCACTCCTTTTGTCACTCTCTCCAGATTGATATCAAGAAACATCCTAGCAGACTTTTATTGAGACATAAATTGTGGTAGAGAAATACGTTTCTGCTAATTTAAGTCCAACACCATGAAAAGATAATTTATGGCACCAAAGTTTCTCTCCTCTAGTGCACTAAGATCTAGATTACTATCTAATCCATAGAAATTGTTTCACTTAATCTGCAAAAAGACTACGTTTACTTTTACAGATGAGGTATCCTGAGCACAGAAAAGTAGAGTAATTTCTCCAAGGTCACACAGTAGTCATGTAATGGAGCCAGTACTCAAAAGCCAGACAGCCTGGCATCCAATTCTGACCTCGCTGAGCCAATGGTGGTTTTTTTTTTCCTATTTTATGCAATAAGTAATAGGAAGTATTCTCAGTACTTCTATTGCAAGTGACCACCTCTATTTTGTTTCTCCATCTAACTATTGAATATTTCTTTTTAAATCTAAGCTCTTTTACAGTAAGGATACATCTACCCAAACACTTTATTAAAACCTACCTGTACCCTCTAAATGTGTATTATTTTCATTACCAATTTTCTTTAAAATCATTTTCAAGTGTATTTTTAAAATGTATTTCATTTCTGAATTGCTTTATTTTAAAATATTTATTATGTATTTGTGTAATTTTAAAATTACTTTTTCTTAAAATAATTTGTGTTGAATTTTATTAGGCTTTCATAATTATTTTTATGTGATTACTTCAGATTATCAATTTTCTTTTTATTTTGTTTTGAGTCAATATATTTCCATACATATTGGGTATATTATTTTTTTTAATTTTCTTATATTTTAACATGATTCATTATAATTTCAGAGCTGCAAATGACAATCAGATCATGGAAAATATGGAAATTACTATTGCATATGCACAGTCAGAACATTCTAAGAGTTTCTCTTTTCTCTCCAGTTCTCTTGTATCTATCATGAGAATTGAGGGTACTACTTTTCTCATACCAAGTGCAGATTCATTTTCATCTTGGTATTGGTCTCTCTGACTCACACACACACACACGCACACACACACACATATCTCTTTAACAAATATAAAAGTAATGTTCTGGGTCTTAACACCTAAGGTCACCGCTCTCATCTCAGCTACTAGGGAAGGGAGAGAAATTGGGGGAGAGAGAGAGTGAAACCAAGAAGCTGAGGAAAAGAGCAGCTTGGTGTTTTCCTCTAGATCTAAAGTGAGTTCTGGCAGAATCAGTTTTGGGTGTGTTCCCTGCCACCTCTAATGGCTGTACTCCTGTCCTGTATTTCTCCAGGGATGTGCCCTGAGAAGTGAAACTTCTTTTGAAATGATCTGTGAGCTGGGCTTGACAAAACCTAATGATCCAATCATCTGAAAAAGACTGTGATGATAGTAAAAAATCTTCTGACATGAGAAAGAAGTAGGTGTCAAGGATGAGAAATTTTATTTCAAAACTGCCTTGATACCCTTCAATGTTCTTTTATTCAGTTTCAAAATTTTAAGGAGTCATTGTACATAATGTACACCTCTCCTCACTTTTAATCTATTGATGAGCCATTCACAAATCTCACACAGAGAAGATAATGTCTTCATTTTTGAATCAAGAGAATTAATGAGCACAAACCACCCACATGTGTGGAGGAGTAAAAAGATGACTCAGCATAGATCTCATCCTTGAGATGCTTAAAATTCACTTGGGATTTTTGTACCTAAAAGTTTAATACACTCTGCATGGGTGGAAGAGAGTGACCACTGAAGCTAAACAGACAAGGCCACTGAATGTTCTTTACTTTTAACCAGGAAGGGACAGGAGGACAGTGGCAGGACAGCCCCCACTCATCACCAGCAGGTCAGACACTTGGAGTCTCCCTTGTCCTCCTGCTCCTCCACCCCACATTTTCCACAGAGCAGGACAGAAAAATGGATTCTCTTTCTAGGCAATGTGTGTTCCTTGCAAAACTTACTCCCCATACTCAGAGGAAGACACAAGCTTGTCAGTCTGTTGGCCCTAGAAGTATCTTCTCCTGGAAGCCACCTCTGATACCTGCCCCTCAAAGCTGGGTGGGCTGCCCCTGTTATATCCTCCTATAGCAACTTGGTCTTCCCTGGTGATGGCTCCTGTAGACCTCTACTGTAATTATGTGCACAAATGTCCATGTTTCTCCTTGAACCAAAAGCTTCAGCCACCAAGATGGTAATTCAATAATCACACTGAAAGGTTTGATTAAATAAATAATCCAATGTTTGAGGGCAAAAGGGAGAGAGAGAGGAGAGGGAGAGGAAGAGGAAGATGAAGGGACAAATGACTGAACTACACAAAGGCAGCTGCCTGTAGGTCACTGGGTGGCACAGTTCCAGGAGACACCATCCACACTGAGTCTGCTGGGTGGAAGCTCATGCCAGTGGCAGGGGAGGGGAGGTAGTTGGTCAGAGGGAGAAGCTGGGCTTTGACCTGAGGAAGCAGAAAGCACTTTTGTTTTGTCCATCCCATCTCCCAGCTTCAGCTGGAGGTTTCTCAGGGAAGAGGAGGTCAGAATAGATCAGAGCACAGCAGACAAATCTTTCTCTTCCCTCCTCATGCCACACAGAATGTGCCCTGTGAAGCCTAAATCCCCAAAGTCATGATGGGAAGTGGCCCTTAGTGCTGAGGAGGCAGATGAGAGTCCAGCAGGCCCATCTTCTTTCATCAGACACCTGCTCATGTCTGAATTCTCTGGATGCCAATAAAGCCCCAGTGGAGACAGGGATGCACATCTCCGTCTTCCCCCCACCACTGCCACCAGCATGAGGCTGTGCCTTGCCGGCCCAGGGAGCCTCTGGAGCACTAGCAGCACTGCACTGCCTCCTGTTGCTAGGAACTTACTCAGCCTGTCTCAGCAGTGCCCTCCTCACAATCCCACCCTGTGCAAAGCTGGCATCCTCAGCCAACTTGTGTTCCATTGACCAGGGGCAGCAATCACTCTGATGCCATGGGCAAAGGTGTAAATGTGGGAAAAACATCTGAAATGGGCTTCAAAAGAAGATTCCCAGGCTCACCATTTCCAAGTCCAGCAAGATTGATAAGAGGCACAGCTGCAGAGCAAGGAGCTAAGAATGGATTCCTATCTGCTCTTCTACTAGTTCTGGACCCTGCTGTATCTTTTAAATGTGGTGGTACATTTGTGCCTGGTTTTGTCCTTCCTGGTGAATCTCCAGGTTTGTATCATGAACAGGAAGCTTTGGTGCTGGGACAGATGGATGAGATCCTGTTTCTAGAAATTTAACAAAATATTCTGAAAAAGAACTATTAAGCACAGGCTGTTGCCTCAGGTTTGGAGGTGTGGTGGAAACACTCTGATTGTCCTTCAAGCCACCCACTCATCCACCTAGTAATGCCACCCTGATCTTCGGTGAACAACTCTTCTATTTCCTCCTTTTTGATTCCCAGGCTGCTTCCCATTAAACTTAACACCTCATGAAACTTGTTTTTTGATCTGTGCAAATATTTAATGAAGATGTTTCTCATTAGGACTATGTTTACTTTTCCTTCTTTGCTGTTTTCTAAATTAATCAATTTCTTTTGTAAATCATCAAACATTTCTTGTTGGAACTCATTTTTTTAAGTTTTTCAATTTGTTCTTCTTTCTGATCGAACTTTTCTGTATGTCTTGATGTAGAGTCTGACCCAGCATTCACTTCATCCAAATGTTCCTGTAATGATGCAAGATTTTCTTCCAGATTTTCTGCCCTTGTCTTCCATTCATATATGAGCTTATTTTGCTTTTCTAGTTCAGCAGAATATACTGCTTTTTCCTCTTGTTGGAAATGGTCTAGTACCATCTGCAGGTTGGCTAGTGATAGAGCATACTGCTTATACTGCTTTACTTGATCTTGTGAGATGGAAAGCTGATATGCAATTTGATCCCTCGGTGTGGAGACTGCATTCAACAAACTGGTTTGATGACTTGCATTCATCACTGCATTAGAGGTGGAAAGTAGTTTCTCTTCCAATACTGTGACTTTCTTTCTTAGGCTAATTCCTTGTTATATAAGTGTTGTGCCTCGTTCTGTAGGGCACTGTTTTCCATTTGTTTCTATTTCAGGGACAACATGACTTGGTCTCTCTTTCTGTTGAAACATAGCTGCCTTCTCCTGCATGGATTTCACTTCACTTAAAAGATCATTTAACTCCCCATTCTTGCCCTGTTCTTTTTCTTTCAATAGTTGTTCATTGCCTGGCATTCAAACTCCCTTTCTCAGAGTATTATAGAAATCATATTAGTTTCTTGTACTGCTTGATATTCTGTTTCATTTACCTGGATGTTTCTACTATTTTTTTCCTTTTCTTCTTTTAGTTTACAAATGCCCATTTCTAAAATTAATATTCTGTCCTTCAGCTTTATCACTGCCTGCCTCAAAAGTTCATTTTATGTGGCATTCATATGCTCATGCTGGTATTTAAACTCATCCATTTCCTTTTCTGCTCCTGTAAAGACTGAAGAAGTTGATTCTTAGTCTGGTTTTGATCTTCAGTTGTCTTTTTTTTTTTTTTTTTTTAATGTTACAGACATAATGTTTATTGATTTTGCAGTGTAGTCAACAAAGCCTCTCCTATCCTTTTAAACAAGATGGAGAAATGTGGGCTGGAAGGCAGCACTGTACAGTGGATTTAAAGGAGATTGCGAAACAAATGCTGTTTAATGATTTTGAGGCTCTTCTGGAGCAGGGATGGCAACATGTGATATCTACACCACCATTCCCTCCTCCCGCAGCTGCAGCACACATCACTAACCAACTGAATCACTCTTTTCCTCTGAATCCAGATGGAGGTTCAGAATCCTTTTGGGCACAGTGCTCCACGCAGCCTCCAGCCATCGGGCAGAAATGCCCGTGGAAACCTCCGAGCCATCCTTGACTTTCAAGGAAGCCTCAGGAAGCATGCCAAAGGGCTATCTCTCTATTTTCCAATCTTTTTTTTAAAAAAAATATTTATTTATTATTATTATTTTTTAATTACATTAAAAAAAATATATGAGGTCCCATTCAACCCCACCGCCCCCGCCCCCCACTCCCCCCACAGCAACACTCTCTCCCATCATCGTGATACATCCATTGCACCTGGTAAGTTCATCTCTGAGCATCACTGCACCCCATAGTCAGTGGACCACATCATAGCCCAGACTCTCTCACGTTCCATCCAGTGGGCCCTGGGGGGATCTACAGTGTCCCGTAATTGTCTGTGAAGCACTATCCAGGACAACTCCACGTCCCGAAAACGCCTCCACATCTCATCTCTTCCTCCCGTTCCCCACACCCAGCAGCCCCCATGGCTACCGTTCCCACACCCATTTCACATTTCCTCTGTGGACATTGGATTGGTTGTGTCCATTGCACACCTATGTCAAGTGAGGGCTTAGATTCCACATGGGTACTGGATGCACTCTTCCCGCTTCTAGTTGTAGACACTCTAGGCTCCATGTTGTGGTGGTTGACCTTCTTCAACTCCATGTTAGCTGAGTGGAGTAAGTCCAATAAGTCAAAGTGTAGGAGCTGAAGTCTGTTGAGGCTCTGGGCCTGGGTGTCATATTATCAGTCCAGAGATTCAAATCCCCTACATATATCTTAAACTCAGCACCAACTACAATTCCAATAAAGTAGCATGCAAGTCTTGTGAAAAGAGATCCCCTCTGAGTCCATTTCCATCATGCAGAAACACCAGCTCCAAAGAAGGGCCATCTGTCATGGCAGTGAACCCCTTCTGCCATGACCATAGAACCCGTGGGTCTCTTTATCCCTCAAAAGAACCAATACCTGGGGTTGTATCTACCTTATCTGTCTCTTAGACTCTGTTCAGTTGTACATAGGGCTATTCCTTCTGACAACCTCCAGACTCTTTTTTAGAGACTCACAGCCTTATAATCTCATTTCTCCTTTCCATTTCCCCCTTACATTAGGTCAAACCGCTTCCCGAAGTCATGTTATTATATGTAGACAGGTATATTCTGCTGTTCCGCATTGAATCTTTAATTCAAGGTCATTTTCTAGTTGCTTCTTCAGCTGGTATGTGGTAGTGATCCCTCGGTGCCAGGGAGGCTCATCCCCGGGTGTCGTGTCCCACGCTGGGGGGAATGCATCACATCTACACGCTGAGTTTGGCTGTGAGAGTGGCCACATTTGAGTAACATGAAGGCTGTCAGGAGGAAACCCCCAGGCACAATGCTACTCTAGGCCTTGTTCTTATTGCAGGTGCATAGGCTCAAAAGTGTAGCCATTAGTATCAAGAGCCCACTGTTGGGCCCTCCTTCCTTCCTGGTTCTTGCCGTTGCACCTGGAGGATTGCCGCTGCTCTCCCAGGGCCCACAACAGTGACCCCCCGGCCAGGAGCCCAGTACCCCCCCAGCTGTTGTTTTTAATTGTTTCCACTATGAGTATATATAGACATTACCATATACCCTGGGCATATGCCCTGTATAACTCCCTGTCAACCATATATATCCTGTCAATAACATCCCATATCAGTATTCCTCCGCTGCCATTGTTGAACCGCTCTGTGATCCAAAACTTCCTGTAAAGTGAATCCCAACATAATGTCAGCTTCAGAAGAGTCTTAGATCACCAAAATTCATATATACAATATACAGTATTTCCCCAGATCCACCATAAAACCTTTTCCCTTCCACAGCAATAATCTTTTAACTTATTCATATCATATTTCCTGAAACTGATGTACAGATTCCGAAACTATAGTTTTCAAACAAGGTAACATTTGTGCTTACTATGTGGTCCATACTTTAGGTTGTACAGTTTTCTAAATTTTTTAGTTATCCTATGTTTTGTCTTATGGTTTTCATTATTAGTCTGTCGTCCCCTATATGTTTTTGGTGTAATATTAGCTGTTTTATATTCATCCTCGTGTACTCTCACATAACTCCTCTTTTGCCCCCTTATTTACCTTTGTTCTATCCATTGCACGTCCATTTTCCCCTCCCCTTAGGGCCCACAACGCCTGCCAATCTAATGCCCTGGGAGCCGTCCTTTCTCACAAGAGATACAGTTCTCTCTATTCGACGGCATTAGTCTTCCCCAGGATATGGGTCCACCCCACCCAATGGTAGAACCCACCTTGGCAAAATGAGCCTTCAGCTATTCCCTCCGGAGTCCGTCCCGCATCAGACCATACCCCCTGAGCGTCCTAACCAGGTGACCCTCCTATTTATACTTTGATACATTTTACTCAACATTTAGTTCTCAATGAACTTCTGGCACTCTCCCATGTTTGTATGTTGCCCCTCCCTCCCACCTATTTCTTGGACCATATTACCCCTCTTTCCATCCCCAGCCCCCCTCAAACCCAGAAAACCCCACCCGAAGGTAACCCCTTGCCCCATTTTGTCCCTTCTTTGTGCTCATACTTACCCCCAGCTCATCACAGATTCCACCCCTACAGACATTAACTCACATCCTTCCTCCACCCCCCGATTTCCAGTAAGCCACTTTTCCAGACTCTAGCTCTCTGAGGCAGTTAACTTATTTCATATCATTGAGGTCATATAGTATTTGTCCTTCAATGCCTGGGTTGCTTCACTTAACATAAGATTCTCAAGGTTCATCCATGTTATCACGTGCGATTGTAGTGTATTGGTTCTTACAGCTGAGTAGTATTCCATTGTGTGTATATACCACATTTTATTGATCCACTCATCTGTTGATGGACTTTTGGATTGATTCCAACTTTTGGAGATGGTGAACAATGCTGCTATGAACATTGGTGTACATATATCGGTTTGTGTCCTTGTTTTCAGATCTGATGGGTATATACCCAGCAGTGGTATTGCTGGGTCATATGGCAAATCTATGGATAATTTTTTGAGAAACTGCCAAACTGTCCTCCAGAATGGTTGGATCCTTCTGCATTCCCACCAGCAATGGATGAGTGTTCCCCTTTCTTCACATCCTCTCCAGCATTTGTATTCTACTCTTTTTTTCATGGCTGCCAATCTTATGGGAGTAAGATGGTATCTCATTGTAGTTTTGATTTGCATTTCCCTGATAGCTAGGGATTTGGAGCATTTTTTCATGTGCTTATTAGCCATTTGTATTTCTTCTTTGGAGAAGTGTCTGTTTAAATCTTTTTCCCATTTTTTAAATGGGTTGTTTATCTTTTTGTTTTCGAGATATATGAGTTCTTTACATATGCAAGTTATAAGTCTCTTATCAGATATATGGTTGCCAAATATTTTCTCCCATTGTGTCGGTTCCCTTTTTACTTTCTTGACAAACTCCTTTGAGGTGCAGAAGGCTTTAATTTTGAGGTAGTCCCATTTATCTATTTGTTCTTTTGCTGTTCGTGCTTTTGGTGTGATATTCATGAAGCCATTTCCTATTACAAGGTCCTGTAGATGTTTCCCTACACTGCTTTCTAAGGTCTTTATGGTCTTGGCTCTTATATTTAGGTCTTTGATCCATCTAGAGTTGATCTTTGTATAAGGTGTAAGATGGTAATCCTCTTTCATTCTTCTACATATGGCTATCCAGTTCTCCAGGCACCATTTGTTGAATAGGCCATTCTCTCCCAGTTGAGAGGGTTTGGTGGCTTTATCGAATATTATATGGCTATATACATGAGGTTCTATATCTGAACTTTCAATTCGATTCCATTGGTCTGTGTGTCTCTCCTTATGCCAGTACCATGCTGTTTTCACTACTGTAGCTTTGTAGTATGTTTTGAAGTCAGGAAGTGTGATTCCTCCTATTTCGTTTTTCTTTTTCACTATGTCTTTGGCTATTCGGGGCCTCTTTTTATTCCAAATAAATTTCATAGTTAGTTTTTCTAGTTCCTTAAAGAAGGCTGTGTTGATTTTTATTGGGATTGCATTGAATGTGTAGATCAGTTTTGGTAGGATAGACATCTTAATAATATTCAGTCTTCCTATCCATGAACAGGGAATATTCTTCCATTTATTTAGGTCTTCTTTGATTTCCTTGAACAATCTTGTGTAGTTCTCGATGTATAAGTTTTTTTACCTCTTTAGTTAAATTTATTCCTAAGTATTTGATTTTTTTATTTACTATTGTGAATGGTATTTGTTTCTTGATTTCCTCCTGATCTTGCTCATTATTGGTGTATAGAAATGCTACTGATTTTTGAGCATTGATCTTATATCCTGCGACTTTGCTAAACTCATTTATGAGTTCTAGGAGCTTTGTTGAAGATCTCTCAGGGTTTTCTATATATAGGATCATGTCATCTGCAAATAATGAAATTTTGACTTCTTCCCTTCCAATTTGAATGCCTTTTATATCTGGTTCTTGTCTCAGTGCTTGAGCCAGTACTTCCAAGACAATGTTAAATAGGAGCGGAGACAATGGGCATCCTTGTCTTGTTCCTGATTTTAGAGGGAAGGATTTCAGGACTTCGCCATTGTAAACAATGTTGGCTGTAGGTTTTTCATATATACTCTTTATCATGTTCAAAAAGTTTCCTTGTATTCCGATCTTTTGGAGTGTTTTTATCAGGAAGGGGTGCTGTATTTTGTCAAATGCCTTTTCTACATCTATAGATATAATCATGTGGTTTTTTTCTCTCAATCTGTTTATATGGTGTATTACATTGATTGATTTTCTTATGTTGAACCATCCTTGCATACCTGGGATAAATCCCACTTGGTCATGGTGTATAATTCGTTTAATGTGTTGTTGAATACGATTAGCAAGTATTTTGTTAAGTATTTTTGCGTCTAGGTTCATTAGAGAAATTGGTCTGTAATTTTCCTTTCTTGTGGTGTCTTTGTTTGGCTTTGGTACTAGGGTAATGTTGGCATCATAGAAGGAATTAGGCAGTGTTCCTTCTGTTTCAATTTTTTGGAATAGTTTCAACAGGATTGGTGTTAGTTCTTTCCGGAATGTTTTGTAGAATTCACCTGTGAAGCCGTCTGGCCCTGGGCTCTTCTTAGTTGGGAGATTTTTAATGACTGATTCTATCTCTTTGCTTGTGATTGGTTTGTTAAGATCATCAATTTCTTCTTTCGTCAGTATGGGCTGCTTATGTATTTCTAGGAATTTGTCCATTTCCTCTAAATTGTCATTTTTGTTGGAATATAGTTTTTCAAAGTATCCTCTTATGATAGTCTTTATTTCTGTGGGGTCAGTGGTGATATCACCTTTCTCATTTCTTATTTTGTGTATTTGCATCTTTTCTCTTTTTTTCTTTGTTAGTGTCGCTAAAGGTTTGTCAATTTTGTTGATCTTCTCAAAAAACCAGCTCTTGGTCTTGTTTATTTTTTCAAGTGCTTTCTTATTTTCTATTTCATTTAGTTCTGCTCTTATCTTTGTTATTTCCTTCCTTCTTCTTCCTGTTGGGTTACTTTGTTGTTGTTTTTCTAATTCCTTCAAATGTGCAGTTAATTCTTCAATTTCTGCTCTTTCTTCTTTTTTGATATATGAATTTATGGCTATAAATTTCCCTCTCAGTAGCGCTTTTGCTGCATTCCATAAATTTTGGTATGTTGTGTTATCATTATCATTTGTTTCAAGGTAGTCATTGATTTCTTTTGAGATTTCCTCTTTGACCCACTGTTTTTCTAAGAGTGTGCTGTTTAATTTCCAAATTGTCGTGTGAAGTCTGGGTCTCTGTCCCTTGCAAATTTCCAGCTTGACTCCACTGTGGTCAGAGATATTGTTTTGTATGATTTCGATCTTTCTGAATTCATTAAGCCTTTCTTTGTGGCCTAGCATATGGTCAATCTTGGAGAATGTTCCATGTGCGCTTGAGAAAAATGTATATCCTGCTGTGTTTGGGTGTAATGATCTATATATGTCTATTAGATCCAGCTCTTCTAATATACTGTTCAAATGTTTTGTTTCTTTAGTGATTCTCTTTTGAGATGTTCTGTCCAGAGTTGATAGTGGTGTATTAAAATCCCCCACTATAATTGTAGATGCATCTATTCTTTCACTTAGTTTTTCCAGCGTTTGCCTCACATATTTAGAGGCGCCCTTATTAGGAGCATAAATATTTATGATTGTTCGATCTTCTTGACAAATTGTCCCTTTCACTAAAATATAGTATCCTTCTTTGTCTCTCACAATTGTTTCGCATTTAAAGTCTATTTTGTCTGATATTAATATAGCTACTCCTGCCTTTTTTTGGTTGTTGTTTGCTTGTATGATTGTTTTCCAGCCATTCACTTTCAACCTCCATGAGTCTCTGGGTCTAAGATGTGTCTCTTGTAGGCAGCATATAGATGGGTCGTATTTCCTTATCCAGTGTCCCAGTCTGAATCTTTTGATAGGTGAGTTTAATCTGTTGACATTCAGTGTTATTATGTTTAGAGAGTTATTTATGGTAGCCATATTTTGGTTGGATTTGTGTTTGTTATATTTTGTTTGTATTATTTTATTTTCCCCTTCTATTTTTGTCTTTCTTGTTGCTTTTACACTCTCCTCCATCTCTGACTGTCCTGTTTTTTCCTTTCTTCCTGCAGAATTCCCTTAAGAATTTCTTGAAGGGGAGGTTTCTTGTTGATATACTCTTTCAGTTTCTGTTTATCTGTGAATATTTTGAACTCTCCATCATTTTTGAATGCTAGTTTAGCTGGATAGAGTATTCTTGGTTGGAGATTTTTTTCCTTTAGTACCTTGACTATATCATACCACTGCCTTCTTGCCTCCATCGTTTCAGATGAGAAATCAGCACTTAATCTTATGGAGTTTCCCTTGTATGTGATGGTTTTCTTTTCTCTTGCTGCTTTTAGAATTTTTTCTTTGTCTTGAGCATTGGATAATTTGACAAGTATATGTCTTGGGGTGGGCCTGTTGGGGTTTATGACCAGTGGAGTGTGCTGTGCTTCTTGGATATGTACATCTGTCTCTTTCAGTAGATTTGGGAAGTTTTCATTCATTATTTCCTGCAACACTCCTTCTGACCCCTTTCCCTTCTCTTCTCCTTCTGGAATGCCTATAATACGTATGTTTGAGCGTTTTGCGTTATCATTCAGGTCCCTAAGTCCTATCTGGATTTTTTCTACCTTTTTATTGACCACTTCTACTATCTGTTTGATTTCCAATGCACTGTCTTCCACATCACTAATTCTCTCCTCTGCCTCTTCTAGTCTGCTGATATTTGCTGCAAGTGTATTTTTGATTTCTTGAATTGTGGTGTTCATTTCCATCATATCTGTTATTTTTTTACGCATGTCTGCAATTTCCCCTCCAATTGTTGTCTTCACGCTGTTAACCTCTTTCATTACTTCATCAATTTTGTCGGTGATAAATGTTCTGAGATCTTTCATTGCTTGTGCGAAGTCCTGCCCCCCTTCCTGATTTTCAGTTTGTTGATTGGATTCAGCCATGTTTTCCTGATTACTGGTTTGGTTTGTAGATTTTTGTTGCTGTCTTGTCAACATTTTTTCTTGACGGGTTTAATCAGTTCCTTAGCTTCTTTGTCTAGTCTTGGAGATTAATTAGCTGTTGTTTTTGCATAAGTGTTATATCTTCTCTTTGTCACTTTGTTCTTCTTATTCCAATTTCTTATTGCTAGTTAAGCTCACTTTAAAGGAAAGTATTAGTGCTGGGGAAAGTCAATTGTGTAAGGAAGGAAAAAGTGTGAAGTAGTATTGGTGATATATGTTTACAAAGCAACAATATGAGTTCTGGGAGGATGGAGGTTAGATCATGTAAATTGTGTAGAGTTATAGTAGTAGGAAAGTACCTATAATGAGGTAGACGACTGAATATGGGAGGAATGTGGTACGTACTAAGAGGCTATTGTTTTCGTGAGAGAGGGAAAGAGAAAAGAAAGGTAATAGTTTCAGGGACGAATACCAGATGGAAAACTAAACAAAGGTATTAGAAATTAAGATTTAGACACTTTGTGGATCAAAGAAAGGGAGATGGAATATAGGAGAGATAGCAGATGGTGGAGGATATCAAGTTGTAGGGGAAAGGGGATAGTGTAGATAGGCTAAATCTATTCACAGAGAAATGAGGCAGTGGAGGGTGAGGAAACCCAGCAAATGTGAGGTATTTCCTGTAGGACCTATTGTATTGTTTAGGTAAAATAGTATAAGAAGAATATTGGGGACAAGAAAGAGAGGATTGAAAAAAAAAAAGAACAACAAGAACAACAACAACAACAAAAAATAAAAAATAAAAAAAAAATAAAAAAATAAAAAAATAAAAAAAACAACAACAAAGAACAGAAACCCCGTCGCCAGGCTCGGCTGGGCTCAGCTGGGCTGCGGTCCCCCGCCCGCCGCCCGCCGCGGCTTGGCTGGGCTCGGCCGGACTCGGCTTCCCCGCCCACCGCCCGCCGCCGCGGCGCAGCGCGGCTCGGCTCTCCCGCCCCCCGCCCGCCGCCCGCCGCGGCATGGCTAGGCTCTGCTGGGCTTGTCTCCTTCGCCCGCCGCCCGCCGCGGCACAGCGCGGCTCGGCTCTCCCACCCGCCACCCGCCGCGGTGCTAGCTGCCTCGGCTCCGCCTACCCAAGGAGGGAGTCCTCCACACGTAGCTGGGATCTCCGTGTATATTTCACAAATGGATCCTCTCTGTTACCTTCCCTCCAAATCGATGTCCAGACACCTCCGGACCAGGAAAAATCCCGAAACAGCCGGTCCCAAAGAGTCTCCGACGCCTCCCAGCCGATTCCCCCCAGGAGCTAGTAACCGGGAAGTTCACTCAGCCGCCATCTTGCCTCCCCCTCCTGAAAAGTCCCAAATTATATCTTATAGACCAGTCCTTTCCGTTACCTTCCCACCAAATCGATGTCCAGACACTTCCTGCCCTGAAAAAATCCTGAAAAAGCCTGGTCCCGGAGAACCTCCAGTGGTGCCCAGCTGCCTCTTCCCAGGAGAGATGGCAAGGCAAGCTCACTCAGCCACCATCTTGCCGGAAGTCCCTCTTCAGTTGTCTTTTGATGATGCTTTTTTCCTATTTAAGATAACCCTTTATTATATTCAATTGAGATACCTCAGATTCCAATTCCATAATACCTAGAGTTTTGGCCTCTAGCACATGCTCAGCTTGACTCTGCTGTTCCCTGAGTTGCTCCAGTTCTTTCAGATGATTGTTTTCTTCTTTCATGGATTCAAGACTTTTCCCTCTGTTGTTGGTTGCAAAATTTCATTTTTCCTTAAGGAATGAATACATTTAACTAATTCCTCCTAGAGTTTTGACATTTCATGTTGATGGTCATTGATGTCCTGACTTAGGTTCTGTTTAAGCTCCTTGATAGTATCTTGCAGTTTGCAGATTTCATTTTGATCAGAGCTATTTGTTCCTTAGGCCTGATCAATCTGCCTCCAGTGGCCAACTTCACCTCAAGTCTCAGAACTTCAGTTGACAATCTCTTTATTTCTTGCTGTGACCAAGTATCACCAAAGTCCATGTCATCACCATGGAAAGCTAAAGCATGATGACTTATACCATAACCAAATGAAGGTGATACAGTAGTTGTTGATATACTGCCAGCTTTTGAGTATAGTGGATAAGTGGCTGACTGCAGATTCTGCTCCTGATCCTGTAGCACAATGTGTCTTGCTTTAAGATGGCTGATCTCTAATGTCTTTCTGTAGAAATTGATATTGGTAAGTTGTAGATTGCTGTTTTACTTGAAGTTCTGATACTTCATGTTTCTCTTCTAGATCTGTATAATATTTAAGTCTCTCATTTTTGATCTTAAGATTGAATGACTGGTTTCAATTTCCTGTTTCCTAGAGTTAGGTAAAGCTGCTTCCACATCCTCCATGCCCTCCATCAGCTTACCCTCTGGAAAGTTTGACATCTATGCAGTGAGGGAAAACAGGTTGCCCCTCACTTGACCCAGAGATTGGGCCAAGCTGGAGCCGAGGCTGCCAAGCCAGGATGACATCACTGTGGGTCAAAGAACTACATGGTCCACTCAGAGAAAAGTATCCAACCTCGTCGGAAGAACCTACCAAATGTCCCGAACTGCTGCCTTGACTGAACTAGTCTGAAAGTAAACACTTACGATTCCATAACACAGTGAGGCATTGCTAGGCAACACAAGCAGGGGGGCACCACCAACTGCCCGACTCTGCCCAGAAACACAGGGGCCTGGCCTGAGAGTTGAGCACAGGCCTCCATCAGTGACACAGTCAGCCCCACAGAGCCTCTGCTCATTGTCACGACTTATCACCATCTCAGTGGGCTGTTTCTTCCTCTGCTTTAATGACTTTCCCTGGTTCTGTGGGCAACTCCTTCCAACTCAATCCTGATGCATATATATTTATATATGTATGTACATATGTATATGCACCTGTAAATACATGTGTATATATATGGTCACTTCTGCTGGTACATATATGTATATGCTAGATATATGTATATGTGTATACTTATGTGTATGTAATGAAGTACATCATGTGTATGTACTGAAATTATGTATTTCCATACATGTGGAGTTTTTTTCTTTAACAAATGTTTAGCTATCATTTTCTATTTCTTCTTGTGTATCTTTGGCTCTTTTTGATTTGTGAGAATTCTTGGTGTCTTAGGGATGGTTGTGAGAATGCTTGGTATATTAGGCATGGGTAACCTCTTCTCTGTTATATGCTGCAAATATATTTAAATTTTATTGTGGTATATATATATATAATGTAAAGCAAGATCTGCATCAGTTGGGTTAGCTCAGGGGTATTTACTTTAGCCAGTCCTTGAAATCATGGGTTTAATGGATTAGTTGTAACTTTTTCCTAAAAGAAATTTGAATTAGAAACATCACCATTAAAATTTTAAAAGAAAGTTGTTTCACCATTGGTAGAACAATGGTGAATAGCCGTCCATCAGAGTACTGTACCATGCATTTAGGGAACGCTGTTTGAGTTGAACAGTTTTATTCATTGTGATTGGTTGTTACTGTAAGCTCACTGAGGTCAGGAATCATTTCTTTTTTAAATTGAGGTATAATTCACTCATAGTATAGTTCATGCTTTTAAGTGAACAGTTCTGTGAATTTTTGACAAAAAAAAATCATTCTAATGATGCTCACAAATCAAGATATGATACATTTCTACAGCCCCCAAGTCTTGTTCCTCTTTTTGATCAGCTCTTCACCACCCTCAGCTCTCATCAAGGGCAGATCTATTTTCTATCCCATAGTTTTGCTGGATCCAGAAGTTCTTAGTAATGGCAGATGCATTTGAGATTTATCCTGCAGGGCTGGTGTATTGGTGTTTCTTCCTGGAAATGCTGAGGAGCATTCTGCTGTTCAGCTGTAGCACAGTTTGTTGATCCATTCACCAGTTGATGATCAGTATTTATTTATTGATATGTTTCAGTGGTTAGGTTTTTTAAAAAATATTTTGACATAATAACGATTATGCCATACAGTTAAATCCTGCTTTTTCCACTAATACATCTTTGTATTTTTCCATTTTTCTTACATATTCCCCATCCGGAACTTGAGCACTGGATGTTTCTGATTTTTGCTTTCACTGGGTTAATCTGCACTGAGCATTTTAATGCATAGAGGTGTTTTATTTTTAATATGTGAGTTAATTTCCTTAGGACACATGCCCAGAAGTAGGTCAGAGGCTATGGCATCAAATGAATTTCCTGCTGCTTCCCCGCTGCTTTCTCTAGTTGCTTGCACTAAGGATTGTTGGGGCCAGAGCCCCTTTGAAATATTTGCTCCATCTTCCTAAATTCCTTTTTGTCTAATTTAATATCTTGGCTAAGCCGATCTGGGGAAATACTTAATTTCAATTTGTATTGTTTTTATTAGTTATAAGATTGGACATTTTCCTCTAAATTGGCTGAGTAGAGGTTTTTTTTTTCTTTTGTGAACTGGCTCTTCTTGGCCTTTATACATTTTTCTATTGGGATTTCAGTGTTTATCTCACAGATTTGTATGAGTGCTTGTACTGGTATTAGCTAGCCTTTTGTCATATATTACTTCAAAAATTTTTTCCAAGGTATTTGGGTTTTAATTTTGATTATTTACTTTTGAGTTTTAAGCACTTAAATATTGTTGTTAAATGAATCTATCTTTTCAGATATACCTTCTTTTAAGTCTAGGAAACTGAATTTCCTTCAGAGATTTAGTGATTATTCACTTCTTCTTTCCTAAAATTTTTCTGTTTTGATTTTTTTAATACTTGATATAACATGTGGAGTGTTAGCTTATAAAATGGTTCAATTCTTTTTTTTTATTAGAACAGTTGTATGTTTACAGAAAAATCATGCAGCGAGTAGAGTTCTCATATGGCCCCCTCACACAGTTTTCCTATTATTAACATTTTGCATTAGTGTTGGACCTTTGTTACAGTTGATGCAACAATATTAATTTATACTTTTAACTATAAGCTGTAGTTTACATTAGGGTTCACTCTTTGTGTTGTATAGTTCTGTGGTTCCTCCCTCCACCCCCAAATAACTTATATACAACCTGTAATTTCTTATGTTATCCAATTTCAAATATATGGTCTGGTGTGGTGTTAATTATAATCATAAAGTTGTTTTGTCACCATCATCTATTGCCAAAACTTTTCCATCACTCTAAATGGAAACTCTACCAATTAGCATTAACTCCCCCTTCTCTATCCCTTCTCAGTCCCTGCTATTATATATTTTTACTTATGAATTTGCAATTTGCATATTGTGCTTAGTTCATGTAACTGAAAGCATACAATATTTGTCCTTTTGTGCCTGGCTTATTTCACTTAGCATGATATCTTCAACACTCATCCACATTTTAAGTTAGTATTCTGTTGTGTGTAGCACAATGTGGTCATTCATTCATCTGTTGATGGACACTTGGATTTCTTCCACCTTTTGGCAATAGTGAGGACTTAATTCATTTTGATATATGATTTTTGGTGAGAATTTAAACTGAATTATCTCAGTCTGTCAATCAGTTGTCATAATGTGTGTGTAGGTGTGTGTATATTTATATGTATACATGTATACATTTGTGTGTATATGTATACATACATACACACACATACACACACATATATATGTATCTCCCAGGTAATTACTTTCTCCTGGATTTACAAATTATTATATATGAGAGTTTCTTTCTGGGCCCCTTCTCCCTCTTTTTGATTCCCTTTGTCGTTTTGGGAATGGAGTCTAAGGAAATCATCCTAAATATGCCCTAGATTTATTTTTTTATTTTATTCTTGTACCTTTTACACACTAGTCTCTCTTCATAATGCTTGTTTGAAAAGGACAGGAGCAAACACTCTGAAGTCATATGTGTGGCTAACATCCCCTTCTCTTGTGTCCACAGAGCTCATGGCACACCTGCAGATCACCGGTTCTGCCAGGCTCTCTGCTTGACAGGTTTTGAACTTAGTAAAGCACTTCCTTGTGGTCTTCATTTTTTTTTTTTCCATCCTTGTGTGTTTCGTGCAGTTTGTCTATTTTTATATGACCCTAACTTCAGAGACTGTCCCTCCTCTGAGAATATCCTCCTAGTTAAAATATGTTTGCTAGAACATGCTTGTGCATCCATAAGCTCTGTAGCTTTGGTTCATATTTACAGACACATACATACTTCATATGATGACCTGGGATGGTAAAGCTATATAAGCTTCATTACTGCTTCAGGTGGATTGTTTTCATCTCCTGTCCATTTTCTCATAGAGATAAGCAGTATTTCCCTTCAGATAAAAAGGGGCTCCTACTTGTCTTGGGGGGCAATACACAACTGCGGGAGCAGAGAGGAGGTTCTCTGATAGCTGTTCAGCCAGGCTTAGTGAGGGCAGTCAGAAGGAACCCAAAGGGGGCTGGAAGCTGGGGGATCTGTTAGTGATGACAGCCCACGTCACATAAGCCTAAGCAGTGGGACTGTGTTGACAAAAAAGACAAGAGTGTGTTAGCTACAGATGTGGTGATTCAATGCTAATTTTTGCTGTCAGGATTCAGTTTTTCCCATCTGCTTCTCTTAAATAATTGTAGGGCAGGGCCGCACTGGCTTTCACTCCTTTGTGGTAAAGTCAGCTGAATGGGAACAGCCCCCTTTTTGTGGGAGTGTGCCCCCACCTCTCCTGTCTGAAACCTGACACTGAGCTCGATGACCATTGCAGTTTGCCTTTTCATTTGGATAGTTCTTCTCATGGGGGAAAATGTTTCTATGCACATGACCTGTCCATGGGAGAAAATGAAAAGACAGAGAGTACTGCCAGTTTAATCCCATTCCCTGGTGCAGGGTCATGTACCTTCAGTTCTTGTCCATCCGCTGCAGACACCTGAATGTGTGGCCCTGGTCTGACCTAGGAGAAGGCCAGATGCCTTCTCCCTTTCATACTCTTCTGGCTCAGTCTTCTCTTCTCCTGTGCTGAAAGCCCCCCTCCGAGTGGAGCCTCTGCTTTCCTACTCCTTCCTGGAGTCAGGGTGCACAGAGTGTTGTTTGTTCTGTGAACTCCTTGGGGACTGTGATGCCATCTCCCAGAGAGTTTGCAGAGCCTCCAAGGCAAGACTCACCCTAGAGTTAAGAGCCCTGGTCCAGACCATAACCCACCTCCATTTATAGTTTTTGTGTTGAAATTGCCCCCTTTTTGTGTGCCCTCATATAGAGCTCTGAAGTCTTAGGGAATTCCTACATTTAATTTTCTATGTTTACCCTAGCTCACTGTTATTGATCTGAATTCCCAGGGAGTGTGTTTTGCAGTGAATACAACCTACAAGTTTATAAGATCTTGCTGGCTAATGAGGGATTCAGGTGTTTCATTTTAGTGATGTAGTAATTGTGCCATACAACCCATGCCAGCCTGCATTCATTCAGTGGTAGTCCCTGCTGAAGTCCTTTTGGGTGACGGGCACTGCCCCGGTGCCCAGCAAGCAGTTCCCACTGTAAGGAGCAGACAGTGGGCTGGAGGAGAGACAGGCTGGCTGAGCAGCTACCCTAGAGTGAGAAATGCTAAGGTGGGTACTGCAGGAACTTAGGACCCAGCCAGTGACCTTTGACCCTAGGGAAAATGGGTTGGTTCAGACCATTACGTCTGATTGCTGAGGTTCAAATTCTTGCTCTTCTACTTAAGTTGCAGCTTGGCTTTGAGCAATTTAAGGATTTTATTATGCCTCTGATGGGAATAGTTCCCCCACACATTGTGAGCAGGCAGTGTGACATCCCATGCCAAGGACTTGGCAGAGAGGCTGTCCCTGCCAGTGATGTTAGTGGCATGTGGCAGTGTCTCTGGGGCCCACCCACCTGCTCCTGCAGGCCATGTCCTGTGCATGGGGTACAGTGGAAGGTGAAGGCCCATTCCTCACCTGTCATGAGCAGAGGCTCAGAAGGCATTTCATTTCACTCACTTGATGTGAATTGATAGCACCATGGTTTTCAACGTCACACCAGTGGAAATACACTTTCCAAGTATCTTTTCAGTGCTGTTGGATAGTAATCTTAGTAAATGGTAATCAGGCAATTATATTTGCATTTAAATACCTTGACCTTCATTTTGATTTTTTAGAATAAATTAAATTGGATAAAAAGGGGGGCTGTAGTGCAACAGCTTGATTCAGAATGTCCAACATCATCTGCAGAGTCCAGGTCCTTCACCTGCAGCAAAGAGAAGGAGCTGACACAGTTCCATTCAAATTTGCTGTAGTCCCCCACCACACCCTTCACTCCATCCTTGAGCCCATTGGCACCCCAGTCCCCTGGGTACCAGCTACAGCAACTGATGTACAGGAGCCCACGGTCCAGGCTGAACGTGAGCATCACCCTTCAGAACATTGGTCTGGTGGTTGGAAGAAACCAGCAGACCTTGCTGACCCCTTTGCCACTCCCCAATCCAGCCACTGAGCAGGCTCCTGGGGTTTGAGAGAGCATCTGGTGTGCTCCTCCCCGGGGCGGGTGGGTTGGTGGTTGAAGCTGTTTGATATAGTTATGAATTCCAAAAATAGATACTGGATTATGTTTGTAATCTGGTCTGTACCTTGGTGTGATTGAGTTATGATTAGGACTTTGACTGGGCCATGTAATTAGGGCATTGAGTTCCCATACCTTGGTGGGTGGAGATTCACAGATAAAAGGCATGGCAAAGGACAGAGTGGAGGGTTTTTAATATTGGAGTTTGATGCTGAAGTCCTAAGCTGAAGCCCCAGGGAAAGAGACAGAGCCATTTGCCTGATAGTCTACAGCTGACCTTGTGGAGAATACAGAGGACCTGAGCCCAGAGTAACCCAGGAAGCCTGAATCCACACAGATGTCGGAAGCCATCTTGCTCCAACATGTGGAAATAGATTAATGTTTTATGGCCTGGTATATGTAACCTCCTACCCCAAATAAATACCCTTTCTAAAAACCAACCTATTTCTGGTATTTTGCATCAGCATGCCTTTGGGTAACTAATACAGTGGCATTGGGCCTGACCACCCCATTCCCACCCACAAGCCCTCCTGGAACCACAATGCCCCTGGCCTCTCCATTTGCTCTCACTTCCGCCCCAAGTCCAGCAGTGAACAGGGCACCCAAGATGTTAGAGAAGATTCCTCTGGTGACCCAAGAAATGACTCCAATGAAGAGGCAGTGCTTAGAATAGTACTACAAAGAAATGGAAGCGTTAAAGAATATCTTTAAAGAATCTTTGATTGAACTGTTTTTCTTGCAGAATCTTCAAGGAAATGTGACGGATTTCTTAGCTATCAAGAAGAATCATTATGCCCCATTACAAGCATATCTTAGGCAGAATTATTTGCATCTCGAGGAAGAGGAGAAAGAGGAGGAAGGAAAATCTGAGGTTATCGATGACGAGGTAAGAAGTTCAGTAGTTCATTAATATGGAAGGTTTATGTTAAGCATACATGAGTCTATGGAACAGTAAATGAGAACGTAACTTACATAAACCTGGCTATCTTAGTGTTATCAGGATTTAATGTGTTAGTACATTGTGGAGTGTATTTTTCTTATTTCCTTCATGGAAAAGGAGAGTTGTTTTTGGTGCAGCAGTGTTTTGGGAGGAAGATAAATAACAGGGCAGTTGTTAATGGTCATGAAAAACTCAGACATTTTCGTTTGGAAGCAAGGATTCAACTTGGTTCAGACAGCTAATCTGGTGTGAGCCAGTTCTTTCCCCATGAGTCTAGTTGATGATTATTCACAGAAATGGTTTGACAACTGTTGGTAGCACTACTACCTTTGTCCTGTGCAATGGGGTGCTGAGCAGAGATTTTCTCTAGCTTTAATTGCACTTCTGTGGGTCTGTTGTGGAATTTAAGAGAAGTTCAATTAATTGAGTATAGAGAGGCCAGGACTCAGGAATGATTTTGAGAAGGAAAAAAATGGTTTATTGACGGCCGGCCGGACTCGGGAGCTTTCAGTTTGAATCCCGAGCCCCGAACAAGATTTTCAAACGTCTTTTATACAGAGAGGAAAGGCCAAATCGTCCCTTTGTTTCAGTTCTCAATAGGCTTCAATTAGCATATATCTCTTTCACATCTTAGGTAAGCTTTTAGCAAGGACTCCAGACATTTTAGATAAGCCTTGGTTTTTGCATTTCCCCTAAATACTTAAAGTTTATAGCCCTTGCTTTGTTAAACATTTCCTGGGACTGGAGCCTGCTGGTCCCTAAGAGCAGGACTGCAGCCTCTTACCGTTTCACACCCACAAGTCAAACAACTTAGTTATCTCTGAAGAGACAAAGAGCCTTCCACCCATAGCCCACATCAGGTCCACCATAAAAATATTAAGGGATTTAAATCACTAATGTTTGTAGTATACCAGCCATAATTACAAATCAATAAACATATATTATCTTAAAGATTAAAAGACAGTTTATATAGAACTTAAATGTGGCAAAAAATTATGTTTGAGACTTTTTCAATTTTTAGATATGGCCTTAGGTCTTAGGTCACGTTTTAAGCTCGTGCATTTGCAAAAACCTATCAAGTGCTATTTAAGATCTATTTTGGGTGTCTGGGGTAGGTGCTTAATGAATCCCCTGAGACTTTTCAGTACTGTAGCGGGTCCTAAGATCCTTGTATCTATACTTCCTGAAAAGTCCCAGCTTCCTGCAGCAGGTTGGGGGTGGGTTGCATTGTGACATGCCTCAGGGTCCTTGCTGGGTTCTGTGCTGGGGAGCTGGGGGTTTTGTATTTCAATGAAGATAGTTAAAAGGGGTTGCATCCCCGTCAGCCCTTATCCTGCAAAGAAATCAGCCTTTGGGGAACAAGAGCTCATCTATTTACTTAAGATGTCCACATTGATACTTCTGGATGTGTCTGTGTGGCTTAGCCCCTTTGCCATTTTGTGTTCTCCTTAACACCCTTTTCAGGAGGGACCGTTTTATTTTCCAAAGTTTTACATGATTTTGAGGACTTCACTTACAAAAGTTTGTACACCTATGTTGTGTGTAAATTCAATCCACTTTACCTGTGCCCGTAATGAAAAATAAAGTCCCTTTTTATAACTTCCTGCTGACACACCCCTTTGCCATCCTGACCCTACAGAGAGTACATGGGAGAGGGACTCCTGTGTGAATCCCCTGTGAGTCCTTAGGGCCTGTGTTTGGGGAAGTTGATATGAAGTCCACAAGAAACTGCTGTTCTGGTTTTTAAAATGTGAAGGTACAGAATTTAGGGAACTTTTTCTTATGACTTCAATTGGCACTGCTGCACAGTCTGCTGTTCAATTCATTTGTCACGACTGTCAGTTCTGTGTCCTTATACAGGATTTGATGCAAAAAGCTTTCAGTCATAAACACTGAATATTACTGAGCTGTCAGCAGTAAAATTCTAACAAAGTTTTGAGCAGTCTTAAAAATCATGTTACCTTTTATCCTCAAAATCTTTCCTCCCAGGTAAAGATTGTGACAGGAAACAATGGGTAGACTGGTACTCCCATTGCTATAGCAACCAAGCTTCCTCCAAATGTTCTGCTGCTTTTTTATACCAGCAGCAGTCACTTCAGGGACTTTTCATTGGTTCTAAAAATGTAGTCTCATCCCAAACTTTCCCTTCATCCAGATATTTTAACCTACAATTTACTATTTGCTCTTTCTGCATTTTTTCCAGCGCTCATTCCTCATTTTAAAAAAAAAAAACTTCCTCCATATAAATAATCAAATTAATTTTCATAAATAAATGTCAACACAGACTGTAATACATTATTTTTTTTCCTTGATGACCTATATTGCAGTAGTAACTTCTAGCATGCATGTCCTCTAATACTAAATCCCATTCAGTATTTGCTCAGGTTTCCTTGTGGGCTGTGTTTTAAATGCTGTTTCTTTCTTGTGTCTTTTATCTGTATTTTTGACGACAGTGCAAAAGGGAACAAGAAAAAAAGATCTAAATGGATGACAACTTGATATTTTCTGTAGATAGAAGAAATACTGGAGTGAAATCCCCCTAAATCTCAGGACCATAGGCTTCTAAGTGGATGTTAATTGAAAGCAAATTGGTGATTTTTAATTTTTGGAAAACAATCAAGTATTACATTGTAATGTCAAGAACATGGAAGTAAAGGTCAAATTCTAATAATTTTGGCATAGATTGTGCTAGGTGTATGTTCTGAAAGCAGTTTGATCCTTGTGTTGACATGTTTTATGCTATTTTTAATTTTGATATAATAATGTCACACTTCCATAAAAGTTGCAAGAATAGTAGTAATACAAAGAGCTCCCTTATTCCCTTTACCCAAATTGCCAGTTTTTGCTTTTCTACCCCCTTTGCCTTATTCTCCTTCTCCCTCCCCCTTGCCCACTCGTAGACATCTCCTTGACTGTGTGCCCCTGACCCCAGCCATTTGCAAGAAAGTCTGCACTAGGTAAGGATACTCTTCTCTAACCACAGTAGTGATAAAAATGATGATAACTCACAATAATGCAAGACTGTGTCCACACCACAGTTCATATCCAACCTCCATCAGCTGTCCCATGATGCTCTTCATAGCTCTGCTCCCTATCCATGGCCACGCATTGTGTTTAGCTGTCTTGCCTCTTTTGGCCTTTAATCAGTCTTTCATGACATATTTTACACTCCTTCAGTATGGGTTTCCTCATGTTTATTTGTTAAATTTAGTTAGTGCATTTTTGAGGTGAATACCTCAGAAATGATGATGTGTTCATCACAGTGGAGACCATGATGCCCATTTGTCCCCTGTCTGCTGTTATTAAATTTGACCCCTTGTCTAAATGTTGTTCATTAGGCCTTTCCACTGTGTTTTACTTCTGTAAAAGATAAATAATTTGCAGGAGGTACTTTGAGACTGTGTATCTATCCTGTACCTCATTATACTTTCAATCACCTCCTTTGTCATCTATTGAGTATTTCCTGAGTCAGTTGTTACTTTACAGGTTGCAAAGTGGATTTTGTAACAAATCATTCCTTCTACCTGTAGTAATTGGCATCTACTCTAATGAAGAACTGTCCCTTTGCCTCCACTTATGTCTTCATTCATGTATGAATTATTTTAATCCATGGGTTATATGATGTATCACTATTGGTGTTTGTTTTTGTTTCTTTTTTTGTTTTTTTATTTCTCCCTCCCCCCAGTTGTCTGTTCTCTGTGTCTATTTGCTGTGTGTTCTTCTTTGTCCGCTTCTGTTGTTGTTAGCGGCAGAGGAATCTGTGTTTCTTTTTGTTGCGTCATCTTACTGTGTCAGCTCTCTGTGTGTGCGGCACCACTCCTGGGCAGGCTGAACTTTCTTTCTCGCTGGGTGGCTCTCCTTACGAGATGGACTCCTTGTGCATGGGGCTCCCCTACGCGGGGACACCCCTACATGGCACGGCACTCCTTGCGCACATCAGCACTGCGCATGGGCCAGCTCCACACGGTTCAAGGAGGCCCTGGGTTTGAACCATGGACCTCCCATGTAGTAGACGGACGCCCTAACCACTCGGCCAAGTCCGCTTGCCCAGTATTTGTTTTTGTTTCTTTAAATTTATTTAATTTACATTCAGTAAAATTCACTCTTTCTGGTATGTGATTCAGTGACTTTTGACAAATGCTTTGAGTTACGTAATCATCACCACAGACTAGAACAAAACAGTTCTTCAGCCCCCAGAAAATTTCCTCATACTACCTCTTTGTAATCAAACCATCATCCACCTTCAATATTATTTTTCATATTTTGCCTTTTTTCCAGAATGTCATTTAAATGGAATCATAACCTATGTAGCCTTATCTGTTTGGCTTCTTGCACTTACTGAAATGCATCTGAGATTCATTCACGTTGCATGCACGAGTAGTTTCTTTTTATTTCTGAATAGTATTCTAAGATATGGATGGACCACAGTTTATTTAACCATTCACACTTTGAGGGACATTTAGGGTTTATTTTAGTTTCCTAGGCTGCTTAAAGCTCAGATAACATGAACTTAAACTTAAGCATTGATTTAAACAATGGAAATTTATTAGCTTAAAGTTTGACCTCATGAGAATGTCCAAACAAAATCCTCATCAAAACAATGCTTTCTTCCCAAAAGCCAGCTGCCAGCGATCCTGGATTCCTCCTGCCATGGCAGGGCACATGGCAGCAACTGCTGGTCTCTCTCTTCTATTCTGGGTTTTCCTGATTTCAGCTTCTTGCTTCTGTGGCTTTTCTCTCTCTCTCTGTCTGAATATTCCTTTTATAAAAGACTCCAGTAATAGGGTTAATTCCCATTCTGAATGAAGTGAATTGCACCTTAAATGAAGTAGCCTGATGAAAAAGTCCTACTTACAATGAGTTCCCATCCACAGGAATAGATTACCTTAAGAACATAATTTCTGTGGTACATACTACTTTATATCACCACAGGGTCATTCCAGTTTTTGTCACTTATAAATAAGGCTGCTATAAGTGTTCACATACAGTTTTTAGCATAAATATAGGTATTCATTTAATTTGTTCAAATTGTTAGGAGTCAGTTTAGGTTGCATTGTACATTTAATTTTGTAAGAAACTGTCAAATTTTTCTAAAGTGGCTATTTGACAATTCCAGTTGCTCTGCAATACGCCCAGCATTTGGTATTGACATTTATAAAAAGTCATACTCATTGTATGTCATCCCATGGCCCACTGGGTGGAACGTGGGAGAGTGTGGTCTATGATGTGGACCATTGACCATGAAGTGCAGCAGTGCTCAGAGACGTATTCACCAAATGCAATGAATGTCTCATGATGATGGAGGAGGTTGTTATGGGGTGAGGAGTGGGGTGAGCATGGGAGAAATAGGTAGAAGTTCTTAATATATGTGTGTGCGTATATATATATATATATATATATATCCAATTGTCTCAACACAGTATCTTGAAAAGGCTGTTCTTTCTTTATTGAATTGGCATTGCATCTTTGTCAAAAATCCTTGGATCCTAGTTGTTTGGGTCTACTTCTGGGCTCTCCTTTTCGATTGATCTATATATCGTTTTTTTTGCAAATTCCTCATTGTCTTGATTATGGTATCTTAATAACGAGTCTTGAAATCAGGTGGTATGAGTTCATCAACTTTTTCAAAATTATTTTTGTCATTCGAGTTCCTTTCCCTTTTCATATAAGTTTTAGAATCATCTTGTTGATATTAACAAACAGGGAATTCGATTGGTAGAGTATTGAATCTGTTCACCAGTTGGGAGAATTAACGTTGTGACAATATCAAGTCTTTCAGTCTATAAATATAGTACATCTCTCCATTTATTTAGGTCATCTTTGATTTATTTCCTCAGTGTTAGTAGTTTTCAGCATACCAGTCCTGTACATATTTTGTTAGATTTTTACTTAAGTATTCCAATTTTTGCATAATATTTTAAATGATATTTTTTATTAAAAATTTTTGACTTTCATTTGTTCACTACAAGTATATAGAAATACAATTATTTGAACTTGTATTCTGCAATATTGCTAAACTCATTTATTAGTTTTAGTAGCTTTTTTATTTCTATGAGATTTGCTACATAGACATCATGTCTGCAAACAGGAGTTTTTTTTTTGTTTTTTTTTTTCTGATCTTTATGCCTTTTATTTCCTTTTCTTGCCTTACTGCACTTGCAAGGACTTCCCCTGTGATCTCGAGTAGGAATAGTACGAGCAGATATCCTTGCCTTTTTCATGGTCTTGGTGGGAAAGCGTTCAGTCTTTTATACTTAAGTATGAGATTAACTGTAGGTTTTATAGATGTCTTTTATCAGGTTAAGGAAGTTCTTTTCTATTCCTAGGTTTTTAGAGTATTTATCATGAATGAATGTTGAATTTTGTCAAATGGTGTTTCTGTATTTCCTAGGTGATGATGTGATTTTTCTTCTTTAGTTTGTTAATTGGTGAATAAGTGTTACTGTTAGCTGAATTTTAACTAATACACCTGTATAACCCCCATTCCTATAAGCCATATGTTTCCATCACCCCAAAAACTTTCCTTTGCTCCTTGCCAGTTAGGTGCTGTGTCCACCCCCACCCAGTCTATCTTTATTTGTTTTGATGCTCAAATTATCTGTGAATTGACCAGTAGGGGACCCTTAATATACTTCTAACATATCCCAATCACTTTCTGCGCCCTTCCTTCCTTCCTCTCTCCCTGCCTTCCTCCCTCTCTTTCTCTTCCTCTTCCTCTTCCCTCCTTTCCTTCCTTCTTTTTTTTTTTTTTTAATGTAGTACTATCTACATGAAATCTGCCATTTTAACTATTTTAACACTTCTGTAGTTTCTGGCACAAAATGTTTTTCTTGTATATTTCTTGATCCTGCCCTGGAATCAGTCATTTCTCCAATGAATTCAGGTGCCATTTAGTGGAGAATAATAATTTGAAACCAATATTTAGGTGCTTGTAATGATTTTGATACAGTTTGAAGATAAATCTTAAATTGAAGGTTGTCTGAAAATTTATTAGTGGGACATCTTTCCTGTTAATGCTTGGAGATGTGTTATACAATAGTGTATTTATAGGCCACATCGATCAATATTTGCATTAAGAACAGAGAGTTTTTTGGTATCAGTGGGATAAAACAAGGCAAAGAGTACCCATAAACATATGAAAAGTATGCTAATCTCCCAGTGGTGCAGATGAAACCACTCTGAGTTATTATCACACTCACCAGATTGTCAGAAATTAAGTTGAATGAAATCTGTTGACAGACCAAAGGGCATTCTCTTCTGCTTTGGATGGAAGTGTGACTTGATATAGCCATTTGGAAACCTTTTGCTTTATCTGGAAAAGGTGCATATGTGCATAACCTGTGACCCAGCAATATATTTTAGAGATGCTCTGGTATTGTGTGCCAAAACACATATAATAATGCTCCTAGAAGCCTTGGTTGTGATCATTCCAAACTGGAAAGTACTGAAATGTCCAGTGGCCATAGAGTGATTAAGTGGATTGTGTGAATCTGTACAGAAGAATACTAATCAGTAGTGAGAATGAACCAACCATTTCAACACCATGCGGCAACATGAATGAATTGTAGTAACATAATGTTGATTGAAAGATTCAGAGAAGAATGCAAAGAGTAGAATTCCCTAAATTTCAGTAGTAAGCAAAACCAAACTAAAGGCTGCTTAGAGAAAAATCTGTAGGTGAAAACACTATAAAGAAAAGCAAGGAAATACTTAACACAGAATTCAGAGACCAATTCCCTAAGTGGGTATCTTGCTACCTAGGGCTGCTGGTAGCCAGGGCTGCTGTGATAAAGTACCTCCAGCTGAATGGCTTAAGGCAACAGTTGTTTATGCTCTGAGAGTGATGGAGACCAGAAGCCTGAATCATGGCATTGGCAGGGCCATGTTCCTTCTGTTAGAAAGAAAGCTGTACCTGTAAGAGAATGAAAGTTCACCTGATTGTGGAGGAGAAAATTTTATTAACCATCTTGCAATAAAGAGCCCATGACCTGGATAAAATGGCTGGCATGCCAAACCACAAGAAACACTGACATTTATTTCCTAAGCCTAATGTGCATGTCTCTACCCTGCTCCCCATTAATTGGGTACTTCAGTGGTTACAACCTATCCAAAGGTCTAAGTTATGGTTCCCACTCTGAGTCACTGCTCCCCCATTCTCTACATTCCTGTAGGCTGGGCAGGCTCAGTGCCACTTTTAAAATCCAGCGCCACTTTCACTGTTGGACCTGCCCTCACTTCTCACCATTGTCTGCCCTTGCTTTAGCCCCACCCTTGCTTTGGTGCCACTTTTCAAATTCTCAACTTCAAAGCTGGCTTTTGCTTCACCTTTTTGTGGAAATTAAATTTAACCCTTTCCTTACACTTCTGGAGACTTCAGGTTCTGGTGGTGAATGGTGGTAGTCTGTGGGGCAGCTCCATCGCTGCCTCTAGATGGTGGCTGTCCTTTCTCTGTCTCCTGCTGACGGTGTCCAAATTTCTCCTTTATAGGTATACCAGTCTACTAAGGGACTGCAGCCTATTGGATTAGGCCCTACCCTGATCATTTTGGCCTTATCTTAACTAATCACTTCTTTACAATCCTCTTTCCAAGTAGGGTCTCATTCACAGTACCAGGGGACTTGAACATGTCTTTTATAACAGTGGGGAAGGGGGATGCACAGATGGCATTTTATTTCTCAAGCTGTGTGATGAACATATGGGTGATTGATTGATTTTCCATAATAGCATACATATAGGTTTTTCCATGTTTCTATTCAACATTTTATTACCAAATTTTTCACAAACAGAAAAGTTGAACACATTGTTCAGGTAAACCCATATATCCATTGCTTAGATTCTGCAATGAATTTTACTATACTTTAAAAAAAACTTCACATATATATGTTTTATAATCTATTTTGTAGATATGATATATTTCATAATTAAAGGAATAAAAGTTGTAGATCTTTGAAGCAAAAACCAAATTTTCATTCAATAAATATCTAAGGAAATGGAAAAATTGAAAGTCTGTTAGAAAAGTGTTGAAGTGAAAAAATATCCTTTCGTTGGGACAAAAAAACCTCAGTGTTTTATTATTTACATTCTATTGTGAAGTTTTTTATACCAACTAATCTATTACTGATGAAACTCTAGAAATAAATTCAGAATTCCCTTATTATTTATTTACTAATTTCTATTTACTTTTGAAAGCTTAACCAATTTAGTTTTATTAGTACATTTGTAAATGTACAGAAAAATCATGCAGAAAATACAGAGTTCTCATTAACCCCCTTCTCTCCAAGTTTTCCAAAAGGATTTGAGTTAGTATGAATGATTGCAGTGGTGTCATATATAAATTAATGCTGGTATACACATATTTTTGTATTTACTTACATAAAGAATCAAGATAAGTAGAGAGGTATTTCAGTGATATTTCTGTTAGCGAAAATGAATAATTACCTGTCATTCTATTATCCCAAACACAGCTATTTTTCATATTATGGTACATGAATACCAGTTGCAACATGTATATTTATACTTTTTTGTTTTGTTATTTCACTTAACAAATACTCATATTTCATTTATTATATATGTGTGTGTGAATGTGTGTGTGTGTGTGTATATATATATATATTCATATATATATATTTTTTAGGAGGTTCTGGGGATTCAATCCAGGACCTTATACATGGGAAGCAGGTGCTCAACCACTGAGCTACTTCAGGCCCCCCTTTATTTACTTTTGATACTTATTATTTTAACACTGCTAATTCTTCATTGTTTTGAGGAACTGTTTTTCTCAATTCTTTAAACCATTTTTCTAATGTTGGACTTTCATGTTATATCTCTTCTGTTTAGAAAAAAAAATCTTAGGAATGGCATTAATGAATTGAGAGTACATTATCTTTATGCTGCTTGGTATATGTTAGTCTATTAACTTTTATCTAAAAGCACTGCTAAAAATAGAAAGTGGTCCCAATTTTATCATAGACTTGACAGTTCCATTAAGCATTCTAAAAAGGGTTTAAGACATATTCTCAGGATAAGTGTTGCTATTTTCATCCAAGTATGTCATTATTATAATAAACTAATCTTCTGCTAATTAAACTCTAGAAATAAATCCAGTGTTCCCAGTATTGTATGTATATTGGTTTCTATCTGCTTCCAAAAGATTTTGAAGTGGTATTATTGAAACAGTTATTGTATGCATAATAATACTGGTATAGTTATTGAGATGTTAATAAGCAATTCTAACTGGAAATTATTTTTCAGTGACTGCAATGTTAGACAAAATGAATATTTATAATTTTCTAACCCTAACCCAGCTATTACTGATTTTATATTAACATATATATATGTTCATATTTTTAGGTGAATAGTTAAAAGTTTATAAGAATAAAGTGGTATCTCAACTTGTTTTAATGCACGTATATTTCAAAGGAAAGCATGAAAGGTTTTTCCATGTGTATTTTTAGGTTTCCTTTCAGTTTTCTTTACCCAACTCATCTTGGGGAGATTTCTTTTAGAATCTTGAATTAAAAGAGGACTTAGGCCATCTAGTACAAAGTCTTATTCACTTAGAAGCCAGTCCTTGTAAGGTCCTCAGAAAGGCAACCATCTCACTCCTTGTTGACCCTTTCTGTCTATTCAGCCTCTATATTCAGTCTTACAAAATGATATTTTCATTGTTGGACAGTTCCAATTATTTTAAAATTTATTTGCTTGTTTATTTAAACTGGGCAGAAGATTTACTTCCAACTACTACTGGTCTTGATTCTTTCCCCCAGAATAGCGTATGTGAGACTTTCATGTTGAAAACATCCTAAGTTGTCTTTTCTGTGAGCTGTTCATTTCTGTCTTTCAACTCCTCCTTTTCTTGGTGTAATTTTTAGATTTCTAGTAAATTACATTGTCTTCCATGGATAAAATCGGTTTTGTTGTTCTCTCCCTTAAAATGGGCACCCTGAGTTAAATTCCCCTTAAAGAATATCTGTTTCCTTTGTGATAATTTTTCTTTTTTTCCCTCAAGTTCTAATAATGATAATTAAAGTCAAGTCTGCCTTTTTTTAAAGGTTTATTTATTTAATTTATTACCTCCATTCCCCCTCCAGATGGTTCTCTTATATGTGTGCGCTTTGTTTTCTCACCTTCTCCAAGAGGCACCAGTAACTGGACCTGGGACTTCCGATGTAGGAGGAGAGTACCCAATGTTGGGCAGCATCTGCTGGCTTGTAGGCATCTGCTCATTGTGGTGGGGGCAACATCTAGCTTGTTGCAGTGTGGGTGGCATCTACCTTGTTGCAGTGGGGTGGCCTCTGCTCATCTTCTTTTAGGAGGCACCAGAATCTGATTTCAGAACCTACCATGTGGTAAGCAGGTGCCCAACTGGTTGAGTCCATTCACTTCCCAAGTTTTTCTTTTAAAAACAATAGTATCTTTCCCAATAAAATACTCATGAAGACAATATAATAAAACTAAAAAGCATTCTGAAAACCAGGAATGTGTCAACCATTGATAATGTACTTTAAGGACTTTCCATGTACTCCACAAAGCAGAAGAGCAGATGGAACTGGATCAGGAGATGTAACTATATTTGTGACCTGTGTGTTCTGAGTCCTCTGCAAAAACAGCATAAGTGTCATCCATAGTCAGGAAGTCAGTAAAAAGAGTTTTGATTGCTTTGTCAGTGTCCTTTGATAAGCAGAAGTTTATTTTAATGAAGTTCAATTTATCAGGGTTTTTTTGTATGGGTATCTACTTTTCCAGAGCCATTTGTTGAAAATACTTCCCATTCCCTATTGAAGCTTTTGTTGAAAATCAAATGATGGTATAACTGTGGGCCTCTTTCAAGGCTCTCTGTTTGGTTCCCATAAGCTCCTTCTTGTTCCTTAAATTGGCACGACACTGTCCTGACGACTGTCACTTCAGGAGTATGCCTTGAAGTGTCAAGTTCACTACCTGTTCTTTTTCATTATGTGTTTTCAAGTTAAGGCTATCCAAAGAACTGTTTTGTTTCAGAAATTGTATTTTTCAGTTCTAGAATCTCTGCTTGGTTCTTTCTCTGATGATTTCTATTTTTCTGTTGAGATTTCATCTTTTACTTCATCACAGACATTTTTCTTTACATTATTGGGAAAAGCTATTACAGCTCCTTTAAAGTCTTTGTCTGCTAAATTGAATATATCTGGGTCATCCCATGGTTGATGTCCATTGATGTCTTTTGAATGTGGGTCATGTTTTTTTTTTCCTTTGTTATTTTAAGTTAGATTTTGTGTATCATGGATAATAAATTATAGAGACTCTGGATTTTGTTATAATCTTCTGAGGAGTAATGATTGTTTTGATTTACTCAGTGAACCAAAATTGCAAGCTCTATCTCCCCTGTGTTAGATGACAAATGCAATTCCAGCTTAGAGTTTGTCCCATGCATGCATAGTTTAGGAGTTAGCCAGAAATTGTAGAGAGAATTTGGGGGCATCCTCTCTCTTTCGCTGTCTTCTTTTGGCAATTTCCCCTTTACTCTTCAGTTGTTTAAGTCACCTGACTTCTGTCCTACTGTTCTGCAGCATTTGAGACAGCATTTTTCTGTGTTTTTGTTGTTCCATACAGCACAGAATGGAGCCTGCCGTTAAGCCAAATGCTACGGAGAATGGGAATCTCATCTAGTTCCATTCTTTTTTTGCAAGTTATCATTTCCCTTATTAGACCTGCCTGTCTTTTAATATTGTTACTATTTCATCTAGAGTTTCTGGTTGTCAGCATTATGTTTGATCTGATAGGAAGTCCTTGACCATTCCTGAGAACAGACCCCTTTTTTGCTTTTTACTACGTAAGTAATACATGTTCATTACAGAATATTGGGAAAATTCAGAAAAGCACACATTCACAAAAAGAGAGTTATGTTTCCTGTAATCCTGCCCCCAGAGAGAACCACTGCTCACACATGGGTTTCTGCTCTTTGAATCTTTCTTTGCTTCCCTTCTTCCCATTTTTTGTTCATCCTCCTCCCTATCTTCCTTCCTGTCTAACCTCCATTTTTTTTCAAATGTAAATGGGGGTGCTGTCATGCTAAATTTACTAGATATAGCTTATTTTTCTTTCTAATACCTCTTAAGCCTTTCCCTGTGTGAATAAATAAGACTGTAGCATGATTTGTAATGGCTTCACGGTATTCCTTCATGTGCTTAGGCATCTGCAATTTTTGTATTTAAAATGGCACATAAGGTAGTAGTATAATTGAACCATTGAAAAATAATTTAGCAACTAGCAATGGTTAAGAAACATCATTCTGGGAAGCGGACTTGGCCCAGTGGTTAGGGCATCCGTCTACCACATGGGAGGTCCGTGGTTCAAACCCCGGGCCTCCTTGACCCATGTGGAGCTGGCCCACATGCAGTGCTTTTGCATGCAAGGAGTGCTGTGCCATGCAGGGGTGTTACCCGCATACAGGAGCCCCATGCACAAGGAGTACACACCGTAAGGAGAGTCGCCCAGTGCAAAAGAAAGTGCAGCCTGCCTAAGAATGGCACCACCCGCATGGAGAGCTGACACAACAAGATGACGCAACAAAAAGAAACACAGATTCCCGTGCCACTGACAACAGAAGCAGACAAAGAAGAAGAGCAAATAGACACAGAGAACAGACAACTGGGGCAGGGGGGTGGGGAGTAAGGGAGAGAAATAAATAAACAAATCTTAAAAAAAAAAAAAGAACTATCATTCTTAGCATTTACTATAATTGCAAGATGGTACACAGGCATGAAAGGTACAAGACGTGGGTTAAGTCTGCGCTGACTGAGAGTTTATTAGTTACTTTCTTTTAAAAATAATATTCCAGGGAAACGGACTTTGGCCCAGTGGTTAGGGCGTCCGTCTACCACATAGGAGGCCCGCGGTTCAAGCCCCGGGCCTCCTTGACCCGTGTGGAGCTGGCCCATGTGCAGTGCTGATGTGCGCAAGGAGTGCCGTGCTACACAGGGGTGTCCCCCGCGTAGGGGAGCCCCACGCGCAAGGAGTGCACCCATAAGGAGAGCCGCCCAGCGCGAAGGAGGGAGCAGCCTGCCGAGGAATGGCGCCACCCACACTTCCGGTGCCGCTGACGACAACAGAAGCGGACAAAGAAACAAGACGCAGCAAAAAGACACAGAAAACAGACAACCGGGGGAGGGGAGGGGAATTAAATAAATAAAAAAATAAATCTTTAAAAAAATAATAATAATATTCCAATAGCTTTTTCACTTAAACATTTAAAATAAGTAAGCACATACGTGCACACACACACACAAAATACACATATATCACATAAAGCATTAACTATAAAAGATATGCCAGAATATGTGGCTATAAGTTGGGCTGAGCTGTAGTTACAGCACAAACCCTGATGTTTCCTGGCATCAGTCCTTTGCCTTCATTTTACATATAAAGCCATTAGTTTCTGAAGGGTTCAATGGATTTGCCTTGATTTGAAATTCTATTTCCTTTATCAGGTCTTTTTTCCCCCTCCAAAGGTGATAAGTTAGAACCTTCAAGTATTTACTATGTGTAGATACACACTGCATATGTATGTTAAACTCCATGACACAGATAACATTTCTCTTATTAAATTGGACTGAAGTCAGTGTTTGGGATACTTAGGATGCTTTGAGCTTACCTTCATTTTTGTAATGCACCTGAGTGACCACAATCTCATTTTTTCACTATTTTTTCTGCACCAATCCCTGGCAGGGAATCTGGTCTCAGGGACTGGAAGCCCTGCAGAAGGGGACTCTCTTAACGGGCAGCAGCCATTACCCTCAGCAGGAGGGTCCTGGAACCTAGGCCAGAGGTTGTCCCAGGGGTGGCCATGCTTTTAACAGAGCTGACAACCCGTTTCCAAACAGTCAATGTGAAGGATGTTATTCTTGGGTAGCTACTTTTGCTTTGAAAGTTAAGTTTTCTTTTGATGTTTATCAGCTTATTAAAATCTTAATGTGTCTGGTTATGTGCCTTGAAGTCAGAGATTTATCAATTGAGTGCCTTGCCTTTGGTTAAGTTGGTCACCTTAGTCATCATGATAGGATTATGTAAAATCACTGACTTTTTGAAGTTGTCACTTTTATTTTCAAATTGAATTTTTTCTGCAAGTTATAAGCCTAATACATTTTTCAACTAAAGTTTATTGAAATATATAACTCATACATAAACATATAGAAACTAAAATTGTACAGTAATAGTTGTGAACTTACAAAACAAACATATATAAACATCATACAGGACACTCACACCTCACCCTACCACCACTACCTTGTATTGTTAAAACTTTTAACTAATGATTAAAGAACATTGCCAAAATATTACTACTAACCAAAGTATTTCCCCCAACCCCCATTATTATTATTATTATATCATTTACCTATGAACATACATAAACAATAAGTGTATAGTAAAAGTTTTGAACTTATAAAGCAAACATACATAACATCATACAGGAGTCCAATACATCACCCCTTCACTGACACCTTGCATGTCATGAGATGTTTGCTACAAATTATGGAAGAATATTCTGAACTTACTACTAATTATAGCCCTTATCTTATATTTGGTGTATTTTCCCCCCAATCCACTCTATTATTATTTTTTAAATATATTTTTAATGACAGAAGTTGTAAACCTAAAAAACAATAATGCACATGTGCAGAGTTCTGAATCAACACCTTTATCAACACACCACACTGTGGTAGAACATTTGATACAAATAATGTAATATCATCTGATTGTTACCACGTCCATAGAGTACAATTTGACACACATTTTCCATACTGCCCCATTATCAACATAGTACATCTTTGGCATAGATGCAAGAATATTGTATTATTACTGCTAACCACAATCCATAGGTCACTCCAGTTGTATCTTTCCCATGCTTCTCCACATTCCCACAACCCTGCAACAGTGATGTACATTTGCTCTAGCTAAAAAAGGACACACTTGCATCTGTACCATCAACCAAAATTCTCATCTACGTCTTGGTTTACTATGCTATTCTCTTCCTAGAATATTCATAAATGTCATTCACATCCCTAGACTACCATTTTCAGCCACATCCCCATTTAAAAACTAGCTGGTACTATATGTTACCATCTACTCTGCACATTTCCACATTTTTACAGTAAAGCTAATTAAAACTGCTAAATACATTAAATATCAGCAGTCCATCTCAGTCCTCCTCTCATCTCCTCTAAGAATCCATCACCTACCACCAGTTCTTGAATCTATTTTCCTACAGTTTCTTCCAGAAGCTTTATGGTCATTGCTTTTATTTTTAGGTTTTTGATCCATTTTGAGTTAAATTTTGGATAAGATATGAGATAGGTGTCCTCTTTCCTTTTTTTGACTGTGGATATCCAGTTCTTGCAGCACCACTTGTTGAATGTACTGTTCTGCCTGAGATGTGTGGGTTTGACAGGCTAGTCAAAAATCACTTGACCATACATGTGAGGGACTTTCTGAACCATAAATTTGGTTCCATTGGTCTATGTGTCTGTCTTTATGCCAGTATAATGCTGTTTTTACCACTATAGCTAGGTAATATAATTTAAAGTCTGGAGAGGAGAGATTTCTTTTCCTTTTTAAGATGTTTCTGGCTATTCAGGACCACTTTCCCTTCCATATAAATTCAATTTTAAAAAATGTCAGTGTAGTTTTTGTTGAGATTGCCTTGAATCTATATATCAGTTTGGGTAGATTTGACATCTTAATTATATTTAATCTTCCAATCCATGAGCATGGAATGTTCTTCTAGTTATTTAAGCCTTTTTTTATTTATTTTAACATTGAGTTGCAGTTTTCTGAATACAAGTGCTTTACATCATAGTTTCTCTTATTTGATTTTTTTCTGTCATATTTTATTTTCACTACTCTTTGGACACTTTTAGTTACTTTTATTGATATATTCATTTCTAGACTCTCTTCTAGGCCTCTCTCCTTTCTTCTATTTTCAAGCTCTAGCACACCCTTTAGAATTTCCTGAAAATCTGGTCTCTTGGTTAGAAATTCTCTCAGTTGCTGTTTATTTGTGAATATTTTAACTTGACCTCATTTAAAAAAACAATCTTGCTGGATATAAGATTCTTGGCTGGAAGATTTTCTCTTGTAGTATCTTAAATATATCACACAACTGTCTTCTTGCATTCATGGTTTCTGGTGAGAAATCAGCACTTAATCTTGTTGGGTATTCCTTATATGTTATGCATTGCTTTTCTCTTGCTGTTCTCAGAATTCTCTTTTTGTTTTGACATTTGACATTCTGATGAGTATGTGTCTCGGAGTTGGTCTATTCGGATTTTTCTGAATGGGAGTAGGTTGTGCTTCTTGAACATGGATATCTATGTCCTTTTATAGGGTGGGGAAATTTTTTGCCATTATTTCTTCAGATATTCCTTCTGCCCCTTTTCCCTTCTCTCCTCCTTCTGGGATACTCATGACATGTATGTTTGTATGTCTTTAGCTTTCGTTTAGTTCCCTGAAATCTTGTTCAATTTTTTCCATTCTTCATCTGTTCTTTTATATGTTCACTTTCAGTGTCATTTCTTCAAGCTCACCAATCCTTTCTTCTGCCTCCTCAAATCTGCTATTATTTGTTCCCAGTGTTTTTTAAAATCTCATTTATTGCACATTTCATTCCCATAATGTCTGCTGTTTTTCTGCGTATACTTTCAAATTATTCTTTTTGCTCATTAGTTTCTTCTTAATATCCTTAATCTCTTTAACCATTTCATTGAATTTATTAAGGAGATGTGCTTGAACATCTATGATTCATTGTCTCAACTCCTTTATGTCTTCTGGAGGCTTATCTTGTTCCTTTAATTGGGCCATAGCTTCCTGTTTCTTGGTGTGGATTACAGTTTTTTGTTGGTGTCTTGGCATCTGAATTACTAGAGTATTTCTTCTAGGTGCTGTTTTTCTCTTTAGTTCAGGGCTTCCTGACATTTATATTAAGTCTGTAATATTCCCCCCATCCCCTGGCCTGGCAACCTGTATATTCTAACTTTTTTCTCTGTGAGTTTAGATATTCTCCAGTATTTTCTTTGTAGTTACCATGGTGTTTAAATTTAACATCCTAATTCTATAACAATTTCATTTGATTTTAACTTCAGTACTATACACAAACACTGTTCTTCTACCCCTCCCCTCCCCCACACCTTTTTGTGGTTCTTGTCACAAATTACATGTTTAAACATTGAGTCTAAAACCACCAATGTATCATAACATTTTAGGCATTTTCCTCTTAGGTCCTCTCAGAAATAAAAAATGCAGTTGAAAATGAAAAACACAGCAATACTGGCATTTATATTTACCCCCATCTACCCTCACTGGAGATTCTTAATTCTCCTGCAGTTTCAATCCATTATCCATTATCCTTTCCTTTCAACCTGTAGAAATCTCTTTAGTATTTATCATAGGGCTGGTCTAGTGGTGATGAGCTCCCTCAGCTCTTGTTTATATGGGAATGTCTTCATCTCTCATTCATGTTTGAAAGACAGTTTTGCCAGAAATAAAATTGTTGCTTGGCAATTTTTTGCTTCCAGCACTTTTAAGTATGTCTTCACATTGTCTTTTCTGTGTGGTCTCTGATGAGAAATAGACATGTAATCTTTTTTTTTTTTTTTAAGATTTATTTATTTATTTCTCTCCCCTCCCCACCCACCCCGGTTGTCTGTTCTCTGTGTCTCTTTGCTGCGTGTTCTTTCTTTGTCCGCTTCTGTTCTTGTCAGTGGCACAAGAATCTGTGTTTCTTTTTGTCGTTTCAGCTCTCCATGTGCGCAGCAGCATTCCTGGGCAGGTTGCACTTTGTTTTGCACTGGGCAGCTCTTCTTACGGGGAGCACTTCTTGCGTGTGGGGCTCCCCTACCTGGGGGACACTCCTGCATGACAGGGCACTCCTTGCGTGCATCAGCACTGCACATGGGCCAGCTCTTCACAGATTAAGCAGGCCCAGGGTTTGAATCGTGGACCTCCCATGTGGTAGACGGAAGCCCTAACCACTGGGCCAAGTCTGCCGCCTAGACATGTAATCTTATTGTGGTTCTTACATGTGACACATTGCTTCTCTCCTGTGGCTTTGAAAATTCTCTCTCTTTGGCATTTGACAGTTAGATTATAATATGCTATGGTATGATTCTGTTTGGGTTTATCCTGTATGGAATTTGTTGAATGTATTGAATGGGTATATTTGTCTCTTTCATTCAATTTGAGAAGTTTTCAGCCATCATTTCCTTGAATATTCTCTCTGCCTCTTTCTCATTATTGTCCTTTTGGAACTTCCTCCATGAGTATACTGTATGCTTGATGGTGAACTACAGGTTACTTAGACATTGTTCACTTTTCATCATTTTTTCTGCCCTCAGACAGAAGGATTTCAATAGGTTTACCTTCAGGTTCATGATCCTTTCTTCTCACAGCTCCAATCTGCTGTTGGACCCCTCTAGGGAAGTTTTCATTTCTGTGGTCTTCAGCCCTGTCACATTCCTTTTCATAATTTCCCTCTCTTTTTTGATATTCAATTTGCGTTCATCTATCATTATCCTGATTTCCTTTGTTTTTTTTGGTCCATGTTTTCCTTTAGTTCTTTGAGTGTATTTAGTACCACATTTTGAAAGTCTTTCTCTAGAATATTTCAAGTATGGTTCTTTTCTCTGATTGTAATGCTTTAATCCTCTCCTTTGCCTGGGAGAACTTCCTGTTTCTTTGTGTATTTTATAATCTTTTGCTAAAATTTGGACATTTTGGTATTTTTAACATGCGATTGCTGTAATTTAGACTCTGAGGTGTCTGTTGCTTAACCTTTTATCCAGCTACTGGTAATGACAGAACTTTCCTCGAATGCCAAGAGCTAACAACAACAACCAGAATGAAAACCAGAAAACACCTTTCCCAGCATTTGAAGATTGCTTGCTATGAGTGATCTCCTTCAGGACTTATCCATACAATGAATTCAGAGAATAACTCCAGGCCAAAGGGTAGGGGCCTCCCTGGTCATTTCTCTTGGTGCCTCTTGTCTTGTACAAGTGCTTGTGGCTCTGGAAATTCCCCTAGTTTTACATTTCTGGATGTGCCTTCTTCCTTAGTAAACAGTTCTTACAATCCTGGGCACTGCACTGTATGTCCTATAGCCAGGAATCTCTTGCCCCAGGCAACACAACTTGCCTGTTTAGGGAGCTCTGTGAATTGCCTTCTACACACAGGGCATGTTCAGAGGGGTCAAGTCCCTTAGGCTACCAACAGATAGGTTGGGCCAGACATGCATGCACCCATGATGCTCCCTCCAGAACCAGAGCCAGATATCTGCACTAGGAGCCCAGGCCAGTTCCATGCCAAGCCAATTAGACCTGGGGGATGGGTCAGCCAGAGTGCCATGGGATCCTACTCCTTTTTTTCTTTTTAAGGAGTTACCAGTGTTTGAACCCAGGAGCGCATACATCGGAAGCAAGTGCTTAACAACTGAGTTACATCCACTCCCTGGTGAGAGTTGGTTTATTCATATGTTTATTTGTTTTTCAGGAGGTACTGGGGATCAAACCCTGGACCTTGTACATGGGAAGCAGGCACTCATCCTCTTGAACTACATTTGCATCCTTCCTACTTTTTTTCAATTTTTAAAAAAGATTTATTTATTGCTCCCCAACCCCCCATTGTTTGCATTCTCTGTGTCTGTTTGTTGTACTCTGGTCTTTTTTTTTTTAAGGAGGCACTGGGAACCAAACCCGAGACCCTCAATGTAGGAGAGAGGCACCTAATCGCTTGAGCCACCAATGCTTCCTGTGTTTGGTGTGTCTCTCATGTTTTCCTCTTTGTGTCATTTTGTTGTGTCAGCTCACCATGCCTGCCCATCATGTCAGCTTGCTGTCTTGCTCAGCTTTTTTAGGAGGCAATGGGAACTGAGCCCAGGACATCCCATGTTGTAGGCAGGAGCTCAATCACTTTAGCCACATCTGCTTATGTCCTACTGCTTTTAATGGCTTTTTTGTTGGTTTGGTGCTCACTCTGTTATTACTATCCTTTACATATTTTTTGAAGCTTTGAAAAAGATGTTTCTGCCAGTTCTTACTGGTTGCTCAAAACTTCTGTGGTGGAATGGAGCCCTGAATTATCTTCCTCTGCTCTAATTGCTAGTGATGTTGAAAATTTTTTCATGTGCTTCTTTGCCATTTGTATTTCTTCTTTGGACGATTGTCTTTTAAGTCTTTTGTCCATTTTTTAATCTGGTACTTTGCCTTTTATTGTTGAGTTTTATTATCTAATAGACCATGGATATTAAACCATTATCATATATGTGATTAGTTTCTCCCATTTTGTTGGCTGTATTTTCACTCTTTTGATAAAGTCCTTAAAAATGTTGAGGAGGTCCCAAATACCTGTTTTTTCTTTTGTTGCTTGTGCTTTGGGAGTAAGTTTTAAGAAACTATCACCTACCACAAGATCTTAAAGATGTTTTCCTACATTTTTTTTTCCTAGGAATTTTATGGTTGTTTTAATAATTAAGTAATTGATCCATTTTGACTTAATTTTTGTATAAGGTGTGAGATATAGGAGTCCTCTTTCTTTCTTTTGGGTGTGGCTACTCAGTTCTCCAGAACCATTTGTTGAATAGACTGTTCTGGCCCAGCTTGGTGGGCTTAGCAGCCTTGTCAAAAATCTCTTGACACTAGATGTGAGGGTCAATTTCTGAGTTCTTGATTTGGTTCCATTGATCAATCTGTCTGTCCTTATGTTGTTTTTACCACTGAAACTAAGTAATGGTTAATATCAGGAAGTGAGAGTCCTCCAAATTTGTTCTTTTTTAAAGACAATTTTTGCTATTCGGGGTCCCTTACTCTTCCAAATAATTTTGATTATTGGCTTTTTATTTCTGCAAAAAAGGCTGTTTGGATTTTCATTAGGATTGCACTGAATCTGAAAATCAGTTTTGGCAGAATTGGCATCGTAATGATATTTAGTTTTCAATCCATGAACATGGAATGTCCTTCTATTTATTTAATTCTTTTTTTTTTTTTTTAAGAAAGTAAGCTTTTTTTTTAAACAGGTTTAGATTTCTCCAAGTTTTAGAAAGGTGGTGGAGAGACTTCGGATGTAGAAACATGCCATTCCGGTGAAGCTGGTCTCATAAGTCAGAGAGGTGCCTGCCGCACTGCTGAATCTACCCTGTCTGTGGCTTTGCTCAGTTGCCTCATTTCCTTCTGTCCCAGGGGCCCCAGGGCTCCTTGTGACTGTCATCAGCTTCTGGAGGCGTCTGGGCCATTCTCAGGCTGTCCTTGGGTGGGAGGCCCAGCAGTTTCAGGAAAGTCAGTCAGCTTTTGGCAGCGTGCTCTCTGCAGAATGTGTTGGTGTTCCCATGTCAGCCGGGGTTCTGGGTGCGGAGGATGCAACCACCTCCCACCAGGGCCACTCCATGCTTGTGACACACCACCTCTGATATGGATGCCGGCCACTGGGCTGAGCTGCTAGCCATGGCTGCACTGTGGAGCGACACCTTGTGTTTCCTTTCTCAGCTTGCCTAAAGCGGGGTGATGTCCCCCACCATTGAGGGCAGAGGACCAAATGAGTTATTTGAAAACATCTTCTTCAGTTTCTTTTAGCAATGTTCTATAGTTTTCTAAATACCGGTCCTTTATGTCCTTGCTTAGTTTATTTCTAAATATTTGATAATGGTTATTGCTATTATAAATGGAAAATTTTCCCCCTGATTACTTGCACAGATTGCACATCAGTAGTGTATAGAAACGCTATTGATTTTTGCGAATTAGCCTTGTATCCCACCACTTTGCTGAACTCTTTTACTAATTCTAGTGGCTTTGTTGTGGGTTTTTTAGGATTTTCTAGATATCGGACCATGTCATCATTGAATAGTGGAAGTTTGACTTTTTTCTTTCCTATTTGTAAAGGAAATATTCCTTTTATTTCTTTGTCTAGCCTAATTGCTCGAGCTAGAACTTCTAGCACAATATTGAATAATAATTGTGACAGTAGGGATCTTATCTTGTTCCTGATCTCAGTGGGTAAACTTTCAGTCTTTCACCGTTGATTAAAATACTGGCTGTAAACTTTTCATATATGCATTTTATCATATTGAGAAAGCACTCCTTCTATTCTTATCTTTTGGAGTGTTTTTTATCATGAAAGGATGCTGTGTTTTGTAAAATGCCTTTTCTGAATCAAGGATCATGTGATTTTTCTTCTTCAATTTATTCTCCTGGATTATTATGGTAATTGCTTTTCTAGTGTTGAACCACCCTTGCATACCTGGGATAAAATCCATTTGATCATGGTGTGTAATTCTTTTAATGTGCTTTTGGATTCTGTTTGCAAGTATTTTGTTGAGGATTTTTGCATCTATATTCATTAGAAATATTGGCCTGTAGTTTTTTTTGGTAGTATTTTTATCTGGTTTTGGTATAGGGTATAGCAGTTTGGCATTGTTTATGAATTCCAAAAATAGTTACTGGATTATGTTTTTAATCTCATCTGTCAGAGGTATCACCTTTAATTGATTAAATTATAATTAGGACTTTGATTGGGCCATCTCAGTAGGGCATTGAATCCCAAACCTTTGGCAAACGACAGAGTTGGGAGTTTTGATGCTGGAGCCTGGGAAGTAAGCCCACAGAGGAGCAGAGAGAAGGCTCAATTGGGCACAGCAGAGGCACTACGAAGAGAGACAAGCTGTTTTCCTGATAGTCTATAGCTGCACTTGTGGAGCAAGCAGAGGAACTGAGCCAAGAGAGAAATGAGCACTGGGAAGAGAGGAACCCAAGATGCATGAACCATTGGCAGACGTTAGCAGCAATCTTGCTCCAACATGTGGCAACAGACTTTGATGAGGGAAGTAACTTAAGTTTTATGGCCTGGTAACTGTAAGCTTCTCCCCCAAATAAATACCTTTTATAAAAAGCAACAGATTTCTGGTATTTTGCCTCAGCACCCATGTGGCTGACTAACAAAGAATTTGGTACCAAGGACTGGGGAAATGCTTTGGCAATTACCAACATGCTGGAACAGTTTTATACATGTTTAAGGCATATTTTTTGAAGTAATTGTGAGATGTTTGATAGAAAAGGCCGAGATTGCTTTGCAGAGACGTTTGGTAGAGATATGGCCACTAAAGAGACTTTATGTGATACCTTAGAAATAAAAAATGAAACTATTATTGGAAACTGGAGGAAAGGCAAAGCATGTTTTAAAGTCAGAGAGAACTTAGCAAGATTAACTTCTGTTGTTTATGGGAGGCAGAATTTGAAAATGTTGAGCCTGGGCATTTAGATGAAGACCTTTCCAAAGTAAACCCAGAAAATGCAGTTTGGCTTCTCCTTGCAGCTTATAGCAAAATGCTCAAAGAGTGAGATATGCTGAGGACTGAATTGTTGGGCACAAAGAAACTTGAAACTGATTCTGTAAAATCCAAGATTCTGTAAATCAAGCTCCTATACAGTAGTGCCCAATTTGAGGATTTGCCTAAACTTGGAACTTGGAAATCAGGATTGGAAATGCAGGTATCTATGAAAGACTTGCAGAAAGTCTTACTGTCTGATGGCTTGGGTCCCTGTTTCCTGCATGCTAAACCAACAAACCTTTTAGAGAGCTGTATGACCAAAAAACCTGTCAGTTTGGACAAAAAAAAAAAAAGGATGTTGATGGGAGAGATGAAAGAGGAAGCAGCTTTAAGAGAAAAACCATGGAAGCTGGAATTAAGATATTGCTTTGGGGCAAAAATAGGAACCACATTCCCGTGAACAGAGAGGGTGAGTTTGCCCCAGAATTTGAAGAGGATGGATGTTCCCACCTGATGTTCAGGGAGAGTTTTTCCATTTCAGAGTACAGAGAGGGTGGAGCACATTCCCCAAGGACTATGGAGGTTAAGGTCACCACCCCCTAGGTCTGAATCGGATATACCTGACCCCATGGATTAGGGTTATCCAGGTGGTCAACTCATTTCTCTGAGAAGGTTGACCCTGTATGCCAAAAGATAGGGAGGATGTTGTCTTCACCTCACTGTACTAGGGGGGTTAAAACTCTAAGCCAAAGTTTGGGTAAAGTGTAGCAAATACCCCTACACTCTTGAAGGGTGAAATCTGCAGATTGGTCACCACCCAAATGCTTGAAGAGGGTGTAACCAAGAAAACAGCCATTGAGCAAGCCAGTGTAGAAGGTGGGTTCTCATAAGCCCCAGGAAGAAAAACCATCATCTTAAGAGTGACTCTCAGACTTTGACATCTCATGAAGTGTGTCTTGCAGGTTTACTTAGCTGTAGAGGGCCATGACTCATGTTTCCCTCCCAGGTTATCTTTACGGTAATGAAAATGTCTATCCCTTGTCCATTTGTGTATTGGAAGGAGATAAACTGTTTTGCAAGTTTCAGAGGTCTACAGCAGATGGAAATTTGCCCCAGGACGATAGTTCTTTAAACTGATTATAATATGATTTTGTACTTAGTATTTTTACTGATTAAAGGTTTTCTGAATATTGTAACATCTTTGGAATTCAGAGGTGGAGTGGCAGTTTGACACTGTTTATGAATTCCAAAAATAGTTATTGGATCATGCTTTTAAACTCATCTGTCAGAGGTATCACTTTTCATTGATTAAATTATGATTAAGACTATGATTGGGGCATGTCAGTAGGCACTGAATCCCTGCCCCGTAGTGGATGGAGTTTCACAGAGAAAAGACTTAGACTTGTGAGCAAGAGGAGGCAATGAGCCCAGAGAGAAATGAGCCTCAGGAAACCTGAACCCTTGGCAGACATTGACAGCCATCTTGCTCCAACATATGGCAACAGACATTGGTGAGGGAAGTAACTTATGCCTTATGGCCTGATAACTGTAAGCTTCTACCCCAAATAAATACTCTTTATAAAAACCAACAGATTTCTGGTATTTTGCATCAGCACCCCATTGGCTGACTAATACATAGAGTAATGTTGGCTTCATAGAATGAGTTTGGTAGCGTTCTTTCCTGTTCAATTTTGAGAGAGCTTTTGCAAGATTGGTATTAGTTCCTTTTTGATTGATTGGTAGAATTCACCTGTGAAGCCATCTGGTCGCAAGCTTTTCATCTTTGGGAGATTTTTGATGAGTATATGATCTCTTCACTTGTGATTGGATTGTTGAGGCCTGCTATTTCTTCTATTTTGTGTAGTTGGTTCATGTGTTTCCAGGAATTTGTCCATCTCATCTACATTTCTAGTTTTTTTGGTGTACAGTTGTTCATACTATCCTCTTATAATCTCTTATTTCTGAAGGGTCAGTGGTAACATCTCCTCTCTCATTTCTGATTTTATTTATTTGTGTCTTTTTTCTTTGTCAGTTTAACTAAAAGTTTGCCAATTTTGTTGAAGAATTCAACAAAAGAAATTTGCTGACAAAAAGCCCCTAGTTTCCCCTTCCTTTTCCCCTGTAACAACTGGCAGGGAAGAAAATACCTGGTCTCCTCTCAATCAGCTTCTGTGCACCTTGGGTTTGACCACTGCTGAATATCTCAGGGGTGGGAGAGGAAGGACTTCCTGGTAGCTGGGAGGTTCAGCAGCTCATGATTTGCTGCTATACCTTTTTTGTCTCTCTGTCCCTCAAACTCCTGGGAGCTGTGTAGCATTGTTCTGGTCTTCTGATCCCCAAAGAAGGTCCCTCTGGCAGCTTCACACTTCTACTCTGCTGTTTTTGTAACACTGCTGAGCCTTATCTGCTCACTGATGCCATGTTCCCACAAACCGCTTACATATCCGTTTTTAATATGACACATAGTACAGCATAACATTCTCAAACTTTTACTTTATTACCTTGTCAGACTGTAGCATGCCATCATGAAGAAAAGAAGCTTCATCAGGAAAGGGGAAGGAAAGAAGAACAAAACCATCTAGACGTAGTGCTACCTCAACTGCTGAAGAAATGCAATATTTTTGGTCAAATATTGAGCAGGTAAAATTCTGAAATTTTCATGGGATGGTAAAAATCATAGACTGTCTCCAAACTGGGAAAACTGACTTTTGAACATTATCCTGGGTAAATTTTCTTTTTGACAGAGCACATGCATGCTGTATTCTTTAGAAATGTGAAAGGATCTCCTCAGATTGAGCCTCTTTTGTCCCCTTTCTGGACTGATGGCTCATTGGAAGTGTTAAGTCTGGAAGGAAGCTGAGTAAAGGAGGTACTTCAGAAATCAGACCTGGAGTCAGAGTTCATATAAATAAAGCCTTTAGTGAGCTATAGTGGGTGGGCTCTTTAGACAGCAGCAGCAAAGGGAGGGGGGAATGAGTTTTTCTAACTTGTTCTGGAGCTAGACTACAAAGGGGCTATGGTTGTGATGATTTATGCTAGCTTTGAAGTTTTACAGTAAGGGTATGTAACTCATATCAACACTATGGTCCCATTCATATTCCTCAGGTGCCAGTTGCTAATTCCCTAACCATGGGAATGTTTAGGGAGGGAACTGAGCAAAGGCTGGAGCTCTGGGTTTCTACAAATTAGTAAGAGGGAAGAGGGGGATGGAATGGGGAATGAAAAGAGGAGCAGGATCAGAGCCCTGATCCTAACATCCCAGACTCTTTCTTTTGCCAGGGAAAGAGATGATGATCTGTCTTCTATAGCTATTTCCTAGGGGCTGGGGCTTAGAACTGTCCCTAACAGTCATCTTGTGCCAGGGTTTGGCAGTGGTGAGTTTGCTGTATGAAAAACATGTCACTGATGGCTCAATTGGTCATAGCATGAACAGTTCTGTGGATGAAACTTATTAAGAGCTGTATATTGTATATGAATTACTGTGATCTAAAACTTTTGTGAAGATAAGCTTAATAATTAGGAAAAAAAAGAAAAAGATACAACGTAGAAACTGAGGAAAAGACGAAAGTAGTAGCCTTGCCAATTTGCATACAGTGATGGAAGGCAAAACATCAAAAACAAAGCTTTTGCATTTTTAAATTTTTTGATACTACAATTAATTTTTACCTTCGTTTTTCTAAATTAATATGGATTCTATATCTAGCCATTAAACTCATCGCTAAATTCCATGTTACTATTAATGGAACTTGGCAATATATTGGGCTTCCCTTTTGAAGAAGTTTTGGATTACAGAGAGGTTCAACAATGGCAGGGGAGGAATACTGGTTTGGGATGTTATTGACAGGGGACACATGGTTGGCAGGGAGTTCTCCAGGGCATATATCCAGGGTACATAAAAATGGTTGGATATTTTCAAAGTAGTTACAATTAAAAACAACTGAGGGAGTGCTGAGTTCCTAGCCAGGGGAGCTCTGTCACAGTCCCTAGTGGAACAGCAATAATCCCCCAAGTGCAATGGCAAGGACCAAAAAAGAAGGAAGGTCCAACAATGAGCCCTTGATACTAATAACTATGCTTGTAAGCCAGTGCACCTGAAATAAGAACAAGGCCTAGAGCTGCAGGGTGCCTAAGAGTTACCTCCTGAGAGCCTCCATGTTGCTCAAATGTGGCCAGTCTCAAAGCCAAACTCAGCATGTAAATGTGTTGCCTTCCCCCCCAGTGTGGGACATGACTCCTGGGGATGAGCCTTCCTGGCATCGAGGGATTACTACCAAGTACCAGCTGATAATGTAACAAGAAAATGACCTTGAATAAAAGGGTCAACTCAGACCAGCAGAATATCTCAGTCTACATATAATACCAGGAGTTAAAAATGTTTTTTGACCTGAATAAAAGGGGGAAATGGAAAGGACAAATGAGTTTATATGGCTAAGAGTCTCCAAAAAGAGCCAGGTGGTTATCAGAGAGGTCGCCCTTATGCACACCTGAGCACAGTCCCAGAGACAGATAAAGTAGATACAACCCCAGATATTGGTTCTTCTGAAGGCTACAGAGACCCACAGTTTCTATGGTCATGGCAGATGGAGTTCAGTGCCATGTCAGTTGGCCCTACTTTGGTGTTTGTGTTTCTGTGTGATGGAACTGGACTCAGATGTGATCTTTGTCCACAAGTCTCTCCTGTTACTTTTACTGGAACTGTAGTTGGTGCTGGGGTTTTGTGTATACTCACGGGACCAGAATCTCTGGACTGACCATGTGATAGTCAGGCCCTCAGCCTCAACAGACTTGCAAGTCCTACACTCTGGTTTATTGGACTTACCCCGCTCAGCTAACATGGAGGTGGAGAAGGTCAACCACCACACCAGGGAGCCAAGAGTGCCTAAAACTGAAAGTAGGAGAATTGCATCCAGCATTCATGTGGAATCTAAGCCCCCTCTTGATATAGATGTGGACACGGCCATTCTAGAGTCCACAGGATGGAGGAATAGAGTATGGATTAGAGTGGACTTACTGATATTCTCTTCATGAAGTATTGTGATTAGTAATTGAAGAAAATGTGGCATTGGTGTGGAGAAAGTGGCCATGGTGGCTGCTGGGGGTAGGGAATGGGAGGAGGAGATATGATGTAGGGGCATTTTCGGGACTTGGAGTTGTCCTGGGTGGTGCTGCAGGGACAGTTACTGTACATTGAATGTCCTCCCATGGCCCACTGGGTGGACTGTGGGAGAGTGTGGGCTATGGTGTGGACCATTGACCATGAGGTGCAGCGGTGCTCAGATGTATTCACCAAATGCAATGAATGTCTTATGATGATGGAGGACATTGTTATGGGGGTAGGAGTGGGGTGAGGGGGTGGTATATGGGGACCTCATATTTTTTTAATGTAACATTAAAAACATAAATAAAGACAAAAGAGAAAAAGAACTGTGTGCAAGGCAGGGTCCTGAGGAAAAGGAATAAGAAGATTAATATGAGAATGGTTAGGAGAGATATGAGGAGTGCTTTTAAGTCAGGAGGTGTTGAGTGCATTTTTTCCTGGCTCGTTTGGTGATCTTCTGTTTATGGGGGGATCACGTGGGTTTTCAGAATAGTAAATTAAGGGTTTGGACACTTAACTTTTTTTTTTTTTTTGAAGTAGACTAATTGTTTTCTTGGTGCTAATTTTTCCCCTGATGAGGAAGAGTGGGCTTTGCCAGCCTTTTTGCCTGTAGATTAGGGAAAGGGCGTTTTTCTATATTCTCTACAGAGGGTAAGGGGAAGGGAGCATTTCATATTCTTAATTTCTACACAGGTGTCTCTTTGGCCTTACATTTTATGTGTAGATGTTTTGAGATATCACCTGAGTATAGGACATTGAAATATTGCATGTAGATTATGCAACAATAATATAAAAGACAGAATATAAGGGGTAATATATGCAGAACACTGAAAATTATTGCTTGACAGTGAAATTGCTTAATTTAGTGGCTATTTCTTATTACAGATTTCTTTTTGTTGTTTTATACAGACAGGCAGATTATGTTGGTTCAACAGTATACAAGCAATAGTTTCATTAGTAGATATCATTTTAGGCACAAGAAGTGTTTACATAAATATACATAGCGTTTCAGTGGGAATAGGAGACTTCAGATTATTAACTGTGGTTTCATAAAAATATTTTGGGTGATTTTTTTTTCATGGACTTAAGATTCCCAACCCCAGAGGCTGCATAGTGCCATTAACATTATCCCCCCCCCCCCTCCCGCGTTTGTATAGTTTGACTCAAAGGCAACAACAATTTTTTTTTTTTTCATTTTGGGCTATAGGGTAGCCAGCATTTTAAATTACAACTTCAGTGCTTGCATTGGTTTTGCTGTTAGCATATTAACTGGAACACTGATTTTAAATTTAGTTTATTGTTGTAAAGATTATTTATTGCATTTTAGCTCTTTCTTTAAAAGGTGATTCATTTTTCTAATGAAAGTCCAATTAATATTTTGGTTTACAGTTGAAAACTGCATGAGGTGCCTGGTAGTTTCTTGGTCACTGTTAAATTCAGCTGGCATTCCATTTAGGGCACTTACACATTTTAGGCAGCAAATAGTAGCTGGCTGGTTACAAGATTCCTTTTGCAGTGCTTGCAGTAGTGAAAGCATACTTTGCCTCTTCCAAGAGCAGGAAGGGACTGAGGTACATTCATTGGAGTAAGCATGATGCATACTCATGGATAGGAAGTAAAGGAAGATTTCTCAGTATGGCAAAGTGCATGTATGAAAAATCTACAGGTAGCATTGTACTGAAGGGTAAAAGATGCAAAGCTTTCCTGCTGAGATCAGAAACAATGCCCATTGTCATGATTGCTATTCAGCATTGTACTAGAGGTTCTAGTTAAAGCATTTAGGCTAGATAAATAAAATGCACCACAATAGGAAAGGAAGAAGTAAAATTTTCACTACTCACTAATTATATGACCCTTTATCTAGAATCTCCTGAAAAATCCACAACAAAGCTAATAGACGAGTCTAGCAAAGTGGTGAGATACAAGATTAATATGCAAAAATCAGTTGTGATCCTCTACACTACTGATGTGCAAACTGAGGAAGAATTAAGTAAACAAATTCCATTTATAATAGCAGCTAAAACAATCAAATATTTAGGAATTGACTAAACCAAAGACATTAAGACACTGTGTTCAGAGATCTACAAAATATTGCTAAAAGAAACCAAAGAAGAAGAATTAAATAAATGGAAGGACACTTTGTGTTCATGGATTGGAAGACTAAATATTGTTATGATGCCAATTCTACCCAAACTGATTTATAGATTTAATGCAATCCCAATAAAAATCCCAACAGCCTTTTTTGCAGAAGTGGAAGAACCAATTATCAAATTTATTTGCAAGGAAAAGGGGCCCACATAGCCAAAAGATCTTAAAAAAAAAAAAAGAATGACATTGGAGGACCCTACTTTTGGACATTAAAGCATATTACTTAGCTACAGTGGTTAAAACAACATGGTACTGGCATAAAGACAGACACATTGACCAATGAAACTGAATTGAGAACCCAGAAATAGAACCTCGCATCTACAGTCAAGTGATTTTTGACGAGGCAGTCAAGCCCTTGCAACTAGGCCAGAAAGTCTATTAAAAAAATTATGTTGGGAGAAATGGATATCCAAATCCAAAAGAAAGAAAGAAGAACCATATCTCACACCTTATTCAAATATTAAATCAAAATGTATCAAGGACATAAATATAAAAATCACTACAAGGACTTCTTCCTGGAAGAAAATTTAGGAAAACATTTTCAAGATCTTGTGGTATGCAGTACTTTTTTAAACCTTGCTGGTCACACATCTGGTGGAGACATACTCTGAGAGTGGGTGGGTTCTGGTGAAGGGTGGAGAGGAGTGCTATGAGTGCAGTTTCAATTGTCTGGACCTTCTTTTTTTGAGCTTTGAGGAGCATACCAGCTGGCTTCAGGAGAAACCAAGAAGCCCGAGAGGCAAATGTGCTGAGGCAGCCTGATTTACCTAAACTCCCTGGGATTGGGAAAATCAGTCTGGGACAAAGTGGAATCAAGCAATTAACTAGTCCTGTGCAGCACAAATAAGGGAGGGGGGGACATTAAGAAGTGCTTAATAAGCTTTCAAGAGCATATTTAGGGTTCCTGGAAAGGTGTGGATACTCTCTCTGAAAGAGGCTGAGAGTCATTGTTTTCTGTAGTGAGTTAATATACCAGGGTCTCATTTGAATTCCAAATGGGAACCCAAACACAGGCTTCCTGTTGGCCTGGGAGAGAAAGCAGTTAGGAAAAAAGGGGTGAGGGGAGGACATATTCCTAATTAGCAGTTTATCCAATTGCAAAGAGTTGATCCTGTGTGGAGAAAGGAACTCTCTTTGAAGAGCAAATCAACTCAGAAGGAAAGTTTAGCTCATAGTTGGAGTTTTAGTTTTGAATGTGTAAGATCTCTAGTTTGATTCCCAGCTCATCTTGGAGTAGTGCCCCAGCGGGATAGTACACATTTAGCAGATACTTTAGGACATGGAAAACATAGACATTATCCCTGTATTAACTTCCCTTGGGTTTTTTATTCTTCCTGAAAAAAAAAAGTTAACTTTTGTTTAGTTTACTCACTAAAACCCACTTCAAAATCTGTAGCAAGAAACACCAGTAGCTTGATAAAAACCAGTAGCAGATACTGAAAAAATAATTTGATAAATCAAAAATATATATACTAAAATAGATTAAAAAATACTCCTGGAAAATTAGAAAGAGAAAGGAGCATTCCTAAATCTGGCACAGTTATCTTCAAAATATCTTCAGCAAACTCACTACTTAACCATGAAATAGTGAAAGCTTTTGACCTGAAGGTGGGCAAAAGAAAATTCTACCTCTGTTATCACTTCTGTACATTCTTGCCCTAGAGATCCTGGCCAATGCAATAAGAAAAGATAAAGAACAAGTAAAGCATTAGTAAGGAAAAAGTAAAACTCTCATTACTTGCAGATAATTTAATTATATAAGAAAATCCCAAAGCATTTAGCAATTTACTGTACAGAAAGTTAAAGAATCAATTGTAGGGCAGCAGACTTGACCCAGTGGTTAGGGCATCCGTCTACCACATGGGAGGTCCTTGGTTCAAACCCTGGGCCTCCTTGACCCATGTGCAGCTGGCCCATGCGCAGTGCTGTTGTGCACAAGGAGTGCCGTGCCACACAGGGGTATCCCCCATGTAGGGGAGCCCCACCCGCAAGGAGTGTGTCCCATAAGGAGAGCCGCCCAGCGCGAAGGAAAGTGCAGTCTGCCCAGGAATGGCGCCGCACACACAGAGAGCTGACACAACAAGATGACACAACAAAAAAAGAAAACACAGATTCCTGTGTCACTGACAACAACAGAAGCAGACAAAGAAGACACAGCAAATATACACAGAGAACAGACAACTGGGGTGGGGGGGAGAGGGGAGAGAAATAAATAAATAAATCTTAAAAAAAAAGAATCATTCATATATCTATATACCAGTAATAATCAGAAAAACAATTTTTAAATGATATTTACAGTAATGTTAAAAATCCAGTAATCAAGATAAAGATCCGATCAAAGATGTTCATAATCTTTCACAAAAATCAACACAGTATTATTCAGAAAAAGAGTCCTGAAATATAGATACACTCTGTACATGGATTTGATGCCTCATATTTAAAGTTATTTCTTTCCAACGTCATTTATCATATCAGTGTAATCTGAATCACAACCTCAGCAGATTTTGTGTGTACATGGATATGGAGAAACTATGGCTAAAATTTGTATTTGAATGCAAAGCACCAACAATAGACAATACAATATAGAGGAAGAATAAAGTAGGCGCACTATCACTATTGGATATCAAGTCTTCCTTTAAAGCTATAGCGAATAGTGTAATGGGGGACTTAAAATAAAATGGGCCAATGGGACTGAGAGTGTGAAAACAATCTCACACATACAGGCACTGGATTCAAGAAAAATTAAGAATGTCTGCTTCACACCAACATTTTTAATACAAAAAGGTCAGGAATCTCTGGGGTGGCACAAGTGTAGGAAAGAGGCTAGCAGTTCTGCTCCGAGGCACACACTGGAGTAAATATCTATGTATATTTACCAAAAGATGTGAGCATACATGTACATAGCAGCCCCGAACTGGAGACAACCAAGATGCTCATTAATAACAGAATGGAGAAATTGTGGTATATTATAACAGAAGACACGACATAAAGGCAAGGAGATGAATAAGGTACAGTTTCATGCCCATCCTGGACAACCGCATTTTACAGACCTCAAGGATAAGCAAAGCTGCTTGATGGTGATCGTTGCAGGGTCAGGACAGGCTGAGGGAAGGTGTTCCAGTTCTCATTTTGTTGTGAGTTCTGGCTCCATAGATGTGTTCACAAAATTTAGCTGTGCACATGTGATATTCATACATCAAAAAAGTTTGCTTTAAAACACAGTGCTGTTATGAGAACAGTTCCACTTAAAATCACTACTGCCACCTAATTAGCCATTTTAAAACCAACTGTTATTTAAAAGTCAGTGTACATTTATAGAAATGTAAAGGGAAATCTGTCAATCAACCACATTGTTTGCTGAGCTTTGAATCAATATTTTCTCTCAGCTTGGAAAACTCCACACATGGTCCAAAGGAATGGGAGTTTAATGAGACTGCATTTAGCAAGGCATTCATGCACACCCCTGACCATGCTTGCTTAGCCCCACACCCATGCCTTGGGGTAGGAGAGAAGTTGAGAGAGATGGCAGAACAGTCTCCCCACCTGCACAGGTGCCCACCTGCACAGCCAGAGCAGCCTTGGGGACTTTGGATAATGTCACTGTCTTTTCCTACAGAAAGCCAAATCACCCAGAGATCCTCAGAAAACAGGTGTCAGTGGTATTAATTTCCAAGCTATCCTCTCCTTTCTCCAAATAGGGGCTTCTACCCAAACTCAGCTTTGATAGATTTGTGATTGGGGCCAGTTGAAGACTGAGTAATGACTCAGGTCACTGCAGTGCTGGGGCAGAATGGGTGAGGGTGCAAATTATACAAGTAGAGCATCCCCTGGTTTTCTGTCCTCCAAGTGTGACTAGACATGCAAGGCTGAGAACACAATGAAACTGTGCATGTTTGTGAGTGCAGGGTCCATTAGCCCCTGACAGGAGGCACTGAGAGCATCCTTTTAGCCTCCCCGGTGGGCAGACAAAGAGCATAGCTTGGGTTTAAGGCATATGCCTGTGAAATGATGAAGCATGTAACAAACAGGAAGAACATCCACTTGCTTGCTTCTTTGAGTTAGAAAGTACAAAAGTACATCTCCAGAAGTCTTCCTGAGGTTGGGTCAGGAGCTAAAATCAGTGGATGCATTTGAGTCAGAGAATTGTGTGATGTCCCTGTTGATGGTTGAATCAGCTCCCCCACAAAATGCAGCTCCTTGGTCCTGTGGTTGGAACCCCTCTGAAAATAGGACCTTGGAAGATGCTATTAGGTAATGTGCCCAAACCAAATGATATTGGCCTCACCAGTGTGCCTGAAGTCCTTCCTTACCAGCAGAGGAAATTGAGCAGAAAAGCCACAGGGAGCAGCCAGAAGCCAAAGGACAGCAGAGCTGGAAAAATTCCACCAGATGTGTTGCTGCATGATGGAAAATCCATGGACCAAGGATCATGTGCAGCCAGCTCCACAGTCTGGGGAAAATGCTTCACCTTGCTGACACCTTGATGTTCCAATTTTGACCTCAAAATCTTGAGCCAGTAATCCCTGATATTTGAGCCAATCATTGTGTGGAACTTTTCAGAGCAGACAGGAAACCAGAACAACTCATTCTACCATACTGTAGAGGGAGTGAGTGGAGCAACCCCCAAGCTTCTGTGGGTCCTCACAGGCCTTAGATCTGACCCTTGGATTTAAAGCATCAGGAGTTTGATTTTGTCACATCCTTCTGGGTGACACACCCAGACTCTGTGTTTCTCAGACTTAAGTCACATGTGCTTTCTTTGCCATATTCTATTAGTTATATTTTTAAAAATTACTTTGCTTTGATGCAGGCTTCTGATCTGGCCTTATGCTAAACACTGGTATCTGTAAAGTCATGGATTTGATTACCTTGATTTTTGGTAATTTTTAAAGCAAATACATCATATAAAAACAGAGCACAAATCTGTGCACTATGTAGAAGCATCTTGTGAATAAGTGGCAAGTGTGTCCCACTTCAGGAAAGACACATTCTTGCCTGATCTAGAAGCTGGAATTCCTTTCATTGATGGGCAAAAGGGAAAATGCTGTGGATGGGGGAAACAGATGTGGCTCAACCAGTTGGGCTCCCATCTACCATACAGGAGGTCCAGGGTTCGATACACAGGGCCTCCTGGTGAATGAAACTGGCCTGTGTGGTGAGCTGGCCCATGCAGAGTGCTGGCCTGTGTGGAGTGCTGCCCCATGCAGGTGTGCTTCCCTGCTGCAGTAGTACCACCCCAAGCAGGAGTGCTGTCCCACCTGGAATGCTGGTGCAGAAAGATGACACCAAAAAAAGAGACACAGGGGAGATAATAAGAGACATGGCAGGTCAGAGAGCTGAGGTGGTGCAAGAGAATGATTGCCTCCCAGGATTGGTTCCCAGAGCTGCCTAATGAGAATGCAAGCAGACACATAAGACACACAGCAAATGGACAGAGAGCAGACAATGGAGGGAAGGGGGAAAAAATAACTAAATAAATCTTTTAAAAAATGCTTTGGATGGGTGAACCCTTGGGTTGGCAGTGGAGGGGAGCCCATACCCCACCTGAGCCAGTGAAGTTGGTGCCTCACACAGAGGTGGGTGTGGCACAAATGTGATGAGTTGAGGGTCTTGAGATTGAGGAGATTCTGGAATATCCCCCCAGTGTGTCCAGGCAGAAAGCAGCCCTGTTGACACAGGATCTCAGCCCAGGGTGAGCCATGCTGCATTCCTCACCTGATAAGGCTTGGAGTTTGTGAAAATTTCTTACTGCAGCTGTGGAATCAACTGCTGGTTTCACATGGATTTTAGTCTGACAGCAAGATTCTTGAGCCACCTTCATAAAGAGGGAGTGCTAACCTGTGGTTAAAAGGGGACATCTGGGTGTGTGGGGAATGTTCCAACAAACTGTTAGGGGTCACTTGATGGCCACCACTTTGGGGCATTTTGTCACTGCAGGTCCACATTTTAAGTACCATGGCCCCTGACTCTGCAGGTCTTTAGTACCTCATTGGACATGGATTCTCAAAGCAGTGGTGGAAGGACACATAGAGGCTGACACAGCCTGTTTGCAAAGCCCAAAGCAGGTCAGGGGGCCTGCCATGTGGATGGGCTCAGAGCAGAGCACAGGGCCAGTGGGTGCGCTGTAGAGGAGGGAGGACCAGTGTGGGAATGAGGACTGGTGCAGGGTCGCTGCCATCACCACTGAAGTAACCTTTCTTGGCAAGATGCTGGGTCTCCTCTAGGTCTCTGAGTCTGTGACTGGAGGGCTCCTGCCTCCACCCAGGGGAGTGGGCCTCAGGTGGTGACCTTCCTGAGAGCAACAGCTGTGGGCACTATCATGATGCAATAGCAGTTGACACTGGCTCTGCACAGGACGACAGCCTGAAGAGTGGCACTCTGAAGCATCCATTGATATAGAAAATACAGAGTTGTCCTGACTTGAAAAACACCCTGCAACCCAGAACCCAGGTGGGGGGTGTGACTGGGTGGTTGCAGCTTGCAAGGACCAATGTTGGGGCACAGACGATGGCTCCATGTCCATAAGGAAGTGGGGACTCCAGCACTCAGAGATGTTTTCTTAGGGTTTCCTATTTTCTACAGAGAGGGAATGCTGATGTCCATTTGTCCACCCTGTTCCAGGTGGATGGTGATGAGGGAACCCTCTGCCATGAAGGATTCCACCATGGCAACAGGCATCCCTCCAAGGTGGACACAGGCCAGCATGTGGCCCAGCAAAGCTGTCTTACCCCCATGGAGCCTCTCCACAACCTGCAGCCCCTGAAGCATCTCTCACCAAAGAATCACTCTGAGTGAGCTCAGAGGTGGCCAGACCTGAGCAGCCCCAGATCACTGAGCCACTCATTCCCGGTGATGACCTGATTAGGGCCATGATTCAGGCTGCAAGCTTGTTGGCAAAGCCAGCACTGGGATGCATTTTAGCACTAACCTTGGGCTGGATTGGCATTTCACCCTGAAGAGCCTCGAGAGCCCAGCCATGCTGGGAGGGCTCCAGCACCAGTCACCTGGCCCTAAGAGGGGATGATGCCTGCAACCGTAGGGTGTGTGGCCATGGTGACCAGCAGCCCCATGGACTTCCTCCACGGCCATCACTGCCAACCATGTGGTGTCTTCTGCCCACCTCTAGGAGACTGAGCTCCTGTTCAGGGGTGACCCTGCACATCCCTGAAGGGTTTTAGGTCAGTTTTAGATCTTAGTTTGAGCACATGCCCTTGGGTGGGGACACCAAGACAGGCAGAGACAGCTACCAATTACTGACAAGGTGCTGCCAACAGGGGATCCAGCCAAGCAATTCCCAGCTTCCTGATGAGAAGAACATGAAATAACAGGTGTTGTTTTAAGGTTCAGATTTTGTGGGAATTTCACAGACACACAGAAGCATATATTGTAGACAATTATCTTAAACATGTCCTTCAAATATATGTTTCCTCTGCCACTTGCATTTGAATAAATTTCCTCACATCATGCATCTTCTTGGTACACAGAGCTCACTCACCCTCAAATACTTATTCCACTCAGCCTTATTTGGAGAGGAGTTAAAGAGATTTCATATTGGACAAGGTGGCCCAAGGCATCATGGGAACCCCCTGAGAGATGCAACCTCTAAGATATGAACTAGTACCTACAGGATGACCAACAGGTGGTGCCTGGGCTCACTGTTCCCTCAACGATGAGCAGGAGGAGGCATAAGGCTGCCACCTCCATGGAGCAGAAGTGATGACTTCCTCTATGTTCAGCCACCCACTTAAGGATTCCAGGGATGGAGATGGAGATTCTGAGTTGGCCCCAAGCTTGAATACAGTACCAGGTTGAGGGAATACTTTGGGTGCTGTGGAGGGGCTTCTAACTTCACAACCCACAGCCCCTTCTTGTCCCCATCAGGCTCTCACCAGCAGCACACTCAGCAGAGATCTCTTGTCTGCCCTGGGAAGTTCTCACAGTTGGAGCAGATACCCATTTTAGAGCAGGGCATGAGGCTTTACTGTCTAGGATGGAAGTCCAGAAGTAGCCTGAGAACCTGGACCAGAAGTTGCAGGAGAACAGTGAGGAGAACTGGAGGGAGAAAGGATAGCTTGTCTGTGTGATGTGCAGCGTGGTAGGTGCACATCTTTTGTTAGTGTGGTACCTTTGTTAAAATTGTTGAACACATACATAGTGAAGCATTGCTACTAATTGTGGACTATAGTTTACACTCTGCTCTGCACAACTTTATAGGTTTTGACAAAATGTATAATAGTCTGTATCGCTCATTGCAATGTCATACAATTTCAAAATCCAGAAAATGCCCTGATGTTACACCTATTCTTCCCTCTCCCTTCCCTTAGAAACTCTGGTGGCTCTTGCCTTTATTTTTTTCTTTATTTATTTTTTTAAAGTTACACTCAAAAAACATGAGGTCTCCATATATCCTCCACCCCCCTCACCCCACTTATCCCCCCATAACAACAACCTCCTCCATCATCATGAGACGTTCATTGCATTTGGTGAATACATCTCTGAGCATCGCTGCACCTCATGGCCAGTGGTCCACACCATAGCCCACACTCTCCCACAGTCCACCCAGTGGGCCATTGGAGGACATACAATGTCCAGTAATTGTCCCCGCAGCACCACCCAGAGAAACTCGAAGTCCCAAAAATGCCCCCACACCTCATCTCTTCCTCCCACTCCCTACCCCCAGCAGCCACCATGGCCACTTTCTCCACACCAATGCCACATTTTCTTCAATTACTAATCACAATACTTCATGAAGAGAATATCAGTAAGTCCACTCTAATCCATACTCTATTCCTCCATCCTGTGGACTCTAGAATGGCCGTGTCCACATCTATATCAAGAGGGGGCTTAGATTCCACATGGATGCTGGATGCAATTCTCCTACTTTCAGTTGTAGGCACTCTTGGCTCCCTGGTGTGGTGGTTGACCTTCTCCACCTCCATGTTAGCTGAGTGGGGTAAGTCCAATAAACCAGAGTGTAGGACTTGCAAGTCTGTTGAGGCTGAGGGCCTGACTATCACATGGTCAGTCCAGAGATTCAGGTCCCCTGGGTATATACTAAATCCCAGCACCAACTACAGATTTGGTGAAAGTAACAGGAGAGGCTTGTGGACAAAGATCACATCTGAGTCCAGCTCCATCACACAGAAACACAAACGCCAAATTAGGGCCAACTGACATGGCACTGAATTCCATCTGCCATAACCATAGAAACTGTGGGTCTCTGTAGCCCTCAGAAGAACCAATAGTGAGTTGTATCTACTTGATCTGTCTCTGAGACTCTGCTCAGGTGTGCATAAGGGCGAACTCTGTCCCGGCTCTTTTTGGAGACTCCTAAACATATAAACTCATTTGTCCTTTCCATTTCCCCCTTTTATTCAGGTCAAAAAGCATTTTTAACTCCTGGTATTATATGTAGACTGAGATATTCTACTGAACTGAGCTGACCCTTTTATTCGAGGTCATTTTCTAATTACATCATCACCTGGTACTTGGTAGTAATCCCTTGGCACCAGGGAAGCTCATCCCCGGGAATCATGTCCCACACTGGGGGGAAGGCAACACACTTACATGCTGAGTTTGGCTTTGAGACTGGCCACATTTGAGCAACATGAAGGCTCTCAGGAGGTAACTCTTAGGCACCCTGCAGCTCTAGGCCTTGTTCTTATTTCAGGTGCACTGGCTTACAAGCATAGTCATTAGTATCAAGGGCTCATTGTTGGACCTTCCTTCTTTTTTGGTCTTTGCCGTTGCACTTGGGGGAATGTTGCTGTTCCACTAGGGACTGTGATAGAACTCCCCTGGCTAGGAACTCAGCACTCCCTCAGTTGTTTTTCATTGTAACCACTATGAAAATATCCAACCATTGTTATGTACCCTGGATATATGCCCTGGAGAACTCCCTGCCAACCATGTGTCCCCTGTCAATACCATCCCATACCAGTATTCCTCCCCTGCCATTGTTGAGCCTCTCTGTGATCCAATACTTTTTCAAAAATGAAGCCCAATATATTGCCAGGTTCCATTACTAGTAAAATGGAATACAGTGATGAGTTTAAAGGTTAGATATAGAATACATATTAATTTAGAAAAATTAAAGTAAAAATAAATTGGACCACTGCCTTTATATCAATATTAAAAGTTCCCCCATTGCTAGAAAAATAATGTCTATAATAGAATAGTAATGTCTATTTTAGTTCATTGTTCATTCTGAATCTTGAGGTTTTTTAGGCGGTGATGCCCACTCACTTTTTAATTGAGAAGGGGCTTAGATCCCATGCAGCAGATGGATGGAACTATCTTGCTTGCAGTTGCAGACTGTTCCATGGGATAGGCATTGTTCATCATTACCTCCTTGTTAGTTTGTCCTGGATGAGTCCAATGAACTGGAGAGTTTGTGTTGCAACTCTGCTGAGATTCAGGGCTCAAATATCCCATTAACAGACCAAAGATTTAAGACTCTGGGACATATATTTAACAAGTATAGTGTTAATTTTAGGTTCAAATAAAAGGGGCAGAAGAACGATGTGTAGGGAAACTATAAATGAGTCTAACTCTGTTAAGCTGGGGAGCATAAATTCCAAAGTTAGGCCCACTGTCAGGATATCAAATTCCTGAACTTATCTGCCCTACTTATAGTGTCTAGATGTCTGAATACTGTGGTTGTGCAATAAGCTTTAAGATGAGAAAGTGTGAATCTTCCAAGTTCATTCTTCTTTTTCAAGAGGACTATAGCTATTCAGAGCCTGTTACACTTCCAAATAAAGTTGATGTTAAACTTTTCTATTATTACACCATTTAGGCTGTGGGAATTTTGATTAGAATGGTTTGAATCTCTAAATTGCTTTGGCAGGTCTATTTTATCAATATTTAGTCATACAGTCCATGTACATAGAATGTCTTTCGATTTATTTAGTTCTTCTTTGATTACTGTTGGAAATGTTTTTTAGTTTTCTCTTTTTTTAGATTTATTTATTAATTTAATCCCCCCCCCCCCCCCCCGCCACAGACACACTGTCTGCTCTCTGTGTCCATCCACTGTGTGTTCTTCTGTCTGCTTACATTCTTGTCAGGTGGCACTGGGAATCTGTGTCTCTTTTTTGTTGTGTCATCTTGCTGCACCAGCTCTCCCATGTGTCTGGTGCCACTCCTGGGCAGGCTATACTTTTTTTGCATGGGGCAGCTCTCCTTGTGGGGTATACTCCTTGCATGTGGGGCACCCCTACATGGAGGGCACCCCAGCATGGCACAGCACTCCTTGCATGCAGCAGCACTGCATGAGGGTCACCTCACTACATTGGACAGGAGGCCCTGGGTATCAAACTCTGGACCTCCTATATGGTAGGTGGATGCTCTATCAGTTGAGCAACATCTGCTTCCCTAGTTTTCTATGTATAATTCCTTTAAATACTTAGCTAGATAAGTATATAGTATATAAGTTGATTCTTATATACTTTATTCTTGTTGCTTGTATGAATGGAATGCTTTTTTTTTTTTATTTGATCTTCTGATTGTTCATTGCTTGCGGGTAATCACTACTATTGTTGAGTGTTGAGCCTATATCCTGCCACTATGATGAATTACTAACTCTAGGAACTTTGTTGTTGATTTTTCAGGATTTTCCGTATATAGGATCATGTCTTCTGAAAATAGTGATAGGTTTACTTCTCTGTTTTCAATTTGGATTTTTAAAATTTCTTTTACTTGACTGATTGCTCTGGCAAGAACTTACAGAAAAATGTTGAATTACAGTAAAAATGGTCATTTTCTTTTTCCTTATCTTAGAAGGAAAGCTTTCAGTCTTTCACCGTTAAGTAGGATATTAGCTGTGGGCTTTTATTATGTAATTTTTGTCATATTGTGGAAATTTCCTTCAATTCCTAGTGTTCTAATTTTCTTTTTTTAATTAAGTAGGAGTGCTGGTTTTGTCAAATGCCTTTTCTTTATCAATTGCAATGCTCATGTGGTTTTTCTCACTGTGTTTTAACACTCTTACCGGAGTCCTTTATGAATGAATTGGCATAGTGCAGAGACAGAGAAAAACTCCCAGAAGTTTGAGACAGAAGGCCTTTGAAGCCATAAGCTGAAATAATCTTAAAATAGAATGTGAGGTGGAACCAGTAATGCCAGAGTTTGACAGCAATGGAGCCCAGAGAAGAAGACAGGGACTGGCAGACATTACCTTGTGCATGATCACCCATAGCTGCAGCTAAAAGAGAAAATAGCTTCTGATGATGGCTTAATCTGAACTATTTTACAGCCTCAGAACTGTTTGCTTATGAGTTAATACATCCCCATTGTAGAAGTCAACACATTTCACATCTATAACATTGGCAGTCTTTAGCAAACTAAAACAGGAATTGGTAAAAAGAGTGGTGTACTGCTATGCAAATACCCACAATGTTAAAAGGGCATGACAGTGGTGCACTGATACTATTGGGTTAGGTAATGCAGGTATGTCATGGGATAATGTGTGGAGGAGTTTTGGACTGTCCATGGAACTGGAGGTAGGGTTGGGAAAGAGCAGGTGAACACTGGGGATTGGTGGATATGTGGATGAAACTACAATGTTGGGAATGCTCTTTTGGCAATAGGGCAAGGTAGGGTTACTGGTTTATGGTGTTGGATGTGGGAGGCATTTGCGATAGGGTGCACCTGGGGCAGGCTTCTAGGGAGTATGTGAGTATTCATCTTGACATAGTGTGTTATATCAGTGGGTGGAGACCAATATATTGAGTGGGAAGTTGTTGGACTCCCATCCTGGGAGAAGTGCTATATTCTCAAATAGAGGAGTGGGAGTCCCTCATGAACATGGGCCATGCCCAATAGGAGAGGGCAGACCAGTGTTTCAAGCCCTCAGTATTGTTGCAAGTAACTATGAATCTGGTCCTGCAAAGAGAGAAGTGTGGTGGTTGCCATGGGCCCCAAGTGGAGGGGAAGGGAGGAATAGAATAGTTGGAATAGGTGGCATTTTGAGAGCAATGGAAGTGTTTTACATGATCTTGCAATGAAAGATTCAGGCCATGTTAAGTTTCATCAAAATTTATTAACTGTATGGTCCAAAATGTAAACTATTGACCATGTTTGGTAACTATGTTTCAATATTTGTATGTCAGTTGCAACAAATGTACCATCCACATATAAAATGTTATTAATAGGGGAAGGGGGAAAAGGGGGAGAATTTTGGATATATAGGATTCCCATACATTCTGTACATGACTTTGCTGTGACCAAAAACTTCTTTGAAGACAAAATATAAAAAGTAAGACACTGGGGTAATAAGTGGAAGAAAATGTTACTGTACATACAGGACAATAGATCTTAGAGTGATGAAAGGTAAAATGTCAAAAAAAATTATGTTTTTTCATTATTTTTATTATCCCAATTCTTTTATTTTATAATTTTAAAAATTATTTTGTATTTTATTTCTTATTTTTAAAACTACCATTAATTCATTTTCTTGTTACTTGTATTTGGCTATTTTATTGGCTTCATTTTTGAAGAAGTTTGGATCACAGAAGGGTTACAAAAGTGGCAGGGGAGAGCCATTTGTGTGGGTTGTCAGTGATGGGGGATACAAGGGAGGAGGTTCACCTAGACATACATATAAAGCATATAAATGTGTTCATATATTCATGGTGTATTGTCTTGGTGGGTGGATATTCATACAATTACTGAAAGAATATTGACTTCCCATCCTTGGGAGCTCTGCCACATCCTCTAATGGAACAGTAATGGATGCTGTTCAATATCTCTTACTTTGTGGTGAAAGTAATGGATGCTAGTCCATTGATGGGTTTTTGATATTTATGACTGTGCTTATGAACCTTTACTTTTAAAATTGAAACTTAGCCTAATATTATAGGATGCCTAAGTATTACCTCCTGAGAGCCTTCTTATTGCTCAAATGTGGACTCTCTCTAAGCTGAACTCAGCATATAAATGCAATAACTTCCCCCTCTGTGGGCCCTGACTCCCAGGGACGAGCCTCCCAGGCACTGACAGGCTACTATCAAGCATCAACCAGCAATGCAAGTGGAAAAAGACCTTGATCAAAAGACAAAGACAATTTAATTTATATGGCTAAGAAACTTTAAAGTTTGTCCAGACTTTATGCTTATGCACATCTCAGCAAAATCTCACTGACTGCCAAAGTAGACACTACACCAAACAATGGGGCTCCTAGGACTCTGGAGTCACCCAGGCACTATGGTCAGGGCAGATAGCTCATGAGTTTGGTGCCTGGTGAGGAGGCCAAACTTTGGTGTTTGTGCTCCCCAGTGTGACAGAATTGAACTCAGTCGTGGTTTCCCTACACATGACTCTTCTGTTCCTTCTATTTGAACCTGTAGTTGGTGCTGGAGTTGATAGGTATACATCCAAAATCTTGAATCTTTTGGCAGACCACATGCCAGCTGGCTCCCTGAGCCTCAACAGAGTTGCAACATCTACTCTCCACTTATTGGACTTACCCAACAACTAATAAGGAGGTGAAGGTGGACAACCACCATATCAGGGAAATGAGAGAGTCTACAACTGCAGGCAAGAGAATCCCATCCATTGACTGGATTTAAGTCCTCTCTCATTAGAGGTGGACTGGGCATCACCATCCCAGAATCCTCAGGATTGGGGAATGAACTATGGGCTAAAGTGGACTTACTGGTATTCTACTATATACTTACCGTGATTCTAGTAATGGAAGGATTTGTATTACTGAGGTTGAGGCAGTGGCTATTGGAGATTCTAAGGTCAGAGAGAGGGAAAACAGATATAATATGAGGGCATTTTGGGGACTTGTGACTTGTCCTGAATGACATTGCAATGACAAAATACAGGCCATTATATACCTTGCCATAACCTATAGAATTGTGTGGGAGAAAGTGTAAGCTACAGTGTAAACTATAATCCATGCTTAGTGGCAATGCTTTAGAATGTGTTCATCAATGGCAATGAATGTAGTACACTAATGAAGGTGGTTGTTAATGTGGTTAAATGTGGGTAGTGTTGGAAGCAGGACATATGGGAAGACCCTATATTTTTTATGTAACATTTATGTAATCTAAATATATATATTTTTTAAAATGCATGCTCATGAAAATTTCTAATAGAGAGCAGAAACCTATTTTTAGTGCTCCTCCTGCAATAATGTGATTTTAGCTCAATAAACTTCCTCTGCACTCCTTTTTAAAAAGATATATAGAATAAAACACGTGAACATTTTCTCTGTGGGAAACAAAGGCATGTTGTTTCCATGGAAGCAAGTTACTTTCTGACCACTGGGTCATGCTGTCCCTAGAGATATACGTGCAGGTGGCTAATCTCTCTGGGAAACATAACATTCCAGCAGAACCCAGACTTGATATTTCAACTAACCTGGGCAACAAGATTAATGAGTATATTTGTTTCAATAATATAATAGAACATTATGAGTTTTGGTAACTATCTTATCCACTTTGCACTGTGTTATTTAGAATGAGGTAATGGGAATAGTTAGCTAGAATAGTTGCTGGTTCTCACCATTGCTTGGGGTATATAAAGAAGCCCCTGAGATTAATAAACTTGTCTGATGAGCTTGAGAAATCAATGCTCTCAGAACCCCTTATCCCAATCTCTCTTTGTCTTTCATTCCCGATACCCTTTGGGTCCGTGACTCTGACATTTCTCCTTCAAACCCATCCCAATTCCACATTATTTTCAGAAGTAACCACTATTAATAGTTAGATGTATATCCTTCCATACTTTATTTTGGTGCATTATTGGGCATGCTAAAGATAAATTTAATCATTTGGGAACTTGCCTTTTTCAATTAACAATATATCTTAGAGATTTTTCTGTTTAAAATAAAATAAAATGGGTAAGAGGAACATTCTGTATGAATTGTACAATGCTTGATAGAAAAGGCTAAAATTGCTGTGAAGAGTTCATTGGTACAAATATGAGCAGTAAATATACAGTGAGGTCTTAGTAATGGTGTATGTGTCATTGCAAACTGGAAGAAAACCAATCCCTGTTTTAAAGTGACAGAGAACTTGACAAAATTATCTCAATATTGGATGGCATTATTTGAAAGTGAAAATCTTATAAGTTTAGCTGTGGAGATTTCCTAATTAATTGTGGAAAGTACATCCTGGCTTCTCCTTGCAGCTGATACAAAAACGTGAAAGGAAAATGATATGCTAAGAATTCAACTTCTGGACACAGATGACCCAGTAATTGATGGTTTGGAAAATTATGAGCTTCCACAAAGTAACTCCCCAGGGAATAGTACCCTGTTTTATTGCCCCAAGGGAGGTCTTAAATGAACATGGAACTAATCACCCATTTCTCCATCATGTCAGGATTGGGAAAGCAGCTATCTGGATAGGATTTCTGGAAAGCCCTATTACCTAATGGTTGGGACCCTGTGAACTGCATGCAAAACTGACAAGTTTTTGGGAAGATCTGTATGAATGGACCATTGCCAGCATGGAATAAAAGGGACAGAAAAGGGACATACTGAAGGAAAAATGAGTCAGAAGTAGTACCATGGAATTTGAGGTCTGGACTTAAGACTTCTCAGTCCAGGAGAGTGAGCCTACCCATGTGCTTGTAGAGGGTTATCGTGCCATGGCAACTGAAGCAGGCAGGCCTTCCACCCTGGTTTTCAGAGAGATCTTACCAGGCTTCAGAGAGGGTGAAGCACAATTGGGGTGATATTGGTCACTATCCATTGTTCTGTCGGGGTTTGCCCTGTGCCCCAGACATTGGTGGGGTCTGGACAGCACCCCAATGTTCTCACAGGGTTGGGCCTACAATTCATCTGTTACCCAGATGCTGATGAGGGTGAAGCTGAAAACATGTCCTCCGGGTAAGCCTTTTTAAAGGGTGGGGCTGCTGCTCCTACAGGACCCAGGGACTAGAAGCCATGGTTCTATAGGTAGAGGACACTCAGTCTCAGAAATCTAAGGGAGTATGCCCTGCAGGTTTTTGGAATTGTTTGGGACCTGTGAAACTGTTTTCCTTCTAATTTCTCTGTATAGAAAATGGAATGTTTATTCAGCAATTGTCCCTCCTTTGTACATAGAAAGGAGATAACTAGTTCTAAGTTCCACAGATTCACAACCAGAGGGAAAATTTGTCCCAGGATAGACTGACTAGGCTACATGCTTCTTACTGATTATGATGAGATTTTGAAACTGATTTTGTTTTTGAAGTTATTTAAGTCTCCTTCTGAATATTGTGATGTAATGGATATCTTTTATGTATAGTTAGAACATGTATTTTGATATCTATAATGTGGAGTGTTTTAGTTTGAGTCTTTTATGGACCCCAGAAACTTATGTTCCTAAATGAGCTATTTCTGTGGGAGTGATCCTATATTGTAATTGGAACCCTTAGAATATATGAGATTCAGTTAAGAGCAGTTTGATTAGATTACTTCAATACGGTGTATTCTAGGATGGTTCTCAATCCTCCTACTGGTGTCTTTTGTACATGAATCAACAGAGAAGAGAGACACAGAAGAAGGCCATGGGAGTGAGGACCTGAAATCAACAGGTCACAAAAGCTGAGATGAAGCCACTGAAACTAGCGCCGGAAAGCAATGGAACCCAGAGGAGAAGCTAGAGACCAGCAAATGCTGGCATGTGCCTGAACATGCACAGCTGTAACTCAGGGAGAAAGCATCTCTAGATTAATTGATCTGCACCTTTCACAGCCTCAGAATTATATGCTTGTAAATTAATACATCCCCATGGTAAAAGTAAACCCATTTTTCAAATAACGGGATCCTCTCTTTTTTCTTGAGTTAATTTATGTAGTTTGTTTATTTCTAAGAATTTGTCCATTTCATAGAGGTTATCTAATTTAATTTTGTGCAGGTATTCTAATTGCTAGTCTTTTTATTTCAGTGAGGTCAGTATTAATGCCCTCTTTTCATTTCTTATGTTGGTTATTTGTATCATCTCTTTTCTTTACCATTCTTGCTAAATATTTGTCACTATCATTGAATTTTTCAAAGATTCAAGTTTTGTTTTGGTTGATTCTATTTTTTCTGGTTCTTTACTTCATTTCCATCCATTTTAATCTTTGTTTTTCCTTCCATCTGCTTGTTTTAGGTACAGTTTGTTCTTTATTACTTCAATTCTGAGGTCAGGTCTTTCTTTTTATGTCTTTCTTTTATAATATAAGCATTTAGTGCTACAAATTTCCCTCTAAGCACTTCCTTCCATAATTATTGGTATGTTGTATTTTCATTTTCATTCACCTCTAGTATTTTCCTTATTTCCCTTGGAATTTCCTCTTTAACCCATTGGTCTTTTAAGAGGATATTTTTAAATTTCCGCATTTTGGTTTATTTTCCATTTCTACCACTCTTATTTCTAGTTTTATTCATTTGGGATTCAAGAATATGGATAGTGTATGAGTTCAATATTTTTAAATTTATTTATAATTTTTTGTGATCTAACATATGATCTGTCCTGAAAAATGATCCCTATGCACTCATGAAGAACATATATTCTACTTTTGTTGGGTGAAATGTTCAATATTTTTCTGTTAGGCCTAGTTGGTTTAGGGCACCATTCCTGTCCTGTTCTTCCTTACTGATCTTCTGACTAGATGTTCTATCCATTATTGAATGTGATGTATTAGTGTCTCCTGCTGTTAATGTCTTACAATCAATTGCTCCCTTCAAATCGGTCAGTATTTGCTTTATATATTTTGTGGCTCTGCTATTAGGACATATATATTTATAATTTTTACATCTTCCTGTTGTATAAACATCTGTCCCTTGCAATTGTTTTTGATTTAATGTTTATTTAATCTGATATTAATGTAACAAAACCCAGATTTCTTGTGGTTACTACTTTATGGTATTTATTTTCATTCTTTCATTTTCAACCTTCTTGTGTCTTTGAATTTAAGGTGAGTCTCTTCCAGGCAGCATACTGTTGTGTCATGATTCTTTATTGATTCTTCCAATCTCTGCTTTTTGACTGGAGAGTTCGATCCAACGATCCAATTTTTTTTTTTTATTTCCCCCCTTGCAGCTTGCTTGTTGTCTGCTCTCTGTGTCCATTTGCTGCGTGCTCTTCTGTGTTTTTCCTTGTCTCCCTTTTTGTTGTGTCACCTTGCTGAGTCACCTCTCCATGTGCTTGTGGACCAGCAGCTCTCCTCAGAGTGTGAGCAAGCCTGCCTTCACAAAGAGGCCCTGGGACATTAACCCAGGGCCTCCTGTATGGTAGACGGGAGCCCAACTGATTGAGCCACAGCTGCTTCCCTTGATCCAATTTTTATCTTTTTTTTTAAAGATACATAGGTCACAAAAAATGTTACATTAAAAAATATAAGAGGTTCCCATATACCCCCACTCCCCATTCCACCCCCTCCTCCCACATCAAGAACCTTTTTCATCAGTGTGGCACATTCATTGCATTTGATGAATACATTTTGGAGCACTGCTATACAGTATGGATTACAGTTTGCATTAAGTCTACTGATAATATGAGGCTTTCTTATGCAGTTTTGCTATTATCTTTTGTATGTCTTATAACTTTTATCTCTCAATTCTCCCATTAATGCCCACTTTTATATTTATTTGATTCTTTTGCCATATTCTTATACCATATTGAGTGCCTTCTCTTTTCTATCTGGAAGGATATATATTTTTTAAAGATTTATTTTTAAATATTCCCCCCACACACACACCCTGTTGTTTGTGCTCAGTGTCTGCTCTCTGTGTCTGTTCATTGTGTGCTCATCTTCTTTTTAGGTTGCACTGGTAACTGAACCTGGGACCTCCCATGTGGGGGTGAGGCACCCAGTGGCTTGAGCCACCTCTACCCCATTTTTGTGTTTCTCATTGTGTTTCTTTGTTATGTCTCTTCGTTTCATCATCTCACTGCATCATCCTGTTGCCCTACCTTGTTGCACCTGCTCACCATGCCAGCCTATCATGTCAGACTGCTCTCTTGCTCATCTTATTAGGAGGCACCAGGAACTGAGCTGGGACCTCCCATGTTATAGGCTGGCCACAACTTCTTGAGGCACATCTGCTTCCTGGATATATTTTTCATCTATTTTGCTTCTGCTTACCAATAGGAAAAACTAAACATCCTATACATATAACAATTGTATTTGCTTTGATAACAATTTAACTTCATTAGCATACACATTTACTTTTCTTGTACACCTCTGTCCAACCACTTTTTAAACTTTTTACCATATATTTAAGCCATAGAATAATCATGAAATTTTATGCATTTGCATTTAGAAACTACTTGAAGTAGGAAGTAGATTTACATACCAAACAATGTACTTCAATACTGGCATTTATAATTATTCAAATGGTTACCTTTACTGTATGTCTGTATTTCTTTTTCCACAGTCTAGTATTGTTTCTTTTCATTATGCTGTATCCCCCTTGTCAATGCTTGTAGAGTATGCCTCAATCTGAGGAAGTCCCTCAGCTTTTGTTTATCTGAGACTATCTTATACACTTTCTCACTTGTGAGAGAAAATCTCATAGGATACAAAATTATTGATTGACAGCTGTTTTCTTTCATCATTTTAAATATTCCAAAGCATTCTCTTCTTGTATCCATGTTTTTTGATGAGAAATTGGCATGGAGTCTTATGGGGACACCCTGCTATGTAACATATTGCTTTCTCTTGTTGCTTTTAGAAATCTCTCCTTGTACTTTGCAATTGATAATTTGATCAGTATTTCACAGGGTGAATTTGTATTCATGTTTATCATGTACATAAGTGGAATTCCCATACAGCAAGCCTTTGCCAATACCACACCATTGTGGAACATTTGAATACTATGATTTTCTAAATTGTATTATTACTTTGAGAATAAATATATAATTTATTATCTAATCTGTACTGTGGTTTGTTTTTTTTTTATTATTTTCAATGAGAAATAGCACACTGGACTACCAGTAGGCAACACATTTAAAGCAGATCTGTCCATGCTGCTTTGGCATAATTCTTTACTATGACACATGTTGATAAATTTGCATCTTTCAGAGTAAGAAGTTCAATAAAAATGATCATTTATGTGTAATTTCTAAATTTCACATAAAGGTTAAATTCCACTGAGTCTTTATGTTCTCACTTTTTTTGGCAAATTATAAAAAAAATAGACTGAATTCCTCTGTGTGTAGGACAAGTCTGAACTCCAGACTGTAAAGACCAAGCAGGACCTGGTTCAGTGAAAAGTGGTGATGGAATAAGAGTGGATGACCAGGGAGGGATGCTGCATGCACTGGTTATAACCAGTCTCCTTCTCCCCGTACAGTTTTCTGTATTTTTGTCCTTTGTTTTCATGAGGATTACAAGTATAAGAACATGTTGTGTAAGAGGCCAGCAAAGAGGAAACCATTTTTCTATTTCGTTCTAGATGTCTGAGTCTTCTTTCTCTCAGCAAAAGCTATCCTGGTGAAATCCATGGATTTCATTAGAGTTGGGAGAATTTACAAACATGATATTGCAATGAGTGTAGTTTTCCTATGTCATGAACCCCACCTGAGAGTTGAACTTACTATGAAGCAAGCTTCTTACATTTCTCAGATCTGTGTTGTGTTGGGACATGGTACATTACCTTCTTGGTGACATTTGCATCATTTAGGTACTATTGGAATTAACATAATTCCAATAATTGATATTTGGCTTGAAAATCTGCCATTGATTTATAAATGCTACTCAATTTTCTAATGAAAAATATGAAGAATATAAAACCATAAGTAAATTAATACTGAATAATAGAGAAAAATGCAAGATGCTGTGTCAAAAGAGATGCAATAATGTGGAACCTGGATTGGTAGTAGCTAATGTTTACTTCATCTGCCACAACAGTAGGTAATAAGTTTGTCTCTGGACATGGTATCCTCCAGTGAAGTCCTTTTAACTTATTTTCCCAGTCATAGTTTGTGTGAAGTTTCTGTTCTTAAGGTACCTCCTGGGGAATGCTTTTTTAATGGGTTTAGATTATTTGGATTCTGGGGAGCACACAATGTTACACTTTGAAACTTCAGCATAGGAGGGTTCCTAAATTAGCAGAAAGACACAACTGGAAATTTCAGCGATGGGAATTAGATTCATCTATCTTTACCAGTATAGCAGTTTGATATGGTTATGAATTCCAAAAATAGATTTTGGATTATGATTGTAATCTGATCTGTACTTGGGCCTGATTGAGTTATGATTAGGGCTTTAATTGGGTCACATAATTAGGGCATTGTGTCCCCGCCCCTTGGTGGGTGGGATTTCACAGATAAAAGGCATGGCAAAGGACAGAGTTGTGAGTTTTCTGATGTGGGAGTTTTCTGTTGTTGTTGTTGTTCTTACTTTTTTTCTGTCTTTAATTTTTTAATATTACATTAAAAAAATATAAGGTCCCCACATACCCCCCACCCCCCTCATCCCACTCCTCCCTCATAACAACAATCTCCTCCATCATCATGAGGCATTCATTGCGTTTGGTAAATACATCTCTGAGCACCACTGCACTTCATGGTCAATAGTCCACATCATAGCCCACACTGTCCCACATTCCACCCAGTGGGCCATGGGAGGACATACAATGTCCGGTAACTGTCCCTGCAGCATCACCCAGGACAACTCCAAGTCCCAAAAATGCCCCCATGATGTGAGAGTTTTGATGTTGCAATTTGATGCTGAAGTCCCGGGGAAAGAGACAGAGACATTCGCCTGATAGTCTACAACTGACCTTGTGGAGAGAGGCAAAGCCTAGAGAGCCTTATAATCTAGAGCTGACCTTGTGGAGGAAACAGAGGAGCTGAGCCCAGAGGAACCCAGAAAGCCTCCCTGTCACAGACATCAGCAACCATCTTGCTCCAACATGTGGAAATAGACTTTGGTGAGGGAAGTAACTTATTTATGCTTTCTGACCTGGTAACCATAAGGTCCTACCCCAAATAAATACCCTTTATAATGCCCAGCAAATTTCTGGTATTTTGCATCAGCACTCCTTTGACTGACTAATACAGAATTTGGTACCAAGGAGTGGGAAAGTGCTTTCATAATTACCAAAATGCTGGAACACTTTTATAAATGGGTAAGAGGTCTTTTTTTTGAGAGATTGTGAGATACTTGATGGAAAAGGCCTAGATCACTTTGAAGAGACTGTTGATAGCAATATGAATGCTAAAGAGACTTGTTATGATGTCTTAAAAGTAAATGATGAAACTATTATTGGAAACTGGAGGAAAGGTGATATGTGTTTAAAGTTGCAGATAACTTAGCAGGATTAACTTCTGGTGTTTTATGGAAGGCAGAATTTGAAAATTGGCAAGCCTGGGCATTTAGCTGAAGTAAACCCAAAGTAAACACAGAGAATGCAGCTTGGCTTCTGCTTGCAGCTTGTAGCAAAATGCTGGATGAGAAAGAGATTCTGAGGATGGAACTGTCGGCCACAAAGAAAACAGAAACTGATTCTGGAAATTCCAAGCCTCTGGAGATCAAGCTCCCAAATGAAAGTGCCCCATTGGAGGACTTAACTAAACTTGGAACTTCTAAATCAGGATTGAAGATGCAGTTTGGTAGGGAAGACTTGCAGAAAGTCTTACTGTCTGATGGCTTAGATCCCTGCTTCCTGCATGTTAAACCAATAAACTTTTTGAGAGAGATGTATGAACAAAACCACTGTCAGCCTGGAATAAAAGGGACATGGAAAGGAGAGATTGAAGAGAAAGAGCTTTAAGAGGAAAACCATGGAAGCTGAGATCTGGAATTAGGACATTACGTTGGGTCAAGAGGGGAGCCCCACCCATGTGTACAGAGAGGGTGAGTTTGCCCCAGCAGTTGAAGAGGGTGGATGTTCCCACCTGATGTTCTGGGAGAGTTTTGCTGCCCCAGGGTACAGAGAGGGTGGAGCACATTTCCCAAGGTTTAGGGCAGTTAAGGTCGACACCCCACACGTCTGAGAGGGGTGAACCTGTCCCCCAAAGGTTAGGGAAGGCCAGATGGTCAACTCATTACTCTGAGAGGGTTGAGCCAAAGGTTAGGGGGAATGTTGTCTTCACATCATTGTGCTGGGGGAGTTAAGACTCTAACCCAAAGATTAGGTAAGGTGTGGCAATAACCCCAACACTCTTGGAGGGAGAGGTCTGGAGCTTGGTGGACACCCAAATGCTTGATAAGGGTGGAACTAAGAAAATGGCCATTGGGCAAGATGTATTAAGGGTGGGTCCCCATACGACCCCAAGGAGAAGAAACCATTTTTAAGAATGACTCTCAGACTTTGAAATTGAACAGAGAATTTCTTGCAGGTCTAATGAACTGTAGAGAAATCATGACTCATGTTTCCCTCCCAATTTCTCCTTATTGTAAGGAGAATGTTCATCCTTTGTCTGCCCATTTGTGTATTGGAAGCAGATGAATTGTTTTGTAAGTTTCAGAGGTCTATAGAAGAAAGGACTTTGCCCCAAGACAACCTGTATTTCCTTAAATTGATTGTGATATATTAGTACTTGCATTGTTACTGATTTAGGTTTTTTCAAATATTGTAACCTCTTTTTGAAATTCAGAGGGTGGAGAATAGGAGTTTGATATGGTTATGAATTCCCAAAATAGATTTTGGATTATGTTTGTAATCTGATCTGTACTTGGGCCTGACTGAGTTATGATTAGGACTTTAATTGGGCCACATCATTAGGGCATTGTGTCTCCGACCCTTGGTGGGTGGGGTTTCACAGATAAAAGGCATGGCAAGGACAGAGTTGTAAGTTTTCTGATGTGGGAGTTTTGATGTTGCGTTTGATGTTGAAGTCTTAAGCTGGAGTCCCAGGGGAAGAGAAAGAGCCATTTGCCTGATAGTCCACAGCTGACCTTGTGGAGGAAACAGAGGAGCTGAGCCCAGAGGAACCCAGAAAGCTTGAACACCCACAGACATCAGCAGCCATCGTGCTCCAACATGCAGAAATAGACTTTGGTGAGGGAAGTAACTTATGCTTTATGGCCTGGTAACTGCAAGGTCCTACCCCAAATAAATATCGTTTATAAAGCCCAGCAGATTTCTGATATTTTGCATTAGTACCCCTTTGGCTGACTAATACAGCCAGTGTGAAATGTTGCTAAGTGATTATTTCCACCAGAGAGTCAGCTAGTAATTCAACTGTTACTTTGCCCCTGGCTGCTCTGTTCATTCATAGTGAAGGGAAGTGATTACCTGGAAAGCAAATTGACATTTTACCAGGCCAAGGCAGAGACAAGACTGAACTGATTGCCAGTGAGCATGTGTGGCTTCTTCTAAGGTTTCTGACATTGATCTCTTTCCAATGGGTAATTGGCCTGGCCATACATACATGTTTCCCAAGTCCCAGTGGCAAAAATGCAACCCAAGTTTAAGTGTTTTCCAGATCATGTAATCCTATAATTATTGTGCATCATAGCACATATTATTATCTGTGATTACAGTGCTTCAACCTGGAAGAATTTTGGTCTGTATTAGGATACACCTTCTTTTCCTTGGCAGTAAGAACCACCTGTATTATATACAGATACACTTCATTAACATATGTATTCAACAACTCTGCCTTTATGCATATGGAACATATAAGTCTAAATCAAGTCTGATGCATATTTGAACTTGCTTCAGATAATTTTAATTAAATGCTAATAAGGGATCACGTTGGAGAGGATGTCCTGGAAGAATGTGAACAACATGTTTGTGCCTCTTAATCAGTGTTATAGCAGTGCGTGCCAAAAAATAACTAAAGATGCTGGGGAGTTCTTTCAATAAGGGGGATTGCAGTACAAACTGCACAGACTCCCCAGCTGAGAATATCTGCAGGCCTATTGAAAATACATATTATCCTGCACAGTCCAGGACTGGAGACACCTTTAGATGTGTTTCAGATTTTGATATGCAAGAATGAGGAAGGGCACTGCTATAGATGCAAGTATTCTGCCTGAACCATGCAGGGAAATCTTTGGAAAAATGTTCTAAATACTGATGGTACTTATAAATGTGAAAGGCAATCAATTTGGACACTGAAGTAGAATTCATAGAATTTAACATTTTCAGATATGTGTGACAGCAGATGCTATTTGTAGAAGGCTGCAGTGTGTCAATATCACATAATGTTCCCAGTTACCGTAAAATGTTGCAATGCATCTCTTGGTGGTTTGAAGCTGTATGTTGGATGAAAAATAATGTTCTTATATTTAATCCATTCCTGTGGGTTTGCACACTTTTTCAGTAGAATCTTTGATGAGGTTACTTCAGTTAATGTATGTCCCACCTCAGTCAGGATAGGTCTTTATTCTATTAATGGATTCAGTTATAAGATAATGAAATTCACACAGAGAATGAGAAAAGCCACAAGAAGCAAGTGGGTGGATATCAACAGAAACCACAAATAGAGACAGAGCCCAGGAAATGCTGCCCTGTGTCTTGCCATATGACAGAGAGTCATGAATTTATGGCAGCCAGCCCCAGAAAACACATATCTTGGAAAGGAAAGCAACACTTTTATTTGAAAATTTCCCAGCCTCAAACATGAGTGAATAAATTCTCAATGTTTATATTGAACTATTGCATTTGTGTTTGCTTGAGCAACCCAAGAAATTAAAACATCATGAGTATTTCATCTCCAAGATCTGGTGGTTTTGGTTGGATGAACTCCATTCAACATGGATGGCTCATGTTAGGTAGGTGAGAAGCAGTACCCATGTCCATCCTTCTATGAACAAGCTCTTTGCAGTGTAACAATTTCTCTGAAAAAAATAGAGTAATAGGGGAACTTGAAACAATTGAAGAGACCATCATTGCCATGAAAGTTGTTTAAGCCTAAATTTTGGTGGAAGTATAAAGGCATATAAAGGAATTATGAAGTATAATGGGCACTTGAGTAGTAACACAGAGCCAAGAATGAGTAACATATTTGAGAGTGGTTGTTCATTACATTTAGTCCTTGATATTTGCATAATTCTTTGGGATGGCCACAAATGTACGATTTATCAAAACTATCAAAATCACAAAAGTGGAAGAAATTCCAGGGGAAGATAAGAATGAAAATAAAAAGGAATAGAAAAAAGTCAACCTCCCAATTCCTGTGTCAAAAATAGGAAATACCTAAGAGTATCAGAAAAAAACAAAACAAAACAAAAAAACAGTCAAAAACACAGTAAAATAATTTTTTAGAAGTGAATGTAAGAAATACATGAATCCTACCACACTACATGAGTGGAGCTGGGAGTCATTGCCTGTTCTAAAACTAGTTCCCTTTGAAAGAACCATGACTTTCACTTTGAAATAAAAGTGTAAAAATCTCATGTTCCTGTGCTCTACGTATTTTCATAAGATTAAAATGAACTTGTGCTTCTGAAAGGTAGAGATGGCTTAAACCAGCATCTGGGGCATTACCTGAGATTGCTGGGCCCAGAACAAATGGGAGTGACCAGAGACTCCTTTTGGTACATATTCATGGTATCTCTACAAGACAGGATTCTTGAGCATGGAGGTTTTCTTTATTCTAAAAATAACCTTTGCTTCTCTAAATGCATGGTGGGCTCAGGGTAACAGAGGGCTAGTTACAATCCATACTGCCTACCTCCTGAATGGTTTTGGACTTTGCTGTGAAAGTGATGAGGATCCAAATCACCCACCCAGGACATAGCTGTGCTGACTCTGGGTCTACATTCCCCAGGGCAGAGTAGAAGAGCTCAGGGCTACAAGGTAGAATGATGCATTCAGTGACATTCTGTAAGACAATTAGCCTCACCGTGGCTCTGGAAACAGTGCTAGCTGTAGGAATGTTAGTTCCTCCCATCTTGCCTCTGTGTGTCATGAACTGAGTCATTGATGTAAGCTAAGTAAGTCATGATAAATATTAGAAACTGGTCATGTAAAAGGATAGGACTTGGGGTGTGAAAAATCAGAGCTTCTCACTTTCAAAGTAAAATTCATTGATTGTTTATCATGGCAACACAATGTCTTAAAGAAATTAAAAGATGAAAGTTCCCAAGAATAACCTAAGAAATTACATAAAGGTATTATCCATAGAAAAGTCACTTTTAGAAAGTTTTTATGTTTACTACCAGTTTTTCTCTAAATGCACACATAAATATTACATGCCTCTCTTTATATTGCTATAAACATCCCTTGCCTGCAAACACATCTTGATACAATATCTTTGAACCTTCTTCCAGATGAACAGTTTATTCTATATTCTAGATATTTTTGGGCATTTCTGTGTCTCTCTCAGTATAATCCATTATTATATAAGTGAGTATAAAAGAAAAAAATTAATGTGAATTCAGAAGAATTAATATGTTCACTACCACATCCTTGAAATTTTGTTTGTATTAATTATATTTCCATCTATGAAGGAAGGAAGGAATAAAGGAGGGAGGAAGGGAGAATAATAGGAAGAATAAGATAGATAATTTCAACAGAGAGATGGAAATATAAAAATACTCAAATGGAATGTAAGAAGGTTTGCAAGGGAACAAGTGAACACAGCAGGTTGTTGGGTATGTGGTTCAAATAATAATGTTGAGAAAACTCTTTAGAAAATATAATAAGGAAGGGTTACTGGTGTAAGGTATTTGACAGGGGGCATATGGCACAGGGCATGCCTAGGGCAAGCTTCTAGGGAGTGTGAGTGCTCATCATGTCATAGTGTGTTATACCAGAGGGTGGAGGCCCATACAATGAATGGGAAGGTGTTATGCCCCCATCCTGTGGAGGCTTCTTGTTCTCAGAGGAGTGAGTGTCTTCAAGAGCATGGGTGGTTCCCAATGTTGGAGGACAAACTAGTTTGTCAAGTCCTCAGCATTGTTGCAAGTATCTATGAATCTTGTCCTTCATAAAGTGAGGCTTGGTTGTCACTGGGGGCCCTGAGGGGAGAGGGAGAGAGAAATAGAAAAGATGGAAGAGGAGTAAATGGGGGGCAATAGAAGTGTTCTGCTTGACCCTGAAATGATAGATACATGCCATGTTAAAGATCAACAATTTATAAAAGTGAACAGTCTAAAATGTAAACCATAATGTAAACCATAATGGAACCCCAGATAGTAGCTATGTTTCAATATCTTTACATAAGTTGCAGGAAATGTAACATCCACATGCAAAAAGAATCACTGCTGCGGAAGGGGGAAAAGGGTTTGATGTTGGGTATATGGGAGTTTCCTATATTCTATAGTGACTTTACTGTGACCTAAAACTATTTTGAAAACATACAGATAAAAGGCATAGCAAAGAACAGAGTTGAGGTTTTCTGATGCTGGAGTTTGATGCTGAAGACTTAATCTGGAGCCCTGGGAAGTAAGCTCACAGAGGAAAGAGAAGCCAGCCCCAGGAAGAAAGGAACCTTGAACATAGAGAAAAGCAAGCCCCAGGAACGTAGGAACTCAGGAAGCCTGAACCCTTGCAGAAGTCGGCAATCATCTTGCTCCAAATAAACTGGTGAGGGAAGTAACTTAAACTTTATGGCCTGGTATCTGTAAGCTCCTACCCCGAATAAATACACTTTATAAAAACCAACCAATTTTTGTTATTTTGCATCAGCACCCCTTTGGCTGACTAATACACAAAGTATATGAAAAAGTTTGAGGAAATAAGAAAAACAAAATATGGATACCAAAACAATGGTAAAAAAAAAATTTGCTTGAAGAGGGGATAAACTAGGAGTACAGAAATGCATGAAATAAATACCTTATAAAAATTAATATAAAAATTAAATTTTAATATGTTGTGAATAAAGCAATATTAAAGAATAATCAAAGCAAAGATCTCAACACATAGAGCAGAATTCTGTAAAGGGAAGTTGGAGATATGAAAGAGAATGCACCTACATATTTCAAATAAAATTGAAAATTTGAGTGAAAACTTCAGAAGATGAGATAATTTCAGACAATAAAGAGCAAAAAAATGATAGTCTTAAAAAGAAAGGAAAGAATTAGAATAATATTCCTTCATATGACTGTTCCACATGTTTTTTATACATGCTGATCATTGATCCTGACAGAGGTTAGTGCCTGTCAGTAACAGACCAATGCAACTCCCTCTCCCAGGTACTGGGGATCATGGGTTAAACCTGCACCTAGAGCCTTGGACATTTGGTAACCGGTTGCAGAAGAAAGTCCATTAATTTCTGATAAAGCAGTGCCCAGCAATATCCAAAGATGGGACTACTTGAGCTTAGATGGTTTAATAAGACCCACCTACTTCTATTTTGAAAGTCTTGATGTTTGTGCATGTGTGTATGTATCTCTAGGAATCAATTTTCTTATGCTATCTAGAATTAATCTCTCTTATTTGGATTCAAATCCATTTCTTTAGATAGAGATTTGCATTTGAGAGAGATATGAGTAGCAGACATTCAGGGGAATTTTTGAGATAGTGAGCAGGTCAAGGTAGAACAGCACATAATGCACATCCTTGATTCATTCCAGGAAGGCACATTAATATTTGAGGTTAGTGCTTCAGAACAGGTTTTAGAGGTACTTAATCCTTTGGTATCACCTGAGATAACAAGATGGTTGCCTACATTCAATATTTAAAGTGCAAGGGGAGAAGTTATTTATAGAGAGTTCACCTAGGATCATGCTTTCCTTTCTCTGGTGGCATATTCAGACAATACAAGTGAGGCCTGTGTTACCTTTTACTACAAGATCATATGTGCTTCTGCACCCTATGATGACTTTTAAAGTATTCAGTCTTATAGACCTCTTTGATCAGCGCAACTTACTCTCCTCAAAGTCCCTGTACACATGACTTGTATTCAACACTCTGAGTCCTGTGACCTTCATTGGTGAGTGGGATTCTCATTAGAAGATTCTCCCATGTAGGACAAGGGAGAGCAGATGACCAGCCACTCCTGGCCCTGTCCTTTGCTGACCTGACCTGCTTCCATTGGGTTTTTGCTTCTCTCACCTCTTGGTGACAAGAGGGAGCTGTGCTCCAGGTGGTTCCTCAGGGTAACTTGGGATCATCTCCACAGATATCTTCAGTCATCTGCTCTTGCTGACACTGTTCCTCAAACTCCATAACTCAAAGGCATGGAGGTGTATGTGCAGGGATGCTGTGTATATAGGTGGTGTACTTTATATCAATTTGTACATAGACAATTCAACTTCTTTCCTTTGTAATCCAAACAATTCACTTGTCTTTCTATTAGTATCAAAGAAGGTGAATTCCCTAAACATACTTGTTTGGAGGACCCTGTACTAGGTATGGAACAGTGGTGGTGGTAGCTGGTTGGGGAGCTCATTTGGATGAGGGTGATTCTCCAGAGAAAGGGGCAGCTCTGAACCTTCAGCATCTAAACCTCTCAACAGTGGGTGATGGGGGCACCAACCAAGAAAAACACCTGTAGTTTATCAGGTTCAAAGGTAAAGCGCTAACATATGATGATAAAATCTAAAATGTTATATAAATATATATATAATATATATAAATATATATAAATATAATCTAAAATTTTATATAAATATATGTGTATGTGTTTGTATTAATAGTTTACATTAACATATATGTGGACAACAAAATGCACATATTCACATACACATATTCACATTTACATACATATCTGCATGACCATATATGTATCTTTACTTACACATGTGAACACAGACACACACACATTCCATGAATTCCTCAAATTAGTAACCCAGGAAGGAAATTAGAAATTTTTTTTTTCTATTTCAGAATAATATGGGACAAGAAGGCAGGAAGGGGTAGAGAGTCCCAAGGGGAAACCACTGGCTCATAGAGAAGAAAAACAAGATCAGAGAGGGAAATTTTTACAAAAAGGAAAGCTCTCAACAAATTTCAAAGAAAAAAATTATTTTCCTTTCTTCAAAAACTCTTTTCTTCTCCCTGGAAAAGCCCCCATCTTAGCATGACCTGTCAACGTCCTGAGTGCCCCCTGCTGCCCAGCCCCCTCCTGCACTCTCTGGAGGAGAGTGAGCAGTGCTCACCGTGACTTCCTCTCATTGTGTCATTTGCACAGTAATACATTGCCATGTCCTCAGCAGTCACAGATCTCAGCTACAGAAAGAACAGGTTCTTGGTTGTGTCTCTAGTGATGGAGCTGCAGCTCCTGAGGAATGGCCTGTAGTTCGTGCTCCCATCATAACATATCACCCCCATCCACTGCAATCCTTTCCCTGGGGGTTGGTGGATCCAATCCCAGCAGCAACCAGTGGTTGTGATGGAAAATCCAGACATAGAGAAGGCGAGAGTCAGGATCTGCAAAGGCTTCACCAGTTTTGGGTCTGACTCCTTTAGCTGCACCTGGGAGAGGACACCTGAGACAAGGAAACCATGGTGAGCCAAAACCAGTCACCACAGCCCATGGCCCCATTTCTGAAATCCTGGAAATCTCAAGAAGCAAAGCAAGAGACACAGCAGTTTCATTGTTTTCACCTTTAGGGTCTTGTCTTCCTAAGAACTCAATCCTTAGTGAGAAGTCACACTGAGTAACCCTAGTTAAGGCTCCTCCTTTCCTACATGTCTGCAAGAGAGATTTGCATGTGGGTGACCCTGTAGCTAACAGAGGGAAGCAGGTCAGGCAGGACTCCCAGTGCACAGGATGTCTCAATGAAGTTCTCCCCATTTCTATGACCCTGGTAGAGAGTAAATTGAATTCAGTAATAAAAGAGAATTTTCAGGACTAGCATAGATTTAATTAATTTGGAATAGGGAGAGTGATTATTTAGATGCAGGAATTGAGTAGATGATTTAGATGTGTAAAGTTTACCAGGTTTACTGTGCCTTTTTGTATATATTCAGAAAAATCCAAAGTTTCCTAAACTCACCAGGAAAGAACTGGGTAAAGAATTATAAACATTATAGCATGCAGGCTACCAAGATACGGTTGTTGGATTTGAGGCACAAATGATTCTTTGATTGTCTAAATCTTCTGAAATTAAGATTAATTTAAATTCAAGGAAAATCCCCTGGGAGCAGCACTCCTGAGGCTTGTGTCACTCAATCTGGGATCATGCTGAGATCCTAGAAGCCAGTAGAATTCTAAGAGCCCAGCACAGCTCAATCCCCTCTTGACCTATGGTCTTTAGTATGTGACCTCTCCCTTATGGGACTCAGTCTGAAAAGGTGCAAATTGGGGATCACAGCATAAATGTTATTTGTGATTTTAGAGAAGGAATGCAGAGCTATTTACTGTTACTAACATTGTTCTTAGTGTTATCACCCCAGGAACCAGAATACAGGAACCGATGTGAGCCTCACCTATGACTACCACAAATGCACAAAGGACACCTGCTCTGGTCCTACACTTGACATGTCACACCTGTGTGACTGGGGCAGGTGAACCCCCTCAGCCTCAGTGTCCCCACTAGTACATTGATGTAGTTCCAATTTTTTTCTGAGAATCTTTTTTTTTTTTACTTTATCATTTCAGGAACATTGTTTTAAAAGCAGCCTACTGCAACCTGGCTCTTCCATATTAGTCAAGTGAATTTCATAACAAATAACCTCAATGCTTGAATGTGGGTAATAGGAAAGTTAACAGAAGTAGGATGAGCCAAATTAACAGGGCATATTGGAACCTTACATTTAAGAGCTGAAATATTGGCTGATCTAATGTGAGAAAGGGGAGGGGAAGAGATAGCAGACAACATCCAGAACCATGCATGCCCACTACTCACCGGGTGTTCCCAGAAGTTTGCACTGAAGCAGAATTGAGTATTCTGACTTTTGGAGCTGTTGTTGGAGGGAGACTGGTATAAATTCTTGCTCATGGAGAAGAAATTTGAAAAGTCATGCATACGATTCTGTAGGTATGGATGCATTGTTAAGTTCTGCTCACCCCATGAAAGGGAAAAACATAAAAGGACAAATAACTTATGGCATTTAAAGAGATTATTAAATAAAACCACGACTGGACTTCAACACTAGATTTTTTAAATGCTATCATGAAAAACCAACTGAAATGACTTATTGGAAATAGAAAGCAAAAAAAAAACGATAAGTACTGAGGTGAGATACCATCAGAGGTTCCCAGTGATGAAGATGCTGGAATAAGTAAGTCTCGTGACCAGAGTGAGAAGGACAAAAAGTTGGTGGGGCTCATGTTGAGGAAAAAATGAAGGTCCATTTGATAATGGATTTTTATTTTCACTATAAAATGTAGAGAGTATGAATTAAGAATGGCATATGAACTTAAAGTTGAGTACAGATAATTGAGGATAATGGAGAATCATTACTAAAGTCAGTGTGGAAAATGAAGAATAAACTGTAAAGAGAAACACAGAAATTATAAGATTAGTGTGTTTCTGAAAATTCTGTGCCTGCTGAATTAATAAATCTACCCTTTCCTTTAGGTCCTCACTATGCAAATGAAAGACCTAGAAATGCCCCTTTAAAATGTGCTTCCCATTGCCTTAACAAGTTAGACAAAGGCTCCCAAAGAAGTAGAATATTATTAGACACATCAATATTTCTAGTTAAATTCTTATTTTCGATTGTGTTTTGAAAAGAAAATTCCAGATCCTGGGAGGAGAGGAAGAAACCACTCACATTTATCCCCTGCCCCTGCCCTGGGGCTTGGCCCTGTGCTAGGTCTGTTATCTCAGGGAATTTTCCTCACAGCAATTCTGCCCTGTGTTTCTTGGTTCTGCACTTGATATTAGAAAATATTTAGAGATATGAAGCACTGTAGATACCATCTCTTGATGTATTGAATTGTTACCATGTGTCTCACCTGTAAGATATGGTCATGTTCTCATCAGTCTCCAACTTGAGCTTCTGATTAGCAGAAACCTATGACATGAAATTTCAACAGCAGGAATTAGAATCATCTGTCTTTACTGGTGCTAAACATTGCTGAGTGATCATTTCCACCAGAGATTCATCTAGTAGGTCAACAGTCACTTTGCCCCTGGCAGCTCTGTTCATAGGAAAGGAAGTGATCATGTGACAAGCAAATTGATATTTTACCAGGACGAGGCAGAGAGAAATGTTTGACTCAGTGAGCATGTGTGGCTTCTACTAAGATGTCTGATATGGACCTCTGTCCCACAGGTAATTAGCCTGGTCATAGGTACATGTTTCCAAAATCCCTGTTATTGTAATTATGCAATCCTATAATTATTGTCCATCATGGCACATAGTATTATCTGTGGTTACAGTGCTTCAACTTGGAAGAATTTTTCGTCTATATTATGATACATCTTCTTGTACTTGCCAGGGAAGAACCACCTGTATTACGTACAGATACACTTCATTGACAGATACATTCAGCAAATCTGCCTTTATGCATGGGGACATATTAGTCCAAATCAACCAAACTTGCTTTAAAGAAAGTTAATAAAATGGTAACATGGAATCATTTTGGACATGGTATACTGGAAGAATTTTTTTCTCTTTATTTTTTTTTTTGATGTTACATTAAAAAAATATGAGGTCCCCATATAACCCCCACCCCCCTCACCCTACTCCTCCCACATCAACAACCTCTTTCATCATCGTGTGACATTCACTGCATTTGGTGAATTCATTTTGGAGCACTGCTGCACCACATGGATAATGGTTTACATTGTAGTTTACACTCTCTCCCAGTCTACCCAGTGGGCCATGGCAGGACATAGAATGTCCAGCATCTGTCCCTGAAGTACCACCCAGGACAACTCCAAGTACTGAAAATGCCCCCACATATCTCTTCTTCACTCTCCCTACCCTAAGCAGCTACCAAGGCTACTCTCTTACTGGAAGAATTTGAGCAATGTGATTGTATCTTTTTAATTTAGACTATAGAGGTTCAGGCCACACAAATAGCTATCTAATGATACCTGGGAGATCTTTCAATAGTGGAGATTGCTGTACAAACTGCACAGCATCCTTGCTGGGAATATCTGCACACCTATTGTAAAGATATATTAACTTACAGAGTCCTAGACTGGAGACATATTTAGGTGTCCTGTGTTATTTATATGCAAGATTTTGAGGATGAGTTCTGCTATTAAGAGAATTGGACTGCTTGCGTTATGTACTGTAGGGAAAGCTTTGGAAAAATGTTTTAAATTCTTATAGTACTTGTTATAAATATGAAAGGCAATCAATTTGGACATTGAAGTAGAATTCACAGAAAATAGTATTTTCTAAAGATATGTGACAGTTGATGTTATTTGTAGAAGACTGCAGAGTGTCAATACCACATAATGTTCCTGGTTGCAGGAAAACGTTGCAGTCTATCTGTTGGTGGTTTGAAGCTTTATGTTGGACAGAAACCATGTCCTAAAATTAATTCATATTTGTGGGTGTGAAACCATTTCAAGTAGGACCTATTATGAGGTTACTGCAGTTATGTACCTCTCATCTCTATCAAGATGGGTCTTAATCCTATTAATGGATTCAGTTACAAGAGAATGAAATTCAGACAGAGAAAGAAAACCAACAGGAAGCAAATGGGTGAATATCAACAGAAACCATAAGAGACATGAGAGGCCAGGAGATGCTGCCTTGAGTCTTAACATATGCCAGAGGAACCAAGGATCTCCAGCAGCCAATGCTAAAAAATACATAGTCTTGGAGAGGAAAGAAACACCTTGATTTGAAATTTTTCTCTGCCTCAAATGGTGAATGAGTAAATGTCCATTGTTTAAGCTGAATGTTTGCATTTGTGTTTCCTTGAGCAACCCAGGAAAATAAAGCATCATAAGTATTTCATCTCAGAGGTCTGGTGGTTTTGACTGGATGATCCCCATTCAACTGGGATGTCTGATGTTAGACAGGTGAGAAATGGTACCCATGTCCTCCTGTGAAAAAACCCTTTACAGTATAATGGTTTCCCTGAAAAATAGACCATTAGGGGAACTTGCATCAGTTGAAGAGATGGTCATTGCCATGTAGTTTGTGACCCTCAACTATGCTTAAGCCCAACGTTTGGTGGAAGTATAAAAGCATAAAAAGGAATTATAAAGTATAAAGGAGAATCCAATAGTGGAACAAAGCCAAGAATGAATAGTATATTTGAGAGTGGTGATTCATTACATTTAGGCCTTGATATTTGAATAACTCATTTGGATGACCACAAAATATATAATTTATAACAACTACCAAAACTAAAAAAATGCAAGAAATTCCAGTAGAAGATAAGATGATTGAAAATAAAAAGAAATTTTAAAAAGTCAACCTCCCAGTTCCTATGTGAAAAATAGTCAAAACCTAGGAGTATCTGAAAAAGTAAAAAAATAAAACAGTAAAAGAGATGGCAAATACAAATTTAGACACAAACATAAAAAATACAGGAATCCTATCACACCACATGAGTGGAGCTGGGAATCATTGACTATTCTAAAATCAGTTTCCTTTGAAAGAATCATGACCCTCACTCTGAAATAAAATTGTAAAAATCTCATGTCCCTGTGATTTTTACATTTTTATAAACTAAACTAAACTTCTCCTTCTGAATGTCAGAGAAGGCCTGAGCCAGCATCTGGGTCATGACCTGAGCTTACTGGGCCCAGAATTAATGGGAGTTGGCCAGAGACTCCTTTTGGGGAATATTTGTGATATTTCTGCAAAACAGGCTACTTGAGCATGGAGGTTTTCCTTATCCTAAAGGTAACCTCTGCTTCTTTAAAGGCATGGTAGGCTCAGGGCAACTGAAGGCTACTCATAATCCACACGGCCTATACCCTTCATGGTCTGGGTTTTGCAGTGAAAGTGCTGGGGGTACAACTCCCCCAATCAGGAAATGGCTGTGCTGCCTGTGGGTATACATTCCCTAGAGGAGAGTTGGAGAGTCCAGGGCCACAAGGTAGAATGTTACATTCAGGGATATTCTGTGAGCAAATTAACTTCACAGTGGTTCTGGAAACAGTGGGAGCTGCAGGAATGTTAGTTCCTCCCTTCTTGTCCCTGGGTGTCATGAACTGAGGCATTACTATAAATTAAGTCAGTCATGGTCAATAATAGAAACTGGTCATATAAAAGGATAGGACTTGGGATATGGAAAATCAGAGCATCTCACTCTCAAAATAAAATTCATTGATTATTTATCATTGCAACAGGTATCTTAGAGAATTTAAAAGATAAAAGAGTTACTAGAATAATCTAAGAAATTCATGATATTATCCACAGAAAATCACCTTTAGCAAGTTATAGTATTTATTACCAGTTTTTCTTTAAATGCATATATACACATTAATGTCCCTATATGCATTCCTTTAAAAATCTCTTCGATTTTTGCAAATACATCTTGATTACATATCTTTGAACTGTCTTCTCAATGTCCAATTTTTGCTATATTTTAGATTTTTCTTGGGCATTTCTGTGCCTCTCTCAGTATAATCCATCATTATGTAAGTGAATATAAATGTGAAAATTTAGTATGTGTTCAGAAGAATTAAAATGTTCACTACTATACTGTTTGAAATTTTGTTTTTTATTAATTATATTTCCATCTCAGAAGGAAGGAAGGGAGGGAGGGGAGAGAGGGAGGGAGGAGGAGAAAAGGAAGAAAGGATAAGATAGGTAAATTCAGCAGAAAGATGGAAAATATAAGAAAGACTCAAATGGATGCAAGGAAAAAAGCAAATTATAAAATAATTGATCAATATATTCAGTTTTCTCAGTAACTATGTTTTTTTTATCTGTCAAAAAAAGTGTACACCTGAAAACAAGTGTATTAATTTATCCAAATTGGGTATAAAACCATAACATATTATCCAATTTTGTGGACAATATCAAATTGTGTAATAAAGGTATAACTAGAATCTCGAAAGCAGAAGACAGAAGAAAGAATAAAATTTGGAGACATAATCTCAAAAGGAGAAGATAGAAGAAAGAATAAATATTTAAAGACATAATGGCCAATGATTTTCAAACCAATTGAGAGAAAACCACAGATTTAAGAAGCTGAGAGTATGTTAACCAATATAATTTGATACACATATTCATACTCAAGAAAACACACACAAACATACCCACATTTACATACACACACATAAACACTGATTTGGACATGTCACAGAGGGACTTGTCACTAGCTTAAGAACAGAGCTCCTACTAGCCAAAGCAAGAAAAATTTGAGCATCAAACTAAATAATTTATTAGTTTTAACCCAAAGTATAAATTAAAAATCCAAGAAACTAGGCCATTATTTCATATAATTTTTGCAGATTCCCCCAACCAACTGGATGAAGGAGATGAAACTTAACTCCCATCCTCTTGAGTATGCACTGGACTTATTGGCTCAACTTCCAAGAATAGAGTGTAGAAAGGGACAATAGTAACTTTACAGTTCAGGTGAAAGCCACCACCCTAAGCAAGAGAGGGAATTCAATGTCACCAATACAGAGTCATGTTTATACCATATGCCCCCTAGTATGACACAAGAGGAAAGCTCTGAATCTCTGTGACACTCTTACACAAATCCTTATCCCAGTGTGCTCATGAGAAAACCTTGTGAAACAAAGAAGGGGCATTATTAAAAATATACAAAGTCTATAATTTATAAATGCTATTATTATTGGTAACATAGTTTTGGTTACTGTATCATGGTTATATAAAAGGTTAACAGTTGAAGAAAATAGCTGTTTGATATAAGGAAGCCTGTATATTGTCTCAGTTTTTATGTAAATCTAAATCTTTAAATATGTAAAATCTATTTACAAAAATGCATATTTAATTATTTGTCTTTTCCAAGCCTGGGTTTAATATTTAGAAAGAAAAGAATGACATTATTTTATATGGACTGTCTATGAGTTGTGGGTCATTCTTGAGTTACTACTTAAGATTAGCTACGTAAGGTCACACTGGAAACTAAATCAAAGATCTAAGTAAGAGCAGAATGAGGCTGGGGCAGTGACCTCACTTCCCTCTTGATGTGAAACAAATGCAGGCTCTGAATCTCCCTGTCATTGCACTGGGTACTGAAGTGAAGGAGAACCCAGGCAAGAGGAAGACAAATCCTCAGGGAAATAGCCTCAGAGAAGAGAAAGCCCCAGAAACTGTCAGAAACTGTTCCCCACCTGCATCTGCTCCTGGGGTTGAGTCCTGTCCTTGCTGGTCCTGAGTGCCCCCTGCTGCACACCACCTTCCTGCAGGGCAGGTTTTTGTCTGGACTTACATTGCCTTCCCCTCACTGTGTGTTTTGCACAGTAATACATGGCCATGTCCTCAACCCTCGTGGAGCTCAGCTGCAAATAGTACTCATTCTTGGAGATGTCAGCAGTGATGGAGATGTGGCCTGGGAAAACTGGGTTGTAGTATGTGCTCCCACTCCATTATCCCATCCACTCCAGTTGCTTTCCAGGACTCTGGTAGATCCAATGGCAGTAGTAACTACTGATGGATACCCTGGAGACAGAGCAGGTGAGGGAGACGGTGTGTGAGGGCTTCACCAGCCAGGACCTGACTCCTTCATGGTGAGCTCACTCAGTACACCTGGGGGAAAGTAGAGTCATTGTGAGTCTGTCCTACCCCACAATTAAGTCCTTGCGAAATCTGGATCCTCAAGACCCTCACCCAGGGGAGCTGTCAGCAGGCAGAAAAGGAGCCCCAGCATCTGCATGGCCATCTGGAGGATGAAGAGCCAGTACACAGGACCAGCCTGTGATGGGAATTTCTTCTGTGGGATCCCAGGGTGATTTGCATGTGGGATCCCTGTGGCTACAAGAGGCTGAGCTGGTGACTGTCACTGGGTTTCCTAGTGACCTGGCTCTGGGTTGAGGAGAACTTTTTTTTAAATTTTTTTTAATTTTAATTTTAATTTTTATTTTTTTATTGAATTTGTAATAATATTACATTAAAAATATATATGTGAGGTCCCATTCATCCCCACCCCCCCACCCCACCTCTCCCCCCCCCCTCCCAGCAACACTCCCTCCCATCATCATGACACATCCATTGGATTTGGTAAGTACATCTTTGGGCACCTCTGCACCTCATAGTCAATGGTCCACATCATGGACCATACTCTCCCCCATTCCATCCAGTGGGCCCTGTGAGGATATACAATGACCGGTGATTACCTCTGAAGCACCATCCAGGGCAGTGAGGAGAACTTTTGAGCTAGACCCTGCTTCATCTGTGCTCCAGCCCTGGCCCTCCTTATCCTGTGCTGCAGTCCTGACAACCTCTGGGCCCGTGCCTCTAGGGGGTGGTTCTGCAGTCTGAGCACACAGAGCTGCCCCTGCCCCAGTGCAGTGTGAAGGCTGACAGACACAGAGTCTGCAGAGCACAAAGCCTGTGTCTAGCTCAGTCCAGGTCACTAATTAACCTTTCCCTAGGGTCTCCAATTATAGGACAAGTTAATGTTAAGAACCGTATCCCAACCTTGATATAAGAAAATGAATTCTTCTGTATCAAACCTTTTAAAGAATGAAAAACATGAAATAACCAGAAAAGCATGAAATAACCAGTACAACTGTGAAGACCACAATTCAAAGCTTAGGATGGGAGTTAAGGGTAGAGAGCAGGTCAAAGTGACTTTCAGATAGTAGGAGCCCAGGACTGCAGCACCTTCAAGGGGAGTCAAGTTCAGCTCCATTAGTAAGTGTGCACAGAGCAAGGGTTTCTAAAATGGGGAAAACCCTAAGCAGGGGGCATTCCAATCAGAGACCTTACCCTGCTCTGCTTTGCTTTCATAGAGCAAGGGCCTCTCACCTTCACTGGATCCTCGACCCCAGGCTAAATGGCTGGAGGAGCTCTTCCATATGAACTGGAAGACTGGCCACCAGTACTCCTCAGACCCTCCCTACCCTCTCTTTCCAAAGAGGAACTGTGACAATTGGCTCCAGACCAAATCCCTGCTTGTAAATTCATCCTCCAAGACCTGAGTTGATGGCACCATTAGCTGTATTCTCAGATTAGGAGCTGCCCACTGTCCTTACATAAATGGACTGACTCTGCAGCAGAAAGTCCTCTTGTAGGTACTGAATGTCTTGAGCATGGATAATGTCCAAGACTTTGATCTCATGGATTTACGAAAAAGTTTTTTATTTGTACCCAAATCACTCAATATCCTCTATCCCAGGAAAATGGTTAGAGACCCCTTTCTTTACTCCTTGAGTGCAATATAAATTTCCCTTTTACTTGGGTTAGGTGTCATTGCTTTTGTATTCAGGGACATGGGAATTTTTTCTCACTATAGACTCCAACTTGGTGGCAGCAGTTTCATTATGGCCTTGCAGGAAGTGAAAAAGAAATGTATTTTTATTAAAAGTGACCAATATGAGATTTATAAAAAATATGGCACTGGTTAAATATGGGTTCCTTCCAGATCTTTTGATAAGTCACATAACCTTGAAAACGTGTAAAGATTCTATAATGGATTTCTCTGTGACTTTTTGCTAATTATGAAACACTACTTATATTACAAATTTTGAGGAAGTAAGCAAAATAATATACAGGTACCACAAGAAGGATAAACAAACAAATGCTTGGATGGGAAATCAACTTGGAGTACAAGAATGCATGGAATAAAACTTTTATATCAAATTATTGTATCAATTAAAATTCAATAAGTTATGAAAAGAATGATCTAAGCAAAGACATCAATACCACATATAGAACAGAATTCTATAAAAGAAGGTGGATATAGGAAAGAGAATGCACCTCTGTATTTTAAATAAAATTTTAAATTTGAGCAAAAGCTTTAGAAGATGAGATAATTTCAATGTAGAGCAAAATGAGACATTTTCTTAAAAAGGAAGGAAACAATTTGTATAACATTCCATCATATGGTTGTTCCTTTTTTTTTATTTTTTTTTACATTTTCATGCTGAAGGACCCAGTTTTTAGCTTGTATGAATGAGGTTTCTACAGACATTCAGGTGAAGTTTTTTGTGGACATTGATTTTCAATTCAATTGGATAAATGCATAAGAGCACATCTGCTTCTTTGTATGTTAAGACTAGGTATAGCTTTGTAAGAAACTGTCAAACTGAGTTCCACAGTGGCTGTACCCTCCTGGATTACCACCAGAAGTTTTCTGGTTTCTGTTGTGCCGCATCATCACCAGCAGATAGTATTGTCAGTTTCTTTCGACTTTCAGCCATTCACATGCATGTGCAGTAGTATCTTATTGTCTTAATTTGAAATTCCCTGAGGTCAAATGATGTTAAGCATCATTTCATATTCTTTAACTTCCATCTGCATATTTTCTCTTATTTTCTTTTATGCACACACTAATGCCACCATTAGCAATTTTATTTAAAATAAAGCACAATACATAGCAAAAAGAAGAAGAAATGTTTCCATTAATGGTGTTTCTTTCCTTTTTTTTTTAGTCTTGATCTCCTATTGTATGTTTTTTTCTTTTTTTTTTACATTTTTTAAAATTAAACTTAATAGATCACAAAGAATGTTACATTAAAAAACATAAGAAGTTCCCATATAACCCACTCCCCACCTCCCCACTCCATCATTTTTGTAAATTGTATTTTTTGAAGATATATACATCTCGAAAAATGTTACATTAAAACACATAGGAAGTTCCAGGATACCCGCCATTTCCCTATACCACTCTTCCCACACCAACAACCTCCTCCATCATTGTGTCACACTCATCGCACTTAGTGAACCGATTTTGGAGCACTGCTGCACTACATGGAGAATAGTTTACCTTGTCATTCACACTTTCCTCTAGTACATTCAGAGGGTTATGGCAGGATATATAAAGTCCAGCATCTGACCCTGCAATATCATTTAGGATAACTCAAAGTCCCAAAAATGCCCCCTTATCACATCTCTTCCTCCCTCTCCCTGCCCTCAGCAACTACTGTGGCCACTTTCTCCCCCTCAATGCTACAATTTCTTTTATTACTAGTCACAATAGTTTTATAGTAGAATATCAGTAAGTCCACTCTAATCCATATTTTTATTCATCCATTCTGTCGACCCTGGGATGGTGATATCCACTCCATTTCTAGATCAAGAGGGGGCTTAGAATCCACATGGATGATGGATTCTTCTGCTTGCAGTTGTAGGCAGTCTTGATTTCCTGGTGTGGTGGTTGACCATCTTCACCTCCCTGTTAGCTGACCTAGGTAAGTCCAAAGAACCAGAGAGTAGGAAATTGCAACTGTGCTGAGATTCAGGGCCCAGCTGGCACATGGCCAGTCCAGAGATTCAATTCCCCTGAGTATACAAATCCCTAGTGCTGACTACAGGTTCAGTAAAAGTGACAGAAGAGGAATGTGTAGAAAGGTCACATCTTAGTTCAACTCCATCACACCCTGGAGGACAAATTCCAAAACGGGGCCCTCTGACATGGCACAGAACTCCAATGCATATTTTCTTTGATGAGTTGTCTCTTCAGAAATTTTGCCCAATTTTAACTGGCTTGTTCATTTTGTTATATTTGAGTTCTAAGGTTTGATTTCTACATGTTAAGTAAAAGTCCTTTATCAGATTTAGGTTTTCAGGCATTTTCTCTCAGAGTTTGGCTTGACTTTTTGTTTTATTTTCAGTGCTTCTGGTAAGCAGAAGTATTCAATTCCCGTGAAGTCCAGGCTATCATTTTTTTCACAAATTGCATATTTTATGTTGTATCTAAAAACTTATTAACAACATTCAGGACTCCTAGACCTTGTCCTATGTATTTTTGGAGAAATTTTATACTTTTGTGTGTTACATTTAGATCTATGAATAATTTTGAGTTAAGTTCTGTGGAAAGTAGGTACCTAGGCTAATATCTGTTTTTCATTTAATTGCAGCACCATTAGTTAAAAAGACTGTCTTATATCTAGTAAATTGCTTTTGCTGCTTTGTCCAATATCAGTTGACAATATTTATATTGGTCAATTTATGGGCTTTCTATTCTGCTATGTAGATCTCTGTGCCTATTTTATCATAATTATCAAGTTTCCTTCATTTCTATAGCTCTATTTTAAGTACTGAAATTGATGTATGAGCCATCCAGCTTTGACTTACTTCTTAAGTATTTTTTGTAATTCCACATCTATTGTCTTTCTATTTATATATTTATAATAAGTTTGCTTATATCAGCAAAATAGCTTGCTGGGATTTTGATAGCAATTGCAATGAATTTATCGATCCCATTGGGAAGAATTGACATTTTAGCATACCTGAGTCTTCCAATCCATAGACACAAGATATTTCTAATTTATTCAGCTATTTATTCATTTTCTTTTTGCAAAGTTTTTCAGTTTCCTGCATGTAGATATGCACTCATATTCTTAGACTTATGTCTAATATTTCAGTTTTGCTTGTTTAATTGAATTTTTTTAACAAATCAACTTTATTGATAGACATTAATAAAGCATAAATCCATCCAAAATGTACAAGGATATTTGATGTAATCACATAGTGTGCATTCATCACTTCACTCATTCTTAGAGCACTTTCATTATTCAAATAATAATATAAAGCAAACACAACTCTTCACCTCTCAATCTCTTTGTGCTTCCCCTACAGTAAATAACTGCTATTCTTTTTCTCTCTAGTCTATTTGTACATATATATATTGTAAAAACAGTCTTAAATATGCAATACGATGCATATTTGTATTTTACAAAGTTTTATGAACTTATACAGTTCCATGTTACAGCTTTTAGCTTTCCTTCTAGTAATACACATGATCTTAGACTTCCCCTTTCAACCACAATCCATATGCTTATAATACCTCTGCTAGTTGCAAACACTGTGATATACTTTCACCATTTCTATTCATTTCTAAAAATTTACAAGCAACTTTTAAAATAATTCTGCACAGATTAACATTCAGCTTTAAATTCTCCACCACCATTCTATTTTCTAATTTTTAACTCCGTTAGTTTACATAAAATGTTTAGTTCATAATAGCACAATCATACAGCATTTGCCCTTTTGTGACTGGCTTGCTTCACACAATATAATCTCCTCCAGGTTAATCCATGCTGTGATAGGCTTCATGGCTTCATTTATTTTCACCACTGCATAATATTCCATCATGAGTATATACATAATTTGTTTATCCTTTCATTAGTTGATGGACACCTGGATTGTTTCCAGATTTTGGCAATTGTGAATAATGCTGCTATGAACATCAATGTACAGATGTCTGTGTCACTGCTCTCAGTTCTTCTGGGTATACACCTAGTAATGGTATTGTCAGGTCACATGATAAGTCTATATTTGAATTCCTTAGAAACTTCCAACAGTCCTCGACATTGGCTGTATCCATGCCCATCAACAGTGATTAAGCATTCCTATCTCTCCACATCATACACAACACTTACAGATTTCTGACTTTTTAATAGCGGCCAGTCTAATGTGTATGAAATGATAACTTTCTGAGGTTTTCATTTGCATTTCCATAATCTCTACTGATGTTGAACCTTTTTGCATGTGTTTCTTTGCCATTTTGATTTTAAGATTTCATTTCCATATTGGACATTGGGTTGGGCTGAAGTAGAGGTGGAAGGGAGAATCAGGGGATAGTTCTGTGAAAAATTATGTGGTGCCTTGTGCTTTTATTTTATTTTATTTTATTTGTTTTACCCTTTTTACTATGAATGAGCAAATATAGAGTTTAGTGACTCACTATAAGGTGTTCAGTTTGTATGTCCCACAAGGACAGGAAATTGAAATTATTTATGTCCTCCAGGAGCATCCCATCTGCTTTTTTACCATCACATCTCCTTCCTCCTTCAAGCAGCAGCCTCCCTCAAGCAGCAGCCACTCAAGCAGCAGCCACAAGTAGCAGCCCCTACTTAGAGTCAAAACTCTGCAAGTTCCTTTATGGTCATCCTCCAAATGTACATCTGTAGACATTGATGTAGTTTTTATTTTCTCTGTTTTTTATGAATTTTTAATAAGGAGATACTGAGGATTAAACCCAGGGCTTCTTACATGGGAAAGAAGCATTGAAGACACTGAGCTACACCTGCTCCCCATTTCATGGATTTTAACTTCCATCTGTACAGGTTCATTACATTACACTCTGCCAGTTTTCCTGGATACCTAAGTGTCTTACTTAGATATATGTTGCAACCCATCGCCTAAAGGGTGTGGGTCAGGGAGGTGGCAAGTCCAAAGGATGCATTCAGCAAGATGTCAGACATGAGATTTATTTATTGGGACTTACTGATGGGAGAGAGTCTCTGAAGGTGGGAGTTCAAAGAATGAAGTTAACAATCTGCAAAGGGGTGGGAAAATGAGGGGCAATATGTAGGGTATCAGAACAAAGATATTTCATACAGAGTTTCTGCTAGGGTCACATAAAACCCATAAATGAGGTCTAGTGATGTTGCTGTAGGAAAGAATTGTATAGTCTGCAGAAAATTAGAGTCTATGAAAATCATCTGTACATTGTTCTCCTGTGAGGAAGTTTGTTACATTTGTTTACATAATTTTTTATGTTTTCCTTTTTTTTTCTTTTTTTATTGTATTTTTTGAAGATACATATATCACAAAAAAATGTTAAATTTTAAAATATGAGGTTCCCATATACCCCACTCCCCAACATCCCACTCCTCCCACATCAACAACCTCTTTCATCATTGTGGCAAATTCACTGCATTTGGTGAATACATTTTGGAGCACTGCTGCACTGCATGGATTATAGTTTACATTGTAGTTTATACTCTTCCCCCGTGCATTCAGTGGGTTCTGGCAGGATATATATTGTCCAGCATCTGTCCCTGCAATATCATTTAGGACAACTCCAAGTCCTGAAAATGTCCCCATATCACATCTCTTTTTCCCCTCTCCCTGCCCTCAGCAATTACCGTGGCCACTTTCTCCACATCAATGCTACAGTTTCTTCCATTACTAGTCACAATAGTTCTATAGTAGAATACCAGTAAATCCACTGTAATCTGTATTTTATTCCTCCATCCTATGGACTCTGGGATGGTGATGTCCACTCCATCTCTATATCGAGAGGGGGGGCTTAGATTCCACATGGCTGATGGATGCAATTCTCCTGCTTGGAGTTTTGGGCACTCTTAGCTCCCCAGTGTGGTGGTTGACCATCTTCACCTTCCTGTTAACTGACCTAGGTAAGTCCAACAAACAAGAGAGTAGGATTTGCAACAGTGCTGAGACTCAGGGCCCAGCTGGCTCATGGCCAGTTCACAGATTCAAGTATCCTAAGTATACACCAACAACAGTTGCAGCAAAAGTGACATAAGAGGCATGTGTAAAAGGTCACATCTGAGTCCAACTCCATCACACTCAGGAACACAAACTCCAAAGCAGGGCCCAGAGACAAGGCACTGAACTCCAGAGCCATCTGCCATGACCATAGACACTGTGTGTCTCCATAGCCCTCTGGAGCACCAGTACCCAGGGTTGTATCTACTTTGGCTGACTCTGGGATCCTGCTGAGACATACATAAGCATGACCCCTCTGATGAACTCCCAAATCCTTTTTGAAGACTCTTAGCCATATAAACTCATTTGCTTTACCATTTCTGCCTTTTATTCAAGTGCTTTTTCTAGTTGCATCACCAGTTAGTAATTGGTAGTAATCTCTTGGCACCAGGGAGTCTCTTCCCTGGGAGTCATGTCCAATCCTGGGGGTAAAGTAATGCATTTACATGCTGAGATTGGCTTAGAGAGTGGCCACATTTGAGCAACATGGAGGTTCTCAGGAGGTGACTCTTAGGCAACCTGTACCTCTAGGCATAGTACAAATTTCAGGCACACATGCTCATAAGCATAGTCATCAGTATCAAGGGCTCATTCTTGGACCATCCTTCTTTACTTGTCTTTGTGCTAGCACTTGGGAGATTGTTGCTGTTCCACTGTGGAATGTGAGACAGCTCCTCTGGCTAGAAACTCAGCACTCCCTCAGTTGTCATTTGTAACTGTAACTACTATAAAAATACGAACAAATACCTGAACATTTTTATATACCCTATCTAACAGTTATATAACAGGTCAGTGAACAGCCCTGGAGAGCTCCCTCTAAACCTTGTGTCCCCCATCAATAGCAACCCACAACAGCATTCCTCCCCTGCCATACTTAAACTCCTCTTTTGTCCAAAACTTCTTCCAAAATGAAGCCTAACATATTGCCAAATTCAATTGGTTGGAGAATGAAATAGTAATGATAGGTTTGAAGATTAGAAATAGAATACATACTAATTTAGAATAACTAAAATAATGTAAAAATAAATTGGGGTATTAAAAGTGAAAAATATCAGAAAACTTTGTTTTTGACATTTTGCCTTTCATCACTATAATAGGTGTTGCCCTATATGTTCAGTGGCAAGGCAATTTCTTTCATTCCTTCCTCAGTGTCTACATCTTGTTTTTTTTTAATTTTTAATTTTATCTTCAAAAAAGTTTTAGATGACAGTAAAGTCACATATATAATAAAGAGGACTCCCATAAATCCAACATCAAAGCCTGTTCCCCTTTCCCCAGCAATGATCTTTTTACATTTTCATGTTATATTTACTACAGCTCATGTATAGATATGGAAATATAGCTACCAAACATGTTTCCATTTTGGTTTACATTATGGTTTATGTTTTAGACTCTATAATTTTCTAAAATTTTAGTTAAATTAGGGTTTACATTTTAGCCCTCAGACTTTTACACAATTTTGGTGAAATTTAACATGTTCTCTATGTTTGTTATATTTAAACTTGTGTCCTGGGGCATGCAGGTGTCTGCTTACTGTGGGCTGAGTTTCCCTTGCCAGGTCTGGGGACCCCCACAATATAGTAATAGCAATAGATTTTATATAAAACTTCCTTTTATTCAGATACTTTGGTTAGCATGAAATATTCATTATTTAATGCTTAAACTCAGACTATCTTCAATTACTAAGTATTTTGTTTCCACATTTCACAGTTCTGATGAAGCATAGGTTTTGGCTTGAAGGTTTTTGAGATTCTTCTCTCAATTGACTTTCAGCAAGTTTCCTTCAGTCTGACTCAAAAAAATTCTAATTAGGCATGTCAAGTTGAACAACTCTAGCTATTACAATAAACAACCCACAAATATCAAGGGAATTGAGTTATAACAAGAAAGCTATAGAGATTTCTCAATTTTCATTATTTGTTGTTCATGTGGAAAGTCTTGTTAATGAATGGTGTCTGATTCAAGCAAATACTCAGGGACTCAGACACCCATTGATTGGTAGCATTGCTTCCTCAACTGAAAGACCAAGAGGAAGATGAAGAATGAGATAGAATTTTGCATTCTTGGTGGAGTTTATTATAACTGACCAGTCTTCAAGCAGGATAGTTTATATCTATACACATTATATTTGTCATAATCACTCATATGAGCCACCTTATATCAAGGGGCTAAAAATGTATATTAACTGTGATCCCAGGAGGAAAGGAAAGGAAAGGTATTTGTGTGGTGGGCAGGATGTCTACATGCTTAGATGGTGTCAACTCTCTCTCTCTCTCTATTTCACACACATACAAACACACACACTCAAACACTATCTATCTCTTTTGAGAAGTACCATTGAGAGATTTGAAAATACCTTATACAAGATATTGTGAATATGCACAATGGATTTGGGCATTTTCTGGTTCATCTTCCATTCCATTTTGAATGGAGATGAGCATAAGGAATGATTCCCGTGACACTGAAGAAATAAAATGCACTAGTTGTTGCTAATGCAGAGGAGGAGTGTGTAACTGGCTGTAAAATCATCCCAAATCTAACAAGAAAGAGTCAGCCTAGAAATTAAAGCAGGCCACTATTAGGTGAGGCATCAGGTGCAGGTGTCCAGCAAGCAGTTAGATATGTATTTGGGAAGCAGCTAGAGACATGGAGCACATTTAAGAGCAGATCCCAGTACAACAGAAGTGGGACTGTCAGAAGAGCCCACATGGATCTAGGGAAAGGGAGAGATGGCCAAGGGAAGAGGCAAGTGGGTGCTCCCTGGGGCAATGGAGGGGGTTAAAGGCCTGTGGGGGCAGCAGCAAGCAACCAGAGGCAGGGGCTCTTCAAGATCATCATGTGGTGGCGGACTTGGCCCAGTGGTTAGGGCATCTGTCTACCACATGGGAGGTCTGTGGTTCAAACCCTGGGCCTCCTTGACCCGTGTGGAGCTGGCCCATGCACAGCACTGATGCGTACAAGGAATGCTGTGCCAAGCAGGGGTGTCCACTGCATAGGGGAGCCCCATATGCAAGGAGTGTGCCCGCAAGGAGAGCCACCCAGTGTGAAAGAAAGTGCAGCCTGCCCAAGAATGGTGCCACACATATGGAGAGCTGATACAACAAGATGACACAACAAAAAGAAACACAAATTCCTGGTGCCACTGATAAAGATAGAAGCGGTCACAGAAGAACACACAGAGAATGGAGACAGAGAGCAGGCAACTGGGGGTGGGGGGGAGGGGAGAGAAATAAATAAAAAATAAATCTTTGAAAAAAATAAGAAATTAAAAGTTAATAATTGTTAGATAAAATACTTGAAAACAAAAGTTAATTCAGAAAGAAGTTACATTTTAAGATATATACCTGAAAATACCTATAAGGCTAATTGATGTTGAAAATACATGCATTTAAAAGTAATGACTAGATTTTGGCAAAATGATATGGCAGTTGTTCCCTTTCAGAACACGAACTTATTATAGGGATAAAAATCAATTGTCAGATGTAGAATGAAAATGGAAAATGACAGGTGTAGTAAAGGTAGTGAGAACAAAGACCGATATTTAAGAGTGGGAGAAATATGAAACCAGGAAATAACCATAAGTAAGCTGTCCTATTTTTGAGCATTTTACTGAAACAGCAGGCGAGACAGCTCTGTGAGGTTGGGAAAGCTATTCTGAATCATAATATGTCCTACATATTCATGGGAAAAATAATATAGAAAATGACCAGTAGAAAAAATACTCATATCAGTTGACATACAAAGGGTATATAGGGCAAAAAAGGAGTAAGTGCAGAGTAATAGCACTACAAAGAAATGAAAAATCTTGATTCTGATGTACCTTGGTGTACATTTTGAAAAATAAGTTGTAAGGCGTTAAGAAAATGAAGCAAGATATGAAAAGACATCAGATAAATACTCAAAAAGTGAAGGGACAGAAATAAGGGAAGAATATGAATAAAATGGAAAAACCCATTCAAAATGTACTGTAAGCTAAAAGAAACACAGTGAATAATAATGCCTTATAGGAAATATAAGTTGAAAATAGGAAAAAATATTCAAGAGAAATTAACAGAAATTATGAAAGATTTGAGAAAAAAGTGTCAAAAGTTAATGATTGGTACAGAAGAGCCAGTAACCAGAGTACGTGAAAAGATGAAACCAAGCAGAGACCTGAAACAAATGAAATACTTATCATTTTTTCCTAGAAATAGAAGGAATGCTTTGAAGCTGCTTATTAAAAATGCATATTGAGCACCGAGGGAGAATGAATTTAATAGCAATATATATTCTAGTAAAATTAATGGACTTTAAAGAAAAAGAAAAATCCTTTGTGCATTTAGAAAAAAAGCAAGTGGCATAATGGAAAGAAAATTAGATACTAACCAATGCATTATGTCAGAAGAAAATGAAGTCATTAATTTTATACCCAATGAAATGGACTTGCAAGTATAAAAGTCATGGAAGTCCTAGTTATACCATTAGACCCCAGGTAATATTGTCCCCATGTTCCCTCCAGATGAGAGTACAGAGTTCAGTATAGGAAGTGTTTAGAAAGACATTGGCTTGAGGACATAGGCTAGGTATTAAATTTGCAGTTACTTGTTCAATTGTGACTAAATGAGGGTTCTCTGAGCAGGAAGTTCCTTGGTGGAAACCACTAGGGAGACAGACTTAGTACAATTCAGAAAGCTTTACCTCTCTTCAGGGTACTTATTTGTATATATGTGTGTATGTTTGATAAATATTAAGATAAACAATTTGTAGGAGATAAATATTGTTTAATATAATATCTTACATTAAAAGGAAAGCCTGTTTATAAAACTCACTCGGAATCTATCAAACTAAAAACCAAGCTCTCACTAAATTGGCTGATTAGAGAATGGGTATAAGGGGTTGAGTACTGAGGCATCTCCATTTCCTCGGTCTTAGGTCATCTCTTTTTACTTCCCAAATCTTTTCCCTCGAACCTAGTACAGGATAATTTCTGGAACCAGACTTGTTCAGGTACAGTGTTGAAAGCTGGGGAAGGGAGGTCACTTGCTTGTCCAAGTGACCTATAGAACATGTGGTATAATGCATGCATTCTATGTGCAGTGCAGGAAAACACCTGAGTGGCCTGAGGAAAGTTCACAGGGAGGGACATGAATATAGTTTGGGGGACAGGGCTGACCTGTCTCACTGGAGCTGTGTGTTCTGAGAGGAGCAAGCCCTGTGGTCCAGAGACTCTCTGATAGGCCTGGCTTATTTCAGGAGACCAGGTCAGTTGGAATGTGAAAGCCAGTGTGGGAAACAAGCCTGGCAGAAGCCCCTTCACACAAGTCCTCCAGAAACCCTACCAGGCCTTGTTAAATACTGAGTGGTAGCTAGAGAGCAGTCTCTCTCAAATGGGAGCAAATTCTGGTATTATTCCTAATCCTGAAATTTTGTATTTGGTTGCAGAGGGGAGGCTGGAAGTATGTTCACGAATATGCATCCCACTGCCCCTCTCCAGAGCACACACTCACACTTCTCCCCTGCCCCCCACATTCACAACCACACCACAGAAACTTGTACATAGACACTCCTCAGTGCCTGTACTCAGATGCCATGCCACCTTAAGGGAACACTGATGCTTATAAAAACTGTAGTTCTTTACCTGGAAAATCACTTTCTTTAATCATTCCCCAATCCTCATTTCTAAAGGAGATGAAACCAGAATGACTCTCCCAAATGTGCCGACTTTCTTATGCAGATTTTTCCTCAAAAAGTGAGTGTTTCCTGAATATGTACTGTTTTCGCTTGCTCTTGGAGTCATGCCCAAACACAGTAATGAAAACTCTCTGAAAACTGGATCATTCTGTGTAGTGTTTGCTCAGCAGCTTTATTCTCTTGGTACTTTACAAGAACAGATGGTCAAAGGCCCCATAACCAAGTGTAGGGGCATCTGTGGAAGGGCACATGCTTTATGCTTTGCTTCGACATGTGTCTCTCAAGTCCATTTTACTTTGCAATGACAAAATTCTTAATCAGTGGAGGAAAAAACATTACTGAGGTAAAGACCCGTACCATGTAGTTTGTAATCTGCTGCTGCCTTTTGTGGATGCACTTTTAAAAAAAGGGGTCAGTTTGAAGATGACCCCACTGGACACTTTCCTCTCCTAGGAAATTGTATATATCAAGTATAATGTACATAATTAAATATCCTTATCTGAAGTCAGTGAAAAGAGAAAGAAATTAAAATGGTAACATTTATATCTTAGACAAAGAATAATGACCCCACCTCAGCATTAGATGGGGCTACCTCATCTTCTTGGTCACTGGGAAGCTCTGCTATCATTTATTCTTTGGGATCTAGGAAAAAACACAGTATCTCTGAGCACACTGGTGTTTTAGACATGAATTACTCAGGGAGTATTCCGGCCTTGGACAAGAGGGGAGAGTGTTTGGGGTTTGTGGATTAACAAATACAGTATGAGCTCCTTCTGGGCCATCCTTCTTACTATAAGAAGAATTGCAAAGATAGTAGGAGGAAAGAAATATGAATCAGAGTGCTTAGCTTTGTAGTTAATGGCAACCTAAACTAGCTTGTAATAATCAATCTACAAATGGCACTAAAATTCAATTTCAGGGTCCTATGGTACTTCCCATTTGTTTGTATCTCACCTAAATTTCCAAAATTGCCAGGGTTTCTTGACATCTTCCAGATCATTTCAACATCCATGGATCCGCATATACCATATACTGACCCTGCTTATACCATATGTTCTATAGGAATTTCTCTAATGAATAATGACTTTGAATATCTTTTCATGTCCTTATTGGTAATTGGTATATCCTCTGGAGAATTATATATTCAAGTCTTTTGCTCATTTTTAATTGGGTGGTTTTCCTTTTTGTTGTTGAGTTGTAGGTGTTCTTTATACTTACTGGCTATTTAAACCCTTACTTGAAATACGATTTGCAACTATTTCTGTAGGTTCTTTTCATTTTCTTGATAATGTCCTTTGATTCACAAAATGTTTGACTTTTGATGAAGTTCACTTCTATTTTTTGTCATTGCACATGTAATTCTGTACCTCACTTTATCCAACTGAGCAGTAGGATAGTAAATCAACCATGACATATATCTGTGAATGAGTTAATTATCTAAGTGTGTAGTGTAAATGCTCAGGAAGGTTAATTAAAGGTATAATGTCTTCCCTGACATCTCCCAACTTAATAAGACTCAGCTGAATGCACTCCTGGGAGTGAAAGCTCCAAGGTCAGTGCCCTAGCCATGAAACACATCTGCTTTGCCAATAAAGAACCAGTTTATTTTAATCCTTTCTTAAATGTAAGTGTCCCACAGAAATGGCATAGAGGGTTGTGAACCAGTGCCTATATGGGCAAAATTTATAATAAGGTAGAAGGGTGTAGTTGTGCAGTAGATGGGCACGATGGTGCAGTGATGCTATTGAGATGCGTGGTGCTGGTCAGTGAGGAGGATAGGGTGGGGGGTGGGTTGCATTGTCGATGGAACTGGGAGAGGGTTAGGAAGGGAGCATGTGAACTCTAGGGATTAGTTTTGTCATGGATGGGCGTGACAGTGGTGCAGTGATGCTATTGAGTTGGGTTTGCTGGTTTGTAGCGGGTTAGGGAGGGGAGAGTGGGTTGGACTGTCCATGGAACTGGGGGGGGGAAGGTTGGGGGAAGGAGGAGGTGATGTGTAGTTATGTGGTTGGAGTTACAACATTGGTAATGTTTGTTTGGCAAATATGGCAGGGTAGGATTACTGGTTTAGGGTGTTGGATGTGAGGAGCACACAGGACAGGGTGCACCTGAGGCAGGCTTCTATGGAGTGTGTGAGTGTTCATCTTGTCATAGTCCATTGTATCAGTGGGTGCAGACCTATGTAATGAGGGAGAAGATGTTGGACTCCCATCCTGGGGAGTCTTGCTGTGTTCTCAAATAGAGTGGCAAGAGCCTCTCGAAAGCATAGTCAGTGCCTAGTAGGGGAGGAGGGGCCAGTATGTCAAGCCCTCATTGTTATTGTAAGTAATTATGAATCTTGTTCTTCAAGGAGTTAAGCTTGGTTGTTGCCCTCGGTCCTGAGGGGAGGGGAAGGGAGGAATAAAACAGATAGAACATGGGGCATTTTTCGGTGATGAAATTGGTCTACATGATCTTGCAATGATGGATACAGGCCACATTAAATTTCAGCAAAATTTATAAAAGTGTGTGATCCAATTGTAAAGCATAATGTAAATCATTGACCATGGTTAGAAGCAGTGCTTCAATATATGTACATCAATTGTAACAAATGTACCATCTACATGTAAAATGTTTTTAATAGGGGAAACAGGAAAAACGGGAGGTTATTGGGTATATGGGAATACCCTAAATTCTCAACATGACTTTTCTATAACCTAAAGCTTCTCTGAAGATACAATGAAGAAAATAAGGCACTGGGGGTATAAATGGAAAAAAATGTCACTGTACATTCAAGACAACAGATCTCATAGTGATGAAAGACATAATGGGAAATTTTTAAAAATTTTTTATTTTAGTTTTTAAAAAATTTTGTATTTTGTTATTTTTAAAGCTATCATTATTTTACTTAATTATTAATTATATTTGGTTATTTTGCTGGCTTCATTTTTGAAGAAATTTTGGATCCATGAAGGGTTATAACTGTGGCAGTGGAACATCATTGCTTTGGGGTGTCAATGATGGGGGGTTCATGGGAAGAGGTTCACCTTCGCCATATCTATAAGACATATATGCATGTGGTCAGATGTTTATGGAGCATTGTCACAGTGGATGGAGATTCACACCATAACCAAAAGAATATCAAATCCCCGGTTCTCCCACATTCCTTAATAGGACAACAAGAATCCCCTGAGTACAGTGGCAGTGACTATTGAAGGAGGATGGACCATTGATGCACCCTTGGTATTGATGACTGTACTTATGAATCTTTACTTTTGAAAGTGAAACTTATCTTAGCATTATAAGCTGCCTAAGAGTTCATCCTGAGAGCCTCCTTGTTGTTCAAGTGTGGCCTTTCTGAAAGCAAAACTCAGCATATAATTGCACTACATTCCTACAACATAGGCCATGACTCTTGGGGAGGAGGCTCCCTTGCACTGAGTGATTGCTACAAAGCACAGCTAGCAATTCAACTGGAAAAAGACATTGACAAAAAGGAGGAAAGGGTAAAGACAAATGAGTTCATATGGTTAAGAGTCTTCAGAGCGATCTGGGTGGTCATTCTATAGGTTATACTTATGTATGTCTCCACATGATACTCTTGACTGCCACAGTAAATATTGCCTCAAATATCTGGGCTCCTGAGGGCTCTGGAGACATCCAGACTCTATAGGCAGGATAGACATCTCAGGAGTTTGGCATCTGCCAGTGGGTCCTACTTTGGAATTTATGCTCCCTACTGTGACAGAGTTGGACTAGGTTGTGCTTTCCCTACACATGCCTCTTGTGCAATTCTATTTAAACCAGTCAATAGGTTTATGTCTGGGAGACATACTTTTGGGCTTTCCATGTGCCAGTTGGGCTCTGAAATGCAACAGAGTTGCAAAACCTACTCTCCAGTTCATTCTACTTACCATGGACAACTGACAAGGAGATGATAATGGACAACGACCATTCCAAGGACCAGAGAGGGTTTGCAACTGCAAGAAGATAGTCCCATCCATCTGCCCCTTGGGATCTAAGCCCCTTCTCAATTGGATAGAGAGTGGGCATCACCATCCCACAATCCTCATGATTCAGGGATGAATGATGGGCTAGAGTAGACTTACTGTTTTTCTACTATAGATTTATTGTGATTCTACTAATCAAAGAACTTTTACTATTAATATGGAGGCAGTGGCCACCAGAGGTTCTGAGGGGAGGGAGAGGGAAAAATAGGTGTAATATGGGGGCATTTTCAGGACATTGGAATTGTGCCTAATGATGTTGCAGTGTCAGATACAGGCCATTATATATCTTGTCATAACTTACAAAATTGTGTAGGAGAGAATTCAAACTATAATGTAAACTATAACCCACACCTAGTGACAATGTTCCAATATGTTTTCATCAATTGTAATAAATGCATCACACTAATGAGGGATGTTGTTAATGTGGGAAAGAGTGGGAAGGGGAGTAAGTGTGGTATATGGGAATTGGGAAAGGGAAAGATTTTCCTGAGCCATTTAACCTTCACACCCCCAGGGCCTTCTCTTTGCCACGGCTCTGAGGGAGGGGCTAGATGTGGCAGAATAAAACTGTAGTCTATGCTGTGGAATTAAGAATCAGTATGTCCTGTAGTGCCCCAATTTAAACATTTTAACAGCCTTAAACATCGGTGGTTAATAATCCTATTATCAAATTTCAGTAAGTAAAGGAAAACTCCTTGAAAGCTATGTAAAGATCTTTTCTAAATTATAATTAAAGCAAATTAATTGTAATGTATTACAAAACCTAGGATTCAGTATGCTTTTAAGATTATTCACAGTTTAAAAATTTTATTAAAGAAAAGAACTTTTAAGCCTCCTGTCAAGGAAAGAGAAAGAATAAACTATAATTGTTTTGATTTTATTTCGCTTAGGTGCACTCTCCCTACATTTATAGAATTCCAATTAAGTAAATTAATATACTTATTAAATCTTTAAGATGATGAAAGTTCTAAATTCTTGTTTAAAGGAATTAAGTTAAAGGAAGAAAATGTAGATCTACCCTCTCTTCAGTTAATAATGTAAACTTCATTGGTTGCTTAAAAAGATTTTTTAAATTTATTTATTCCCCCCACCTTGTTGTTTTTGCACTTGGATGTGCTTCCTGTGTCTGCTTTTTCTGTTAAAGGGCACCAGAAACCGATCCCAGAACCTCCTGTGTGGGAGAGGCATTCAGTTGCAAGAGCCACATCATCTCCCCAGTCTGCTGCAACTCTCTCTCTCCTCTGCATCTCACTTTGTTGTGTCACCTTGCTGTGCCTGCTGTGTGCAGCATGGGCTGTCATCTCTCTGCTGGGTGGGCCATGAGCACTCCAAGTAACAGGCCATCAGTTCTCCACAGTGCTCAGGCCAGTTTGCCTTCACTAGGAGGCCTTGGGAATCAAAGCTGGGGAATCCTATATGGTAGATGGGAGCCCAATCACTTGAGCCACATATGCTTCCCATAATTTAATTTAATAAGCTTATTTCATGCGACGGTTTGCTTGGTCGGTAGAGGTGGGGTCTGGCTGTGGACGAGGGGTCTGTCCAGCTTGGGATGAGGGGTCGGTCCCACTTGGGACGAGGGGTCGCTCCGGCAGCAGACGAGGGGTCGGTCTCACAGGGGTTGCGCGGTTCGGCTGACGGGGTCGCCTGGCAAAGCCGGCAATGAGGGGGTTGCCCGGAGAAGCATGCGACGAACTGGGGACAAGGGAGGCCAGGCCCTTGTCGGGGGCTCTCAGGACTGGAGGGCACACGGCAGAAGAACTACCACGGAGACAAGGTAAACACGCAAGTCCACTTTATTGAGGGAGAGGCAACAGTTTTATAGGGGCTGGGGAAGGCTGATTGGTCGAAGCCACGCCCTATTCAGATTGGTTGCCGGAGAAAGGTCAGTGGGAGGTACTGGAAGGGGGAGGGGTGGTGGTTAGGGATTGGCTGTTGCTGTTGCTGGGGGAAGTGGCAGGGTTTAGTGATTGGTGGCTGCTGTTGCTGGGGTGGAGGGCAGACTTGAGTTTCCCGCCCACGCCTGGCTGTTGCTGCTGTTGGGGGGAGGGAAAAGGGCAGACTGGATTTTTCCGTCCATGCCTGGCTGTTGCTGCTGTCGGGGGGAGGGAAAAGGGCAGACTGGATTTTTCCGCCCTGCGCCTGCGCAGGGAGAAAGAAGAAGAACGGTGCCGCCACACAGGCATCATGTGGCACCATCCGGGAGGAGGGGCGGCCGCAGAAGCATGGCTGCCAAGAAGGGGAGACCTGAGGGCACTCTGCGCCCATGCCGAGCTTCCTTCAGGGGTGACGGTGGGCCCGACCAACCACCCTATTATGGGGTCAGCGGTTTGGAATAGGCCTACCACGGCCGCCGCCCCTCGCCAGGCCAGCAAACCACACTTCAGCCCGAGGGGTGACCGCATTTCCCCCTTCTTTTCAAATAAGGGCCAGGATGGCAGCAGCAACGAGTAGCCAAGGCCCAAGAGGCAGTAAGCAATGAGGGAAGTGGGGCTGAAGAGGGAGGTGAGTATGCCGGGGATATAAATGTACAATTTGGGGGGTGGTATCTTGCCGTTGCAAGCAAGGGTGGCCAATGTCCAATTCTCATTGATCTCGGTGGCTATAAGATCCATCTGCTGTTAAAAGTCCAGGATGATAGCGCATTACAGGTGGTTGATCTCTTCTTGGTGGTGAAGAGCGGCAGAGGCAGAGTGTGTGATGGTCTGGAAGATCGCAGCTGTGAGGACAAGTCGCATCAGGGCACCAGCGGCGGTGGTGGCGGCAGCGTCGGGAGTGGTGGAGACGTAGGTGAGGACAAGAAGGCCAAGGTCTCCATGGGCACGAGAGAGGCCGATGTTAACGGGGCGGGCCGACATGGGGCAGCCCAATCTGCAACACAATGGGGGCTCAAGCAAAAAGGAGGGGAGCGGGGGACGAGAAAGGACGCTTTGGATGGCTGAGAAGAGGAGTGAGGTCGAGACAGGAGGAAGCTCCGCAAAAGTATGGGGAGGCAAAAGCAGAAATGTTATTAGATTGCTAGAAAGCAGGCCGCGGGCCGGGGAAAGCAGGTTGCGGGCCGTAGTGGGGGTAGAGGGGTAGGAGGGGTATGGACGGGATTAGAGGATTGATTGCTGGAGGTTATGTAGGAGGGAGGCTAGAGGGAGCCGTGTGTGCGGCAGCTTGCCACAGATCGGATGGAGGGGGCTGCCAGGGGGAGGCGGAGCCGGGGGGGGCCGCTGGCGTGGAAGGCACGAGAGGAGCCATTGCCCATGCGGTGTTGCAAAATGGCTGCGGGCCGTCCCCAGTGGTACTACAAAATGGCGGCGGGTTACAAAATGGCCGTGGGCTACAAGATGGCCGCGGACCGCTTTGAGAAGGTGGCGGGGTGGAAGCTCCTGGTGCCCAAACGGTGCCACAAGATGGCCACAGGCTGCCCTGCATGGAGGGGTAAGATGGCGGGGAGGGAGCTTCCGGCCCACCCAGGCAGGAAGTCATCGGGGCGAGGGAGGAGCAAAGGGACCTCCCCTTTTCGAGCGAGGAAGAAGGCGGAAGTTCGCCATCTTCACCGGCGCTCGGCACTGCAAGATTACACTATTTAGGGGGACAATTTTCGAGTGCGTTATTAAGGCACTCGACAAGCGACTCAGAGTCGGAGTCGGAGCCGGTATCAGGGTTCCGATCAGGGTCCCTGTTAAAGTCGCCGTCCTGAGAATCACGGCGGCGGCGCTGGCGCAGCCGGAAGGAGTTGATGGTAGGGGCGCCTTGAAGGCAGGAGCGAATGGTAAAAAGCGCTGGTAATAAGCCAGGAGGGAATCTTTTACCCTCCTGCTCCACAGCAGAAGTGACCCTATCTATAAGGCGAGTATAGGTATCCGGGTCCCAGAGCTGACACGTGGTAAGCCACGGATTAAAGGGGAGAAGAAAGTCCCAGTATATTTGGAGCTTTTTCAAAGAGATCTTACACCGGTGAGTGTCTAGGAGACCGGCGAGGGCCCGAACTTGCGGGGCTTGCTTAGCAGAAAGGATGTTACCCATTGCTAATGGCCTTTTGGAGCCGATAAGAGAAGGGGCCCTTACCTTGAGAGAGCGGCGATGGGAGCTGACGTGCACGGTGAGATGAGGGGTTGGAGCCGATGGGACTCCGACGGTGGTCGCAGGCCAAAGGAAGGCCTCGACGAGGGGAAGGTGGAACGATGAGCAGTGGAGCAAGGCAAAGGGGAGCAAACGTGGAAGGGAGGAGGCGGAGGTGAAGGCAGGGGTGGAGGTGCTCAGGCACGCGCTCCTGAGTTTTTTATTGGTGCCTCTTAATCATAGCGGGTCGGTATAAGCCCCCAACATGGAAGGAGAAAGCCATCCAGCGATTCTCCCAGACCGCCGTGGATTGTATGAGGTCACCAAGGTTCAGGAGCAGCAATGCAGAGTGAAAAGATAGGGGTGAGAAAAGAGGAGAGCATAGGGCTATGGTAGGGTTACTTCAGACGTGCAAGCGCGCGCTCCTGAGAAATCCAAGGCTCCTTGTAATCAAAGCGGGTCGGTATAAGCCCCCGACATGGAAGGAGAAAGCCATCCAGCGATTCTCCCAGACTGCCGTGGATCATATGAGGTAGCCAAGGCTCAGGTAGCAGCAATGTTGCACGAGAGAAGCCCCACGGTGAGAAGGGAGGAGGGGGGGGGGCCGCCAGGTTATGGAGTGAGGCTGTGGTGGGGTTGCTTTGCCCCACATTGGGCGCCAGCTGAGATGGTTTGCTCGGTCGGTAGAGGTGGGGTCTGGCTGCGGATGAGGGGTCGGTCCAGCTTGGAACGAGGGGTCGGTCCCACTTGGGACGAGGGGTCGGTCCCACTTGGGACGAGGGGTCGCTCCGGCAGCAGATGAGGGGTCGGTCTCACAGGGGTTGCGTGGTTCGGCTGACAGGGTCGCCCGGCAAAGCCGGTGATGAGGGGGTCGCCCGGAGAAGCAGGAGACGAACTGGGGACAAGGGAGGCCAGGCCCTTGTTGGGGGCTCTCAGGACTGGAGGGCGCATGGCAGAAGAACTACCGCGGAGACAAGGTAAACACGCAAGTCCACTTTATTGAGGGAGAGGCAACAGTTTTATAGGGGCTGGGGAAGGCTGATTGGTCGAAGCCATGCCCTGTTCAGATTGGTTGCCGGAGAAAGGTCAGTGGGAGGTACTGGAAGGGGGAGGGGTGGTGGTTAGGGATTGGCTGTTGCTGTTGCTGGAGGAAGTGGCAGGGTTTAGTGATTGGTGGCTGCTGTTGCTGGCGTAGAGGGCAGACTTGAGTTTCCCGCTCACGCCTGGCTGTTGCTGCTGTCAGGGGGAGGGAAAAGGGCAGACTGGATTTTTCCGCCCACGCCTGGCTGTTGCTGCTGTCGGGGGGAGGGAAAAGGGCAGACTGGATTTTTCCGCCCTGCGCTTGCACAGAGAGAAAGAAGAAGAAGGGTGCCGCCCCACAAGGCATCATGTGGCGCCATCTGGGAGGAGGGGCGGCCGCAGAAGCATGTCTGCCGAGAAGGGGAGACCCGAGGGCACTCTGCGCCCATGCCGAGTTTCCTTCAGGGGTGGCGGTGGGCCCAACCAACCACCCTATTATGGGGGCAGCGGTTTGGAATAGGCCTACCGCGGCCGCCGCCCCTCGCCAGGCCAGCAAACCACACTTCAGCCTGATGGGTGACCGCAATTTCAGTGTAAAGTATTCATTCCATGTAGTTATGGTTAAGTATAAGGAGTTTGTAAAAGCATCTTCTAAACTGAAGCATTTAAATGGCTAATTCCAGGAAGCCACTATTAATTAAATATGTAGATTGATATTAATAATGAAAAATAACTTTATATCAGGAAAACTTATCAAAGGCCAACTCTATCTGCATATTAAGTAAGGAAAGGTAATCTTGATTGCATTGGAAACCATCAGTTCTCATAAAATAATAAAGTAGTTTCTCTTGTACTGCTAAAGTAAAATACCTGTTAATTTACATAATCATGACAAAAGTAATATCATTTAATATGTTCTATGTTGCAGTGGAAGTATTTAGAAAGTATGTAAAGATTGATAATGCTGAACTCTATCTCTTTTAAACTCTTATGCATCTAAACCTGGCAGAAGTACCCTGCATGTTGCCTCTTGATTTGAGCTATTGATCGAATTGATCACTAACCTCTACATAGTACAGGTATCTACCATATTCTGGTTATGCTTCTGAAGTGGATGCAGAGTACATTGCAGTTTCATACTCCAGCAGTTAGCAAGGGCTTGATATGGCCACATGTACATTGACTATTGCTTCCAGACTGGCTCTGTCTCATAATGCTGAAGTACTGTCTTTATTTTGCTTGCTATATGCTTGTCTCATTGTTTCATATACTGTCTTTGTGAGTTTATGTCTAGGGCAGTGCCTCTCTTCATACCTCTCCTAGCTGTCCTAAGCTTAAACATTGCCATGGGAGCTGGGGTTGATAGTTTATACCCTAACCCAACAGGTCTACCACAGTCTCTCTATAGAGTTAACCAACAGCATAAAAGAAGTTCAAAATGTATTTGTCAAATGCAATGAATGTGCCACAGTGATGAAAGAGGTTGTTGATGTGGGAGGAGTGGGATGAGGAGGGGTGGGGGGGGTATATGGGAACCTCTTATATTTTTTGAATGTAACATTTTTGTGACCTATGTGTCTTCAAAAAATAAAATTAAAAATTGATGGGTGTGGGGGGTCAAGGAGTGAGGTATATGGGAACCTCATGTTTTTTAATGTGATGTTTTGTATGATCTATTAATTTTAAAAAAGATAATTAAAAAAGAAAAGGAAAAAGAAAAAAGTCAAGGAAGAAGACTGTTTTTCATCAACTTTGGGAGGAAGCAGCCTGTGAAGCCACCATGCTTTGGCTTTTCTCATTCTTATGGTCGAGTATGTCATGACTGGCCCCCTTTTTGGGTCTGTTTACAATCATCTTCTTTATCTTTTTAAGTGGGACTATGGATATTCAAAATTCTAATTAAGTTTATTTCTTACAGAATCAATGCCATATTAGTCATGTGGGGATTTCATCCAGTTCCAACCAAGGTACCAGACGCATCTTACTTAAAACACAATAGAATAGCCAGAGAGTTTCATGCCCTGTCAGGCAGGGACTACTGACCTAACCAGGAGGAAGTAACTACAGAAGAATTTCCTTCACCCCTCAGCACCCCCTTAAGAATAATGGCATAAACTCTCTGATGAGGGTGTTAAGGCAGTTTAGTACAGGGAAATGAGAAGATGAGTCAAAACATGGCCAACACAGTAGGTGGTCATGAGACCTCAATGAACATGACCTTGAGGTTCCAGTTGGGATTCTTTCCTGGGCTGAGAGGAGGCTCTGTATATTCTAGACAATATTCAGCTTTGTACCCTACCATTGGTGGGATAACCAATAATAGCTTGGGCCCCTCCCCTTAGCATTAGTAAGGGGAGGAATAATATTTTCCATCCTCTCCATTTCTCAGTAAGTTCTGTTCTTTCCCCATTTCTCAATAAAAACTTTTTCCTAAAAGATTTTAGAAAGGAATAAAAAAAAAAAATGAGATACCACAAGCAGGCGGTATAGATGGCAGCTGTGAACAGGGTTCAGGGACTTCCACAAACGACAGTCCACTCATTGAGCAGCAGAATGTCCCCAGGGTACAGGAAGTCTGGGTGTACAATTGTGAAATCAGAATGTTACCCCATTAGTAGGAGACCAACATTTTTGTGGCTTCCACCCACACAATTCTTACTAATGTACATGTTTTCAAGATGCTCAGTAAGAGAATTATGGTATAATGTGGCTGGCAGGATTTTTATATGTTCATGAAAATTTTTAAAATATCAGGAAACAAAATTGTATCTTATTGCCAGAGGTTATGTCTAAAAGTGTTGAAATATAGTATAGGCAAAATTAATAATGACCATGTGATATGTGTAAATTACTTTGGCAGATCGTTTATATGCCTGATAAGAGGAAAGCCAATTGGAAAAATTGTAGGTACAGTTAGTAGGACTCTGAACGTATGTGTTTGGGAATCTAAAGCAATAGAATTAAAATTGGTATTCTACTATAAAACTATTGTGACTCTAGCAATGGAAGAAATTGTTTCATTGATGTGGAGATGGTGACCATGGGAGTAGCAGAGGACAGGGAGAGGGAAGAAGAGGTTTTATATGTGGGCATTATCAGGACTTGGAGTTTTCCTAAATGATATTACAGGGACAGATGCAGGACATTATATATTCTCCCATAACCCACTGAATGGACTGGAGGAGAGTGTAAACTACAACTTAAACTATATTCCATGTGGTGTAGCAGTGCTGCAAAATGTATTCATCAAATGCAATAAGAATTAGAGTGGACTTACTGGTATTCTACTATAGTACTACTGTGACTCTAGCAATGGAAGAAGTTGTATCATTGATATGGTGACAGTGGCCATGGGAGAGGGAAGAAGAGGTGTGATATGGGGGCATTTTGGGGACTTGGAGTTGTCCTGAATGATATTACAGGGAGAGCTGTAGGACATTATATATCCTGCCATAACCGACTGAATGGACTGGGGGAGAGTGTAAACTACATTGTAAACTGTAATCTATGCAGTGTAGCAGTGCTCCAAAATGTATTCATTAAATGCAATGAATGTGCCACACTGATGAAAGAGGTTATTTATGTGGGAGGAGGGAGTGGGTAGGGAATGGGGTAGATGGGAACTTCATATATTTTTAATGTAACATTTGGTGTGATCTATGTATCTTTTTTAAAAAGACAATTAAAAAACAACAACACACACTTAAAAATAAATGCCACCACCAGAACCAAATTCTTAAGAACTAAATAACAATAAAATAACTCTGAAATCAGTTGTCACATATCAATGGTAAAAGTCAATGAATATGTGTGTTCCACATAAAGTCAGAGTTTTAGTGTTTTCAATATGGGTGGCCTTATTTAAAAAAATACATTGATAGTCTTATTAGTGAATATTTCTACTTGCTTTTTAAATCTTTATTTTCTGTGGAAGCAACCAAAGCATTGTCTTAAGTCCACATCTTCAATATTACAATAAATAAGGGGCAATAATCAGATCGAGAAACAAACTGGAGAAGGACAGGTGCAATGGAGATAAGGAGTACAAAGACCCATACTTAAGAGTGTATGAAATTCAGAAGCAGGAAATATAGAAGCAAGCTGCCATAGTTTTTAGTATCCTTCTGGCCAATGGGATCTAAGCCCTCTCTCAATTAGAAACAGAATGGGCATCAGCATCCCCAAATCCTCAATATTGGGGAATGAACAATGAACTAAAGTCAACTTATTACTATTCTATTAATATTATAAACTTACTTTTATTCTAGCAATGGAAGAAATTTTTTCAGTGATATAAAATTAGTGGCCCCTGGAGATTCCGAGGGGAGTGAAAGAAAAAACAGGAGTAATAGGGGCCATTTTTGGGACATTGGAATTGTCCTGTGTGACATTGCAATGACAGATACAGGCAATTATACATTTCATTACAACCTATAAAATTATGTGGGGCAGAGTATAAATTAAATGTTAAATGTAGTCCATGTTTAGTAGCAATACTTCAGTGTGTTAAATTGTAACAAATATACCACACTAATGAAAGATATTCCTATGGAAAAGTGTGTGAGGGTTGGGGAATATGGGAATCTCCAATAATTTTATGTAACATTTTTGTAATCTAAAGCTTCTTTTTTTAAAAAAAGGAGACTTACAAGTGTTGGAGAGGATGTGGAAGAATGGGAACACTTATCCACTGCTGGTGGGAATGCAGTCGGATCTAGCCATTCTGGAAGACAGGCTGGTGGTTTCTCAAAAAAAAGCTGTAGATTTGCCATATGACCCCGCAATTCCATTGCTGGGTTTATACCCAGAAGAAACGAAAACAAGGACACAAACCTGTATATGCACACCAATGTTCATAGCAGCATTATTCACTATTGCCAAAAGTTGGAATCAACCCAATTGCCCATCAACAGATGAATGGGTAAATAAAATGTGGTATATACATACAATGGAGTACTACTCAGCTATAAGAAGGAATACAGTACAAACACATGGGATAACATGGATGAATCTTGCAGACCTTATGTTGAGTGAAGCAAGCCAGGCATTGATGGAGAAATACTACTTGACCTCTCTGATATGAAATAAGCAAACCAAGCTATCTCAGCTAGAGATTGGATGATAGGCTTACAGTAATTGGGGGGTAGAGAAAGGCTGTGAGCTGATGCCTAGATTGGGGAATTCTATGATAAAATAAAGGTAAGTATTTGAACAGGGAAGAGATAAGATGAGGGTATAGGGATACCTTTGGGTGGGGCTTTGCAGACTTGAGAGGGGCTAGGGTTGGGAGGATGGGTCAGATGGCACAAGGAATTGGGGGGAGGACTGGGAGGAACTGTTGAACATGGGGGATTGTCGGATATGTGGTTTAAAGTATAATGTTGAGAAAACTGTTTAGAAAATATGAGGAAGGATTACCTGCTTAAGGTGCTTAAGGGGGGCATCTGGCACAGGGGCAGGCTTCTTGGGAGTGTGTGAGTGCTCATCTTGTCATTGTGTGTTGTATCATTGGGTGGAGACCCATATAATGAATGGGAAGGTGTTCCTACATCCTGGGGAGGCCTGATGTTCTCAAACAAAAGGAACTGTGTCTATCTAGAGAATTGGTGGCTCCTATGGGGGAGGACAGTCTAGTATGTCAAGTCCTCAGCATTGTTGCATGTATCTGTGAATCTGGTCCTTCAAGCAGTGAAGATTGATTGCCCCTTTGGGCCTTGAGGAGAGGGGGAGAGACGTATAGAATAGATGGAAGCAGGGTAACTGGGGGACAATGGAAGTGTTCCACAAGATCATGCAATGATGGATATAGGACATGTTAAATTATACCAAAAATGTATAAAGTCTCTAGGCTAAAATATAAACCATAATTAAAACATAAGGTAACTAAAATTTTAGGAAATTGTACAGTCTAAAATATAAACCATAATGTAATCCAAAATGGAACCATGTTTGATAGCTATGTTTTGATATCTGTACATCAGCTGCAGCAAATACGAACATGTAAAAAGATCATTGCTGGGGAAGTGGAAAAGGGTTTGATGTTGGATATATGGGAGTTCCCTATATTGTATATGTGACTTTACTGTGATCTAAATCTTTTTTGACAACAAAATTAAAAATTAGAAGAAAAAAAGGATGTAGGCATTGAGGAAGAAATGAAAATGCCTTGCCCCTGTACATACAGGGAAAACGATGAAAGGCAAAACATCAAAAACAAAGTTTTGAGATTTTTTAATCTTTTAATTCCCCGATTTATTTTTAGGTTGAGTTTTTCTAAATTAGTATATATTCTGTTTCTAATATTTAAACCTAGCATTACTATTTCATTTTACTATTAATTGAATTTGGCTATATATTAGGCTTCATTTTTGAAGAAGTTTTGGACCACAGAGGGATTCAGCTATGGCAGGGAGGAATACTCATGAGGGGTGTTATTGATGGGGGACACATGGTTGGGAGGGAGTTCTCCAGGGCATGTATATAGGGTACATAAAAATACTTGCATATATGTTGGATATTTTAATAGTAATTACAGTTGCAAATGACAGCTGAAAGGGTGCTGAGTTCATAGCCATGGGAGCTCTGTCACATTCCCCAATGGAACAGCAACAGTTCAATTGAAAGGGCAAGACCAGTGAAGAAGAATGCTCCAATGATGAGTACTCAATACTGATGACTATGCTTATGAGCCTGTGTTCCTGAAATTTGAACTAGACCTAGAGCTGTAGGGTGCCAAGAGCTACCTGCTGAGAGCCTCCATCTTGCTCAAATGTGGCCACTCTCTAAGCCAAACTCAGCATATAAATGCATTACCTCTTCCCCATCATGGGACATGACTCCCGGGTATGGGCCTCCATAGCACCAAGGGATTACTGCCAATCACTAACTGGTGATGCAACTAGAAAAAGACCCTGAATAAATGGGGAAAATGGTGAAGACAAATGAGTATATATGGCTAAGCATCTTAAAAAAAATAGGAGTGTGGGAGTCGGTGACCCGAGGGTATCGGGAATGAAAGACAGAGAAAGATTGGGTTCAGGGAATCTGAGAGCATTGATTTCTCAAGCTCATCAGACAACTTTATTGAGTCGAGGGGCTAGTATATATATCCCCGACATATGTGATATTCAGCACAAAATCAAGCTACCTATTACCCTTACCTCATTCTATATTAACTAGTGATTGATGAACACCAACAAACTTTACTGGAACTATTATGATAAAAATCAGTAACTATACTCATAAATCTTGTTACTCAGGTCGTTCTGTTCTACATGTTATTGTTCTGCCTGCAGGTGTGCTTTACCAGCCAAGATTGTGATCCGCACCGATAATCACAAGGGACAGTTTGACTCAGTGGTCAAGGAAGTAACCTGCTTCCATGGAAACAACATGCCTTTGTTTCCCACATAGGAGGTCATCAGAGGGGTCACACTTACACCTCAGCGGGATCCCAGAAACAGTCAAAGTAGGTACAACCCCAGTTACCAGTGCTCCTGAAAGCTAAGGATACAATACAAGTTCTACAGTTATGGCAGTTGGCTCTAGAGTTCAGTGCCTTGTCAAGTAGGCCCTACTGTGGAATTTGTGTTCTTGATTGTGTTGGAGTTAGACTCAGATGTGAACTTTCTACACAATCCTCTTCTGTCACTTTTACTGAACTTGTGGTTGGTGCTGGGTTTGGTGAATACCCAGGAGACTTGAATCTCTGGACTGGCCATGTGCCAGCTGGACTTGAGACTCAGCAGAGTTGCAGCTCCTACTCTGGTTTGTTGGACTTGTACAGGTCAGCTAAATGGGAGGTGAAGATGGCCAACTACCTCACCTGGGAACCAAGAGTGCCGACAGCTCCACTCAGGAGAATCACATCCATCAATCATGTGGGATCTAAGCCCCCTCTTGATATAGATGTAGAGTGGATATCATCAACCCAGGGTCCACAGGATGGAGGAATAAAATATGCATTAGTATCAACCTACTGGTATTTACTATAGAACTACTGTGACTAGTAATGGAAGAAATTCTAGCATTCATCTGGAGAAAGTGGCCATGGTAGTGGCTGAGGGCAGGGAGAGGGAACAAGAGATGTGATGTGGGGGCATTTTTGGGACTTGGAGTTGTCCTAAATGATGTTGCAGGGACAGATGCTGGACATTATATATCCTGCCATAATCCACTGAATGTACTGGGGAAGCATGTAAACTAAAATGTAAACTATAATCCATGCAGTGCAGCAGTGCTTCAAAATACATTCACCAAATGCGATGAATGTGCCACAATGATGAAAGAGGTTATTGATGTGGGAGGAGTTGGGGGGTGAAGGGAGGTATATGTGGGAACCTCTTATATTTTTAATGTAACTTTTTTGTGATTTATGTTCATTAAAATAGAATTTAATTTAAAAATTTAAGACAATAAAGCTTCTTTTAAAAAATTAAAAGCCAAGGTGCCATAGCTTTAGCATTGCAGAGAAATAACAGGAGAGGTAGGGACAGGTTTGTGAGGTTTGCAAAGCTTTCCTGAATCATATTAAGGTTTATAATTTCAAGAAAAAATTCATATATAATGACCAGTAGAAAAAACATTCATGCCTATTGCAATACAAAAGTAACATAGAAGGAAAGTAATGAGTAACAACACTGCAAATAAAAGAAAGCTCTTGATCTTGATTCATTTTATATACTGGAATGTACTTTTTCAAAAATAATGTAAATGAAATTAGGTATTAAAGGCTATAATAAACCAGATAAGAAACCTTCAAATTATGCATGATCTTGCAGTGATGGATACAGGCCATATTAAGTTTTATCAGATTTTATAAAAGCATATGGTCCAAAATGTAAATCATAATGTGAACTATTGACAGTGGCTATGTTTCAATATTTGTGCATCAATTGTAACAAGTGTACCATCCATACCTAAAATGTTATCGATGGGGGAAAGGAGGAAAGGCAGAAAGGGGGAGGATGTTGGGTATATGGGAATCCCCTCTATTCTGTATATGACTCTACAGTGACCTAAAATTTCTTTGAAGAAAAAATGAAAAAAAAAAAGGAAGACACTGGGGGAATAAATGGAAGAAAATTTCACTGTGCATACAGGACAACAGTCTTACAGTGAAGAAAGGCAAAATGCCAAAATTTAAAAATATATATATTTTCATTTTTTAATATCCCAATTTTTTAAAAGTATTTGTTTACTTATTTTTTCCATTACACTTATGTATAAAACTATCATTATTATTTCATTTTCTTATTAATATATGTGGCTATTAGCTCCATTTTTGAAGAGGTTTTAGATCACAGAAGTGTTACAACTGTGGCAGGGGAGGATCACTGAAGTGGGGTGTCAGTGAGAGGAGATACATGGGAGGAAGTTCACCTGGGTATACATATGAGGCATGTAAGTGTGTTCAAATGTACAAATGTCACAGTGCACAGTGATTTACACAGTAACAAAAATAATATCAAATTCCCATCTGGGGACACTATGCTACATTCTCTAGTGGAACAACAACAATGCCCAAGTACAGGGATGGTGACTTGTGAAGGAGGCTATCCAGTCCATTGAAGGACCCTTGATATTGATGACTATTGTTATGAGCCTTTGCTCTTGAAATAGAAACAGCCTAGGGAAGCAGACTTGGCCCAATATCTAGGGTGTCCACCTACCACATGGGAGGTCCAAGATTCAAACCCCAGGCCTCCTTGACCTGTGTGGAGCTGGCCCATGCACAGTGCTGATGCACAAAAGGAGTGCCATGCCACACAGGGTTGACCCCTACGTAGGGGAGCCCCACGCACAAGGACTGTGCCCCATAAGGAGATCTGCCCAGTGTGAAAGAAAATGCAGCCTGCCCAAGAATGGCACCACACACACACACAGCTGACACAACAAGATGATGCAACAGGGAAACGGACTTGGCCCAGTGGTTAGGGCGTCTGTCTACCACATGGGAGGTCCGCGGTTCAAACCCCAGGTCTCCTTGACTTGTGTGGAGCTGGCCCATGTGCAGTGCTGATGCGCGCAAGGAGTGCCACGCCCACATAGAGGTGTCCCCCGCGTACGGGAGCCCCACGTGCAAGGAGTGCACCCATAAGGAGAGCTGGCCAGTGTGAAAGAAAGTGCAGCCTGCCCAGGAATGGCGCCGCCCACACTTCCCGTGCTGCTGATAACAGAAGCGGACAAAGAAACAAGACGCAGCAAATAGACACAGAGAACAGACAACCGGGGGAGGGGAGGAATTAAATAAGTAAATCTTAAAAAAAAAGATAATGCAACAAAAAGAAACACAGATTCCCAGTGCCACTGATAAGGATAGAAATGGTCACAGAAGAACACACAGTGAATTGACACAGAGAGCAGACAACTTGGGGTGGGGGGGAAGGGGATAGAAATAAATAAATTGAAAAAAAAAAGAAACAGCCTAGTGATGTAGGGTGCCTAAGAGTAACCTACTGGCGGTGGACTTGGCCCAGTGGTTAGGGCATCCATCTACCACATGGGAGGTCTGCGGTTCAAACCCTGGGCCTCCTTGACCCATGTGGAGCTGGCCCATGCTCAGTGATGATGTGTGCAAGGAGTGCCATGCCACACAGGGGTGTCCCCCGCATAGGGGAGCCCCATGCGCAAAGAGTGCACCCTGTAAGGAGAGCCACCCAGCACGAAAGAAAGTGCAGCCTCCCCAGGAATGGTGCCGCACACATGGAGAGCTGACACAACAAGATGATGCAACAGAAAGAAACACAAATTCCCATGCTGCTGACAACGAGTAACCTACTGGGAACCTCCTTGTTGTTCAAGTGTGGCCTCTCTCAAAGCTGAACTCTGCATACAAAAGCAATAACTACCCCCCAGCATGGAACATGACACCTGGGGATGAGCCTCCCTGACACCAAGGAATTGCTACCAAGTGTCAACAATCAGTGCACCTGGATAAGAAAAAAAAGACCTCGGGAAAAAGTTGTGGCTCTAGTAATTGGGCTCCCATGTTCCATACAGGAGTTCCAGGGTTTGATACCCAGGGCCTCCTGGTTCATGTGGCAAGCTGGCCCGTGTGGAGTGCTGCCCAGCGCAAGGAGTGCTGCCCCATGCAGGAGTGCCCCTCTGCACAATCAGTGCAACCTGCCCAGGTGTGCTGTCCACATGGAAAGCTCATGCAGCAAGATGACACAACCAAAAGAGACACAAAGAAGAGAAAATAAGAGATGTAGCAAACTAGGGAGTTGAGGTGGCACAAAAGAATGATCATCTCTCTCCCACTCTGCAAGGTCCCAGGATTGGTTCCCAGAGCCACCTAATGAGAATACAAGCAGACACAGAAAAACACACAGCAAATGGACAGAGAGCAGACAACAGGTGGAGGGGGGAGAAATAAATCATTAAAAAAAGACCTTTACTCAATGGGGGAAAAGCTGAAGACAAATTAGTTTGTATGACTTAAAGACTTCAAGGTGAGTTGGGAGGCCATCCCAGAGGGAATGCTTATGCCCAGAATCTCGTTGACAGCCAAAGTAGATCCTACCCCAAATAGCGAAGCTCGTCTGGAATATGGAGATATCCAGATGCTGTAGTTAGGGCAGATAACCCAGGAATTTGGCCCCTTGCCAGTGGGCCCTAATCTGGTATTTTTACTCCCCAGTGTGACAGAGTTAGGCTCAGTGGTGATTTCCCTATGCATGACTCTTCTGTCCTATTTGAACCTACAATCAGTACTAGAGTTGGTAGGTGTCCATCCAATAGACATAAATCTTTGGGCTATCCATGTGCCAGCTGAGCCCTGAATCTCAACAGAGTTGCAATGCCTATTCTCCAGTTCAGTGGATTCATCCAGGACAACTAATAGGGAGCAGATGTTGGACAAACAAAATACCAAGGAACCAAGAGTGACTGTAATTGTAAGCAAGAGAGTCCCATCAATTGGATATATGGGATCAAAGCCCCCCTCAATTAATGGTGGAGTGGGCATTATCATCCCAGAGTCCTCAGGATTGGGAAATGAGCTATGGACTAAAATAAACTTGCTATAATTTTACTATAGATTTATTGTTATTCTAGCAATGGAAGAAATACCATTGTTGTGGAGACAGTGACCATGAATGTTCTGTGGTCAGGGAGAGGGGAAAAGAGGTGTAATGAGGAGCATTTTTGAGACTTGTAGTCCTCACAGTATTGGTGAAAGGAGGGTCCTCTAAACAATAATGGCATATGTTGGCACATCATTCATGATAAATCATCTCTAACATTCCAATCTCTGTCTTCTGATCCGTTCTACACAATATCAGAGCATTTCGAGCATTTTGCCTTAGGCAATTATTTTAATTTCCTTGGCTGCTTAAGCCAATATAATACAATGGAATTGCTTAAGTGAAGGGAATTTTGGGGGTCACAGTTTTGAGGCTAGGAAAATATCCAGATAAAGATGATAGCAAGACAATGTTTTCTTTATAATGACTGGCATTCTGGGGCTGGCTACCAGTGATCATTGGTCTTGGGCTCCTCTGTCACATGGAAATGCATATGATGGTCTGTCCTGACCTCTCCCTCCTTTCTGGGTCTCTTTGTTGTTCAGTGCCTTGCACCCTGGGACTTTCTTTCTCTATCTGAATTCCATTCTGCTTCTAAAGGATTCTGGTCATATGGATGAGACCCACCCTAACTGAGATGTGCCACAGCTTAACTGAATTAACCACATCAAAAGCTCCTAATTACAATGGATTCCCAGCCACAGAAATCAAGTTTAAGAACATGGTTTTGTTGTTTGATTTCTGGTGTAGATAGTGCCAAAACCACCTGAAAAAAGTGTTTGTGTCCTTTGTATCCCATCTAGCTACAATATTGAATTGGCTTAGTGCGTCCATGTCAGTATATTCAGCATGACCCAAATTAATGCTCTGTCCACCATTATCCTATCCTCTTACCTATTCCCACACATACTCCCCTAATTTCTGTCTATATAAATTGGAAAAATCATGCAATTGTTTTGGAGTGTAGCACAGCTCCTCATGAGCCATACTTTGTAACATACTTTTGGGGGCCTGAGGGGCTATCAGTCTATTTATGGAACTGAAATAAAGAGTTGTAGTGGGGGCTGTTAATGAGAGGAATTAGAGTTGTCTTTAAAACCAGTAAGCTCAGTGCACTCCATTGCAGTTTTATCTGGTGAAACAGTATTATTATCTTCAGACAGAAGGTGAAAGCATTATTTCCTCATGACAGGTTTATCAGGTACAGCAGAATAAATCTCTTTAGGTGGAGATTGGGTGGATGCTTCCATGGGGCAGATAGCAAACCAGAATAAGTTTATCAGTCAATGAAGACTCATCAGAATCTAGGGTTTCAGATGTTCCCGGTGCCATAATTATAAAGCAATAGGTCCTCTTTCCATTTTCCTGATGCCGTACCTTTCCAATCAGGGCCTTCTCTTTAACAAGAGATAACCTACAAGGCTGAGAATTCAATTCATTTTGTAATATTCCAACCACAAAATGAGACTCTGTGTCTGGTTTCAGGAATCTCCAATTGGTGGCTACACAAAATAAGAGTTCCGTTCAGGGCACAAACTTGTATGTCCTTTATGTGATACTCAAGATGGGAATTTGAAGCCTTGAACAAATTTCTCTAACAACTGTATCTAGTGTATTTATGAACATCCATGGACATCATTATAATTTTTAACTTCACAAAACTCTGTTAACTTGTGTTATGGTTTTGGGCTGTATGTACCCAAGAAAAATATGTTCATGAACTTAATTAATTTCTGTAGCCATGAACCCATTGGATGTTAAGACTTTCTGAAGAGTTTACTTCAGTTATGATATGGACTGTCATTCATAATGGGTCTTAATCTTATTAAAATAAAATTTTAAAATCAGAATGAAATTCAGACAGGGAGAAACCTTCAGGAAGCAAGAAGCTGAAATTAATCAGAACTCAAAGAGAATGGAGACCACCATTACTAAGTGATGGAGAAGCCATAGACCAAGTATACTTGCCAGCCAGCCCCAGAAGACCAGTCTGTAGGGGAAAAAGCCTAGCCTTGATGACACCTTGATTTAGAATTTTCCCCAGCCTCAAAAAGGAAAGCCATTAAATTCCCATTTCTTTTATATTTTTCAATGTATCACAATGAGTATGAAACATACTTGATGAAATATTTTCAGAGGAGTATATTCAGTTACCATTTACAGTGAACTTAACTGTGACAACAAAGTTTTTGACTTTTTTTTTCGGTTTGAAAGTTCCATTTGGTTCTGTTAGTCTTCATGTATTTTGGTACAGTTCAATATCAGCATTGTTACAACAATAAAAAAGCTGACAAGACTATATTACAGAAAACCACCAAGAACCAATTTTGGTTTCACTTTCTCTATTTTTATATTTTGTACATTGCAAAGGCTGTTTATAAACCTCTTCACCTGAGGGTCACATTAATTTATGTTTTCTTTCCTACCTAAATTTTCCTCCTGCCCCCAAAAGAAAGTAAACAAACAATAAAAATAACTAGTCAGAGCTTTTTTTTCACAGTGGGTAGTACCTCAGTGCCAAGAAACAACCAATTCAATTTATGCTTCTATCAAAAAGATTTAATTAAAAATTTATATATGTTCATGAACATCAATTGCACTGGCTTAGATCACTGCCTCTCCTGCAACTTCCTGCCATGCCAGATAAACTCAGGTTTAAACATACACTCTCTGCTATACTTTATTTTTAATAATGAAAGATTTTGACCACATTCATCTCTTTAAATGTTTTTAATTAAAAAACAAAAACAAAACAACTTCCTGGCTGTATTAAACTTTCCTTCTGTTTTCTTTTCTCTTTGGAAGGATGGAGGGAGGATGTGTAAAGTAACTCTCATTCTGTGGGTCCATTTGGTGTTATAACTGAATAGTGTTCAGCACTAAACCTTACTGTAGAGTATAAAACAAATGAAAGTGAAGTGACAATGGAGGTTAAGAACTAATTGTTATAAATGGGTTGAGATATTCTACTCAGCTACCTACTATTCAGCAGGTAGGAGTAAATGTCCCAAGTGCTATCAATCAAAACATTTGAGCACTGTAATGAACTTCATGCTTTTTAAATGATACTGTTCATCTCCATGGTGGATGGTGTTAGCACACAGACATTGAACTAGCACATTTCACTTCTAATTTTCACCATCACTGGGGTGATGCTGAGAATTATTTTTACAATTCTCAGTGAACATATATGTGGGCAGCTTAGTTATAGAGGAAAGTATTAAGTGTGCAACCCACTCCAGGTTGAAGCAATCACATAACCCTTCTGAGGAACCCTGGTGGGTGGAAGCATGCTCTGCCAGTATGCCCAATTACCTCTGACTATTGCCAATTACACCCACAGGTCAAGGCATGGTGTAACAACCAGCAGTCACTTGGCCTCACAGATGGAAGATGGCATAGCAGCTCAAAAAAAAACAAAACAAAGAAAACATTGGGAGAACAGTGGCAAAAATTACAAGGTAATGAACTCATAGTTAGGGGAGTGGGAAAGGGAAAGAAATTACACTATAACCAAGCATTATCATTTTTAAAAACAAAGATTTCAGAAAAGACCTAGCAGAATTTGACAGGTAAAGCTAGTATGAAATTGTTAATTGGTATCATATAAAGGAACAAAAACATTTTTTTTCTATATGATACAGATACAGAGTAATAGACAAGTTATATAGAGAGTTACAAACAAAATAATGGAAAACAAAAAAAATGGAAAATAACTGTAAACTTTAATATTTAAAAATGTTCATCTCAAACAGAGAAATAAAAGAATTCTTGTTAAAAGGAAAAGTTTGTTAAAAAACATTAAAAATGGAATTTGCACTGTGCATCAGCCTAATTAGAAATATGTACAAAAGTTCAGGATCTATTCTTTCATTAAATTAAAAACAAACTCATTAAAAGAAAAAAGTCCAACCTGAAAAAGAAAAAAAAAGAAATCCATTTTCAGATCTCAGAATGCTCCATCTTTTGCAAAGTCAGTGAGTGACTTAAGAACTGGGAAAAGAAGCCTGGAAGGTGACCAATGGAATCTGCATCCAGAGTCTTCAGAGTTCCCTTTTGAAACTTAAAGAAGGTTTTCACACTTTTGGGGCAAGGGGAGATTGTTTCTGTTGATATTTGGTTGTGAAATTGAACAGCAAATAATCTGTTTGTTACCAAAATCTACATTTTAGCAGCACAAAATTTTCCTTTCAATGTTCAGACCATTTTTAAGATGGGAGAGGTTGTATACTGCATTGTGATGTGTATTACAGGAATACAGTTATTAATATTAAAAAGTGTCTTACACACAATTCCCTTTTTGTTTTCTGTACATTGCTATTTGCTTTGTTGTTGGTTCCACTCTGGATCACTCACTGCTCAAACTGCCTAACACAGGGACAAAACTTTGAAGTAAAAATTTGTGTTTTGGTATAAGGAACTGTCATTAACACTTTCTTCTCTACTGCGGCGGCTTGCTCGGTCGGTAGAGGTGGGGTCTGGCTGCGGACGAGGGGTCGGTCCAGCTCAGGACGAGGGGTCGGTCCCGCTTGGGACGAGGGATCGGTCCCGCTTGGGACGAGGGGTCGGTCCGGCAGCAGACGAGGGGTCGGTCTCACAGGGGTTGCGTGGTTCGGCTGACGGGGTCGCCCGGCGAAGCCGGCGGTGAAGGGGTCGCCCGGAGAAGCAGGCGACGAACTGGGGACAAGGGAGGCCAGGCCCTTGTCGGGGGCTCTCAGGACTGGAGGGCGCATGGCAGAAGAACTACCACGGAGACAAGGTAAACACGCAAGTCCACTTTATTGAGGGAGAGGCAACAGTTTTATAGGGGCTGGGGAAGGCTGATTGGTCGAAGCCACGCCCTGTTCTGATTGGTTGCCGGCGAAAGGTCAGTGGGCGGTACTGGATGGGGGAGGGGTGGTGATTAGGGATTGGCTGTCGCTGTTGCTGGGGGAGGGGGCAGGGTTTAGGGATTGGTGGCTGCTGTTGCTGGGGTAGAGGGCAGACTTGAGTTTCCCGCCCACGCCTGGCTGTTGCTGCTGTCGGGTGGAGGGAAAAGGGCAGACTGGATTTTTCCGCCCACGCCTGGCTGTTGCTGCTGTCGGGGGAGGGGAAAAGGGCAGACTGGAATTTTTCCGCCCTGCACCTGCGCAGGGAGAAAGAAGAAGAAGGGTGCCGCCCCACAGGCTTCGTGTGGCGCCATCTGGGAGGAGGGGCGGCCGCGGAAGCATGGCTGCCGAGAAGGGGAGACCCGAGGGCACTCTGCGCCCATGCCGAGCTCCCTTCAGGGGTGGCGGTGAGTCCGGCCAGCCACCCTATTATGGGGGCAGCGGCTTGGCCTGCTGCGGCTGCTCCCCCGCCAGGCCAGCAAACCGCACTTCAGCCCGAGGGGTGACCGCACTCTACTTGCAGAAGAAGCATGTAACAACCTGGGAATGATTTTGTTTTATTCTTTAAACTAAGTTTGCTTTCCCATACAGCACATACTGTACTGCTCTGAGCTATCAACATGGAGTATTCATTGAAGAGGGGCAAATCTACAAGGGGTTGAAGCTCCAAAGTCATAAGGGAGGCCCTATGGACCTCTGTTTCCCATACCAATAGTACCTTCAAAAGCTACTACTGTAGCAGGGTACAATGTAACAGGGTTAGGTGTTTTGTTTTTTAATATATATTAAAAAGAAAAATAAAAGACAAGAATGTAAAATCATCGGCATAGATAGATATTTCAGAAAACAACCCATGCTTTTTTTTTTCCTTTAGGTTAGTAGCTTTGGAATTGCTGTTAATCTGTTTTGAAATTTGTTGTTATTAATTTTTTAATTTAAATTCATTTGTTTGCATTGTTCATCTTGAAAGCTTACAGTCTGAAGGTGTCCATTCCTACACTGGTCAGACCACTGTCCTTGGGGCAGCCAGGGTCTCTGAGACCCTTCTCCAGGCTTGCACGTCTGTGGGATTTTCAGTTGAAATCCTTGTCAGTTTCTTCCCAGTCGCTGTCTATTGGCATCGAGGGCTGAAACCCTGAGGTACTGCATGAACTTGAGGTAACCACTGAAGATGAGGAAACAGGAAGAAAAGAAGGGATGACCTGAGGCTAAGACTTCCTGGTGGCAAGGGGGAAGCAGAGGAGGAGGGGGCAGTGGCCAATGGGAGAGGGAGCTATCATTTGAGCAGCCAACTGTGAGGTGGATGTGGTGCTGGCATCGGGAAGCAGGCAGTGAGGTCATAAACTAGGGTGCTCTTTGCCATTTCTTGATCTCCTGATTGTTGTGTTTGTGTGAGGCTGACTTGAGATGTTGACTCAGGGCTTCCTCTCCACAGAGCAGACTCTCACAAGCCAGGCAGTTTTACACGTGGCTGCCATTACTGTCACCATTTGCATTGCCAGTGGGCAAGTGAAGCACCATCTCTTGAAGGTACTGGCTGAAGAAGCAGAGGGACTTCAGGTGACTCGTCGCTGCCTTCTTATAGAAGACTGCCTGGCACTTCTGGCAGACCAACCTGTACTATATCTTGGGAACAATGAAGGGGACGTAGAGGGAGTCCACACTTTTGCTGTCTGCTCCTGTCTTGTCAGGGGTTTCAGCAGGAGAGGGTACACCTCATAGGGCGTGTTTTTCTGCTCTTCTATTTGGGAGATTCTTCAGCAGGGTCTTTGGGGAAAAGGCAAAGAGACTGAGGGACTGCCATCCAGCAGCCTGGTATCCGTAAGCTCCTACCCCAAATACATACCCTACCCCAAATACATAACCTTTATTACATCCAGCAGATTCCTGGTGTTTTGCATCAGCACCCTTTGGCTGACTAATATAGTGTGCCTCTCTCATTTTTCCAACTATTTGATATGAAATTCCACTGTAGCCTCTAGAACATTGCTGGCCATAATCCAAGATCAAATGGATAAGTTCAGCAAAAAAAGGAAGCTTGTTAAAAATATAAAAGCCAGAGGTACTTCTATACACTTGCAATGAATACCTTTGAAATTAAATTTAAAAATATAATTTATTTATTATAGCAACATAATGAAAAAAAGGAATATATGTAGCCAAAAATGTTCAGGACTTTTCAATGATTTTTAAGTAAATCTATTAAAAAAGATTGTTGAAAGAAATTAAAGAAGACCTATATAATTACATAATTGCATAATGTTCATGTATTAGAAGACTTAAAATTGTTAAAATGGCATTACCAATCAAATGTTCTACAGATCCAAAAGAAGCCCTACCAAAATACTAGCTACTTGTTTTATTTTTCAGAAATTTACTAACAGATTTTTATATTGTAATTCAAGGCATGAGTGTCCTAGGGATTTCAGACATGAAGAAAATGGAGATGATATATCTGAGCATATGACTGCATTTCTAATTGATGATATATCTGAGCATATGACTCACTGTACTTCTAATTGTTTCAGGTGTTCTTTCTAGGTCCAACTGCAGGAATTGGGCACAGGAATTGGGGAGGCCTTGCATGTCTCTGGATATTTCACCTTATTGGTTCTAGTTAGATCTGAGTCTTCCAGTCTGCAGGGAAAGGGCTACAGTGACTGGGGCATGCTTAGTATAATAGTTCATCATGTAATACAGTAATGTTCCTTATACACTGGGTCACACCTCCATCACTGCTTGACATATCCCTTAAGTAGTTCTCCCTGAGACTTAGCTCATCGACTTACAAGGACATGACAGTGCCACTGCCTTCCTCTCTGTAGTCACAGTTATTACAAAGCATTGGGAGCCCAGACACAAACTCCTGGCAGGGTGTGATTGTGGAATTGGGATGTAAGGGACGTGAAAACCCCATGAAGAACAGGTTCCCAGCTCAGAAGCATGTAGAGTGGAGACTGGGGAGGGATGCCCTCTCATTCAGGGTCCTTCAAGCGAAGTGACTCTTTCGTGATTCAGAATATCAGATAATGTATTCATATAAATAAATGTTGCTTGACTATTCCCATCTGCCCTGGGAGAGGAGACAATATTATTTCTTTTTTTTTCTTCTTTCTTTTACTTTTAACCCAGACACTTTATTTCAGGGACTGTTTCATCCTATGTAGGCTGGCAAACCCAACTTCAACCTGAGCAGTAACTATTGATGGACACTCTGTTTGTAAGTGTAATCACTACATAATTTCATGTTTGTCATATTTAGGAAAACATGCAGTAAATCATAATCTTGTTGAACCTCAGTTCTGAACCAAACTTCAAGGGGCTTGGAGTCTTACCTGACAGTTTCCTCAATTTTGGTTATTTCAAGACTCCTCATTTTGAATAAACTGAGAAATTATGTACATACCAGTAAAGTAGGATATAGATTACCAGAGAGATTGTCCCCCACCAGAGACAATTTAAAAATTCTGGGGGACATTTTTGGTTTTCAGAGCTGGAGTAAGGTACTGTCAGCATCTTCTATGCAGAATCCTGGGAGTCTGCTAAACCTCCTACAATGCCCAGCATCTCTGCACAATTATCTTCTGGTAGGCAATGTCAATAGTGCAGAGCTTGCAATTTCTAATATAAATCCTCAGTTCTGTCCAAAATTCCTAGAAATGTACAGTTAGAGAAAATCATTATTTTTTTCTGTGGGTAATTATTCCTTTAGTAAAACGAACAAAGCAAACCAAAATCTGGTCCTGTGTGTGCCTCATGGGCCCCCCTCACTCATTATGTGGCATGTGCATGGTAGGTGTGGTCCTTCAGGATTTGGAACTGCCCTGGGAATTCAGTAGGAGATCACCTGTGGGCCAGGAGTGTATCCATGTAGCCAAGAGCTGCTTTCTCTATGGGGCAAATGGTACAGAGTGTGATGGTCCTGCCAAGATAGCCTAGGCCCTGTTCCAGATGTCTAGACCCTCAATTTCCTGCATCTTGAATCCAGCAGATGGGAGGAGAAGAAAACACCAACTGCCATCTGTGCAATGTGGTGACATCAACACAGGAGTCTGGATAATGTCACTTCATCTTCTATGGGCCGTGGACCTGGGATACTCTGAAGAGAGGGGAGGGTCATGTTCTGGGATCCCAGGACCATGAGTCATCAGGAGCTTTTCCCAGCACTCTGTCCTCATAGGATGCTAATCCATATTAACTCCCATTAAAGAATACATCCACCACGTATAGTTCCTTTCAAGGAGGTGGGGGAGAAGGCACTGCACTGTTTCTAGGACTGAAATGCTTTTCCATGAGCTCAACATTAGAGGAATGCTCAATGACCGTTTTCATAGGAGCTCTGGAGGCAGAGACAGCAGGACCAGGAGAGAGCCTCAGATGCAGGGAGAGAAATAATACGCCCTATGTGGAGACTGACATTCAATTGGGGCCCCTTCCCTCTGGTCCTGAAAACCAGCCTAGTTCCAGGCCCTTCATCTCTGAAAGGAGCCCCTACCCTAGTGGTTTGACCTCCCCCTTTCTGAGTGCAGAACAAAGGAAGAGGGAGCACCATGAAGTGTGTGCTGAGCTGGTCTTTTCTTTTGTCAGTGTTCCATGGTAATATTATGGAGAAATTGAGATGCTGCTGTGTGTGGGATTGAGTGAGAGCACGTATGTGAGTAAGTGAGGGGCTGTCCCTGAGCATCAAGTTTTACTTTCTTTGATTATAGGTGTCCAATGTGTGGTGCAGCTGGTGGGGCCTGGGGGAGAGTTGGCCCACCCTGGGGGGGACTTAGAGACTCATGTACAGCCTCTGGATTCATCTTCAATAACTCCAGAATGAACTGGATCTATCAGGCCCCTGGGAAGGGACTGGAGTGGCTCTCACACATTAGCACTGGTACTGGTAGTACAAAATACTATGCAGACTTTGTGAAGGGCAGATTCATCACCTCAAAGGAAAACATCAAGAATCAGCTTTATCTGCAAATGGCAAACCTGAGGGTTGAGGACTTGACCATTTTGCTGTACCATAGACACAGTGAAGGGAAGTCAGGGTGAGCCCAGGCAAAAACTTCCCCATGCAGGAAGGAGGCTGGCCTACTGAGTGCACCAAAGATCCACATAGCACAGGGCTCAGCCCCAGGGCCAGGGGCAGGGGCAGGGGCAGGGGCAGGGGGAGGGGGAGGTTACAGCTGGTTTCCTGTCAGCTGGCTTCCTGCCACAGTCAGGGACTTCCTCTACTTGTTAGTTTCCCCAGAAAACCATAGATATAGTATTCTGTGTCCTTTATCAAATTCTCTGAGTTGGAAATGTTTCATTCTCACATGCACACAAAGCGTAGTGTCCATTATGGCGGCAGAAATGTCTCTTCCTGTGTTCAGCAGGATGTGATTTCTGAGGAGTCTCAGGAAATATTAGTGAGTCTTGTAAAATCTAACACAGAAAATGACCTTACTGGGTTTCCCTATTTAGGGCATTCCTGGTTATGACCAAGTGTGGAGCTGAGCCAGGTGCAGTATCCTATTAATCCTAATATATTTTATATATTATTTCCTTCCTCACACAATAGTGAGCATATCAAATTCAGCAATGATCTATCCATATCTTTCCTAACCATTTTTTCCCTCTTGGTTTAGCAAGGCCATCAAAGTGTCCTTGTGCTCAAATTTACCCATTAAAGGGAACCTCTTTCTCCCAGGAAAAGCCCTACCTTAGTACAATTCCCAAGTTCCATTCTTGATGGGGAATAGCTATCAGTCACTTACGTTGGGCATAAACAAGGTAATTTCAGAGAACAGAATTTGGGCCTTTTCCCCCACTATGACCTTTCTTATCCAATAATAAAAGGTATATTCTCAGGACCCGCATACTAAATTCTATTTCTTATACAAGAAAACTTGGTTTTACTTAATTCTCTTTGAATACATAGAGTAGCAAATGTAGTCTTATAGCAAGTTTAATTACCCACCTTCTCTCACTTGTTTAATTACTTGATACTGGACTATGGTTTACTTAGAGATGTTTTTCCCTTAGAAAAAGCTCAGTATGTTGTAGGAACTCATGTTTCCATTTACTGGTTTTCTACCATGGACAGAGATAGTGAGTGGAACAATTAAGTGCACTCACCACACCAGCCCTTGCCTCCCCCAGAAGAGAGATTTCCTCACTGTTGAGTGTGGATAACAGGCAGGATCATCTACCCTTCACATAATAGCCAGCAAGGAGGTTTATAGAGTCATGAGCTTCTGATCAGGAAAAAGTCTTTGCTTCTCTGATTGTAGTAAGTCCTGCTTGGGTTTGATTGTGGTGTTCAAATTGAGGAAGCCCATTAAGCTGACACAGCTAAGTGACATTCAGCAGCACATAATCATAAGGCATAGAAGTTTCTCAGGAACCACCTTTTCTTTGTTGTTTGATACAATTTTGTTAGAGAAAAGTGCTACCATTTGTTTGTCCTACTCTAATCCCAGAATTTGCTGAATTCATCTAGGACATTCCAAAATTGGGAAAAAAAGAATTCTTTATTTTTATATAATGTGTGTTTAGGGGAATTTAATTGTGTTGTCAAACCCCATTTATGCCAATATCTGTATTTTTCAGTCTACTTTTTGGGTGCTGAAATTGGGTAATTTATTTTAACAAGGATGGATTGGTGAGACATTTCTTCTTTCAAATAATAAATCTTTCAATTTTGTTTCCTCTAAAGTTTAATGCATTTCTTAAAGAACAATAGTTAAATAATATGTTGGGAAATTCTGGACTCATGCATGTTTAGCTAAATGTGCCTTGAAGAATTCCTGATTGTTCTGTGCATTGGCCCTGGCCCCTACTCTACAAGGTGATAAAATGCAAGCTATAGGGAAGTGAGGACAGACAGCAGCAGGGTGGGGGTGAGGATGGGTTGCTGCTGAGACCTAATGTTTCCTCACGTAGGAGCACCCCACTTCATCTTTTTTACTGTAAGAGCAATCATATTTGATCCATTGATAGGAGGCCAGGCATGATGCTCTAAGAATCTGCTTCTTAATAAATTAGCACTGTGGTTCCCAAGCACATGCTCATTCCTTTCTGTCCCCACTCTGCATCCCTGAGCTCCCTTCCCCACTAGACTCCATCCCAATGACTGCCTAGCCTCCATATGTGCCCACTCCATCATGGCACTTTCTGCTTTGGCTCCAGGAAGACACAACTATCTTGTTGATATCATATCTCTGCTCTGCATTGTCAGTGCTCCAGATACTTTGAATCCCATTGCTCCATTCCATGCACCACCCCCTTAAGGACTACTCTTGGACATCTCTCCTCTCCCCAGAGTTAGGTCATTTATTCCAACAGGCCCAAAGCCACCACACTGGAACTTCTTTGAAAATTGGATCTCTTTCCATACAGGAATGCAGACTGAGTAAATCTAGAGATATGAGACCCAGGCCAAGGCCTCAGGTCCTATCTCCTGGGAGAATTCTGAAATCACACAACCAACATCAGTGTGAGGTGCTTCAACATTAATCCTGTGTACTGTATGGGACAGTAAAAGCTGATTGCCTCTTCCCAGACTATCACATATACTTCATGACCTGTAACATAACCTGAGATTTGAGCACTCAACATATATAAGGTGGGAGGCAAGGCAGTGTGACACCAGACTAGATCTAACCCTCAGGGAGCTCAGGAGCATGCTTTGGATCACCAAGCACAGGGCCTTCCCAGTGGTAGGGACAGGGCTATGTAGCAGAGAGGCTTTCTGTCAGAGAATGGAGTTTCCTCTCAATACTCTCTTATCTTCAAAGGTATGGCTTCCTTCCTGACTCTGAAATTCATGAGTGAGATTTTTAGAGTGAACATCCATAGGTTAGCAGAGTGTAAAGTACCACCAAGGAAGAGGGAAGCAACCATGAGTTTCCCTCTGGTCATTAATCTGTGTCATGGGACCTCCATTGCATTTCCTCTTCTGAGGCAGAAGAGAGCTGAAGAGTATTATTTTACACTGTATTGTTATGGAATTCAGGATAGAAGAGATTAAACGCACATGCTAAGTACAAACACACAAATGCACACAACCAGCTAAAGATCAATTGTTAACTTATGAAGGAACATGGAAATAAATGTGAAATACACAACAATAAATTCAAGAAAATAGAAATCTCTGTGTCAGTGGGCTTGTTGATTTATTAGATGCAACATCAAAATCACAGCCTGTAGAGATGATGATTTTTGTTACTATTATTATTGGAATAATGAAGTTGCTCTAAGAATGATTAAAGTGATGAATGCACAAATATGTTATTACACTGAATACCACTGATTGTACACTTTGGAAGGATTTATGCTTTACTAATAAGTACCAATAAAATTGATTTGTTAATAATCACAACCTATGAAAATATATTAAAGTTGTACATTTTAAAAATTGAAAATTTTTTTCCCTCCAAAGATAATGTTTAGAAAATGAGAAAAGATAGACTTGGATAAAAATATATTGCAAATCATATACCTAATAAAAGATTGCAAAAAGTATACATAAAACATTTCATATAATATGAAGGTGGTGCTCAGATCCTCTGATAATCAGGGATCACAGGGCCCAGCCCCAGGGACCAGTGCTGAGAGGGGCAGGGGCATGATGAATTTCTTTTTGGGGTCTGTAGTTTCCTTTCCTAAGAGTAATTCCATGCCTAGGGCACCTATTTCCTTATCTGCCTCTCAACAACCTGCCTCTGAGTTCTCATGTAATCACTGTCTCTGAGAAATCACATCTATCACTCCTCTGCAATTATCATTTCATTATTTTAAGATACTTGGTTATACAGATGCAGAGTGGGTGTTTGTATTTTCACTTCTCCATTTAAAAGTGTTCTTTTTGGAATATGTAAGGATCTCTGTCGTATGTTCTGGGCTGGCTTAAAGGAAGCTTTTGTATAATGCCTTAGACATAATTATTCAACCTCCGTCATCCATCTAGTATCTCTCAGGCTGCTTATGCTGAGGAGGTAGTCACAAAATTCAAACCTGCTTTCATTATGGGGAAGAGAAACTTGGGGAGGACTCTCCCTTTTGGGGGTTATATTTTCTCAAAATTTTATCATCAAAATATTTAATTACCTGAAATTAATATTATGAAGTGTTGGGAACTGAGAATATATTAAAACTCTTTGAATTTGGGAAGATGATTTACATAATGTTAACATTTTTAATGAATGCTATCATGATGTCTAAAACACTACATATACACACATTCACATTTTGTGACTATTCCAGTTTATTCAAGGTCAGTATCATTTGGGCTTATACTTTTAGGACTATGAGTATTAGGCTACAATTTCTTATTTGTCATTAATATTAGATATCAATTCTTACCAGAGTATCCACCTCTTGACTAGGAGACTATTTGAATATCCTTGTTTTCACTAAGCTACTGATTCTGTTACCAGATTTTGACTAGGTTCTTGACTATGCTGCACAAATGAATTTCAAAAGCATGTCGGGTGAGTTAGGCCAGTAATGTATTAAGGTAGGGAGGGAAGAGAAATGGGAGAAAAGAGCAGATCAGGGGTCCAAGTTAGTGAGGAACAGGTTGAAAAGTGATAAAGAGGGCTGGTTTACAGGCTACAATTTCCCATTATAGATTATAAATCGCCAGGTTTACTTGCATGGCCATGTGGCAGAGGATAAATGGTGAGAGTGGTGCATAGAGGGCAGGATCAGTTCATGGGCAAGAGAGTGTATGAGAGACAGCTTAGACCCTGGGCCTACTTTTTTGAACTGTTGACAATCCCACCCCATTGCTAATATCAGGGGAGGAATTCCAGCTGTTCACCAATTTAATTGCTCATTTCTCCCATCAATCTCCCAGGAGGTCCCATTGTTAAAGTCCTTGGTGAATATCTGGGGCTTCTCCTGGCTTCCAGAGGAGTTTTCTTCTGAGTGGCAGAATGTTTAGGAGGGTCTTCCTGCAGTCATCTTGGGGTTGTTGCTCCACGTGGACTTCTTGCCAGGTTCCAGATCCATCTGTTGATTCCCTATCTTACTAGCCTGCTCCACTTGTATCTCTGATGTATCAGTTTAAACTAGTATAATTATTTCCTCTAATCATTTTTCTTACCTCTGCATTTTCCATGCACAATTTGTTTTTTAAAGATTTATTTATTTATTTATTTATTCTCTCCCTCCCCCCCCCACCCCGGTTGTCTGTTCTCTGTGTCTATTTGCTGCGTCTTCTTTGTCCACTTCTGCTGTTGTCAGTGGCACAGGAATCTGTGTTTCTTTTCGTTGCATCATCTTGTTGTGTCAGCTCTTCGTGTGTGCGGCACCATTCCTCAGCAGGCTGCACTTTCTTTCTCGCTGGGCGGCTGTCCTTATGGGGTGCACTCCTTGCACATGGGGCTCCCCTACGTGGGGGACACCCCTGCGTGGCATGGTACTCCTTGCTCGCATCAGCACTATATATGGGCCAGCTCCCCATGGGTCAAGGAGGCCCGGGGTTTGAACCGCGGACCTCCCTTGTGGTAGACGGACGCCCTACCTGCTGGGCCAAGTCTGCTTCCCTCCATGCACAATTTATAACCTCATTCCTCAGGTAATTCCACACTATGAGAATATTGAGATATTGATTCATGTTTATGAATGGAAAAAGAAATGTAAATTTGTAAAGAAGTAAATGTGGGTTTATGGATGAGCATTAGAAAGAGGATGCCTGTGGGGCCACTGATGTTTTTTTGACTATCTTCTGCTGTAACAAATGCAATGAAAGTTTGGTCACAATGTTGGACAGAAATTCATGTAAGAACAAAAATGGAGCAATGTAACATCATCCTCAAGTGGTGATGAGATCCATACTACAGGAGATAGTACAGGAAAAGAATGGAGGCACTGGGGTGGGTTCAGCATGGAAGGAGCTAGATTTAGGACCTACAAGAATGAGAAAAGGCTTTGTCAGAGCCAAGGAAGGGCATAGAGGAGAAGGCATTTGAGGAAATGTAGTTTTAGTGTTAAAAGGCAGGGTCTTCCTTTGACCTGTTTCCCATGCCCCAAAGACCAATTATTCTCCCATTCACAACTTGGAACTCCTGAGAGTTCAAAAGAAGAAATACTCCATAATGCCCTGGAAAGAACAAGGAGAGCCTGAATCCTGTCCTTCTTCCTACATATAAACTGGACTGCCCACATGCAAATAATCCTTAAGCACTTGAGCAAACGTCCTCTGTTGGGCTGTGGAAGATAAGAGCTCTCTCTTTGAATAGAGCTGGGGGCATCTGAAGAAGGTAGAATGGTGATCTAGAAGAAAAGATTATATGCCTTCTCATTTACCTAGTGACAGGGTCACCTGGTGATTGTCTCAGGCTTCAAACTTGGGTCTATGGGAATACTTGTCACTGAAAATGATTCTCCTTGTACCCATATGACTTGTCCCAGGTGCAGCTGCAGCAGTCCCATGGCTGGTGAAGCCCTCACAGACCCTGTCCCTCCTCTCACTTCTGGGCACTCCATCATCATTATTACAACTGGAGTTGAATGCTCCAGTCTTGGGGAGGGGACTGGATTAGATGGAGAGATTTCATTATAATGACATCAACTACTACACTCCTTCCCTCAAGAGTCAAGTCACTGTCTTAAGAGTGGAGTTTAGGAATAAATCCTTGCTGTAACTAGGCTCCATGACTTCAGAGGACACAGTACGTATTAATATGTGACAGCTACAATTCAGAGAGCCGAGGAGCCCAGGCATAAACATCCCCTGCAGGAGGGGTCTGGGCTATGGGAGGTGCTCAGGACCATCAGATAACAGGACCCAGTCACTGGAGCAGCTGTTGGTGGGGCCAGGGAAGAAGTCTTTTGTCATCACCTTAGATTTTCTCCGTTTGCTTAATATTTGATTACTTTTATTTCTTTTATTTTTATCTTTTATTTCTCATAGCAATACTTTATAGTTTCTAATTTTAAAGAAATTTCTTCATTAGAGATTTGTGGGTTTACAGAACAATCATGCATAAAATGGAGGATTCCCAAACACCACACCATCACCAACACCATGCATTGGTGTGGAATATTTTTTTACAATTGATGATAGTACATTTTTGTAATTGTACTATTTTTTAAATAGTTGCTAGCTTCATTACAGTTAAGGAAAGATTATTAAAATAGTACATCTTGGGAAATGGATGTGGCTCAACTGATAGAGCATCCGCCCATCATAGTGAGGGTTCAGGGTTTGATATCCAGGGCCTCCTGACCTGTGTGGTGAGCTGGCCCATGCACTGTGCTGCCACATGCAAGGAGTGCTGTTCCACACAGTGGCACCCCTGTGTAGTGGGGCCCCATGTGTAAGGAGTGCACCCTGCAAGTAGAGCTGGCCCATGTGAAAAAAAGCACAGCCCACCCAGGAGTGGCACTGCATACACAGAAAGGTGACATAGCAAGATGACACAATAACAGACGCAGTTTCCCAGTGCTGCCTGACAATGCAAGTGACCACAGAACACACGGCAAATGGACACAGAGAGCAGACAACAGGGGGGAAGGGGATAGAAATAAATAAAAATAAATCTTTGTCAATATATATATTACATCTCCCCCAATAAATCAGAGTTAGACAAATTTATAGACCTGGTCTTCAGCCCCTATTATTTTTGAGACATTGTCATAGTTTTGCATGATATTTCAATGGCATATACACACCGTTATACATTTTGTCAAAATCTATAAAATTGTGTGATGCAAAATGTAAAACATAATGTAAACTGTAGATCACACTTAGTAGCAGTGTTTCAATATGTGTTCATCAATTTTAACAACTTGTACCACACTAGTGAAGAATGTTAAGTGTGACAGGGACAGTTTTGGGGTATATGGGAATTCCCCATATTTTTGAATTAACATTTATGTAATCTAAAACTCCTTTAAAAATAAAGAAAAAAATAGTACTGTTAACTATTGTCAATATTCTTATGCTTTTACCAATGACTACAGTTCATCATCTACAATTAGGTTCATTGTGTTATACTGTCCTATGTCTTACATTTCATTTTTAGTCTAGCAGCATAGATAACCTGATGTGTCCCTTTTAAGCAACATTCACCTATAAAATTCAGTGCTTTTAATTACACACAAAAGAAGGTGCTACCATCACCACCATGCACTTTCAAACAACCTACAGAGAATTTTCTTTTTTTTTTTTTTTTTTTAAAGATTTATTTATTTATTTAATTTCCCCCCCTCCCCTGGTTGTCTGTTCTTGGTGTCTATTTGCTGCTTCTTGTTTCTTTGTCCGCTTCTGTTGTCGTCAGCAGCACGGGAAGTGTGGGAGGCGCCATTCCTGGGCAGGCTGCTCTTTCTTTTCACGCTGGGTGGCTTTCCTCACAGGCGCACTCCTTGCGCGTGGGGCTCCCCCACGCGGGGGACACCCCTGCGTGGCACGGCACTCCTTGCGCGCATCAGCACTGCGCATGGCCAGCTCCACACGGGTCAAGGAGGCTCGGGGCCTGAACCGCGGACCTCCCATATGGTAGACGGACGCCCTAACCACTGGGCCAGAGAATTTTCTATACAAACTAAGCATCTACTCCTTCATTTTATCATATGGTGTGATAGTGTGGTCATCTTTCATTCTTTTGCATATGAATGGCCAGTTCTCCCAGCACAATTTTGAAGAGATTGTTCTTCTCTAATTGAGTAGACTTGGCAACCATTTAAAAAATAAATTGTCCTGTAGATATGAGGGTCTTTGTCTGAACATTCAATAGTATTCCATTGCATAATGTATCTATTGTTGTGAGAGCTTTATGCTGTTTTGACCACTTTAACTTTGTAATAAGCTATAAAGTTAGGATATTGGAGTCATACAACTTAATTCCTCTTGTTCAAGATAGTTTTGACAATTTGGGCACCCTTGTCTTTCCAAAAATTTTTAATAATTTGTATTTTCTATGCATGCAAAATAGGCTGTTGAAATTTTGATTTTGATTGCAATGTATGTGCATATAATTTGGGTGGAATTTAAAGCTTAACAATATATAGATCTCCAATTCATAAATATGAAATGTCCTATTTATTTAGGTCTTCTTTGATTTCCTTTTGCCAGGTGTTATAGTTTCCTGTGTACAAATACTTTGCATTTGTCATTAAATTTATTCCTAGATATTTCATTGTCTTACTTCCTCTTGAAAATGGATTTTTTTTCTTGCTTTCCTCCTCAGATTGCTGATTATTAGTGAATAGAAACACTACTGAATTTTGAATGTTGATATTGTATCCCACTACTTTGCTGAATTCATTTAATTGTTTGGTTAATTTTGTTGTAGATATCCCAGGACTTTCTCTTTATAGGATCTTGTCATCTGCATCTAGTAATATTTTTTTTTCTTCCTTTCCTATGTAGATGTATTTTCTTTCTTTCTTTATTTTTTTCCTTGCCTAACTGCTCTGCTTAGAACTTCCAGTACAATACTGAATGGCAGTCATGACAGTGGGCATCCTTGTATTTTTCTGTCTTAGAGGAAAAACTTCCAGTCTTTCATCATCAGTGTGATGTTAACTGTGGCTTTTCTTGCATGCCCTCTATCATGTTGAGGAAGTTTCTTTTATTCCTCCCATTCTAGGTATTTTTTGTCAAATGTCAAATGTTCGACTTTGTCAAATGTCTTTCTCTGTCAATTGAAAAAATCGTGTGTTTTCCCTTCATTTTGTAAATGTAGTATATTTCATTAATTGATTTTCTTTCATTGAACCATTTGTGCATTTCTGGGATAAAACCCACTTGATATTGGTTTATAATTTGTTAATGTTTAGTTGGATTTGATATGCAAATATTTTGCTGAGGACTTTTCCATCTCTACTCATAGAGAAATTGACCTTATAATAAAGTAGTACCTCAGGTGTCATGCTTTGTCTTTAATGTGCACACTGGAGCTGGGTTCAACTATACTAGACAACTGCACTTCATGACAAGAGTTTTTTTTTTCATGATAGGCAATTAGCAGTAATTAGGACAATTCACCTCAAGAAGATGTTAACATGAGATTGTTTTAAAAAGTTGAATGTCAGTGACTTAAAAGGAAAGTTCTTCTGACACATAGATATGGCATGTAAAACATGAAATGTCAACTTATCTTTTCTGCTTATTATTCATGCATATTATTTTATCCTTCAGATATTACACTCAGAGTATAAAAGGTGTTAAAATAATGCTGCTAGAATAAAAAAATAAAAGGATTAATCTACCATTGGCCAATTAGCCAAGAGCACTTATTGGTCTCTAAATCTAAATGGTCTGACATCTAACTACTAGCAAAAGCATTACTAGAAAGTCCTCTATTTTACCTTCATTTGCTTGACATTTTGGGAAACTAGTGTAGGTTTTTTATAACTGCATTTGTCAGAAAAATAGTTTATAAGTGAGTGATATGATAACCTTGGGTTTTTCATAAGAAATTTTCTTACATAAATAATCCCATCTCTGCCTAAGAGCTCTGTACTTTTGTTTGGTTGGTTTTTCATTTTTATTTCTTTTATTGAATATCTCAAATATCATGAGGAATATTCATGTTTTAAATATAATGCTCATTATTGAACTTGGAGTCATTAATATGAACTATTTACCTTTTAATTAACTAGTTGTATGGAAAATGCTTAAGATAATCACCTAGATAGTAATGTAATTGTCTTTGTAAATCATATAATGTTTTAATTGTTTTTAGTCTTATACATGGATAATATACAGAATTCTGTTTCTTTCAGTTTTTTTGCCTTTTTTTAAAAAGTTACATTAAAAAATATGAGATCCCGATATACCCCTCACTCCCCTTACCCCACTCAGCCAATATCAACAACCTCTTTTATCATCATGGGACATTCATTGCATTTGTTGAATACATTTTTGAGCACTGCTGCACCACATGAATAATGGTTTACATTATAATTTACTCTTTCCCTCAGTCCGTCCAATGGGCCATGGCAGGACATACAATGTCTAGCAACTGTCCCTGCAGTACCACCCAGGACAACTCCAAATCCTGAAAATGCCCCCACATCACATCTCTTCTTCCCACTCCCCACCCTCAGCACCTACCATGGCCACTTTCACCATCTCAATGCTACATTTACTTCCATGACTAATCACATTAGTTCCAGAATAAAGTATCAATAAGTCCACTCTAATACATACTCATTTCCTTCATCCTGTGGACCCTAGGATGGTTATGTCGACTCCACCTCTATATCGAGGGGGGCCTTAGATTCCACATGGATGATGGATGCAGTTCTCCTGCTTGTGGTTGTAGGCGTTCTTGGCTCCCTGGTGTGGTGGTTGACCTTCTTCACCTCTCTGTTAGCTGGCTTGGGTAAGTCCAATAAACCAGAGGGTAGGATTTGCAAGTCTGTTGAGGCTCATGGCCTGGCTATCACATGGACAGTCAAGAGATTCAGGTCTCCAGAGTATACACCAAAGCCCAGTGCCAACTACAGGTCTGGTAAAAGTAACAGGAGAGGCTTGTGAAAAAATATCACATCTGAGTCCAACTCCATCACACTCAGGAACACAAACTCCAAAGTAGGGCCAACTGACATGGCACTGAACTCCATCTGCCATGACCATAGAACCTGTGGGTCTCTGTAGCCCTCAGAAGTGCCAATACCTGGGCATGTATCTACTTTGGCTGTCTCTGGGAGCCTGCTGAGGTGTGCATAAGGGTGACCTCTCTGATGACCTACTGACACTTTTTTGGAGACTCATACCCATATAAACTCATTTGTCCTTTCCATTTCTGCCCTTTTTTCAAGGTCGAAAAGTATTTTTAACTCCTGATATTACATGTGAGCTGAGATATTCTGCTGGTCTGAGTTGACCCTTTTATTCAAGGTCGTTTTCTAGTTACATCATCAGCTGTTACTTGGTAGTAATCCCTCAGTGCCAGGGAGGCTCAACCACAGGAATCCCCCATGCTGGAGGACATTTACATGCTGAGTTTGGCTTAGAGGGTGGCCACATTTGAGCAACATGGAGGCTCTCAGGAGGTAACTCTTAGGGACCCTGCAGCTCTAGGCCTAGTTCTTATTTCAGGTGCACAGTCTCACAAACCATTTTTGTCAAGGGCTCATTGTTGGATCTTCCTTCTTTATTAGTCTTAGCCATTGCACTTGGGGGATTGTTGCTCTTCCACTGGGGAATGTGATAGAGCTCCCCTGGCTAGGAACAGCACTCCCTCAGTTGTCATTTTTAACTGTAACCACTATGAAAATATCCAAACATTTTTATGTACCCTGTATACATGCCCTGGAGAACTCCCTTCCAACCACGTGCCGTCTATCAATAACACCCCACAGCAGTATTCCGCCCCTGCCATAGCTGAACCTCTGTGGTCCAAAACTTCTTTGAAAATGAAGCCTAATATATTGCCAGGCTCCATTAATACTAAAATGGAATATAGTGATATGTTTAAGGGTTAGATATAGAATACATACTAATTTAGAAAAAATAAAAATAAATTGTGGTATCAAAAAATTAAAAAATGGAAAAGTTTTGTTTTTGATGTTTTACCTTTTATCACTTCAATAAGTGTTGCCCTGTATGTACAGTGGCAAGGCAATTTCTTCCATTTCTTCCTCAGTGTCTATATCCTTTCTTTTTCTTTTTTTCTAATTGTTAAGTTTGTCTTCACAAAAATTTTAGATCACAGTAATTTATATATACAATATTCGGTTCTCCCACATATCCAACATCAAACAGTTTGTTCCTTCCCCACCAATTCTCTTTAACTAAAGTATTCTATTCACAAGAGGGAAATGTGTTATTAAGATCATGGTGACATTCCAGGGAACTCTTGCCTATTGAATTACTGTTCAACTTGAATTTTTTCTGCAATCTCTCTTACTTTAATTCTGGTAACTCTGTTAGAAATTTTGGTGAAGTAATGAAAGCATGCCACCTCCACTTAATGATTTCTTTTCCTTACTTTGGTTTTGAGCCTTTGGGTTTCAAGAACAGGAAGAAAAATTAGAGACTACACTCATAGATTGTTGGAAACTGAGGCACAGTGGTCTCACAAGGAGAGATGTGCTGTTTCCATGGCTATGCTTGTAACCTAAGGAATGTGGTAATTAAGAGTTCAGGCAAACAGGATGAAGCTGTGCAAGGCTAAAAGAAAAGATGAGTAGATAACATTTGTGTAGTAAATAGAACACTTAAACTTTGTACCTTGAGATAAGATTTTTTGAATTTCTTAGACTATAAGTAATGTTGGTGTTAACTGCATGTTGCTGCTTCTACTCATGTGGACTGGGGTATATATAGAGCCCCTTGTGAACAATAAAGTTGTCTGATGAGTCTCTACTCATAGACCCCCTGATCCCAGCTCTCTCGTTATTTCTTTCTTTCACTTTCTTTCACTCTTCTTTTTCTCTTTCTTTCATTCCCCATACTCTTTGGGTCCAAATCTCCAACAATAGGTGGACACTATCTCTCAGTTTTTCCTCTGATTACTGAATGATTTTTCCAACACGCAACATCTAACCTTTGTCTCATCACAGACTGAGAATTCTGCCAACCAACTGTTTCTTCCATGGACATTCTAGAAACCCTGCTCCTGTAACCCTCACATCCAACTTCATATTTGACTGTTTCTTTTTTTTTTTAAGAATTTCCATTTGTCTCTACTTTCCAGTTCCCACTATCCCAATTAAAAATAGTTTCAAAAAAAAAATAGTTTCCAAAATTTTTACATGACTCATTACTTTAAGTTTCTAGTCCAGTGATGAAAAACATATGAGAAGGAAGGAACCATGTTTTGTATTTGTAAGGTAGTTTTTTTTTTCTGTCTATATTTACTTTTTTAATGTTACATTAAGAAAATATGAGGTCCCCATATATCTCCCACCTCCTTCACCCCACTTCTCCCCCCATAACAACAACCTCCTCCATCATCATGAGACATTCATTGCATTTGGTGAATACATCTCCGTACACTGCTGCACCTCATGGTCAAAGGTCCACACCATAGCCCACACTCTCCCACAGTCCACCTGGTGGGCCATGGGAGGACATACAATGTCCAGTAACTGTCCCTGCAGCACCACCCAGGACAACTCCAAGTCCCGAAAATGCCCCCACATCACATCTCTTCCTCCCACTCCCTACCCCCAGCAGCCACCATGGCCACTTTCTCCACACCAATGCCACATTTTCTTTGATTACTAATCACGATAGTTGATGAATAGAATATCAGTAAGTCCACTCTAATCCTTACTCTATTCCTCCATCCTGTGGACTTTGGAATGGCTGTGTCCACTCCACATCTATATCAAGAGGGGGCTTAGATTCCACATGGATGCTAGATGCAATTCTCCTGCTTTCAATTGTAGGCACTCTTGGCTCCCTGGTGTGGTGGTTGACCTCCACCTCCATGTTAGCGGAGTGTGGTAAGTCCAATAAACCAGAGTGTAGGAGTTGCAAGTCTGTTGAGGCTGAGGGCCTGGCTATCACATGGTCAGTCCAGAAATTCAGGTCCCCTGGGTATACACTAAACCCCAGCACCAACTACAGATCTGATAAAAGTAACAGAAGAGGCTTGTGAACAAAGGTCATATCTGAGTCCAGCTCCATCACACAGAAACACAAACTCCAAAGTAGGGCCAACTGACATGGCACTGAACTCCATCTGCCATGATGTAAGATAGTTCTTATCTGGGAAAAATGTTAGGGAAGAATTTAGTCTCTTAATGGATCTGAAAAGCTATATCCCCATCCTATTCTATTCCCTTGGAGCACTGCTCATATAGTAGTTGAATACTCAAAAACATGTTTTAATGTGCTACACCTAGCATCGTGTGCATTGAATAAACAGATAAATATTTTATTCTTTGGAGACTAAAGAATCGATATAGAGAGTATCATACAATATACTGGATTTTTTGGATTGTGCATATATTTTAGGGAAATGTTTTTTTCAGATTTTCCTTCTAAATGCTTTACTCCTCTTCATTTGGCTTGTAGGGTATTTTCTGTATACCCTGATTTATTTTTTTTTTTATTTTTTAAAAAACTACTCAGAGCTGGTCATGGAGAGGAGCTTATTTAAAATTTCTTTAAATTTTCATTTATTTCTCTCCCCTTCCCCACTCCCCAGTTGTCTGCTCTCTGTGTCCATTCACTGTGTGTTTTTCTGTGTCTGCTTTTATTCTTGTCAACAACACCCAGAATCTGTTTCTCTTTTTGTTGTATCATCTTGCTGTGTCAGCTTTCCATGTGGGTGCTGCCATTCCTGGGCAGGCTGCACTTTTTTCATGCTGGGTGGCTCTCCTTATGGGTCACACTCATTGTGCTTGGGGCTCCCTTACATGGGGGACACCCATGCGTGGCAGGATACTCCTTGCATGCATCAGCACTGCGCTTGGGCCAGCTCATTACATGGGTCAGGAGACCCTGGATTTGAACCTTGGACCTCCCGTGTGGTAGACAGATGCCCTATCCATTGGGCCAAATTCACTTACTCTTCATTTATTTTTACGATAATTCATTATTGAATATTAGAAGTTTATTGAAGCTTTCTGCTAGAGGAGAAATGATCGCTCTGCTTAGAACTGCCCTCAGTTCACTTGCCAGTGTTCTGGCCATTCTCTATAGTAGAAATTGGAAAGCAACATGGTGTGTAGATCTAAGCTATGGCATTTAATGTTGTACCTAGCTTCTAGAGTACATTTGCCAAAACAATTAGGAAATACATGGAAAGAAACTGGATGTAGCCAGCATTTACTAGATAGGATTTAAACTGAGGCAATACCAATTCCCTTAGCTCCCATTCTGTTTCTTCATAGAACTTCTTGCAACTTATCACTATATATTTTCAGATTATAAATTGGTAGCTTCCTAAAGGCAAGGATCATAATTCTTTTGTGATCATAAGTACACAGTGCTAATAAAGTACATAGCACGTAGTATGCGAAAAAGAATGAATAATAGATATTGAGTTAGCTCAATATCTGAAGCTTCTGATCAGAGGCTTTGTGTTTGCTGACTAAACTACAAAATGCAAATCTAGTTGGGGCAATTTATATTTCTAGCATAGAAATTGAAACAAGTTTTAAGTAATCCTAGAAATCAAATTAATATAAATTTTTTGGATAAATGTAACAAAATTAAATCAGGGTGAGAATATCTTATACACATTCTAGGGTAAGGGATACTTGCTTATGATGGAGCAAAGTGACAGTAAGGGAACAAGAAATAGTTTCAAGCAAGGGACATTTTATTTTTGTTTTTTGTTTTTTGTCTTACATTTGGGATTGTATAAATTTTCTATGCTATGTAAGAAATTACCACAAATTTAGGTGCTAAGAAACAACATGCACATTCATTGCCTCACAGTTTGCATGGGCTAGGGGTCTAGCATGGCTTAGAGGGGTCCTCTACTTAGGGTACCCCAAGATTGCTATCATGGTATCAGTCATGCTGCCTTCTTTTTGGAGCTTAGGATCCTCCTCCAAACTCGTGTGTTTGTTGAAAGAATTCAGTGTCTGAATTATTATTCTTGCTTACAGCCAGCAATTAGGGGCCCCCTCCACTAGGCCCTGTCACAACATGGCAGGTTACTTCTTCAAGACTGGCAGGAGACTGTCTCTGACCTCAAGGATGGCCTCTGATAAAGACCGACCACCCAGGACAGCCTTCTTTTTGATGAATTCTGTATCACCTGATTAGGAATCTATCAACAATAGCCCTTTTGCCATATAACATATTGTAATCAGGGGAGTAATATTTCATCATATCCAGTTTTCCACCCATAGATGAGGAAGTATACAGGGCATGGGTTTTGGGGGATCATCTTTGGATACTGTCTACCACAGCCCTCATCACTGACGAATACATTCTCCAGTATAAACTTCTCTTATGTCATTTTTTACAGTTGCTTAGAGTAGTATTCTTTCCTCTTCAGAGATTTACACTCTTTCTATGTCAAATTTAAATGAATAATTAATAGCTAGTGTCTAGTTTTAAACTTTTATTGTGTTAAGTTCTTTTTTAAAACTTTCAGTTAGAATAATTGACTACACATAAGTCAATACCTATCTCATACTTACTCATATTGAAGTCAATGTTCAAATTGAAAAAGGCTTTTAGAAGATAGTGGAGGGATTACACTACTGGGGATATGAAGAGTAAAGAAACAATTCTGCCTTCAATGAATTTATAGCTGAGTAGGGATCATAAACTGAGACTGAACAAATACTTGACAAAAAAATAATACGATGTAAAATTTGTAACATGGGAGAAAGTATGGTAGTATTGTATACATATATTAAATGAAGAAGCTTTTTATTAATCTAGAACCTCAGCCTGGAATTACGTTTCTCAGACTCTATATGACTGTGTTTACCAGAAGTTAATAATGTTAACAGTAATGTTGCACATTTAAAATTTACCAAGCACTCTCATAATATTTATAAAGAAATTCGTGTGCTTAAAATAACTATGGTTAGGTAGGCAAACATTGTCTCCATCTTTCAGTGAGGATGCATACAAAGACTGTATGCATCCTCAGCATCCTTCAGCTAGTAAGCAGGAGACCCAGAGCAAGAATCCAGAAATTGACTTTCCTCCATGTGATTTTTATTGTTTCATAGTATAAAATGGCTTAAATATTTTTAAGTCTTTTTTTGGGACTGGAAAGGAAATAAGTCAGAAATAGAAATCATGCTACTGATAAAAAAACAGTAACACCTTTAAGATTAATCTTAATTTATTGGTAGTTTTCCAGCACAATGGCATGGCTCTGGATCTTCATGAGGGCATCTGCCTAACAGTCCCAAGTGGGGTGTTAGAGGAACAGGCAGGGGTATGACAGTTAGTTACCTGCTGCTGCTGGCAGGCATTTCAGATATTTTTCCACAGATCTATTCTCCAGAGGGTGGCTTGTGACAGTTCATTGTTCTTGTTTCTAGTATCTACAGTTCACCTCTGGATAAAGATGGTAGTTTTCAGAATGACCAGACACTAGTGGGTTAAGGTTTCACTTGCCACAGGGCATGGTATGCTATACACAGTAGTTGTTCTTGTTGTTGTTGTTTTTTGATTAAGGGGCTTTACTGTAATTTGGCCCCTTTCCAATCGTGATTACAACCCAAAGGGTATTTGTTTAGAAGGTTGGCTATACCACAAACTTTACTTAAATCTAATGTTGATGCTGGCTACATTTAATTTTCAGCGTAAGTTAGAAGCCCACCCCCCTTTACTGGTAGAGCCTATGTTATTGTTTTAAAAACAGCTTGCTTGGGTGGTGGGGGTGGACTTTTATTTCTATGCACACCTTTTTTTTTTTTTATTGAGGTATACAGTGATTTTAACATTTGAGCTAAATAAAGGATGAAGGATTTTCAGGACCCCAACAGCTTCAGAAAGCCATAAATTATTTTGGAGTTTGTGGTGTGAGAAAACATACTTTAACAACACTTAAGAGTTCTTTTTTTCCTTCTCTATATTCTTTTAAATGATACATTCAAAAAATATGAGGTCCCCATATACCCCCCACCCTACCCACCACAACCCTCCCACATAAACAACCTCTTCCATCATTGCAGCACATCCATTGCACCTGGCAAATACATTCTGGAGTACCACATGGACACTGGTACACATTGTAGTCCACACTCTCCCCCAGTCCACCCAGTGGGCCATGAAACACTTAAGAGTTTGACAGAGCAGCAGGGACCTTGCAGTTTGTTTCAGTTCTTTGCTCAGCTCAGGCTCTTGAGATAAACTACTATTGTCTCTGATACTTCTCTTAATTCTGAAAAAGAAATTACTGGTTAACATAGTACCATCAATATAACAAAATAGGGTTACAGCCACAGGTTTTTTTTTCATGCAGCCTAATTTTTTTGCCACCAGACCAGAACAGATGGTTGGGCTGTGCACACAGCATTGGGGAGGCACTTCAAAATCCACTGTTGGTTTCTTTACATGAAGCTGAGTGCCAGCTGTCTTGACTTGCATAAGGAGATACTAAAGAAAGCCTTAGCAAGTTTTAAAACAAAGTGATAGTGACATCATGATATTAATTTCTTGCAACAAACTAGCAGTATTTGGGACTGCTGCATACAGCAGTGGTGTTACTTAAAATTATCTATTGTTATGCACCACCCCTGGCAGCCTTCAGTGGACTCTTCCTTACTGCAGCCCTGGAGCTGCTTCTTCAGCCAGGGTGAGGTAAATCTGATAAACACAAGTTAAAGCATCCACCTCTTGATTTCTAGGCAGAGAGGATGCTTCTGTGACATTAAATAATTAAAATCATGATTAACAACATTATACTTTTATGTAATATGTTGAAACATTGTTAAATTTTTAGGAATTTTTATACACTCTAAGTAGTCATATGAACGGGTTAATCATACAACTTTGATTTACAGAGGGTTAAAGAATTCTCCTTATTTTTATAACACTTTTTATTGTTTTTTTAAAAAAGATACATAGATCACATAAAATGATACATTAAAAATATAAGAGGTTCCCATATAGCCCCCTCCCCAGGACCCTGCCCCCACTGCTCCCACATCAACAACTTCTTTCATCACTATGGCATATTTTTATAACAGTTTTATGCACTTTTCATTCAACTTATATCATATTAAATGAACCCAACTATTTTAATACTTCTCTTTTTTCAAGGTGAAAGAACAAATCTTTTGCAATGATTTGAAAAAAAGATATTTTTCAGGATTTGACTTTGAGGAAGCAGGTTTGAACATTATTGTTTTTTTTTTTTAAGTGTTTTTTTTTTTAACAGCTAAGGAAATGATAAGGTTAAAGTACAGAAAGCTATTTTGATAAAACAGACTCTTTTCTTTTTATACTGATTATTTAGGAGAAAATATCTTTAAACTTTTGCTAAAACAGATCAATGATTTAAGAGATTTTGTTATTTTAATAGAGAAAGAAAATTTTAACTTCCCATCAGTATTTTATTTGAAATTACAGCTTTTAAAACTTTTTAGATAGACCTAATAAATCATTTTTTATATATTTTTATTTTTAAAAGATACATAGATCACACAAAATGTTACATTAAAAAATATAGGAGGTTCCTATATAATGAAATTGCAGGGACAGATGCAGGACATTATATATCCTGCTATATACCCACTGAATGGACTGGGGGAGAGTGTAAACTACAATTTAAACTAAAATCCATGCACTGTAGCAGTGCTCCAAAATGTATTCATCAAATGCCATGAATGTGCCACACTAATGAAAGAGGTTGTTGATGTGTGACTAGGGTGGGGAGTGGGTATATGGGAACCTCTTATATTTTTTAATGTAACATTTAGTGTGATCTATGTATCTTTAAAAAAAAGACAATTTAAAATACCACACACCTATAAATAAATGCCACCACTAAAATCAAATTCTTAAAAACTAAATAAAAATAAAATAACTCTGAAATCAAATGCCTCATATAAATGATAAAAGTCAATGAAAATGTAGCAATAAAATACAATAAGAAACTACATTTTAATCATAAGAAAATATAAATATAAGCTTAAATTCAGAAATAAAATGCATTTGAAGACGTAGTTGAAAACATCTTTAAAGATAATTGATTCTGAAAATACATACACATTTAAAGGTAATATCTAGAAAAGATGGTAGTTGTTCCCTTCCAAAATAAGAGTTTAAATAAGGGACAATAATCAGATGAAGAAACAAACTGGAGAAGGACAGGTCCAGTGGAGATAAGTAGTAGGAAGACCCATACTTAAGAGTGGATGAAATTCAGAAGCACGAAATATGGCAGTAAGTGCCATAGTTGTTGTTGTTTTTTTGTCTTTATTCATTTTTTAAAATATTACATTAAAAAAAATATTAGGTCCCCATATACCCCCCACCCCCCTCTCTCCACTCCTCCCCCCATAGCAACATTCTCCTCCATCATCATGAGACATTCATTGCATTTGGTGAATACATCTCTGAGCATCGCTGCACCTCATGGTCAATGGTCCACATCAGAACCCACACTCTCCCACGTTCCATCCAGTGGGCCATGGGAGGACCTACAATGTCCAGTAATTGTCCCTGCAGCACCACCCAGGACAACTCCAAGTCCCGAAAACACCTCCACATCTCATCTCTTCCTCCCATTCCCCACACCCAGCAGCCACCATGGCCACTTTCTCCACACCAATGCCCCATTTTCTTAGATTACTAATCACAATAGTTCATGAATAGAATATCAGTAAGTCCACTCTAGTCCATATTCTATTTCTCCATCCTGTGGACCTTGGAATGGTTGTGTCCACTCCACGTCTATGTCAAGAGGGGGCTTAGATTCCACATGGATGCTGGATGCAATCCTTCTGCTTTCAGTTGTAGGCACTCTTGGCTCCCTGGTGTGGTGGTTGACATTCTTCAACTCCATGTTAGCTGAGTGGGGTAAGTCCAATAAACCAGAGTGTAGGAGGTGAAGTCTGTTGAGGCTTAGGGCCTGGCTATCATATGGTCAGTCCAGAGATTCAGATCCCCTGGGTATATATTAAACCCCAGCACCAACTACAATTCTGGTAAAGTAACAGGAAAGACTTGTGAAAAGAGATCACATCTGAGTCCAGCTTTATCACATAGAAACACTAACTCCAAAGAAGGGCCAACTGACAAGTGCCATAGTTTTTAGCATCCATCTGCACAATGGAATCTAAGCCCCCTCTCAATTAGAAACAGAATGGGCATCAGCATCCCCAAATCCTCAATATTTGGGAATGAACAATGGACTAAAGTCAACATTACTATTCTAGTAATATTATAAACTTACTTTTATTCTAGCAATGGAAGAACTCTTTTTTTGTCTTTATTTTTAAAATATTATATTCAGAATATATGACGTCGCCATATACCCCCCACCCCCATCACCGCACTCCTCCCCCCATAACAACAACCTCCTCCATCATCATGAGACATTCATTATATTTGGTGAATACATCTCTGAGCACCGCTGCACCTCATGGTCAATGGTCCACATCATAGGCCACAATCTCCCACGGTCCACCCAGTGGGCCATGGGAGGACATACAATGTCTGGTAAATGTCCCTGCAGCACCACCCAGGATAATTCCAAGTCCCGAAAATGCCCCCACATCACATCTCTTTCTCCCACTCCCTACCCCCAGCAGCCACCATGGCCACTTTCTCCACACCAATGCCACATTTTCTTCAATCACTAATCACAATAGTTCATGAATAGAATATCAGTAAGTCCACTCTAATCCATACTTTATTCCTCCATCCTGTGGACTCTGGAATGGTTGTGTCCACTCCACATCTATATCAAGAGGGGTCTTAGATTCCACATGGATGCTGGATGCAATTCTCCTGCTTTTAGTTGTAGACACTCTTGGCTCCTGTGGCTATGGTGTGGTGGTTGACCTTCTCCACCTCCATGTTAGCGGAGTGTGGTAAGTCCAATAAACCAGAGTGTAGGAGTTGCAAGTCTGTTGAGGCTGAGGGCCTGGCTATCACATGGTCAGTCCAGAGATTCAGGTCCCCTGGGTATACACTAAACCCCAGCACCGACTACAGATCTGGTAAAAGTAACAGGAGAGGTGTTTGGCTCTTTGATTTTTGAGAATTCTTGCTGTATTAGGATGGTTGTGAGAATCCTTGATTTATTAGGCATGGGTAACCTTTTCTCTGTTATATGCTATAATTATGTATGCATATATTTAAATTTTATTGTGGTTACATATATATATATATGTGTGTGTGTGTATATATATATATATAATGTAAAGCAAGATCTGCATCATTTGGGTTAGCTCAGGGATATTTACTTTAGCCAATCCTTGAAATCATGGGTTTAATGGAATCTTTGTAACTTTTTCTAAAAGAGATTTGAATTAGAAACATGACCACTGCAAATTTTAAAAGAAAGTTGTTTCTCTGTTGGTAGAACAATGGCAAGTAGCGGTCCATCAGGGTACCTGTACCATGCATTTAGGAAATGCTGTTTTAGTTGGACAGTTTTATTCATTGTGATTGGTTGTGACTATAAGCTCACTGAGGTCAGGAAGCATTTCTTTTTTAAATCGAGGTATAATATACACATAGTAAAGTTCACACTTTCAAGTGTATAGTTCAGTGAATTTTTGACAAACACATTTAGTCCTCTAATGACCTTCACAATTCAAGATATAAAACATTTCCACAGCCCCCCAAAGTTTTGTTCCTCTTTCTAGTCAGCTCTTTCTCATCCTCAGCCCTCATCAAGATCAGATCCATTTTCTACCCCATTGTTTTGCTGGTTCCAGAAGTTCTTAGTGATGGCATACTGCATTTGAGAATGATCCTGCAGGGCTGGCGTTTTGGTGTTTCTTCCTGGAAATGCTGAGGAGCATTCTGCTGTTCAGCTGTAGCACAGTTTGTTGATCCATTCATCAGTTGATGATCAGTATTTATTTACTGATAGTTTTCAGTAGTTAGTTTTTTAAAAATATTTTTGACATAATAATGATTTCCCCATAAAGTTAAATCCTGCTTTTTCCACTTAACACATCTACACATTTTTTTTATTTTTATTACATTTCTCCATCTACAACTTGGGCACTGGATGTTTCTGATTATAATTTTTGCTCTCACATTGTTAACCTGCAGTGAGCATTTTAATGCACTGAGGTATTTTATTTTTAATATGTAAGTTAATTTCCTTAGGACACATGTCCAGAAGTAGAATTACTAGGTCAAAGGCTATGGCATCAAATGAGTTTCCTACTACTTTCCTCCTGCTTTCTCTAGTCATTTACACTAAGCATTGTGGGGGCCAGGGCCCCTTTGAAATCTTTGCTGCATCTTCCCAAATTCCTTTTTGTCTAATTCAATATCTTGTCTAAGTGGATCTGGAGAAATACTTAATTTCAATTTGTATTGTTTTTATTAGTTGTAAGATTGGACATACTCCTCTACATTGGCTAAGTAGATATTTTTTCTTTTGTGAACTGGCTCTTCTTGGCCTGTAAACATTTTTCTATTGGGATTTTAGTGTTGTTTATCTCAAGATTTGTATGAGCACTTGTACTGGTATTAGCTAGGCTTTTGTCATTAATTACTTCAAATATTCTTTCCAAGATATTTGAGTTTTAATTTTGATTATTTACTTTTGAATTTTAAGCATTTAAAAATCATATGTTGTTAAATGAATCAATCTTTTCGGGATATGCCTTCTTTACTTTTAAGTGTAGGAAACTGAATTCCTTCAGAGATTTAGTGATTATTCATTTCTGTGTTCTTAAAGTTTTTTTGATTTGTTTAATATTTGATACAACATATGGAATGTTAGCTTATAAAATGGGTTAATTCTTTTTTTTTAATTAGAGCAGTTGTATGTTTACATAAAAATCACACAGAAAAGTAGAGTTCTCATATCCCCCCCCCACTCAGTTTTCCCTATTATTAACATTTTGCTTTAGTGTGAACATTTGTCACAATTGATGTAACCGCTTTTTAATTATACATTTAACTCTAGGCTATAGTTTACATTAGGGTTCACTCTTTGTTTTGTATAGTTCTATGTTTCCCCCACTCCCCCCAGTAACTTATATACAACCTATAATTTCTAATGTTATCTAGTTTCAAATATACAGTCTGGTGTGGTGTTAATTATAATCATAAAGTTGTTTTTCCATCACCATCATCTATTGCCAAAACTTTTCCATCACTCCAAATGAAAACTCTGTACCACTTAGCATTAACTCCCTATTTTCTATCCCTTCTCAGTCCCTGCTACTGTAATTTTTGATTTTATGAATTAGCAATTTGCATACTTTCTTTAGTTCATATAATTGAGAGCATACAATGTTTGTCCTTTTGTGCCTGGCTTATTTCACTTAGCATGTTATCTTCAAGGCTTATCCATGTTTTAAGTGTATTTCAGAACTTCATTGCATTTTATGGCTGATTAGTATTTTGTTGTATGTAGCACAATGTGGTCATCCATTTGTCTGTTGATGGACACCTGGGTTTCTTCCACTTTTTGGCAATTGTGAAAAATTAAATCATTTTGATATATGATTTTTGGTGGGAAATTTAAACTGAATTGTCTGTGTGTCAATCAGTTGTCATAATGTGTATGTGTGTGTATATTTATATATATGTATGTGTATGTGTGTGTGTATATATATATGCATATACATACATATATTTATCTTCCTGGTGATTGCTTTCTCCTGGATTTACAAATTATTATATGTGAGAGTTTCTTTCTGGGCCCCTTCTTCCCTCTTTTTGATTCTCTTTTTCATTCTGGGAATGGAGTCTAAAGAAATCCTTATAAATATACTCTGGATTTATTTACTTATTTTATTCTTGTGCCTTTTACACACTAGTCTCTCTTCATACTGCTTGTTTGAAAAGGACAGGAGCAAACTCTCTAAAGTCATACATGTGGCTAACATCCCCTTCTCTTGTGCCCACAGAGCTCTTGGCTCTCCTGCAGATCACCAGCTCGGCCAGGCTCTCTGATTGGCAGGTTTTGAACGTAAGGCACTTCCTTGTGGTCTTCATTTTTTTTCCATCCAGGTGTGTTTGGTGCAGCTTGTCTGTTATTACCTGACCCCAACTTCAGGGATTGTCACTCCTCTGAGAATATCCTCCTAGTTAAAATATGTTTGGTAGAACATGCCTGTGCATCCATAAGCTCTGTAGCTTTAGTTTTAATTTACAGACACATGCATACTTCATATGGTGACCTGGAACAGTAAAGCTATGTAAGCTTCATTACTGCTTCAGGTGGCTTTTTTCATCTCCTATCCATTTTCTCATGGAGATAAGGAGTATTTCCCTTCAGATAAAGTGAGGCTCCTGCTTGTCTTGGGGTGTGGTATGCAAGTTGGGGAGAAGAGAGGAGGCTGTTTGATCATGGTTCAGCCAGGCTCAGTGGAGCCAGGCAGAAGTAACCCAAAGTTGGCTGGAAGGTAGGGGTATCTCTTAGTGATGAGAGCCCATGTCACATAGGCTTAAGCAGCGGGACTGTGTTGACAAAGGCCAGGGTGTGTTGGCTTCAGACATGGTGATTCAGTGCTAACTTCTGCCATCAAGATTCAGTTTTTCTCCATCTGTTTCTCTTAAATAATTGAAGGGCAGGGTCACATTGGCTAGCATTCTTTTGTGGTAAAGGCAGCTGGGTGGGAGCAGCACCCTTTTTGTGGGACAGTGAGCCCACCTCTCCTGTCTGAAGCCTGACACCAAGCTCGATGGCTGTTGCAGTTTGTCCTTGCATTTGCACAGTTTTCTTGGGGGACAAATGTTTCTGTGCCATGACCCTGTCCATGGGAGGAAATGGAAAGACAGAGAGGACTGCCACTGTCATCCCATTCCCTGGTGCAAGTGTTGTGCTTTCAGTTCTCTTCCTGTCCCCTGCAGATACCTGAGGATGTGACCCTGGTCTGACCTAGGAGAAGATCATAGGCCTTCTCCCTTTCACTCTCTTCCAGCCCAGTCCTCTCTTCTTCTCCTGTGCTGAAAGCCACCCTCCCAGTGGAGCCTCTGCTTTCCCACTCCTTCCTGGAGTCAGGGTACACAGAGTGTTGTTTGGTCTATGAACTCCATGGGGACTGTGATGCCATCTCCCAGAGAGTTTGCAGAGCCCCCAAGACAAGACTCGCCCCAGGGTTAAGAGCCCTGGTCCAGGCGGTTACCCACCTCTATTTATAATTTTTGTGTGGAAATTGTTCCCTTTTTGTGTGCTATCATAGAGCTCTGAGGTCTTAGGCAATTCTTACATTTAATTTCCTATGTTTTACCCTAGCTCACTGTTATTGATCTGAATTCCCAGGGAGTGTGTTTTGCAGTGAATACAACCTACACGTTGATAAGAACTTGCTGGCTAATGAGGGATTCAGGTGTTTCATTTTAGTGATGTAGTAATTGTGCCATACAACCCATGCCAGCCTGCATTCATTCAGTGGTAGTCCCTGCTGAAGGCTTCCTGGGTGACCGGCACTGCACCAGTGCCCAGCAAGCAGTTCCCACTGCAGGGAGCAGACAGTGGGCTGGGGGACAGACAGGCAGGCTGAGCAGCTACCCCACAGAGTGAGAAATGCTAAGGTGGATACTGCAGGAACTTAGGACCCAGACAGTGACCTCTGACTCTAGGAGAAATGGGTTGGTTCAGAGCATCAGATCTGATTGCTAATGTTCAATTTCTTGCTCTTCTACTTAACTTGCAGCTTTGTTTTGAGCAATTTAAGAATTTTATTATGCCTCTGAGGGGAATAGTTCCACCAAGGGTTGAGCAGGCAGTGTGACATCCCATGCCAAGGGCTTGGCAGAGAGGCTGTCCCTGCCAGTAATGTTAATGGCATGTGGCAGTGCCTGTGGGGGCCACCCACCTGCTCCTACAGGCCATGACCTGTGCATGGGGTACAGTGAAAGGTTAAGGCCCATTCCTCACCTGTCCTGGACAGAGGCTCAGTAGGCATCTCAGTTCACTCACTTGACATGAATTGATAGCACCATGGTTTTGAATCTTACACCAGTGGAAATACACTTTCCAAGTATCTTTTCAGTGCTGTTGGATAGTAATCTTAGTAAATGGTAATCAGACAATTATATTTGCCTTTAAATACCTTGACTTTAATTTTGATTTTTATAGCATAACATTAAGTTGGATAAAAAGGGGGGCTGTATTGTACCATGACTGCAGTTCTTAGAATGTCCAGCATCAGCTGCAGTGGTACAGGTCCTTAACCTGCCACAAATACAAGTGGCTGCTGAAGTCCCATTCAAATCTGCCCCAGTCCTTCACCACACTCTTCACTCCATCCTTGAGCCTGTTGGCACCCCAGTCTCCTGGGTACCAGCTACAGCAGCCAATGAACAGGAGCCACATGGTGTGGCTCAATGAGAGCATCACCCTTAAGAACATTGGCCCAGTGGTCGGAGGAAATGAGCAGGTCACACTGGCCCCTTTGCCACTCCCAAATTCAGTCACTGAGTAGGCCCCTGGGGTTTGAGAGAGCCTCCAGTGAGCTCCTCCTCAGGGTGGGCAGGTTGGTGGCTGTAGCAGTTTGATATGGCGATGAATTCCAAAAACAGATATTGGATTATGTTTGTAATCTGGTTTATACCTGGGCATGACTGAGTTACGATTAGGGCTTTGATTGGGCCACATCATTAGGGCATTGAGTCCCCACCCCTTGGTGGGTGGGGACTTACAGATAAAAGGCATGGCAAAGGACAGAGTTGAGAGTTCTTAATGTTGGAATTTTGATTTTGGAGTTTGATATTGAAGTCTTAAGCTGGAGCCCTGGGGAAAGAGACACCACCATTTGCCTGATAGTCTACAGCTGACCATGTGGAGGAACTGAGCTCAGAGGAACCGGTATAAATACCCTTTATAAAAACCAACCAATTTCTGGTATTTTGTATCAGGACCCCTTGGACTAACTAACAGAGTGGCTTTGGGTTTGACCACCCCATCCTGGCCCATAAGCCCTTCTGGAACCAAAATGCCCCTGGCCTCTCCATTCTCTCTCAATTCTGTAGCAAGTCTGGCAGTGAAGAGGGCACCCAAGAAGTTAGAGGAGATTCCTCTGGTGACTCAAGAAATGGCTGCAATGAGGAAGCAGTGCTTAGAGTACCACTACAAAGAAATGGGAGTGTGAAAGGAAATCTTTAAAGAATCTTTGATTGAACTGTTTTTCTTGTGGAATCCTCAGGGGAATATGATGGATTTCTTAGCTTTCAAGAAGAAGTATTATGCCTCATTACAAACATATCTTAGGCAGAATGATTTGTATCTGGAGGAAGAGAAGAAAGGGGAGGAACAAAAATCTGAGGTTATCGATGAGGTAAGAAGTTCAGTAGTTACCTAATCTACAGGGCTTGTGTTAAGCAAACATGAGCCTATGCAACAGTAAATGCGAACATAACTTACGTAAGCCTGGCTATCTTGGTGTCATCAGCATTTGATGTGTTAGTACATTTTGGAGTGTATTTTGCTTAAACTTCATGGAAAGGAAGAGTTGTTTTTGGTGCAGCAGTGTTTTGGGAGGAAGGTAAATAACAGGGCTGTTGTTAATGGTTGTGAAAAACTCAGACATTTTCATTTGGAAGCAAGAATTCACCTTGGTTGAGACAGCTAATCTGGTGTGATCCAGTTCTTTCACTTGAGTCTAGGTCATTGTTATTGCCTGAAAGGGTTTCACAGCTGTTGCAAGCACTACTACCTTTGGCCTGTGCAAGGGGGTGTTGAGCAGAGATTTTTTTCTAGCTTTAATGCCTTTTGGCTGGTTTTTCCAGGTTTCATATTTCACTTCTGTGGGTCCACCATAAAAATATTGTTAAGGGATTTAAATCACTAACTTTTGTAGCATACCAGCTATAATTACAAATTACTAAACATATTAATATATTATCTTAAAGATTAAAAGGCAGTTATTATATAACTTCAATGTGGTAAAAAAAATTATGTTTGAGAGTTTTTTCAATTTTTAGATAAGGCCTTCGGTCTTAAGTCACATTTTAAGTTCATACTTTTGCAAATACTTATGGAGTGCTATTAAAGATCCTTTTTGGGTGTCTGGGACAGGGGCTTAACAATTCCCCTGAGAATTTTCAATACTATAGTGGGTCCTAAGATCCTTGTATCTGTACTTCCTGAAAAGCCCCAGCTTCCTGCAGCAGGTTGGGGGTGGGTTGCACTCTGACATGCTTCAGGGTCCTTGCTGGGTGCTGTGCTGGGGAGCTGGGGGCTTTGTAGTTCAGTGAGATAATTAAAAGGGGTTGCATCCCTGTCAGCCCTTATCCTGCAAAGAAATCAGCCTTTGGGGAACAGAAGCTCATCTCTTTGCTTAAGATGTCCACATTGATACTTCTGGATGTGTCTGTGTGGCTTAGCCACTTTGCCATTCTGTGGTCTCCTTAACACCCTTTTTAGGAGGGACTGTTTTATTTTCCAAAGTTTTAAATGATTTTGAGGACTTCACTTATAAAAGCTTGTACTCCTATGTTGTGTGTAAACTCAATCCCTTTTACCTGTGCATATAATGAAAAAGAAAGTCCCTTTTTGTAATTTCCTCCTGACACACACCTTTGCCATGCTGACCCTACAGAGAGTACATGGGAGAGAGACTCCCCTGTGAATCGCTTGTGAGCTCTTAGGGCCTGTGTTTGGGGAAGCTGACACAAAGTCCACAAGAAACTACTGTTCTTGTTTGTAAAATGTGAAGGTACATAATTTAAGGATCTTTTTCTTGTGACCTGAATTGGCACTGCTGCAAGGTCTGCTGTTGAATTCAGTTGTCATGCCTGCCAGTTCTGTGTCCTTTTACAGGATTTGATGCAAAAACCTTTTAGTCATAAACACTGGTCACGAGTGAGCTGTCAGCAGTAAAATTCTAACAAAATTTTGAGCAGTCTTAAAAATTATGTTACCTTTTATCTTCAAAAACTTTCCTCCCAGGCAAAGGTTGTGGCAGGAAACAATGGGCAGACTGGTACTCCCATTGCTATAGCAACCCAGCTTCCTCCAAATGTTCTGCTTTTTCATCCCAGCAGCAGTCACTTCAGCTACTTTTCAATGTTTCTGAAAATGTAGTCTAATTCCAAATTTCCCTTCATCCAGATGTTTTTACCTTCAATTTACTATTTGCTCTTCAACATTTTTTCCAGAGCTCATTCCTTATTTTTAAAAAAGAAAAAAACTTCCTCCATATAAACAATCAAATTAACTTGCATAAGTAAATGTAAACACAGACTGCAATACATTATTATTTTTTCCTTGATGACCTATATTGCAGTAGTAACAACTAGCATGCATGTCCTTTAATACTAAGTCCCATATAGTGTTTGCTCAGGTTTCCTTGTGGGCTATGTTTTTAAATGCTGTTTCTTTCTTGTGTCTTTTTTTCCGTATTTTTGAGAACAGTTCAAAACAGAACAAGAAAAAAAGATCTAAAAGGATAACAACTGGTATTTTCTGTAGATAGAAGAAATAATGAAGTGAAATCCCCCTAAAAGTCTCAGGACCATAGGCTTCTAAGTCGATGTTAATTGAAGTAAATTGATGATTTTAATTTTTGGAAAACCATCAGTTATTACATAGTAATGTCAAGAACTTGGGAGTGAAGGTCGAATTATAATAATTTTGGCATAGATTGTTCTAGGTTTAGATTCTGAAAGCAGTTTGATTTTTGTGTTGATATGTTTTATGCTATTTTTAATTTTGATATAATAATGTCAGACTTTCACAAAAATTGCAAGAATAGTAGTAATGCAAAGAACTCCTCTTATTCCCTTTATCCAAATTGCCAATTTTTGTTTTTTTTAATCCCCTTTGCCTTATTCTCCTTCTCCCTCCCCCTTGCCACTCATAGACATCTCCTTGTCTGTGTTCCCCTGGCCTCAACCATTTGCAAGGAAGTCTGAACTAGGTAAGGATACTCTTCCCTAACCACAGTACAATGATCAAAATAAGGATAACTCACAGTAATGCAAGACTGTTGTCTATGACACAGTTCACATTCAAACTCTGTCAGCTGTCCCATGATGTTCTTTGAAGCTCTGCTCCCCATCCAGGGCCACACATTGTGTTTAGCTGTCTTGCCTCTTTGGCCTTACATCAGTCATTCATGACATTTTTAAAGAGTAGAGAGCAGTTATTTTGTAGCACCTCCTTCAGTATAGGTTCTCTCATATTTATTGGTTAGATTTGGGTCATGTATTAAAAAAATATTTATTATTATTTTTTAATTTACTCCCCCCTCCTTGTAGCTTGTTTACTCTCTGCTCTCTGTTTCCATTCACTGTGTGTTCTTCTTCTTGTCTGCTTGTATCCCTTTGTTGCATCATCTTGCTGTGCCAGCTCTCTGTGTGAATGGGCCTTCAGCTCTTCATGGGCATGGGCCAGCTTGCCTTCACAAGGAGGCCCTGGGACATGAACCCAGGGCCTCCCATGTGGTACACAGGAGTCCAGTCAATTGAGTCACAGCCACTTACCTGGCCCATGCATTTTTGAGAATACCTCAGAAATGATGATGTGTCCATAGCAGTGGAGGCCATAATGCCCATTTGTCCCCCGCCTGCTGTTATTAAATTTGATCCCTTGGCTAAGATGGTGCTCATTAATCCTTTCCACTGCAAAGTCATTAGTTTTCCTTCTGTAAAGAAGTAATTTGGGGAGACACTTTGAGACTGTGTGTCTATCCTGTACCTCATTAAACTTTCTCCCACTACCTTTGGCATCTTTTGAGTCTTTCCTGAGTCAATTGTTAAATGTTGCAAAATGGATTTTCTAACCCATCATTCCTTCTCCCTTTAGTAGAAGGCATCTACTCTAATGAAGAACTGTCCCTTTGCCTCCATTTATGTCTTCATTCATATATGAGTTATTTTAATCTGTGGGTTATATGGCATATCACTGTTGGTATTTGTTTTTGTTTCTTTAAATTTATTGAATTTACATTCAGTACAATTCACTCTTTTTGGTGTGTGGTTCTATGAGTTTTGACAAATGCATTGAGTTGTGTAATCATCACCACAGTCTGGGAAAAGATCAGTTTCTTCAACCCCCAGAAAATTTCCTCATGCTTCCTCTTTGTAATCAAACCATCCCACACCTTCAGTTTTGTTTTTCATATGACTTTGCTTTTTTTCCAGAATGTCATTTAAATGGAATCATAACCTATGTAGCCTTAGCTGTTTGGCTTCTTGCACATAGAGAAATGCCTCTGAGATTCATTTGTGTTGCATGTACCAATAGTTTATTTCTTTTTATTCCTGAGTAGTATTCCAAGATATGGATGGACCACAGTTTATTTAACCATTCACACTTTGAAGGACATTTGGGCTTATTTAATTTCCCAGGGTGCTTAAAGCAGATAACATAAAATGCATTGACTTAAACAGTGGAAATTTATTAGCTTAAAGTTTGCCCTCATGAGAATGTCCAAACCAAGTCCTCATCAAGACAATGCTTTCTTTCCAAAGACCAACTGTCAGCGATCCCAAGCTGCTCCTGCCATGGCAGGGCACATGACAGCACCTGCTGGTCTCTCTCTCCTCTTCCAGGTTTTCCTGATTTCAGCTTCTTGCTTCTGTGGCTTTTCTCTCTCTCTGTCTGAATAGTATTCCTTTCATAAAGGACTCCAGGTATAGGGTTAAGTCCCATTCTGACTGAAGTGATCAAACCTTAAATGAAGTAGCCTGACCAAAAAGTCCTACTAACAATGAGTTCCCATCCACAAGAATGGATTACCTTTAAGAACATAATTTCTTTGGTACATTCTGCTTCATATCACCACAGAGTCATTCCAGTTTTTGTCCATTATGAATAAGGCTGCTATAAGTGTTCACATACAGTTTTTAGCATGAACATAGGTATTCATTTAATTTGTTCAAATGCTTAAGGGTCAGATTGGGTTGCATTGTATGTTTAACTTTGTAAGAAACTGCCAAATTTTTCTAAAGTGACTATATGAGAATTCCAGTTGCTCTGCAGTACTCCCTGGTATTTGGTATTGTCATTTATAAAAAGTCATGCTAGTAGGTATGTAGTGGTTTTAATTTGTGTATCCTTAAAGACTAATGATATTGAATATCTTTTTATGCACTTATTTCCCATTTGTACATCTTCATAGGTGAAGTATCTGCTCATGTCTTTTACCCACTTTTTCCTGGGTTGTTTATTATCTTATTATTGCATTTTGAGAGTTATTTATATAATCTGGATACAAGTCCTTTGTGTGATGTGATTTGCAAATGTTTTCTCCAATATGTGGCTTGTCTTTTTATTTTCTTAACACATGGCAGGGCACATGGCAGTACCTGCTGGTCTCTCTCTTCTCTTCCAGGTTTTCCTGCTTTCAACTTCTTGCTTTTATCTCTCTGTGTCTGAATGTCATTCCTTTTATAAAGGACTCCAGTAATAGGGTTAAGTCCCATTCTGGCTGAAGTGGATCACACCTTAAATTAAGTAGCCTGATCAAAAAGTCCTACTTAAAATAGGTTCCCAGCCACAGGAATGGATTACCTTTAAGAACATAATTTCTGTGATACACACTGCTTCATATCACCACAGGGTTGTTCCAATTTTTTTTCCTAAATACGGAAATTGTTTTATTTTTAACATGTATACTCTATCAGTAAAACCCTATTTTAGTGAAATTTAATATGGCTTATGTCCATCATTGCATGATCTTGTGGAACATTTCCATTGTCCCCAGTTACCCTATCTTCCATCTATTCTATTTCTCTCTTCCCCTTTCCGTGTGTCCCATAGATACAGCCAAGGCTCAGTGCTTGAAGAATCAGATTCAAGGAAACTTTCAGCAATGCTGAGGGCTTGACACAGTAGTCTGTCCTCCCCAATTGGGAGCCACTCATGCTTTTGAGAGACACCCTCTGCTCTGTCTGACAACATCAGGCCTCCCCAGGATGGGGATACAATGTGTTCCCAATCATTGTATGAGTCTCCGCCCAATGATATAACACACTATGAGAACATGGAGTACTCACACACTCCATATAAGCCTGCCCCAGGTACACACTGGTTCAAATACCCTCTGTCAAACACCTTAAACAAGTAACCTTTCCATATTATATTTTCTAAAGAGTTTTCTCAACATTATAGTTTCAACCACATACCTGACAATCTCCCATGTTCACCTGCTCCCCTCAAAACTTCCCCCCAATTCCAATGACCATCTGACCCATCCTCCCAACCCTAGCCCCCTTCAAGCCTGCAAAGTTGCACCCAATAGTATCCTTATGCCCCTGTCTTATTCCTTCACTGCACAACTACTTACCTCCAACTTATCATAGATTTTGCCCATGTAGGCTTTAGCTCACAAGCTTCCTCTCCCCTTCCACAATTTCCTGTAAGCCTATCTTCCAGTCTCTAGTTCTCTGAGACAGCTTGATTTGCTTAATTCATATCAGAGAGTTCATGTAGTATCTGTCCTTCAATGCCTGGCTCACTTCATTCAACATAAGGTCCTCAAGATTCATCAATGTTATCCCATGTGTTAGTACTGTATTCCTTCTTACAGCTGAGTAGTATTCCATTTTATGTATATGCATCTAAAAAAAGAGACAAAAGAAATTTTGCTTAAAAAAAACAAACTATTTTATTTTTGTTATTAGTGTTTTCATTCTCTTATTTTTGATAAATCTAGGTAGGAATATATTAAGTTGGTTTTCTTTTCAGATAAACATTTTTGTGTTAGTCACAGTTTCCCTTTGTTGCACTACTTTTATAGCATTGTTTTTTATAGCAATTTTTTTATAATTGTCTTTTTTAAAAGATCCATAAATCACAAAAAATGTTACATTAAAAAATATAAGAGGTTCCCATATACCCCACACCCTACCAACCCGCCACTTCTCCTACTTCAACAACTTCTTTCATCATGTGGCACTTTCATTGCATTTGTTGAATACATTTTGGAGCACTGCTACACACATGGATTATAGTTTACATTGTAGATTATGCTCTCCTCCAGTCAATTCAGTGGGTTATGGCAGGATTTTGTCAGTTATGAATAAGGCTACTATAAGTATTCACACACAGTTTTTAGCATGAACATAGGTATTCATTTAATTTGTTCAAATACTTAGGGGTCCAATTGCTGGGTTGCATTGCTTGTTTAACTTTGTAAGAAACTACCAAATTTTTCTAAACTTGGCTATATGAGAATTCCAGTTGCTCTGCATACTCCTTGGCATTTGGTATTTTCATTTTTTAAAAGCCATACTAGTGGGTGTATAGTGGTTTTATTTTGTGTATCTCTAAAGACTAATGATGTTGAATATCTTTTTATGCACTTATTTCCAATTTGCACATCTTCTTAGGTGAAGTATCTGCTCATGTCTTTTTTTAATTATCTTTTTTTAGAGATACGTAATTCACACAAAATGTTACATTAAAAAATATAACAGGTTCCCATATACCCCACACCCCACACCCCCTATTCCTCCCACACTGACAACTTCTTTCTTTAGTGTGGTACATTCATTTCATTTGATGAATACATTTTGGTCAGCTCATGTCTTTTGGCCACTTTTTTCCTGTGTTATTTATTTTCTTATTGTTGCATTTTGAGGGTCATTTAAATACTCTGGGTGGAAGTCCTTTGTGTGATGTGATTTGCAAATATTTTCTCCAATATGTTTTTGTCTTTTTATTTTCTTAACTATCTTTTTTAGAGCAAAAGTTTTAAATACTGATGAAGTCCACTTTATCAGTTTTTTTCTTTTATGGATTGTGCTTTTGATTTCATATCTTAACTCAAGGTCACTAAGATTTTCTGTTTTCTTCTGGAAGTTTTATAGTTTCTTGTTCATAATTAGAGCTATGATCCATTTTGAGTAAATTTTTATGTAATGGGGAGAAATAGGTAGAAGTTCTTTATATATGTGTTTGTGTGTATGTATGTAGCCACATGTTCCAGCACAGTTTTTTGAAAAGATTGTTCCTTCTTTATTGAATTGACACTGCATCTTTGTCAAAAATCCTTTGATCCTGGTTGTTTGGATCTGCTTCTGGGCTATCTATTCTTTTCCATTGATCTATATATCTTTTTTTTTTTTTTTACCATTTCCTCATTGTCTTGATTACAGTAGCTTAAAAATAAGCCTTGAAATCAGGTGGTATGATTTCTCCAAATTTTTCAAAATTATTTTGGTCATTCAAGTTCCTTTCCCTTTTCATATAAATTTTAGAATCAACTTGTTGACATCTACAAAACATCCTACTGGGAATTTTATTGGTATGGTATTGAATCTGTTGACCAGTTGGGAGAATTAATATTCTGACAATATTGAGTCTTTCAGTTCATGAATATAGTACATATCTCCATTTATTTAGATTATCTTTGATTTATTTCATCAGTGTTAGTAATTTTCAGCATACCAATCCTATACATATTTTATTAGATTTTTACTTAAGTATTCATTATTTGTGAGATATTGTAAATGGTATTTTTAATTTAAAAGTTTTGACTACAAGTATATAGAACTATAATTATTTGGACTTGTATTCTGCAGCATTGCTAAACTCATTTATTATTTTAGTAGCTTTTATATTCCCATGAGATTTTCTACATAGATATCATGTTGTCTGCAAACAGAACAAAAACAGTTTTTTTTTTTCCCTGATCTTTATGCCTTTTATTTCCTTTTCTTGCCTTACTGCACTTGCAAGGACTTCTGCTGTGATCTTGAGTAGGAACAGTGAGAGCAGATATCCTTGCCTTGTTCCTGGTCTTGGTGGGACACCATTCAGTCTTTTACAGTTAAGTATGATGTTAACTGTAGGTTTCATAGATGTCCCTTATCAGGTTAAGGAAGTTCCTTTCTATTCCTATGTTTTTGAGAGTATTTATCATGAATGAATGTTGAATTTTGTCAAATGCTATTTCTGTATTTTTTTAGGCAATTGTGATTTTTTTCTTCTTAATTTGTTAATTGGTCAATAAGTGTGACAACTGAATTTTAACAAATAACCCCCATTGCTTATAAGTGATATGTTTCCATCACCCCCAAAATTTTCCTTTGTCCCTTTCAAATTAGGTGCTGTGTTCACCCCCCACCCAGTCTATCTTTGTTTGTTTTGATGCTCAAATTATCTGTGCATTGACCAGTAGGGGGCCCTTGGTATACTCATAACATAACCCTATCACTTTCTGAGCCCTTCCTTCCTTTCTCCTGCCTCTCTCCCTCCCTCCCTCCCTTCCTTTTTATATAAAAAAAATTGTGGTAATAAATAACGTGAAATTTGCTATTTTAACTATTTTAACACTTCTGTACTTTCTGGAACAAAATGTTCCTCTTATATATTTCTTGATCCAGCCCTGGACTCAGCCATTTCTCCACAGATTCAGGTGCCATTTAGGGAAGAATAATAATTTGAAACCAATATTTAAGTGCTTGTAATAATTTTGATACAATTTGAAGATAAATCTTAAATTGAAGATTGTCTGAAAATTTATTAGTGGGACATCTTTCCTGTTAATGCTTGCAGGAGTGTTATATGATAGTGTATTTATAGGTCACATTGATCAATATTTGCATTGAGAACAGAGAGCTTTTTGGTATCAGTAGGATAAAAGAAGGCAAGGAGTACTCATAAACATATGAAAAACATGCTCATCTCATGGTGCAGATGAAACCACTCTAAGTTATTATTACACTCACCAGATTGTCAGAAATTAAACTGATATATCTGTTAACAGACCAAAGGGCATTCTCTTCTGCTTTGGATGGGAATGTGACTTGATGTAGCCATTTGGAAACCATTTGCTTTATCTAGAATAGGGTCATATGTGCATACCCTATGACCCGGAAATATATTCTAGAGATGCTCTGGTATTCGTGTGCCAAAACACATGTGATAATGCTTCTGGAAGCCTTGTTTATAATCATTCCAAACGAGAAAGAACTGAAATGTCCAGTGGTTGTAGAGTTTATAAGTGGATTATGTGAATCTGTACAGAAGAATACTAATTAGTGAGAATGGACCAACCATTTCCACCCCATGCATCAACATGGATGAATTGCTGTAACATAATGTTGAATGAAGGAGTCAGAGAATAATGCAAAGAGAATTCCCTTTACATAAAGTTCAGTAGTAAGCAAAACCTAACAAAATGTTGTTTAGAGGAAAATCTGTAGGTGAAAACACTATAAAGAAAAGCAAGGAAATATTTAACACAGAATTCAGAGTCCAGTTCCCTAGGTGGGTATCTTGCTACCTAGGGCTGCTTGTAACCAGGGCTGCTGTGATAAAGTACCTCCAGCTGAATGGCTTAAGGAACAGTTGTTGATGCTCTGACAGTGGTGGAGACAGTAAGCCTAAATCAGGGCATTGGCAGGGCCACGTTCCTTATGTTAGAAAGAAAGTTGCACCTGTAAGAGAATAAAAGCTCACCCGATTATGGAGGAGAAAATTTTAACTATCTTGCAAGAAAGGGCCCATGACCTGGATAAAATGGCTGGCGCACCAAACAACAAGAAACACTAGCATTTATACCCTCAACCTAATTCACTGGTCCCTCCCCTGTTCCCCATTGATTGGGTACTTCAGGGGCTACAGCTTATCCTATGGTGTACCTAAGTTACTCGTTCCCGTTCCTGCTCCCTCATTCCCTACATTCCTGTGGACAGGGTGGGCTCAGCACCACTTTCACTCCTGGCACAGTGTTTCAAGTTTGGCGTCACTTTCACTGTTGGCCCCTCCCTCACTTCTCACCATTGGCCACACTTGCTTTTGCCCCACCCTCACTTTGGTGCCACTTTTCAAATTCTTGGGGCCAAAGCCGCCAGAAACCCTTTCCCTCTTTCCTCCTACTGCAAAGCTGGCTTTGGCCCCACCTTTTTGTGAAAATTAAATTTAACCCTTTCCTTACACTTCTGGAAACTTCAGGTTCTGGCATTGACTTCTGGCAGTCCATGGGGCAGCTCCATTTTTGTCTCTGACTTGTGGCCACCCTCTCTGTCTCCTGCTGACTGTCCAAGTCTCCTCTCCTTTATAGGTATACCAATCTACTGAGGGATTCCAGTCTACTGGGTTAGGCCCTGCTCTGATCATTTTGGCCTCATCTTAGCTAATCACTTCTTCACAGTTCCTCTTTCCAAGTAGAGTCTCATGCACAGAACCAGTGGACTTGATCATGTCTTTTATAACAGTGGGGAAGGCGGATGCATGGATGACATTTTCTTTCCCAAGCTATGAGATAAGTGCATGGGTAATTGATTGCTTGTCCATAATAGCATACATATAGATTTTTCCATGTTTCTTTTCATCAAATTTTTTACAAACAGAAAAGTTGAATACATTATTCATGTAAATCCATATACCCACTACTTAGATTCTGCAATGAATTTTACTATACTTTTAAAAAACCCACATATATATGTTTTATAATCCATTTTGTAGATATATTTCATAATTATTTAAAGGAATAAAAGTTGTAGATCTTTGAGGCAAAAACCAAATTTTCATTCAATGAATATCAAAGGAAATGGAAAAACTGAAAGTCTGTCAGAAAAGTGTTGAAATGAAAAAAATATCCTTTCTTTTGGACAAAAACATCTCAGTGTTAGTTTTATTATTTACATTCAAATGTAGAATTTTTTAGAACAACTAATCTATTACTAATGAAACTCTAGAAATAAATTCAGAATTCTCTTATTATATATTTACTAATTTCTATTTACTTCCAAAAGCTTAATCAATTAAATTTTACGAGTGCATTTGTAGATTTACAGAAAAATCATGCAGAAAATACAGAGTTCTCATTAACCCCCTTCTCCCCAAATTTTCCAAAAGAATTAAGTTATATTAATGAGTCCAGTGGTGTCATATATAAAAGAATCCTGGTGTACACACATTTATGTATGTGTGTATTTATATAAAGAATCCAACTAAGTAGAGAGGTATTTCAGTGATTTTTCTTTTAGAGAAATGAATAATTGTCTATCAATCTATTATCCCAAACACAGCTATTTTTCATATTATGTTACATGTATGCCAGTTGTAAAATGTATATTTATACTTTTTTGTTTTGTTATTTCATTTAACAAATACTCATTTTATTATATGTGTATGTGTGTGTGTGTATTTAGAAGGTACAGGGGATCAGACCCAGGATCTTATACTTTGGAATCAGGTGCTCAACCACTGAGCTACTTCCACCCCCCTTATTTACTTTCTTAAAAAATATTTATTTATTTATTTATTTCCTACCCCCCCCCCCCACCCACCCCGTGTGCTTTCTTTTGTCTGCTTGTTCTGTGTTCTTCTGTGTCTGCTTGAATTCTTGTCAGGCGGCACAGGGAATTCTGTGTCTCTTTTTTGTTCCATCATCTTGCTGCATCAGCTCTCCATGTGTGTGGTGCTACTCCTGGGCAGGCTGTGCTTTTCACATAGCGTAGCTTTCCTTGTATGTGGAGCACCTATATGCAGGGGGCATCTCTGTGTGGCATGACACTCCTTGCATGCAGCATCACTGCATGTGGGCCAGCTCATCTCATGGGCCAAGAGACCCTGAGTTCAAACCCTGGACCTCCTATATGGTAAGTAGACATACTATCACTTGAGCCACATCTGCTTCCCTTTGTTTACTTTTTATACTTATTATTTTAACAGCTGCTAATTCATCATTGTTTTGAGGAACATTTTTCTCAATTCATTAAATTGTTTTTCTAATGATGGGCTTTCATGTTCTATCTCTTCTGTTTAGAAAAAAAGTCTTAGGAATGGCATTAGTGAATCAAGAGAGTACATTATCTTTATCCTGCTTGGTATATATTTGTTTATTTTCTTTTAGCTTAAAGCACTGGTAGAAATAGAAAGTGGTCCCAGTTTTATCATAGACTTGACAGTTCCATTAAGCATTCCAGAAAGGGCTTAAGACATTCTCAGGATAAATGTTGCTATTTGCAACCAAGTATATCACTATTATAATAAACTAATCTTCTGCTAATTAAACTCTAGAAATAATTCCAGTGTTCTCAGACAAAAGATTTTGAAGTGTTATTATTTAGTTATTGTATGCATAATAGTACTGATAATATTATAGTTCTTTAGATCTTATCAAGCCATTCTAATTGGAGATTATTTTTCAGTGATTCTGATGTTAGAGAATGTGAATATTTATAATTTTCTAACCCTAGCCCAGCTATTACTGATTTTATACTAACTTGTATATATGATCATATTTTTAGGTATATAGTTAAAATTATAGGAATGAAGTGATATCTCAACTTTTAAAAATACACGTGTCTTTAAAAGGAAAGAATGAAAGGTTTTTCCCTGTGTGTTTTTAGGTTTCTTTTCAGTTTTCCCTACCCATGGGGAGATTTTTTTAGAATCTTGAATTAAAAGCAGACTTAGGCCATCTAGTACAAAGTTCTGTTCACTTAAATCAAGTCCTTGTAAGGTCCTTAAAAAGGCAGCCATCTCACTCCTTCTTTACCCTTTCTGTCCGTTCAGCTATGGTGCACCCAGTCTTAAAAAATAACATTTTCATTTTCAACAGTGCCAATTATTTTAAAATTTATTTGCCTGTTTATTTAAACTGGGCAGAAGATTTGCCTCCAACTACTACTAGTCTTAATTCTTTCCCCCAGAATAGCATATAAAAGACTTTCATGTAGAAAAAATCCTCAGTCATCTTTTTTTTTGTGAGCTGTATATTCCTGTCTTTCAATTCTTCCTTTTCTTGGTGTAGTTTCTAGACTTCTAGTAAATTACATTGTCTTATATGGATAAAATTGATTTTGTCTGTCTCTCTCTTAAAATGGGCCCCCAGATTTAGATTCCCATCAAAGAGTTATCTGTTTTCTTTGTGAGAATTTTTCTTTTTTTTCCCTCGAGTTCTAATAATGATAATTAAAGTCAAGCCTGCCTTTTTAAAAGGTTTATTTACTTTATTACATCCATCCACCTCCAGATGGTTCTCTTGTCTTGTGCTCATTGTTTTCTCACCTTCTTCAAGAGGCCCCAAGACCTGAACCTGAGACTTCTCACATGGGAGCAGAGTGCCCAATCGCTTGAGCCATATCTTCTCCCTGTGGGCTGAAGCATCTGCTGGCTTGTGGGAATCTGCTCCCTGTGGTGGGTGCAGCATCTAGCTTGTTGTAGTGCAGGTGGCATCTAGCTTGCTGCAGTGGGGTGGCTTCTGCTCATCTTTTAGGAGGCACCAGAACCTGAACCAGTACCTCCCCACATGTGGTAGGCAGATGCCCAACTGATTGAGCCTCATCCACTTCCCAAGTTTTTATTTTAAAGACAATAGTATCTTTCTCTGTAAAATACTTATGAAGACAATATAATAAAACTTAAAAACCATTCTGTAAATGAGGTATGTGTCAACTATTGATAAGGTACTTGGAGGGTTCCATGTACTCTACAGGTCAGATGGAGCTGGATCAGGATATGTAATTATAATTGTGATCTGTGTGTTCTGTGTCCTATGCAAAACAACACAAGTGTCATCCACAGCCAGGAAGTCAGTAAAAAGAGTTTTGACTTCTCTGTCAGTGTCCTTTGATATGTAGAAGTTTATTTTAATGAATTTCAGTTTATCAGGGTTTTTTTGGTATGGTATCTACTTTTCCAGAGCCACTTGTTGTAAAGGCTTGTCATTCTCAATTGAAACTTTTGTTGAAAATCAAATGGTGATATAAATGTGGACCTCTTTCCGGGCTCTCTGCTTAGTTCCCATGAGCTACTTCTTATTCCTTAAATTGGCACCACGCTGTCCTGATGACTGTCACTTCAGTGGTGTGCCTTGAAGTCAAGTTCACTAACTTTACTTTTTCAAGAATGTGATTTCAAGTTAAGGCTATCCAAAGAATTTTTTATTTCAGAAATTGTATTTTTCAGTTCTAGAATCTCTATTTGGTTCTTTCTCTGATGATTTCTATTTTTCTGTTGAGATTTCCTTTTTTACTTCATTACAGACATATTTTTCTTTATGTTCTTGGGCATAGCTATTACAGCTCCTTTAAAGTCTTTGCTAAATCCAATACATCTGGGTGATCCCAGGGTCAGTGTCCATTGATGACTTTTTTTTTTTTAAGTTAATAGATCTCAAGGAATGTTACATTAAAAAAAAAAAAAAAGAAACATAAGAGGTTCCCATATAACCCCCTCCCCACCCACACCACATCATTTTTGTAAGTAGTATTTTTTGAAGATATATACATCATAAAAAAATGTTATACTAAAAACTGTAAGAGGTTCCTGTATACCCCCACCCCCCCACCCAACTCCTCCCACACCAACAACCTCCCGCATCATTGTGGCACAATTTTCACACTCGGTGAATACATTTTGGGGCACTGCTGCCTTACACAGATAATAGTTTACCCTGTAGTTTGCACTCTCCCCCAGTACCTTCAGTGGGTTATGGCAGAATTTATAAGGTCCAGCATCTGATGCTGCAGTATCATTAAGAACAACTCAAATTCCCAAAAATGCTCCTACATCACATCTCTTCTACCCTCTCCCTGCCCTCAGCAACTACTGTGGCCACTTTTGCCATCTTGATGCTAAAATTTCTTCTACTACTCGTCACAGTAGTTTTATAGTAGAATACCAGTAAGTCCACTCTAGTCCATATTTTGAGTGTGGGTAATGAATTTTTTCTTTGTCATTTTGAATTGGATTTTGTGAATTCTGTTATAATCCTCTGAGGAGTATTGATTATTTTGATTTACTCAATTCAACTTAAATTGCAAGCTCTATCTCCCCAGTGGTAGGTGGCAACTGCAATCTTAGCTTAGAGTCTGTCCCATGCCTGCATAGTTTAGGAGATAGCCAGAGATTGTAGAGAGAATTTGGGGGCATCCTCTCTCTTTCTCTGTGTATTTTTGGCAATTTCCCCTCTACTCTCCAGTTGCTGCAGTCACCTGCCTTATGTCCAACTGTTCTTCAGCCTGTAAGAGAGCATTTTTCTGTGTTTTTGTTGTGCCATACTGCACAGAATGGACCCTGCCATTATTCCACTTGCCATAGAGAATGGGAACCCCACCTAGTTTCTTCCCTTTTTGCAACTATCAATTCCCTTCCTAGATCTGCCTGTCTTTTAATATTTTTAATATTTCACCTAGAGTTGTGGTTATCAGTGGAGTATTTGAAATGATAGGAAGTCCTTGGATATTCCTGGAAACAGACCCCTTTTTAACTTACTACATAAGTAATACATGTTCATTAGAGAATATTGGGAAAATTCAGAAAAGCACACACTCACAAAAAGAGAGTTATGTTTCCTGTAATCCTGCCCCAAGCGACAAGTACTGCTCACACATGGGTGTCTGCTCTTTCAATCATTTTTCCCATTTTTTGTTCATCCTCCTCCCTATTTTCCTTCCTTTCTCCCCCCATATTTTTCAAATGTAAATAGGGGTTCTGTCAACAGATGACTGGATAAATAAAATGTGGTATATACATACAGTCGAATAGTACTCAGCTATAAAAAGGAATACAGTACCAACACATTGATAACATGGGTGAATCTTTAGGACCTTATATTAAGTGAAGCAAGCCAGGAATTGAAGGACAAATACTGCATTACCTCTCTGATATGAAATAAGCAAACTAAGGTGTCTCAGAGAGCTAGAGACTGGATGATAGGCTTACAGGAAACTGGGGGGAGAGGAAAGTTGTGAGCTGATGCCTACATGGGTGAAATCTAAGATAAACTGAAGGTAAATATTTGTACAGGGAAGGGATAAGATGGGGGCATAGGGAAACCTTTGGGTGGGGTTTTGCAGGCTTGAGGGGGCCTAGAGTAGGGAGGATAGGTCAGATGACCCAAGGAATTGGGGGGAGGGCTGAAGGAACAGTTGAACATGGGAGATTGTCAGGTATGTGATTAAAACCATAATGTTGAGAAAATTCTTGAGAAAATATTATAAGGAAGGCTTACCTATTTACGGTGCTTAAGTTGGGGCATTTGTCATAGGGGCAGGCATCCAGGGAGTGTGCGAGTGCTCTTCTTGCCATAGTATGTTATATCATTGTGTGGAGAACCATCCAATGAGTGGGAGGGTGTACCCACATTCTGGGAAGGCTTGATATTCTCAGACAGAGGGAGTTGTGTCTCTCAAGAGAATTGGTGGCTCTGAATGGGGGAGGGTAGTCTAGTATGTCATGCCCTCAGCATTGTCACGAGTATCTCTGAATCTGGTCCTTCAAGCAGTGAAGGTTGATTTTCACTGTGGGCCCTGAGGGGAAGGGGAGAGAGTCATAGAATAGATGGAATCAGGGTAATTGTGGGCAATTGAAGTGTTCCACTAGATCCTGCAATAATGAATACAGGACATGTTAAATTATACCAAAAATGTATAAAAGTCTATCGGCTAAAATATAAACCATAATGTAAAATGTAAGGTAATTAAAAATGTAGAAAACTGTACAATCTAAAATATAAACCATAAAGTAAACAAAAATGGAACCATATTTGAGAGCTATGTTTCAATATCTGTACATAGGCTGTAGCAAATATAACATGAACACGTAAAAAGATCATTGCTGGGGAAGGGGGAAAAGGGTTTGATGTTGGATATGTTGGAGTCCCCTATTTTGAATAGGTGATTTTACTGTGATCTAAAACTTTTTTGAAGACAAAATTAAAAATTAGAGAAAAAAAGAAAAGATGTAGACACTGAGGAAGCAATGAAAGAAATTGCCTTGCCACTGTACATACAGGGCAACACCTATTACAGTGATGAAAGGCAAAATGTAAAAAACAAACTTTTATGATATTTTTCATTTTTTAATATCTCCATTCAGTTTTTACTTTATTTTAGCTTTTCTAAATTAGTAGGTATTCTATTTCTAATCATTAAACCTATCATTACTATTTCATTTTCCTACTAATTGAATTTGGCAATATATTATGCCTCATTTTTGTAGACGCTTAGGACCCAGGGGGGTTCAACTATGACAAGGGAGGAACATTGGTGTGAGGTGTTATTGATGGAGGCCACATCGGTTGGGAGGGTGTTTTCCAGGGCAAGTATATAGGGTATATAAAAATGTTCGGATGTTCATTGGGTATTTTCATAGTAGTTACAGTTACAAATGACAACTGAGGGAGTTCTGTGTTCCCAGGTAAGGGAGCACTGTCACATTCCCCAGTGGAACAGCTACAATCTCTCAAGTACAAGGGCAAAGACCAATGAAGAAAGATGATCCAGTTATGAGCCCTTGATACCGATGAGTATGCTTATGAAGCTGTGTGCCTGAAATTTGAACTAGGTCTAAAGATGCAGGGTATCTAAGAGTTACCTCCTGAGAGACTCCATGTTGCTCAAATGTGTACATTCTCTAAGCCAAACTCAGCATGTAAATAAATGCATTACCTTTTCCCCAGCATGGGCCATGACTCCAGGGGATGTGCCACCCTGGCACTGAGGGACAACTAACAATCACTATCTGGTGAGGCACCTAGAAAAAAACCTGAATCAAAGGGGGAAATGGTAAAGGCAAATGAGTTTATATGGCTAAGGGTCTTCAAAAAAGAGTCAGAAGGTCATCAGAGAGGTCCCAGAGATAGCCCAAGTAGATACAGTCTCAGGTACTGTGCTCCTGAGGGCTACAGAGACACACGGGTTCTATCATCATGGTTGATGTCTCTGGAGTTCAGTGCCTTGTCAGTGGGTCTTACTTTGTAATTTGTGTTCCTGAGTGTGATGGAGTTGGACTCAGATATGACCTTTCTACACAGGCCACTTCTGTCACTTTTACTGGACCTCTGTTTGGTGCTGGGGTTGGTGTATAATCAGGAGACTTGAATCTCTGGACTGTCCATGTGCCAGCTGGGCCCTGTGCCTCAGCAGAGTTGCAACTCCTACTCTTTGGTTCATTGGTCTTACCCATGTCAGCTAACAGGGAGGTGAACATGGTCAACCATCACACCAGGGAACTGAGAGTGCCTACAACTGCAAGCAGGAGAATTGCATCCATCATCCATGTGGGATCTAAGCCCCTTCTTGATTTAGAGGTGGAGTGGACATCACCATCCCAGGTCCACAGGATGCAGGAATAAAATATGGATTAGAGTGGATTTACTGGTGTTCCACTGTAGAACTATTATGACTAGTAATGGAAGAAATTGTAGCATTGATGTGGAGAAAGTGGCCACAGTAGTTGTTGAGGGGAGGGAGAGGGAAGAAGAGATGTCTGTCATGTGGGGGCATTTTTGGGACTTGGAGTTGTCTGAAATGATATTGCAGAACAGATGCTGGATAGAATCTATCCTTCCATAACCCACCAAATGTACTGGAGGAGAGGGTAATATACAATGTAAACAATTATCCATTCGGTGCAGCAGTGCTCCAAAATGTATTCGCTAAGTGCAATGAATGTGCCACAATGGTGAAAGAGGTTGATGTGGGAAGAGTGGGGTGGGGTGGGTGTGGGATATATGGGAAACATATTTTTTAGTAACATTTATTGTGTCTATTTATCTTCAAAAAATACAATTAAAAATAAATAAACCACATGGCATTCCGATTTGTTGACTTGGATTTTACGGGGTACTCTCTAAGAAATAAAAGGCTACAGGTGTGACAGTTATAAAAAATCAAGATTAAAAAAGCAGAATTTTTCTCCCTTCTAGGGATCTGTGCTGCAGTTCACATATATGGGGGATGGAAAAGTGTCCACATGAATCTGTAGTTGCCACTGACACTTGTACTCTCTTATGTAATGCTGGAAACTATGGCCTAAGTGGCATAGCACCTTGCATGGTCATCTGTGCTTTTGGCAGAGCTATCCTTTGTTTGGTTTCCCACTTGAAAGTAGCAGAATTTTGGAGAACTCAACAAAATGTCAGAGGTACGAATTTAAATGTGGACTATGATGTCTCCCAAATCCAAAGAGGTCTCTTTTGCTTTCTGCTTCTATTTTGGTTGTAGGACCAGCCAAATGCTTCAGCTGAGTTTTTATATTAGAAATATTATCTTTCTAAGATTCATTTCACTGGATATCTAGAAATCTCAAAGTTGGAAGGGTCCCGAAATTTGATATACTCATTTCCCACCCTTTATTTCACAAAATACCTCACCAATTAGTCTAAAGTTGTTTCTTTTTTTGCTTCCTAGGTCCAATTAGCATAATGCAGTAGATATGTTAGATCTCAGGACTGTCTTCTGGAAGGGATAGGTGATCAAGTTCCTTGTGAACTAAATTATGACATAGAGACGGGGAGTGGATAAACCAATGTGGTGGAATGTGAAGAAGTATTGCTGGCCTTGTCAGCTGAAAGCAAACTCTTTCTGATTGTCTTTGCTAGCAGGTATTGAAGAAAATAGCAGTAGTTGCATATCTGGTATGAGGGGATGTCTTCATTTGCTCAGGCAATTATACCACATCTGGAACAGCAGCTACAATTTTTATCAACACCTGGCTAAGATTACTAACATCCACTGTCATCCTGAAAGTGACATTTGTTTACTGAACAGGTCAAATAAGTGAAATGAATGGAGATTTGATGGGAATCACCATCTCTTCAAGCCCTTGATATCAGGAATCGGTAATCTGTTTACTTTTAAGACAACTGATTGTTTGTGCTACTGATATATAAAAAATACCTTCATAGCAATATCTTGGCCATTGTTTGGCCAAACAAATGGCACTATAATCCAGCCAATCTGACATGTAAATTAACGTTCTCTATATGTTTAATTATATTATAGTATATATAAAATTTAATCTGATTTTAGATCATGTCTTAGGTAGTCTTCTTCTACCTAAGAGTTGCTGTTTCAATTGTTGCACATTTACCCATCCCAGTTACTCAGAACCAATTTAAATCCCCAGTTATATCACATCTTTTTTCAAAATATATCCCAGATTGACAGTATAGTATTTTCACACGCATTTTTATCATGTTGCAAGACACCACTGTCCTTCATTTGTATCACTGTGATGTATGCTTCAAAAAATGTTTAAGTTCTGTCCTTGCATCAATTTATATAATTTCCAACAGAGCAAACAGAACAATTCATCTCATATATATATACGTTTTTCACACCTGTGCTGACAGCCCTAAAGAGTTTTTCACTCTCATCTTCAAAGCCATGTAGTGCTGTGGCCTCTGAGTCCTGTGTTTTGTCCATGTTAACTTTTGGACTTTGTCTCCACAGTCCTACCACACACCCTCTGCTCTGGCCTTTGGGCACTGCTTTGGCATCCTGCCATCATGCTGTTTGCACCTGTTCTCCTGATGTCAGGAAATTTCTTACACTTGCATGGCTAGCTTCCTCATTTCTATCAGGTTTCCCTTAAATATTTGAATTTCAATTGAGGAAATCATTGCCCATCCAAATAGAAATATCCCTTCCCACTCTGAAAATATAAAATTATTTGCATCACAAGATACCACCCCCTTAGGGATATTATCATATTTTGTATGATGCATGTTGGATATTTTCTCATTTTTATGGATGTTACTGAGATATCAAGTGTTGGTTGAGAAGTAATGGAGTTGTGAAGTGATGAAAGAGAGGAAGAAATGAGAGATGGGCTAGAGAATTGTTCGAGGGAGATGATGGAAAGTGATTTAAAGAAGGTTGAGAAGTGCCTGAGAGCGAATAAAAAGAGATTGCTTACTTTGAAATAAGTCTTTGAAAGGCAATAGATGATGCTGAAAATGAATTGAGAAAAGATTGTGGAAAGATAGAGATATGAGTTCCAGGGATGTGTGACATGTATACAAAAGACATAGTCAGCTGGAGGTGTCAGCCTATGGAGGAGATTCAACTTAAAGTGATATAGGTAAAAGTGCTGAGTCAGAAATGAGAGGCCTGAGAGGATGGTTAAGGATTTGATAGATCTGACACTGACCCAAGAACTAGTCTGAAATAGCTGATAAAATATACGACATTGATATAGAGTACACAGATGTTATTGGGAATGTAGAGAAGTTGCTAACTGAGAGATGATGGGAATTTTGTTATCAAGGTATACTGCATGATTTTAAAATATGATAGTGATAGATGGGGAAAGAAGATATTGAGAAAATTAGGAGATATGAGTGATACTGAGATTGGGAAAAGAAAATAAATTGATAATAGAGCAACAATCAAAATGGAGATGAGAGAGGTAATAGAATAACCAGAAGGGTTTGGAGAAGATGGATGATTGAGAATTTATTGATTATAGAAAGATGACTTTTATTAATAGAATGGGGCAGTGATAGTGAGATTGCAAAAACTTTGAACATAAGCTAACATATTCAAGAAAGAATAGAGATTATTGAGAGATAACAGAATGAGGATAGAGATTCATTGGGAGTATTAAATGGATTGGCAGATTTGAGAATGTTTTGTGGAATCATAGAGAGAGAAGAAAGGAAACAGAGTAAGGAAAGAGTCAGCCCTGGAAAGGATTCGGTGAAAAGGAAACCCGGGCATGAGCCTCCCTGGTGCCGAGGGATTACTACCAAGTACCAGCTGATGATGTAACTAGAAAATGACCTTGAATAAAAGGATCAACTCGTACCAGCAGAATATTTCAATCTACATATAATACCAGGAGTTAAAAATGCTTTTTGACCTGAATACAAGGGGGAAATGGAAAGGACAAATGAGTTTATAAGGCTATGAGTCTCCAAAAAGACCCGGGAGTTATCAGAGGGGTTGCCCTTATGCACACCTGAGCAGAGTCCCAGAAACAGATAAAATAGATACAACCCTGGGTACTAGTTCTTCTGAGGGCTACAGAGACCCACAGGTTCTACGGTCATGGCAGATGGAGTTCAGTGCCGTGTCAGCTGGCCCTACTCTGGAGTTTGTGTTTCTATGTGATGGAGCTGGACTCAGATGTGATCTTTGTTCACAAGCCTCTCCTGTTACTTTTACCAGACCTGTAGTTGGTGCTGGGGTTTAATGTATGCCCAGGGGACCTGAATCTCTGGACTGATCATGTGATAGCCAGGCCTCAACAGATTTGCAGCTCCTACACTCTGGTTTATTGGACTTACCCCACTCAGCTAACATGGAATTGAAGAAGGTCAACCACCACACCAGAGAGCCAAGAGTACCTACAGCTGAAAGCAGGAGGATTGCATCCAGCATCCATGTGGAATCTAAGCCCCCTCTTGATAGAGATGTGGAGTGGACACAACAATTCCAGGGTCCACAGGATGGAGGAATAGAGTATGGATTAGAGTGGATTTACTGATAATCTATTCATGAACTATTGTGATTAGTAATCGAAGAAAATGTGGCATTGGTGTGGAGAAAGTGGCCATGGTGGCTGCTGGGGGTAGGGATTGGGAGGAAGAGATGTGATGTGGGGCATTTTTGGGACTTGGGGTTGTCCTGGGTGGTGCTGCAAGGACATTTACTGGACACTGTATGTCCTCCCATGGCCCACTGGGTGGACTGTGGTAGAGTGTGGTCTGTGGTGTGGACCATTGACCATGAGGTACAGCGGTGCTCAGAGATGTATTCACCAAGTGCAATGAATGTCTGATGATGATGGAGGAGGTTGTTGTTATGGGGGGAGGAGTGGGGGGAGGGGGGTGGAGGGTATATGGGGACCTCATATATTTTGAATGTAACATTAAAAAAATAAAGACAAAAAAAAGGAAGAGAAGTGAAGAGCAGTGATAGAAAGCGAATTAAGAGGGATTTTCAAAGGTGGTGTCAGAGACTTATCTTTAGGGAATGTAACTAATTCAGTTGGTTGAGAGATAATTTAGTGTTGACTTAGAGACGAATGATCAGTCATGTTAAAGGCACTGTGATATCAATGAGATTGTAAATGCTATGTTGAAATCAATGATAATGGATGATTTAAGAGAAGACTAAGAGCCAAATGCCTAAATTAAGAGAAATTATTTATAGATAATTTGGATATGGCTAAAAGATAACTGATATCATATATGACATGAGAATAGCTATCAAAAAGTTAGGAAACACAAGCAAAATATTTGTTTCACTTCTGTTTTTTATTCTGAAAGTGGTTTTTATATTCATATTTATGTTCATATTCATATTTATTTATATGTGCTATTGCAGGTATTTATACTTGCTTCTAAATTTTTACAGTGTATAATATAATGATATGCCTGTCTAAAGTCTGATGATCCGAAGGATCAGGAGGGGTGTCAGTGGCTCCTTGGTTCCTGCGGCACATCATTTGAGATTCAGCAGTGCAGCTATGGCAGAACCACAGCCCATGGCTGCTGGCCTTATGGACAAGCCTGCCCTCAGTTGCTGCTCTGATGTGGACCCCAAGACCAAGGATTTCCTATTATAGCAGATTCTGCTATGAGTTAAAAATCCTAAGAAGTCATTGGATATTTATGTTAGAATTCTTGGAATGACAATAACTGAAAAATTAGATTTTCTCACGAAATTTCCACCCTATTTCTTGGCTTATGAGGATAAAAATGACATCCCCAAAAGTAAAAATGGAAGAGTACCATGGGCGTTCTCCAAAAAAACCACCTTTGAGCTGACACACATTTGGGCACAGAAGAAGATGCAACTCTGAGTTACCAAACTGTGAATTCAGACCCTTGGGGAGTTGGTCATATTAGAATTGCTCTTCCTGATGTGCTTGTAAAAGATTTGAAGAACTGGGAGTCAAATTTGTGAAGAAACCAGATGATGGTAACATGAAAGACCTGGCATTTATTCAAGACGCTGATATTGAATTGGATTGAAATTGAATCCTAACAAAATGGTAACTATTACTTAGTTCTGTGAGAAGATTTCTTTATGATTTCTATGAAGACATAGTAGTAAAAGAAAGGAAACAGTGTGATTCAAGATATTCATGTAACAGAAGCATTTAGCACTGATGGATCATTTTCCCAATTCAAATTATTCTGAAGTCCATTTCCTTTTCCTATATCACCTAAATATTCAATCATTCTCATTTTAAAGTAGTGCTTTATCTTATGCCCTTGAATGTGATTCTGTAACTTTAACTTTTAAAGTAACAACTAGAATAATTCCCTCAAGGCTCCATTGGCCTTCATCTGTCTGCTAAATATGACATCTCCTCAAGACTTCATTTAAATCATCATTTTCAAAAAACATCGAATGTGTTTTTGTTGTGGATATATTCTGGGATTTCATACCTCAGAAGTAACTTTTCCCAATGGAAAGCAAGGAACACTGAACAAAAATGAAACCTCATGTGTACTTCAAACAGTATAAAGTATTAATTTTACAGAAGAAAAGGTACTCTTGGAGCAATTCAGAATCATGCTGACAAGGGTGCTGATAGAAAAAAACAATTTCTTTTCATTTATAAAGTACTTCCAAAGTTCAAGGACTAACTTCATTTGTTTTAGGATGGGGAGGAGGAGGAAGAGAACATTTTTTTACTGGATACACAGACACTGGACTAGGCACATATTTCATCTAATTTATCCTTACAACTATCCCATAAGAAAGACTAGTATATATAACTTTAGTAAATTGAAGGCAATATAAATAGGCTCAAGATCTTATTGGCATGTATACCTTCTTCTCTAATCTGTAAAAACTCTAGGCAAGCATAAGCATCATCTTCTCAGCTCTTAGGCCTGATTATGATGAGAAGGAATAAGCAATGGAGGCACTCTATAGCACATGACTCTCCTGGGGAGAACCAGGTTATTCCTGCACAAGTGGTCTTATGTTACTCCTGAAGAGGCTCTAACTCAAAGTCTAAATTATGCCATTAAGCATTTATTATAAATTATGTTCATTGATAACATATCAGAAATCAGCTAAGTCATCTTCCCTGCTGTGACTGATTTTTTATTAGTTTTAAAAATCAAAGTGATTTTGAAAATCTCTTGTGGTCCTAAGAATAAAAGCATCCAGTTCATGATTTAACTACATTTGAATTTTTTTTTTTTGACAGTGGTGGAAGATCTTTGGATAGGTATGCCAACTTTATTTGTACTGCTAGAAGAATATTATATTTCCTTTTTAAGATGGAATGGATTTATGTGAACAATTCAAACAAATACCAGTACTTTTAAAGTTAAATATGATAAAATTTAAAAGAAGTCTATGTTTAACTTGTGAAATAAAAAGTCTGGTGATCATTTCCAAATATACAAAATGAAACAGCCATAGGCTAAAGAAAACTATTATATTTTTCTTAGACCCATCAGTGAACTGAGTTCAATGAGCAAACCACTAATATGATGTAGACACAGCTGAGATCTGTTTACCTGGCACAGAAGCCAGCAAAGCCATAAACTGATAAGAATGAGTTGCAATTTTGTTGCAGGGATGGAAGAGGAGTATAGGCAAGCTTGAGAGCAAGTGCAAGAAACTCCTCGGTGCCATTATCTTAAGGAGGTCTCAAAATTTTGTAAGATTTCTTTACAGAAATTCACCAGGTTATCAAGGTGCAGAACCAAAAGGTACTCTTCTAGTTCTCAAAAGGGTTGCAGAAAATCAGTCACTGTGAAATACTCAAATCCTTCTTATAAATAAAGCCACTCCCAGGGGTAAGGGTTTGTCCAAACATGTATTCCAGATTGGGGATGAAAACCTTCCCAGCTCTAGACCTCCCTTTGGCTTCCTTTGTCTACTAAAAATAATAAAAAGGGGTAAATTCATCAAGGAAATAGATAGGGAACTCTGCAATCTGAAAAGGGTGTAAGGTATAAGGGGGATATATGCAACTGGGAAACATTTGTGAAGTTCACAGACACTCTGAAACATTGAGGTTTTTTTTGTTTTGTTTTGTTTTGTTTTATGTTAAGGTTTTATTTACAAAGCTTCTTTTGTTGTGCAGAAAGTAAAAATGCTGTTAAAACCTCAGTGTAGCTGGTAGCCACGTGTTGTTAGGAATCACCATCACAGCTAGCCATGCTACAGCAAGTCTTACGTGACAACATAACAGTGCTTACAATTTTGTTGGGGTGAGGTCCCCAAGCTTGGTGGTAGATTTCCCAGAGAGACTAAATGCAGGAAGGCGGAATGTCACAGGAACTATTCTCTGGCTTTTTGGGTGGGTTTCCTGGGGCTTATATCACAGCTACTGTTTGTTGTTGTTGTTTTTTTTTAAAGAACAGCTACCGAATTCAAAGGAGCAGTCCAACCAGTACTGAAGAAGCTCTCGCCATAGTCATTCAGGTTGGTGACCTCATAGTTAAACAGGTCCAGGCTCTTCAGGCAATCCAACTTTTTCAAAGGTTTCAAGGTGCTGATATCTTTCAGTTTATTTCCATTTAAGTTTAGTTGTGTGAGATTCAGAAGATTTTTCTGCTAACATGTCCAGACCTCCAAAGATTCTATTGTCACTGAGCTGAAGCTCTTTCAATTTAGGTAGTTTGGGGAGCTTTGAAACTGAAATCAAGCCTACATTTATTAAGCCGAGGAACTCTAAATTCACAAATTCAGCTGTTAAACCCTCAATTTTCCCATCATTTGATTTGCAATTGTGCAGGACAAGTTCTGGGACCGCTGCCAGGGTCCGGTTCCTCACCTCCAGGTGGAGCTTCCTCTTCATGTCCATGGCTCCCTCTTCCCCTATCTTCAAACTGAACTTTCCGCGGCAGGGGCGGAGTGGGTAGAGGCAACCCAGCCTGTGCTGCTGCAGCGGAGCCCTCAGGGAGTGCTCTTGGCAGCAGTGCCTTGGGGCCAAGCAGGGCGGCCTGGGGCGGGGGGATGGGCAGCACCTACAGCCAAATTATTCTTGGAAGCCAAGAGCAACTCTGGAGGGAAAAGGCACTGGAGCACGGGAGACTCTCTCTACCGCTGCCCCTGGCCCCTGCCCGCACTGCGCTTAAGCTGGCGACACAGCGCGGCGGCTGCTCGGCTCAAAGCATTGAAATTTAATCATAAGACTGTATGAAACATGCTTTCTCCTCCAACCTCACAAAAGCACCTACAGTGGACTATGCTAATCACAGTTTATGAAGAAATTTGGACAAAAGCTGAAAAAATGGCAAGGTACAAGCTTTCAGATGAGGAGGGGATTTTAATGTGGCCCATAGTCAAAAGGAGTGACAGAACAAGGCCAATAAAATAACTAAGTCTCCGGTACTTATTACTATAACTTACACCAGTTTTAACCAAGTTCCTGTCTATTTAACAAATTCGGAGGACAAAGCCTTTTAACCTCAGTTCCTATTAGCAAATTCATCATGTTAAGCTTTCAAAACATATGTGACATACTAAAAGGAAAGGAAAATCAGTTTTTATAGAAAAATCAAATATTAGATCTACACAAAGAAATGATTCACCTTTTGGAATTGTCAAACAGGGATTTAGAAAAAAATCATGTTTTGTATGGTAAGGGCTCTAATGAAACTAATAGACAATGTGAAAGAGTAGATGGGTAGTATAAGCAGGAAAAAAAATTGAAAAACTGAAACAAAAAATAAAAATGCTCTAATATAAATGATGAGTATATGTGGTGAGCTCATCGATAGTATGGAAATGGATGAGGAAAGAGCTACCGAGTCTAAGTATAGGTCAACAGAAATTTCCCGAAATGAAATGAAAAGCGAGAAATGAATGAAAAATGTCCAGTCACTGAGAACATTGGGCAATTTCAAATTATGTAACAAGTGACGATAGATACTTACAATATACATGGATCATTCCCCCAGGATAGACCACAAGGTAGGTCAAAGAACAAGTCTGAATAAAGTTACAAAGATTGAAATTATACAAAGTAATTTATCTGACTACAATGGAATGAAACTGGAAAATAATAAAGGGCAAAGAACTTGAGTATGTGCAAAGATATGGAACTTAAACAATACTCTCAAACAATCAGTGATTCAAGAAGGAAATTGCAAAAGACATATGTAAATATCTTGTAATGAATGGAAATTAGAACAAAACATTTCAAACCTATGGGATGCAGTAAAAGGAGTGCTGAGAGTGAAATTTATAGCAATAAATGATTTTATTAAGAAAGAATAAAAGAGCTAAAATCAAAGACCTAACTGCACACTTGGAGAAACTAGAAGCCGAATTCGGCATGTAAATACATTACCTTAACACCAGCATGGGATGTTACTCCCAGGGATGAGCCTCCCTGGAACTAAGGGATTACTACTAATCACTAATTGGTGATGAAGCTAGAGAGAGACCTTGAGTAAAAGGATCAACTCAGACCAGGAAAATATCTCAGCCTACATGTAGGATCATATGTGAAAAATTCCTTATTGACTTTGAATGAAAGGAGGAAATGGCAAAGACAAATAAGTTTATATGGCTAAGAGTCTTCAAAAAAGAGTCAGGGGGTCCTCAGAGAGGTCATGCTTATGCACACCTAAGGAAGACCCCAGGGACAGCCAAAGTAGGTACAACCCCAGGTACTGGTTCTTCTGAGGGCTATGGAGGTCCATTGGTTCTGTGGCCATGTCAGATGGCTTTGGAGTTTTGTGTCATATCAGTGGACCCTACTTTGGAATTTGTGTTCCTGAGTGTGATGCAGTTGGACTCAGATGTGACCTTTCTACACATGCTGCTCCTGTCACTTTTACTGAACCTGTGATTGGTGCTGAGGTTGGTATATACTCAGGAGACTTGAATCTCTGGACTGGCTGCGTGCCATCTAGGCTCTGAGCCTCAGCACAGTTGCAACTCCTACTCTCTGGTTCATTAGACTTACCCTTGGTGCCTGTCAGCTAACAGGGAGGTGAAGATGGTCAACCACTACATCTGGGAACTGAGATTGCCTATAACTGCAAGCAGGAAAATTGCATTCAACAACGATGTGGGCTCTAAGGCCCCTGTTGATATAGAGGTGGAGTGAACATCACCATCCCAGGGTCCACAGGATGGAGGAATAAAATATGGATTACAGTGGACTTACTGGTGTTCCACTATAGAACTATTGTGGCTAGTAATGGAAGAATTTAAAGGATTGATGTGGAGAAAGTGTCCATGCTTTCTTCTGAGGGCAGTGAAAGGGAAGAAGAGATGTTATATTGGGACATTTTTGGGACTTGGACTTGTCCTAAATGATATTGCAGGGACAGATGCAGGACATGATATATCCTGCCATAACTCACAAAATATACTGGGGGATAGTGTAAAGTACAATGTAAACTATTATCCATGTGATGCAGCAGTGCTCCAAAATGTATTCCACAAATGCTATGAATGTACCTCAATCAATGATGAAAAAGGTTGTTGATGTGGGAGGAGTGAGGGGAGTGGGGGGTGGGGTATATGGGAACGTCTTATATTTTTATTGTAACAGTTTTGTGATCTACATAGCTTCAAAAAAGTATAATTAAAAATAAAAATTTTAAAAAAATACAAAGTAATTGCTAACCAAGCAAAAATAAGGAAATAACAAAGATTAAAGCAAAACAAAATGTAATTGAAAATAAATAGCCCCAGGAATATAAAAAGGCTGCTTGTTAGGTAAGACTAATAAAATTGATGCCCCCTTAGCCAGACTAACATAGAAAATGGAGGAAATGTAATTAAATAAAATTTAAAAAAGAAACGAGTGGTGATATCACCCCTGAGTGCACAGAAATAGAGTATCATAAGATGACTCTTTGAGGCAGCAGACTTGACCCAGTGGTTAGGGCATATGTCTACCACATGGGAGTTCTGTGGTTCAAACCCCAGGCCTCCTTGACCTGTGTGGAGCTGGCCCACGCACAGTGCTGATGCACACAAGTACTATGCCATGCAGGAGTTCCATGCCATGAAGGTGTGTCCCCCTCATAGGGGTGTCCCCTGCATAGGGAAGCCCCATGTGCAAGGAGTGTGCCCCATAAAGAGAGCTGCTCAGTGAGAAAGAAAGTGCAGCCTGCCCAGGAATGGTGCCGCACACATGGACAGCTGACACAACAAGATGATGCAACAGTAAAGAAACACAATTTCACATGCCACTGACAACAACAGAAGCGGACAAAGAAGAAGACACAGCAAAGAGACACAGAGAACAGACCACTGGGTTGCTGGTGGAGGGGGGAAGGGGTGAGACAAAATAATAAATCTTAAAAAAAAAAAATTCTGTGGAAAATTGTAAGCCAAGAAGATAGATAACAGCTGAAATGGGAAAACTTACAGAATCACACAAATAACCTACACTGAGGGAAAAAACTGATGATCTCAGACCAATCACAATTAAGAGATCAAATTAATCATTAGAAACCTCCAAACCAAGGAAAGTCTAGGACCAGATGGCTTCATGGGTAAATTCCACCAATCATTCCAGAAAAAAAAACTAACATTAAACCTGCTTAAATGCCTCAAAGAAATAGAAGTGGAGGGAACATTACATAAATCATTGTAAGATGCCAAAATCACCCTAATACCAAAGTCACATAAAGATGCCACGAGGAAACTACAAACCTGTCTCTCTAATGAATCTGGATGCTAAAATCCTCAGCAAAATACATGCCAATCATATTCAACAACATGTCAAATGAATTATACACCATGATCAAGTAGGTTTAACATCAGAAAGTCAATGTAATACACCACTTTAAAAAATTGAAAAAAAACCACATTATCATCTTTGTTGATGCAGAAAAAGCATTTGATGAAATATGGCATCCTTTCTTGATAAAAAACACTTCAAAAGATAGAAATAGAAGTAAATTTCCTCAACATGACAAAGGGTATATATGGAAAAGCCACAAGTAACATCATACTCAATAATGGTGGAATGCTAAGGAATTTCCCTCTTAAGATCCATAACAAGAAGAGGATGCCCAATGAGACTACTCTAATTTAACATCGTTGAAGAAGTACTAACTAGAACACTTAGGCAAGAAAAAGAATAAAGTCATCCAAATTGGAAAGGAAGAAGTGAAAATTTCAGTATTTGCAGATGACATGATCTGATACATAGAAAGTCCTGAGAAATCTACAAGAAAGTTTTTAGAGTTTATAAATGAGTTAAGTCACAGGTTTTTTTTGTTTTGTTTTTTTGTTTTTGTTTTTTTATTTAATTCCCCTCCCCCCCCCGGTTGTCTGTCTTCTGTGTCTTTTTGCTGCATCATGTTTCTTTGTCCGCTTCTGTTGTCCTCAGCAGCACGGGAAGTGTGGGCGGCGCCATTCCTCGGCAGGCTGCTCCCTCCTTCGCGCTGGGCGGCTCTCCTTACGGGTGCACTCCTTGCGCGTGGGGCTCCCCTACGCCGGGGACACCCCTGTGTGGCAGGGCTCTCCTTGCGCGCATCAGCACTGCGCATGGGCCAGCTCCACACGGGTCAAGGAGGCCCGGGGCTTGAACCGCGGGCCTCCCATGTGGTAGACGGACGCCCTAACCACTGGGCCAAAGTTCGTTTCCCAAGTCACAGGTTTTAAGACCAATGCAGAAAAATCAGTAGCATTTCTGTGCACCAATAATGAACAATCTGAGGAAGGAATCAAGAAAAATATTCCCTTTACAATAGCAACAAAAAGATTAAAATATCTAGTAGGAATAAACTTAACTAAGGATATAAAGGACTTGTACACAGAAAAATACACATGTGTTAAAGGAATTAAGGATGACCTAAATAAATGGAATAGTGTTCCATGATCATGCATTGTAACACTAAATATCATTAAAATGTCTACAGTATCCAAATTGATTTACAGATTCAATGCAATCTCCATAAAAATTATAACTGCATTTTTTACTGAATTGGTAAGTGTATTAAGAAATTATTTGGAAGGTCAGAACGCACTGAATAATCAAAAATACTTTGAAAAATATAATTTAAACTGGATAAATCACACTGCCTGACTTTAGATCACACTACAAATCTTCATTGGTTAAAGACTCAAAGTATGAGCTAATAAAGTCCTTTTGTTAAGCAAAGCAGAGTGCAGCATTTGTCATAGTAGTCTGAAATCAGTGGCAGCTTTTAGTACCAGAAAGTGGGGTGCTACTATTAGATAAACCTAAAAATATGGAAATGAGTTGGAAATGGTTAATGAATATTGGAGGGAAAATTTGGACTTTGTTGGTAGGAAATGCTTGGATTGCTTTGAAGGAAATGCTGGGAAAGGTATGGATATTAAAGACATTTCTGTAGCAGTTCAGAAACAGGTGAAAGAAGAAGAGAAAGTTGCTACCGTTATATAGAATATGTAACTTATTATGGCCAGAAAGTTGGTAAATATAAGGATGCTGAAGCCAGTTCCAGTGAGGCCCAAGAATGAAATGATGAATATAATATTGGAAACTGAAAGAAAAGAGGTCATTGGTATGAAGAGACAGTGAGCTCAGTAGAAGTATATGCTAGTGTCCGAAAGAAGGCAGTACCTGAAAATTCTCAACTTACCCAGATAGACTATTCTGAGACTCAAGCCAGAGATGGTTCTCAATAGCCTGCAGTATGCTTCCACAAGATGACTTCAAAGAGAACAGGGCTCCACTTTTGGGCTTACCTGAAACTTGCTTTTCTATGGAGAGTAGGCATAGAACTTACGTATGCAGTCACCAATTCCAGAGGAAGCTAGAATTGAAAATAGATTTTTTTTTTCTTTTTCTGATGACATGGCCCCTTCAAACTACCTGGTAAAGCAACAGTATTTTTGAGAATTTTGCAAGAGCTGTCAGCCTGGGTGAAAATAGAGATGAAATGGACAGAATCATGGGAGCAGAAATAAGAACTGAAGATTTCTAATTGGGACAAGACAAAAGGGTGCTTGGATGAGACATTGCAGTATGAATACAACACCCCTGTGTTTGGAGAGAGTTGGGGTTATGCACCAGCATTCAGGGAGAGCATGGCATCTGCACAAGGCTGTGGAAATGTTGGCTGCAAGTCCAGCAGGACTGGAAGAAATCTAGTCTATCTGAAGTTGACTTTCAGACATTAAAATTTAGTAGATTTCAAAGTGGGTCAAGAGGCCATCCCAGCTGTAGCACTTAAGCACATCTCACCAGCTTCACATTGACAGTCAAAATAGATACTACTTCACATAGCAAAGCTCCTCAAGGATGTGTAGACATCTAGACACTATAATCAGGGCAAATATCTCATGAATTTGGCCTCTTGCCAGTGGACCCTAATCTGGTATTTATGCTCCCTGTTTGAGAGTTAGACTCAGCAGTGGTGTCCCTATGCGTGCCTCTTCTGTCCTTCTATTGAACATATAATTAGTACTAGAGTTGGGAGGTGTGTGTCCAAGAGGCTTGAATCTTTGGGCTGTCCATATGCCAGCTGAGTCCTGAATCTCAATGGAGTTGCAACACCGAATCTCCAGTTCAATGGACTCACCTAGGACAAATAACAGGGAGGAGATGATGGACACACAACATACCACAGAATTGAGAGTGCCTATCACTGCAAGCAGGAAAGTCCCATCTATTGGATGTATATGATCAATGTTCCCCTGAATTAGTGGTGGAATGGGCATCACCATCCCAGGGTCTTCAGGATGGAGAAACGAACTATGAACTGAAGTAAATTTGCTAGTGTTCTATTATAGACTTATTGTGATTTTTGCAATGAAAGATATACCATTGATGTGGAGGAAGTACCCAATGGATGTTCTGAGGTTAGGGAGAGGGAAAAACAGGTGTAATAGACGACATATTTTGGACTTGGGGATCATCCTGAATGACATTACAATGACAGATGCAGGTGATTATATATCCAGCCATAACCTACAGGGTCAAATAGGAGAGAGTGTAAACTACAATATAAGCTGTAATCCATGCTCAGTGGCAATGCACCAAAATGTTTATCAATTGCAAGGAATGTACCACATTGATGAAAGATGTTGCTAGTATGGAAAAATGTGGGAGGTGTGGGGAGTGGGGCATATGGGAATCCTCTATATAGTCTCTGTAACATTTATGTGATTGAAGTAACTTTAAAAAAATGAAAAGGTGAAAAAAATCTAATGGAGATTTCCCTGATGAATTTCAGATATGCCCGGAAACTGGAATCTCAGTTTATGTTCCAGTTTCTCCCTACTAGAGTGGCAATGTTGACACTACACCTGTCCCACCATTATATTTTGAAAATGAATAAGTGGTTGTCCGGCTTTCATAATTTGACAGATGGACAGGAATTTTCCTTAGGATGAACACACTCATGACTGGTATTTCTATGACTGAGTGGTTACTGAAAGACGTAAGGTTTTAGGCCATTGCTGTGTGGTAAATGCATTTCACAAGTGTGAAGAACATATCTATGAGGTCCAGAAGGCTGACTTTGGCAGTTTCAAAGAAAGACATATCTTTATATTAATGGTTGTTCATCGTGGTATGAAACCTTTGTAAATGACATGTTTGATGATGTATTATCACTTTAGGAGTGAACCTATATTTTTGAAATGGATCTTCTATTATTCTATTTATTATGTGGCAAACTCAATGAGGTTAGTCAATTTCTATGAAAGCCTTTGTAAGAAAAGAAAATTGGACTTCAATGTGAGGGGGTGAGATTTTGGAAATCAGTGGAAATTGGAGAGAATGTAATGTAACAATGGACAGGTATACAAGTTAATATACCCTAAGTTTGGGGTACGTCTACCACATAATGCTAGAGATTTTGGGAGATAGTGTGGTCTTGCTTGTGACTCAGTTTTGGATTTCTAGCTTCCGTAATATGTATGATAATGTATTCCTCTTGCCAAGCCAACCAATAAGTGGTATTTTTTATAACTATGTCAATCTAAAAGAGTGCCCCATATATTCTTATGAGAATTTCCAAATATGAAGGGAAGGAAAAACAGATACACCTCACCTTAATTTAGAAACTTTGTCTTACATAAATTCCCAATGATCTAGCCTCTATTTCCCAGAAATATTCCATAATGCTATGGATGGTCTGACCAGTGACTAATAAATTTCATTATATACTTTTTTTGCCATTGCAAATTGACTTAACACAGTGATACCCATGGATAGAGGATTTTAGTGCCCAGTGATTCTCCATTTAACAGCCTTATCTGACATGCTCTTAAATTAGAAAAGATTAATACCCCCTAATGGTGGATTATTAGAGCCATAGTGCTATGATTCTACACATTATGATATCCATATGCAAACTTATTTGTAATTACTGATTCCAATCACAGCACATTCAAAAACATTTTACCAATATAGATTTTGGTAATTCATTATATTTATCAGCATTTCAGTGACCCTTCTGTTGCAACCTAATAAACTTATTGAATAGAAGATCATGAATGAGCAAATATAAAATACAAAATGTTCATGAATTAGTTGAAAAATATTTGTATATATGCTATCAGGATAAAAGTTTTAGAAACATAGATCTTTACAACACAGTGAATCCTAAACAATAGAGTTAAAAGTACAATTATAATACTAATGTTTCATAAGTTGCAACAAAATAATACATGAATTCATGGTATTAATAGGTAAAATTGTAGAGGAATATATGGGAACTTCGTACTTTCTGCATGCTTTATCTATATATGATTAAAAATATATATATATTTATTTTTATCATTACCCATGTTCAAACATGCTTAGAAATTAGGGATTATATTACATCTGAAAATTGTATATTAAATATTGTGATGATATTCAGAGGAATTTCAATATATACTTTACTGAAACTGCTTATGGTTTATTTTCCCATGATAAACTGATAGGCCCACATTTATTTGTGTTATTCATCAATTTAGTCATGGCAGTGCTCTTTTTCTGTTCATGTGAGTGTTGCTCTAACAGGGTCCACAAGGTGGATGATTCTGCCTCTGTCTCCTCCATTTGTAAGAAGGACTGATTCATGGAACAGCACTTTCTCTCCTGAAACCCCTACATGGGAGACAATCACGGTGACTTCTGAATCTTTTCCTTTCATGCATATTCTTCAAGATCATATCAGGCAAAACACCATGTCATGGACGACCATGATCCACCTACCCTTGACAACTCAATCAGCAATGAGAGCTGAGCTCTGTTTTCTCCCCCAGAGCAGGACACCTGCACAATCTGACAAACTGTCCACTCCACTTGCTAAAAGCCCCCTCTATGCTACTCACCTCAATACCCCACAGCATTCTACACAGTGATGGCTTTTCTTTATGATTGCTTAATAAGACCAAGAAAGGAAATAACTTGATGGTACTCTTTATATACGACAAGAAATTTTCACATTGCAAATTTTTGAAAGACAAAGTTTGTGAATAAACCTACACAACAAAATGAAACCTGAAGGAACACTAGTTAAATATGATGCTGAATGGGCCCTCTCCTGTCCTGGCTAAGGGATGATAATGATCATTTTCCCATTACCCTCAACCAATAACTACTGAAGACATCACATCTGCATCCCCATAGAAGAAAGCAGCTAATCCAGTAATTCCTACATGAAATGAGCACACACTTATCTCCAAGTAAATGCAGCAGTTAGGCAAGAATGAAAATCTCTCAAGGAGGCAACTCAGTTTCAAATTTTCTTCTAGAATTCCTATGATCAAACATTCTCACTTAGGAAAGTATATTTTGTAAAGCATGGTTTTTCTTTTTACCTGAAGCATTGTGGAAGACATGAAAATTGCCTCTTCTTCACTGTTCTGTGCATGAGGAAAAGTTGTGTTATTTTTACATTAGAGAATGGAGGAAAATAAATGAGTGAGAATGTCATAGAAAGGTTAGGGAAGGAAACCCACAGTTCTTAGATGGCCACCTGGAAGTGACCACTGTCACTTCAAGTAGCTCTCATTCTGCTTCCTGAGTTGTGTGGTCATCGTGTGAAAAACTAGGACTCAGCTCACAAAGAGAGACCTGGTCTTGTCCTCCAGAACTCACAGCACAGTAGGACCCATCAGCAGCTCTTCCCAAAGCCACAGAAAATGGAGGTGACAGCATGACAGTTTAAGCAGCACAAGATTTCAACTTGATATTTAAACCCCATTTTGACCAAACAACCATTATCCACATGGAGAGAAAGGGCGATTTGTATTTCCCACATGATGCCACACACACAGGACAGAGGAGAGTCTCAGGCAATGGTGTATTATGAAGTCCCTCACCCTTTCACAGGGATATGTAGGAGCCAGAGAAGCTCTAGGTAATATGCCTGAGCCTTGGGATTTGGACTACATGAAATACATAATTCATTGATAGAGAATATAAGGAACAAAGGGAAATGTGAGAACAAAAAAGATTCAGGGAAAATAAATTGGATCATCAGACAAATAGATAATCAGGTCAATGCTGAGACTGATGTCCAAACTTTTGCATGAGTAGGAGTACAATTTGAAATCTAGTACAACTTGGACACTGGAACAGCCTCTCTCTTGGTTCTCATGTGAAGCACAATTGCTCTGAATGAGGTATATCACTGAATCATATGCCTTCCATCCCTGTGAATGATTGACCAGGTTGCCATGAACCACTCAGAAATTTGAACCAGGCAAACATTGGCGCAGCCATTCTGCTTTCAAAAGGGAGAGTTTGCTGATTTTGTATGAGTTTATGCTCCTATGGAATAAAACTATTCTAAATTATTGCATCAGTGATAGGCACAGGATGATTAATTTAGAGTTGCTTCCTGGGGAAACAGCTGAAGAGGAACTCTAGATCCTGACAGGAAACCAGTCATTAACCACCTCACTGCACCAAATCTAGCAACTGCTCCTTGGACTCAGTGGGTCCTGAGCATCCCCTTGTGGCCACCGCACAGAAGAGGTTTTTGTCTGGATCACCATTGCCTTTCCCTCACTGTGTCTTTAGCACAGTAATAGAGGGCGGTGTCCTCAGGTTTCAGGCTGTTCATTTGCAGATTTAGCTGGTTCTTGTTGTTGTCCCTGGAGATGGTGAATCGGCCCTTCACAGAGTCTGCATAGTATGTGCTACCACCAGTACTACTAATTGCTGAGACCCACTCCAGTCCCTTCCCTGGAGCTTGACGGATCCAGCTCATGCCATAATTACTGAAGGTGAATCCTGAGGCTGAACAGGAAAGACGCAGAGATCCCCCTGGTGGTCTCAAGTCACCCCCAGACTCCACCAACTGAATTTCACACATGACACCTGTGAACAGATGTTAGAAGTTGAGTCATGCATAGGCTCACACAGACACACACAAATACAAATTCACACACACACATATTCACACTGCAGCAAAAGGAATTTCTAGTTAATATTACCTTGGAAAATTGAGAAAAGCAAAGTCGAGACCAGCACACTCTTCATGGTGCCTCTTTTTCCTTAGTCCTGAACACAGATTAGGGAGAGCTCACACTCAGGGTAGGGGGCTCCTCTCTCAGAGCTACAAGGTCTGGGCCTGGGCTGGATTTCAGGACCAGAGGGAGGGCTCTATTTGCATGTTCTCTCCCTAGAGGGCACATCAGCTCCCTCCCTACACCTGAGGCTCTCAATTGCCCTGCAGTCTCTGCAACCAGAGCTGTCTGTGACAATAAGTGAGGATTCCTCTGATGTTGAGAGCATGGAAAAGCATTTCAGTACTAGAAACACTGCAGTGCTTTCTCATTCCAACTTCTCCTGAAGAACTGTCCATACTGTCCATGTTTCTCCCCTTGTAATACCTACATGGCTCACATGACAGCAAGCATATTCTATCCTCCATCAGCTCATTTCAGGGATTTGGACACAGACTCTCTGAACAAATGTGTGTCAGAGCTTATGACAGCTGCCCCATAAATGGGGAATCACAGCATGTTTCCTTTGTTTTCACAGAGAAATAAACCAGAGCCTAAGCTGAAAGAACTGCTATGTCAGACTCTGAGTTTCCACCTGACAACCAGATCACATCCATTTCTTGGATGATATTCCATTTAAGGGAGCTGAGTAGTTTATCAGGAAGGTGCTGCCTGGAAGTCTTGGAGGTCGGCAGCAACCAGCTCCCTCCCAACCATGCTGCACATCACACAGACAATGAATGTTTCCTTCCAATCCTCCTCCCTGCTCTCCAGCAACTCCTGGTTCAGGGTCTCAGGCTATGTGTGGACTTCCACCCTAGACAGTATAAACTGATGCTCTACTCTGAATAGGGGCAACTGCTACAACACTGAGAACTTTCCAGAGCAGACCAGAGATCTCTGCTGAGTGTGCTGGTGAAGGCCTGATAGGGACAAGAAGGGGCTCACTGTGGTGAAGTTAGAAGCCTCTTCACAGCATCCCAAATCCCCCCTCAACCTGGTGCTGTAATGAAGCTTCTGGCCACCCTCCAGTTCTTTTGTCTCCATCCCCAGTGTCCTGTAGTGGGTGGACCTGGCCATGGTGCAAGCCATCACTGATGCCCCATGGAGGAACCAGATTTATGCCTCCTCCTGCTCATCTTCAAGGGAACAATGAGTGAAGTGGATATGGTTCAACAGATAGAGATTCTGCCTACCATGTAGGAGGTTCAGGTTTCGATAACCAGGGTCTTCTAGTCTGTGTGGCACACTGGTCCATGTGGAGTGCTGCCACACACAAGGAGTGTCAACCCACACAAGGATGTCCCCAGTGCTAGGAGTGGCCCCTATGCTAGGAGTGCAGCCCTGCACAGGAAAGCAGACTACCCAGTAGTGGTGCCACACACAGGGAGAGCTGATGCAGCAAGGTGATGCAACAAAAAAGAGACACAGAGAAGAGACAAACAGAGATGGAGCAATAGAATGATCACCCCTCTCCCACTCCAGAAGGTCCCAGGATGGGTTCCTGGAGCTGCCTAATGAGAATACAACAGATACAGAAAAAACATAGTGAATTGACACAGATGTGTGTTGGGGGGGGGGGAGGTAGGAAATAAGGGGAAAAAAAGGAACAGTGAGCCCAGGCAGAACCTGGTGATCATTCGGCAGTTACTGGTTTATAACCTTGAGGTTGCATCCCTCATGTGGTTACTCATGATGCCTTAGGCCACTTTGTCCAAAATGAAATTACTTTAACTCCTTTCCCAATAAGGCTGAGGAGAATAAGAATTGAAGGGTTGAATGATTTGTGTGTACTGTAGAGATGCATGATGCAAGGAAATTTGTTCAAATGGGAGCCACAGTAGAGGGAAGATAATTGTGAAGCACATGTATAATGTGATTATTTCCACAAAATATACCTTTGTGTGTGTCCGTAAATTCCAACAAAATTAGAACCTTACAACAACATTAATTTATTATCTCATTTTCTGTTCCTGAGGAGTTTGGGGATTGTTTAGCTTGATCCTCTGCTCAATTTTCAAAGTTTCATCAAGTTGTTATCCAGCATCCCAGGATCAGACTATTGGCAGAATTCATGCTCTTGAGGCTGTAGGATTAATGGCTGCTTGTTTCTTCCAAGCCTGGAATGAAGGGAGATACAGAGTGATACTGCTAGCAGGATGGGGTATTATGTAAAATAACGTTATCAAGGAAGTAACCTACCTTCACTGTTGCCATATTCTACTAATTAGGAGTGATTCACAAGTCCTGCCCATAATCATTTGAGTTTGTGCAGGTGTGGGGTTTTGGGGGGAGGAGGATGAGAGTATGAGTACCTGGCTGCCAGGATGACCAGTTCACTTAGAGCCCCTTCACCTCTGTGTCCCTCTCCAGCAGTTGCACATATGAGGATCAACTACCAAGATGTGCTCTACCTCATGACTAGCTTGTTGCTAGTTGAGCATCTTGATCATGTCACCATCCTTTTCCCTGTGTTACTCACCTTGAACTGTCTGGGATATTTTGTGATGTAAAGTGAATACAGAGTGAATTTTCAGAGACTACCAAGTAGATATAATAAAATACATAGACATATCATGTGAAATGGAGAAAAACTTTGACAAAACAAGCAATAAAAGGAAAAAGATAACTTTTTATAGAATAAATAGAATAAGAAATTCATGCACATACCATCAAGTGTCATGCAGGCAAAGAGAGAACGAATTGAAATATATAAAATGTTGAAAGTAATTAAAAGCAAAACACCAAAAATTTTATATTGAAAATATTCAAAAGGTAAGAGAAATAAAGGCTACTGCAGACAAAGAAAAAGGCAGACTCAATAGGTATCAGAGCTGCCCATAAAGAAATGCTAAAAGAAATTCTTCAGGGAGAAAGAAAATTGCATAAATGGGGATTTTCATTTCCATAAAGAAGGAAAAACATGATAGTAAATAAAAAATGAGGGTAAACCAAATGTTAGTTTTTTCTTATTTTAACTGAGCTAAAATATAATTGTTTAAACAGTGATGGTGTGGTATCCCATGATACTAACATATGGATAATCAATGACCATGATGTTATAAGGGATGTGAGGTAGGAATTAAGAATACTTTCTTTTCAGTTACCTGTATCATATAGTGTTATTTTGACTGAGTAACTTGAATGTGGATTCAGAATAGTTAAAATGCATATTGTAAATTGTATGAAGTTGCTAAAAACATTTTAAAGATTCAATTATTTTATATGCTCAGAAGTGAAATGAAACAAATGACCCAGGAATTCTATGCAGCCCCTACCTCAATTTGAGACCTGACAAAGCCCCTGTTTCAGGTAGACTTCTTAGTCTGCACCACAAAATTGAATAGCAAATATATCACTTGCCTGGAAAAGTCAAATAAATGAGGGCATCTCAGTGTCTGGAAGAAAACTGACTACCCTTGGGAACCATGTCTTAGACAAGGAGAGGAAGCTGCCGACCATGGCAGGAGGCCCCTCCCCAGCCTCCATTTGCACCTGCCCCTGTGGGGACCCTGAGCCCAGAGGATCCTGAGCTTTCCCTGCAGCCCCCTTCTGCCCTCCTTCCAGGGCTGACCCTGCTCCTATTCACTTGATATGCATGGAGTGCATATGGCCACATCCTGTCTTTGAGCATGTTCAGGGAAAAGGTCCCTTGGTTCTGCCACAGAGTAGAATTATAGAACTGTCTGGGAGTTACAAAATAGATCTCAAACTACTTCTTGATATATTTTTTTTTCCTATAGGAATTAGACAACAGAGAACGACATGGAATAACAATAAAAGGTGAATTTTTTCCAGTATTGCTTAGAAACTTTTAAATCCTTCATTCAACAAAATATTTGGGCTGTACTTTGGGTGGGGTTGGAGAGGAGATGGGATGGAGAGTTGGTGGGTCACTCTTGAGCAAGTGTTGCAGTTTCTTTTGCTTTTTTTTGGTATTATCCTTTTTTTGTGAATTGGCACAAATGCACAAATAATTATACAACTTAGTGAATCACAATAAATTGTTCAAACTTATGTCTCCTACGAGGTCAAGAAATAGAACCTGACCTTCTCTCCCCAGTCGCCCATGTGCTTTGTCCACAATCAAGGCACCTCCCTCAAGAAGCAGCTACTTGCTTGGTGCTTAGAGCAGATCTCCACACTTTCCTTTACACTTCATTTCCTGAATTTGCATCTGTAGACACTAAAATCTGTAGATATTATTTTCTCTGTCTTTAAGGGATATTTACTTTCCACGTGCGCACGCCTACATTTTTAATATAACCTTCCAGTTTTCACAAATGTCTGGTTGCCTTTTCCAGACATATTTAAAAGCAACTGATTTATGTAAAATTTCTTCTGGAACACAATGTGGTAAGCATGAAATAATGATTAAAACTTATACACAGAATTATCCTAAAGAGATGGCAAATTTACCAATTCCTAAGTATCTTCTTTTTAAATCTGCCAGTAAGACAAAGTGCAGGTATTGGTGTAAAGGTTTATGGAACTTAAAAAAAAAAAAAAAAGGATTATGGAGTTGCTCCTCCTGGTTGGCTTTCAGCTTGTTTCCTAAATCTTGAACCTGACTCTGTGGAGATCTAATTGTCCACCTCAATATGTCCAGGTCTCCTTTCAGAGTGCTCAAACTCTTTTAACAATCACACCAAAATATCAGTGGAAAAAAGTCTAAAAAGAAGGTCAATGGCTTATTCACATTTAATTATAAAGTGATAAGGTTGGATGTCTTGCTAAGGAGTGGAATCTGATTCAAGAAATTGCTCAAGCACTGTGCCTAAGAGTTCCCTCCTGACAGCCTCCATGTTACTGAAATGTGGCCAGGCTTGAAGCCAAACTCAGCATGTAAATGCAATGCCTTCCCCCCAGCATGGGACATGACACCCGGGGAAGAGCCTCCCTGGCACCCAAGGATCACTACCAAGTACCAGCTGATGACGTAACTAGAAAATGACCTTGAATTAAAGGTTCAACGCAGACCAGCAGAATATCCTTGTCTACATATAATAACAGGAGTTAAAAATGCTGTTTGACCTAAGGTAAGGGGGAAATGGAAAGGACAAATGAGTTTATATGGCTATGAGTCTCTAAAAAAGAGTCTGGAGGTTGTCAGAAGGATTGCCCTTATGCACACCTGAGCATAGTCTCAGAGACAGATAAAGCAGATACAACCCCAGGTATTGGTTCTTTTGAGGGCTAAAGAGACCCACAGGTTCTGTGGTCATGGTAGATGGAGTTCACTGCCATGTCAGTTGGCCCTTCTTTGGAGCTGGAGTTTCTGCGTGATGGAACTGGACTCAGATGTGATCTCTTTTCACAAGCCTTTCATGCTACTTTACTGAAATTGTAGTTGGTGCTGGGGTTTAAGATATATCTAGGGGATTTGAATCTCTGGACTGACAATATGATAGCCAAGCTCTGAGCCTCAACAGACTTCAGCTTCTACACTCTGATTTATTGGACTTACCCCACTCAGCTAACATGGAGTTGAAGAATGTCAACCACCACACCATGAAGCCTAGAGTGCCTACAACTGAAAGCAGGAGGATTGCATCCAGTATCCATGTGGTATCTAAGCCCCCTCTTGACATTGTTGTGGAAAGGACACATCCAAGCCAAGGTCCACAGGAAGGAGAAATACAGTAAGGATTAGAGTGGACTTAATGATATTCTATACATGAACTATTGTGGTTAATAATCGAGATAATGTGGCATTGGTGTGGAAAAAGTGGCCATGGTGGCTGCTGGGTGCGGGGAATGGGAGGAAACGATGAGATGTGGAGGCATTTTCGGGACTTGGAGTTGTCCTGGCTGGTGCTGCAGGGACAATTGCCAGACATTGTATGTCCTTCCATGTCCCACTGGATAGAACGTGGGAGAGTGTGAGCTATGATGTGGACCACTGACCATGGGGTGCTGCGATTCCCAGAGATGTACTCACTAGATGCAATGGATGTGTCATGATGATGGGGGAGAGTGTTACTGTGGGGAGAGTGGTGGGGTGGGGGCAGTGGGTATGAATGGGGACCTCATATTTTTTTAATGTAATATTTTTTAAAAAATGAATAAATAAAATTAAAAAAAAAAAAGAAATTGGTCAAGAACCTACACATGCACCTACTTGTAACATGTATCCTCAACTCATGGATAGAAAGTTAAGTGTGGAAAGGGAGAGAATTTGGGATTTCAGGTGTGGTGTGTTCTACTTGTCCAATCTGCAAGCTGCATAGATTATAGTGTTACACTTTCCATTTTCCATAATTAATCATATAACCATCCCTGATATGAAGGGGCTGGAAATGTATGAAAATTATGATCCCAGGGAAAGGGAACTGACAGTTGTGTGGGTGGACAGGATGTCTCTACATGCACTTTTTTCTCTCTCTTACACACAAATACACACATAGACACTGTCTTATTTTGCAAACTACCAACCAGGGGATTTGAAAAAATAGAATATATGTATTGTGAGCATAGGCAAGGCGTTTGGTCGATGTTGAATTCACAGGTAAGTGCAGGGGTGATTTTCCCTGCATTTTTTTTTCAGCTAACCTTAATTTAATAAACTAAATGTCATTAAAATTAAAAGAACATTTAAATCATTGTTACAAATCTAAAACCCAACTATTTTTTTGTTGATTTAGTAAATATTCTATCATCTAAAACCTCAAAGGTAAACATAATGCATAAATTCAAAATTTTTGCTATTTATTAATTATATATGTAAATAAATGTATGCATCTTCCAAATTTAACTGTAGGTGAGCAAAGTTAGAGAACGGATCTTTATTACATCCAACATAATGACTCCAAAATAATTTTCCTGCTTTCAGCACACATACATATTTCTTTTCTATCTGTATAAGATAAATTTGCACATTTCAACCTATATTTTCCCAGTGCTAATTATTTGCTATAGTAAATTGTTACACAGGGACACTGGAATAATGGGATTCAAAAATTCATGTTTTGGAGAAGAAAAAGAGAATTGAATGATTTCAACACAGTAAACTGAATTGTTACATAGCATGACCTAAATCTAATGTATGGCAGCTCACTAATCATAAGATATTCATGGATTCAATGGATATAAATGTAATTCAAAATCATAATCTCCACCATTATCTTTGAAAATTTGCTTTCACTTCTAGTAGATACTCTATATACACTCATTTTGGACATTCCATTGAATTTATTGTAATGCTTTTTTTAAAAAAGATACATTATAAACAATATGGAATGAATAAAAAGTGAATTCTAACTTCAAGGAGCTACCTATCTAGTAGCATCAGAAAAATGATATGTTTTTAGTCGTTGCATGAAATACACATAATACTTAAAGTATTTTTCAATGATTCTTCAAAGGCTTTCTTGTTGGAAATTACATATGAAACACACAAAGATATCGCCAAGAATACCCAACAGCTCCTTTTGAAATTGCATAAATAAAAGATGAATACTGCAGTTATACAACTGGGGTTCAAGAATCATTGAATGATAGGATTGAAAAGACTTACTATTCATTCCATTATCTAAAATTTGTAAAATTCATTCTCATTCTCAATGGAAAAAAAAAATCATTTTAAACTAAGCATAGTCTCTAATGCTGTCTTCCAGTTTGTCAACTTGCTTGTTTTCCTGTCTGGGTGCTTGCTAGAAATTAGCAGGAACAGCTTTTCCCCCATTATCACCTGGCAAGTTAGTTAAACTGCTAACCTTTATGCCAGCTATGCTGCCCTCTTTTGGTCAATATAAGAAATACAGCCAGGAGATGTACAATAAGTCCTGGTATGACCCAGTGAGTGGACTGGGGGAGAGTGTAAGCTACAATGTAAAATATTATCTATGTGGTGCAGCAGTGTTCCAAAATGTATTCACCAAATGCAGTGAATGTCCCACGATCATGAAACAGGTTGTTGATGTGGCAGAAGTAGGGGGAGGGGGGAGAGGGTATATGGGGACCTTATATATTTTGAATGTAACATTTTTTAAAAATAGAGAAAAAAATATTACCAGATACTTAAAAAATACAACTGTGTGTGTGTGTATATATATACATGTGTGTGTGTGTATATATATATATACACACACACACACACCAGAGAGAGAGAGAGAGAGAAAGGTATACCCCACACTCCTGACAAGCTGAACTTCCCTGAATAAGACAAAATTAACATTTAGTAGGTGAACTTCTACAGTGAAAAAAACATCAGATTCATGCTAATTCTACAAATAATCAATTTCGGTCATTTTGAGGACCAGATAATGAAGCTTTATACAGTCTCTTTTTCAGTGTCTTGGAGGTAAATTTGGATTATGGAGAGCGGAAATGGAAGATACTCTATCTTTTACAATTTGTATATTAATGCAAGTTATATTTTTATGAGTTCAATCTATGGATGCATTCTTATATGTAAACATAAATCATAGTAGATACATGCTGAGTAGATCATATCCTTAAATCTCTTGCTGCAAACATCAAAATGTATCAGAGCTGCAATTTTTGTATGTGCAGATTAATTTTAAGGTGCAGGTTGTTTTCCTCATTGGTTCATCCCCCATGCCTGAAATTTGCAGTAATTTAGGAACAGCTTACTGTCACTGCCAAAATGCTAATAGAGCACTCTAACTTCCAGGTCTGGAGAAAGGGCACCTGATTCACATAAACATCTGAGTCCACAAGTTTAAGGACCCTTTAAAGAGTTTCATGAGTCTTGGATGCTTCAGGTTCATTCTGTAGCCATCTTCTTTGTTTTCTGATGGGGATGTCTCCAACGGCCTTTAGCAAAATGTCAGTGTTTCCCTTGGTTTCACTGGCAGGTTCCTCTCTCTCTGGAGACCGCAGCAGAAGCAGCTCCACAGTAGCTGTTTCTGGAGAGTCCTCCAAAGTCCTTCACCTCCAGCAGCAGCTGAGGCAGGAACTGCAGCACAGACTCAGACTCTTCTGCCACCCTGTTCTGTGGGAGCCAAGGGCTGTCCTTCCATTTTCTGAATCATCCTCAAATGCATTTTGAGTGGAGAACACCTGAAGGTAATGTGTCTTTTGACATTAAGCTATTAAAATGCACTCTAATTTTGGACTATGTTTTGAAAGGTTTGCCTAAAAGTGGCAGGTAACAAACCCATTTAAAACCTGACAGGAATGAGGGAGGCTGGAGGTTAGGGCAGGTCAGAATTGCTGTGAGGCATCAGGTGCAGATGTCCAGCAAGCAGGGGGAGATGGAGTCAGAAGATCAGCTAAAGATGTGGAGACTATTTTTAAAGGAGATTCCAGTATAATGGCAATGGGGCTGTTGGAATAGCCTGCCTGACTCTGGGGAAGGGGGTAGATGAGCAAGGATAGAACATAAGGTGTTTTTTGGGACAGTGTAGGGGATGAAATGCCTGTGGAGGGGGAGAAGCAGGTGACCAGAGACAGGGGCTCCAGAAGATCATCAGGTTTCCAGGAGCCAAAGCAGAAGTTGCCATGATAGGGAGAGGAGAGAAGAAGCACAGTGGGGAGAGGAGCACAGGGTTTGCAGACTCAGGATAAAGAGGAAAGGACAGGGGATTGCCTCTCCGGAGGTCGTTATGAAGGGGCAGCCTAAGAAGCTAGAACTTACAACCTCGTGTCTCAGTTCAATCAATACATTAAAGATAAACTGAGAGGTTTTTTCCCCAAACCAACAGTATCCTAGAAAGAGAAAAGAAACATGGGCTGCCCCAAGGAGAGGAAGGCCTGTATCCTGACAGTAACCCCTCCTTACCTGGCCCTGCTTTTCCCTTCCCTCCCTCCTCTGTAGCTTGTAGTTTCTTGTCCTCACCCAATGGGAGCTGGGCTCAGTGCACAGAATACTCAGGAGTTTCTCCCATAATATGTAATTAAACTGTTCATTAATCCAGCATTTTAAAATAGTTTATCTATCTTCTTCTCATGAATTTATTCACAGTGCTTCAAGGGATACAAACAAAATTGAAGGCACTAAAATTCTTTTTAAAAAATCATTCTCATGTATCTGCCAGTGTTGGAATGACTTTTCCTCATTCCTCATGAAAGAGGGTAACCAAGATGATTACTGATTTTTCTGACATAAATAGGATTCTAGACAATCATTGACATTTGCAAATTCACACATTACAGTATATTGAAAAATCAGTGTTTTGTTGTTTACTGTAAAAATTCAACAGCTTCTTAGGATAGAGGAGACCAAATAAATGTTAGTACTTCTTTCTAATCAAACTCACAACACACAAGAAAGAGAAAGAGGTGTTATAAAAATGGAGATTACATTACAACATCTATTTCCTAGGAGTATGAGTAGCAGAAAGAGCTAAGATGTGTCAGACTTAAGAGTTTCTGAATTTGGAACCCTTATTACATAGACATAAGCAGCACTCAAAACCAGGGACACCTAAAGGTCTTCCAACAGCAGGAATTCCCTGAACCTATCTATCCACAGCTGGTGTTCTCTGCAGACATTGAGGATTGCAGGACCCATGTCTCCTCCACAGTGAGCTGTTAGGTAAATCTCTGCTATTCTGATGGGAAAGTAGGGGACTGTGTGTGGAAAGCGATTGTCTTTCTCTATTTCATGAACGTTTTATGGAGAAAAATCCAGGAAATTGGGACCACATGTCAATACTTTACATTTAATAATTCCTAATGAGAAAGACATGTAAGCAACAGCATATAGCACAACTTCCAGGAAGAATGCAATTAAGTTGAAAATGATTAATCACACAGCACCCAGAATAATGCAGTTGGGTTGAATGTGACCAGTGAAAGTTTTTGCAGTCACAGGTGTGAGCCTATATCATCAAAATGAGTAAAATTTTAAAATATTTTCCAGTATTAATAGCAGTTCATAATGTCCGGCTATGAAAATATCCCGCCCATTCCTCCACATAGAGGGAAAAAAGGAGTGAGGGCCCAGCTGCTCTTACTGGAGTTCATCACCATGGTCGTGTGAGAGACAGGAGACCTGAGGGCCACTCTGAGCCAAGGACTAAGCTTGGAAGCCATACTAAGGCAAAACTGGTACTGGGAGTCAAAAGGTTCATTTGATGTGCAATTTTGGTTTGAGTATATCCAAATAGCCTTGCTATAATAGGGAAAATTAAAATGGATTATGGTAAAAAAAGAGACAACTAGACCAGTGCTGAGACTGACATACACAATTCTGTGTGTGGAGGAGCATTACATGAGAAATCCATTATGGTTTAAAGATACTGACCCTGGCATACCATTTCTCTTGGTTCTGACCTGAATTATAAAAATTGTCCTGCTTGGACAATCCCACTGATGTCTCTTCCTGAGTCTGATGGGAAAAGTCTCACCAGGTTTCCCTGAGCTGCATAAGATATCTGATCCTAGAGACCACTGTTGGCAGAGCCATTTCTCTTTCCGTAAGTAGAGTCTCTGTGTAAGAATGTTTCCTCCAAATACAATGAAACTTTCCAATTGGGAAAAAGAGGTTCGCCTGTTCTATTGTAGATGTTGCCTTATTGTAGATGTTGCACTTGTTCCCTATTATTGTAGATGATGGTGCAGTTCTGATAACAAACAGCTGGTTGGTAGTTTCCAAAAATATAATGTGGAAACTAGGGTCGAGGCTCTCATTTCCAGAAGCTGTGAGTCATCTGGTCCCATTTTTATCTTCTCTCTTGTGTCTCTCTCTGTCCTTTTATTTCATAAATTCTATGTTGTCTTCCCTTTGAGCCAACCTATCTCTGAGCTAATCTTAGCACTTTCCTACTTCGGACAATCTAGTGGAAAATGACACAATTTGGAGAGGTTCCCATGAGGAAAATTTATACTTAGTGGAAGCCCCAGACCTAACAGGAAACCACATGTTGAAACTCACTTCCCTCTTCCTGTTAGTGGGACCTGTGCTCAGTGGGTGCTGACTGCCCCTGCAAGCTATCTATCTCCCAACCCCTGCAAGGTAGGGTTTAGACTGGGATCTCCTTGCCTTCCCTCACAGTGTCTCCCTCAGCAATACTTGGATGTTTCCTCAGCTCTATCTGCAGACAGAGTGTTCATGCCAAACCATCTGGGGATGGTGAATTGACCCTTCAGAGTTCTGTACTGTGTGTGGAAATGTCAGAATAACTAATGTCTGAGACTCACTGGAGCCCATTCCTAGAGCCTGCAAGATCGAGTTTATGTTGCAGCAATTGGAGGTGCATCTGGAAGCTTCTAAAGAGAGTGTCAGAGACATCCTGTGCTGTATGAATTCTCACCCTGACTCCACCAACAGAACACCTGAAAGCACAAATATCCTGTCAGAAAACTGGCCTGGCCGTACCTCTCCCTTGTTTCTCTCACTCATATCAACTCATACTCAATGTCTCTTGTTCCCCATAAATTAATCTTTTAAAATAGTGATGAGAAAACACAGCTCAGAACTAATGCCATATGGATTCATTTGTCCTCAAGCCTGATCAATAAATTGGAACATCTATGTATCCCTGGGCTGAGGCTTCTCTCCCAGAGCTGTAGGATCAGGGGTGGGCTGGTTTATAGCAGCAACTGGAGGGAAACTATCTGCAAGTCCACATAATATACTGTTAGATCTGTGGTGGACCTTGGTAAAAGGAATTGCCCAGAGCAGGTATGAGTGTTCTTGGTGAGGTGAGTGGCAATGACAGCATTTGGGACAATATTGTTTGATACTGCTGGAATAAACACTTTGAATGTTTGATCTTACTTCATTTATACAGAAGTATATGCAGAAGTAAATTTTCAAACAAAAAGTTTGATTGGTTGGTCAATATCCAAGGTCTATGTCTACTGATAGTGAGCCCCAGTGTCTGGCCTGTGTTCTACACCACTAGACCCCATGGCTCCCTTGAACCTAGTAGAGGACAGAGTGGGCCATACCTAGATAGATGTGTAGATCCCTCTTTGTGTAATGAGAAAATTGTGTGATATTGCTGCATACTTAGACTCTACCTAAAAAGTGTAGAGAGAATGCAGATGTATTTAAAGTATTGTCTGGCATTTCACAGATCATGATTTCCCTATCTCTTCATCCTACTCATTTATCCATTGATTTATTTGCATCAACATTATTGAAGCATGATTGGCCTTTGATAATCATTACATATTTAAGTGTATCAATTGTTAAGTCTTACATGTATGTACACATGTGTAGCCATCACCACCACACTAGTACTGAAGTCCCAAAAGTTTTCCTTCATTACTTTAATTTCTATCTCCCACCCATTCCGTTCTCTCCAAGGAACAACTTACCTTCTTTTTTATAAGAAGGTTTTTATTAAGATATAAGCCATATACCATAAAGTTCATCTATCTAAAGCATATAATTGAATAGTTATTATTTCATACATAAATATATGTTACCAACACCAGAGTCTGTATTAGAATATTTTTATTAACTCACAAAGAAAAAATACATTCTAAATAATATCCTCCTATTTAGCCACAATAAATGATAAATCTACTTTTTATCTCTATAGTTATTCTTATTCTGGACATTGATATTAAAGGAAACATAGTATATTATAATTCATTACCAGCTTCTTTCAGTTATAATATTGTTTCCAAGGTTCATACATGTGATAGCAAGTATCAATACTTCATTTCTATTTTATAACAAAATAATTATTTGTGTGACATTTGTACAACATAAAATCCTAACTTCAACCACTTGTGTGTGTATAAGTGAGTGCTATTCATTGAATTCACAATTGTATGTCAGAGTCACCAACAAACATCACCAAATTTTTCATCATATCAGAGTATCTGCACCTATTAAGAAATCACTCTCAATTTGATCCTTAATGTGGTAACCACTAATCTACTTCTTATAAATATGTATTATTATTTCCTAGGAATTACATGTAAGTGAAATTGTACATTTTCCCTCTTTTCTGACCTATTTACTTCAAGTGCACATTTCAGTGTTCATATTATATCATGTGTCTCCTCTTTGTGCAAGCGAATGATATTCTATTGTGTGTAGCCACTTATTTATCTATTCATCTGTTGATAAAAGTTTGGATTGCCTAAAACTTAGCTTTTGTAAATTGTGCTGCGATGAACTTTGCTGTACAGATATATATTGGAATCTGTTTTCATATGTTGGGTTATATATCTAGAAATGGAATTTTAGGTTCACATGATAGTTTTTTCCTTTAATAATTTGAGGGTTTTCATGTCTGTATTTAAAAGCATCTTGATTATTTAACATTCCCCCTAGCACTGTAATTGTGTGGCTATTTCTTCATATAATTTTGAATACTTGTTGCTCTCCTAATTTTTTATTTACCCATCCTTGTGGGTGTAGAATAGTATTTTACTGTAGATTTGATTTATATTCCCATGATGCCAAATCAAGCAACATTATTTCCATTTACTTATTACCCATTTTGACATCTTTGATTTTTTTGTTGTTGAGATGTAACTAACATATTCTAGATACAAGGCCATTAATAGATATAAGATGTATAAATGTTTTCTCTCAGTCTCTCTGTCTTAACTTTATTCTCTTAATGTTGATTCCCGTAAATAATAAGTTATGATTTTGATAAAGTCACATTTAACTATTTGCAAATTTGCTAAAGCGAGTCTCTGGGAGAATAGATTGCTACTGTATTGCCTTCTTTTCTTGCAGAATTAGGGAGACCACCCCAAAAAAACAGCACAAAATATGCAAAACAAACAAACGAAACTCCTCTCCCCAAGAGGGAGAGCATCTATTGTAGAATACACCCATCGCAACCTCCCTAGCTCCACAACAGAACAAAGAATTAATCTGCATGTGGAAAGCACACAAAACCAGTATTCTGTTGGAAAACTGCAAATTATCCTCATCAGGGCCAAAAATTGATGTCACACAGCTAAGAAAAAATCTTAAGTTACCAAAGCAGGGAGATGCTAAAAAGTGAAGTGGTACCCATGCTATGGACCCACAATCACCTCCTTAGTTCCACTAAAAAACAAAACAATTTTTCTGCATGGGAAATGCAAATGAAACCAAAGTCCAATGGGTACTGGTGGGATCCAATAGAAAGTGGCAAGAGAGTTCTTCGTGGAATGAATGTCCAGCACTACCCCCAACTTCACTAAGGAATAAAACCCTTAAGCTACAGATGAAGTTCTCTGGAATAGGCAGCTAAAGACAATGCAGCTTAGTCTTCAATATGTGGGAAAATATATACTATACTCCAGGAAGGGGCAGAAATACATGACAGGACAAGCATTGCCTCAGTTGGTGGGACAGGGGCACTTTGGGTGATATTTCCATCACTGTCCATTCTGCTCATATCCCAGCCTCTGCCCTGAGATCTTTTTTTTTTTTTTTTAAATTTATTTTTAAAGGATACATAGATCACACAAAATATTACATTAAAAAATATAGGATGTTCCCACGTACCCCACTCCCCACACTCCCCACATCAACAACTTCTTTCATTAGTGTGGTTCATTCATTGCATTTGATGAATACATTTTGGAGTACTGCTACATAGCATGGATTATAGTTTACACTGTAGTTTAACACTCTCTCCTAGTCCATTCAGTGGGTTATGGTACCATCTGTCCCTGCAATATCATTAAGGACAACTCCAAGTCCCGAAAATGCCCCAGTATCACACCTCTTTTTCCCTCTCCCTGACTTTGGCAACTCCTGTGGCCACTGTCTCCACATCAGTAATATAATTTCTTCCATTCCTGGAGTCACAATAATTCTATACTAGAATACTATGCAAGTCCACACTAATTCATACTTTATTCCTCCATTCTGAGGGCCCTGGGATGGTGATGCCCACTCCACCTCTCAACTGAGAGGGGGCTTCAATCCCATATGGCTTGTGGATGGGATTCTCGTGCCTGCAGATGTACACTCTCTCAGTTCCTCGGTGTGGCAGTTGTTAATCCTCATCTCCCTGTCAGCTGACCTGGGTAAGTCCAATGAACTGGACAGTAGGTGCTGCAACACCACTGAGGCTCAGGGCCCAGCTGGCACATGAACAGCACAGAGATTCAAGTCTCCTGGGCACACACCAACCCCAGCGCCAAACATATGTTCAGTAAAAGGGACAGAAGAGGCATGTGCAAAGAAGTCACATCTTAGTCCAATTCCATCACACTCAGGAGCACAAATTCCAACGTAGGGCCCATTGGCAAGGCACCAAACTCTAGAGTCATCTGCCATGACCATAGGGTCTGGGTGTCTCTGTAGACCTCAGGAGCACCCCTACCTGGGATTGTATCTACTTTGGCTCTCTCTGAGATCCTGCTGAGATGTGCGTGGGACCCCTATGATGACCTCCCAACTCATTTTGAAGTCTCTTAGCCACATAAACTCATTTGTCTGTACCATTTCCCCCTTTTATTCAAGGTCTTTTTCTAGTTGCATCACCAGCCGGTGCTTGGTAGTAATCCCTCGGTGCCAGGGACTCTCATCCCCGGGAGTCATGTCCATGCTTGCCCTGAGATCTTGTATTCAGATAGTTCAACAGACAAGTAGCTAGGTGTGGTCCAGGAGATTGTCATGTTCAGAAAGCATGACCCTGTTACTGCACTGGGTCCTATAGGCATACTTGGATTTGAGCAACTGGGAACAGGAACTCTCTTTCCTTGACACGTCATACTGATGAGAAAGCTGTTTCCCACATGGAGACCCAGAGGCACTTGGAGGTATACTCTGCCTCCCAGAATGTGTTGGAACTTGTGGTCAACATTCATCTGAGGTCAGTCCTCCCCATCAGGACCCTCTTTGGATGACTGTGGATGTGTGGGAAGGATTAGAGTGTCACGCGTTCTTTCTGATGACCTGACCTGCTTCACAGAAAACTGTTAGAGGGAACTTAGTATTATATTTATAGAAAACACTTGATAAATTTAGGGGAAAAGAATATGTGACAAATGGGTGATTGGTATAGGCATGAAAAATTTTAAAAAAGGCTTTAATTAAATATAAATGTACCAGGAATGCTATTTGGATTTTTTTAAATGCTGTACTGTGAACTTGGTTTTTTTTTATTTTTTATATTTACTATATATTGGAAAACTGTGAAAGATACAATGATGGCACTTTATGTAACAGACCTAATATGGTAGCAGAGAACTGGCCTTTGGTGCCACATAAGAAGGAAAGAACAAAGAAAGGCAATTGGATGCTTCTCCTAGAGAGGCCTAGGCTTTCCAATTCCTTCTTCCAGTTGAGGACATGGGACTGTTCATGATGTAGGATGGGGGCTAATTTGCTGGGAATTTTCAGAATTTTGAGTTACATTGAGGGAAATAACTTCACAGGGATGGCAAATGTAAGTTTTATTCACATTTTCATATATATTCACAAGATAGGAACAATTTCCACAATTTACATAAAGTTTTACATGATTTTATATGTATGAACGTATTTAAACATATAGTAGTAACATTAAAAGAACTGTTCTGAGTTAGAATTGTGGGTACATCATAGCACAGCTTGGAAAAGATGCCATGGCTGTTCTCTGGGGATTACATGTTGAGAAGCAAGAGAGAGAGCCTAAGATAAGAATAGGAAACCCCTTCCTACCCCTTCTGAACCAGCTCCTGGTGTTGGAACCTCATCACCCCATGGTGTTCAAGAGCTTACACTGAATTCAAGCCCCCTCCTTTGCCCTGCATGGGAGGTTTTTGTCTGGGTTCACAATGATTTCCTTTCACTGTGTTTCTCACACGATATTAGTTGGTCATGTCCTTGTTGCTCACACTGGTATATTTTAAATAAACTTCATTTTTTGATGTGTCCATGGTGATGCCAAGATGAGACTGAAGATTGGCGTTATAATATGTATTTACAGCATTATATATCTCACTGGCCCACTCTAGCCCCTTTCCTGGAGATTGGTGGATCAAAAGCATAATATAGCCAGTTAAAGAGAATCATCCAGAGACTTTCAGTGAGTTATAGAGTCTTTGAGGGTTTCACCAAGTCAGGTGAACCTGGAACAGGATATCTGAGGACAAGGAGAACAACAGCGAGTTATGTGCTCAGAGGCAGCATCCTTACTACCTTAATGTCTGAATCCTGAGACACTCATATCTGGGAGCTGCCATCAGAAAGAGGAAGATCACAAGGCTTTCTTGTTCTTTGGATGAGATCCATGATACCCAGGAAATATTTTCCTGACCGAGGAGAAATTGGAATTTAAATAAATATTGGCTCTGTTTTCATCTGTTCACCCATGTGGTAATTTGCATTTGGGAGGCAACTTTGTATATAAAATGATAGAGGATGCAGGGTGGTCCTCGTCATAGGGGAACCCTTGTCGGAGTCACAGATCCTAAGGGTATCAGGAATGAAAGACAAAGAGAGATTGGAATCAGGGGTCTGAGAGCACTGAAGCCTCAAGCTCATCAGACAAGTTTATTAATCTCAGGGGCTTCTTTATATACCCCAGGCAATCATGAGAACCAGCAACTATTCTAGCTAACTATTCCCATAGCCTCATTCTAAAAACATAGTGGATAAGAAAATAACCAAATCTCAGATGTTCTATTATGTTATTGAAACAAATATACTCATAAATCTTGTTGCCCAGGTTATTCCGTACTATCAAGTCCTGTTTCTGTCAGAATGTTAAGTCTGGTTTTGCCAGAATATTACATCTCACTAAGAGATTAGCCACCTGCACATATATCTCTAGGGACAGCATGACCTTGTGGTCAGAAAATAACTTGCTACTATGGAAACAACATGCCTTTGTTTCCATCATTTCCCCCTTTTTGTTTTAGTCAAGGTGGCTGTGCCTGTCTTAGGTTGCCCTCCTCTGAGAGTCTTACCCATCATTGCCTACCAGCAAGCACTCTGACCATGGGGAATTATATCAGGTTTTTTTGCAAGTACCAAATTATTAGCTTGTCCCTTCGCATCAACATGGTGCAGTGTTCGGCATACTTCTCATCCCAGGCAAGCAACAACAATGAGCAACAAGATTAACACACAAAGTCCTATTCCTAATGCTGATAAAAAATGTTGAGACTTCCACCAATTTACTGGATTGAACTTATTGAAATGAGAAATCAAATCATTAAAGATATCCTTATCTTCAGCTACATAAATCTGATTATGAGACATTTCTAATATCTTTTTCTGTAATTCTTCTAATTCTAATGACATATTACCTTTATGGCCTATCAAATGATTTTTAATATTTTCCCAGTCAAACATAGAATTATTATAAGTAAATGGAGTAATACAAAAATTACTTTCATTCCAATCACATTTCAATCCTCTAAGTAGATTTAAATTATATACTTAATCTCCAAGATGTAAAACTGCTGATTCTAAATCATTAACTCTACTATTTAATTCTTCATCAATACGTTCTTGACTATGCCATAAGTCACTAGCATTCTTATGCCAATCATGTACATATTGTTGAGTTTGCACAGTCTCATGCAAGGCCATGGTAGCTGTGGCAGCAGTTGCAATGACACCAATCAGTCCTAATATGCCAGCTATTAACAGTCCCACAATGTTGCAGTGCCATCCAGCAGCTCAGCCCCTGAAGAGATAAGGACGAACAGAGCAAGACAACACACAGTAACTGCTCTGGAGACGCAGGTTGGTGGCGCAGGTCTGATTTACTGAGGAAGTGTAGTAGCTTTTATAGACCATGAGGCAACGAGCAAGCAGCTTACTGGCTATGCTAATTCAGTGAGGCTGATTGGTTCATGCGCTCTAGTTGCTGGGGGGAAGGCAGATTTCCGAGGGCCATGCCTGGGCATGCCTGGGCATGTCCGCTGCATGCCTTGGCACCATCTTTTGGGTGGAACCCCAAAGGCCTTATAGTTAGAGAGGTTTTTTCCTATGTCTAACAAGGCATCAGCGGCTTATTCACACCACAAATCACTTCGAGTGCTTCAGGATTTCTTAAGCCATATGGATCAGCAGTTGACTCTCAGGTGATGATTGCCAAATTCAGTCCAGTTGAACTGGGATCCACACTCCCTGCCACCTTTGAGCCATTGTAATGAAATCTCCATTCTGTAAAATGTTCTCAGAAAAACAGGTATGCAAAGCCCCATTTTTATAAAATAGAGCATTCTCAGTTATAGTTAATTTTCTGACCATAAACACATAAGGATCTCTTACACATGATCGAAAATGGTGAGTTTGATCTAAATGCAGATATTGACCATTTTTGTTATTATTCCCAATCCATTCTACAGTAGAAGCTATTCCTAGAAAAACTTTCCACAGATTCTTCTGTTTATGTATAGATGTAATGTTACACCATGGAGAAGGGATCCATTTCCCTTTATATTTCCAAACACTATTATTTTCAGTAAAAATTATTTTTGTTGTCCTTTACTATTTAGACCATACCAAATAAATATGCCATTATATTTAGTGGGACTCCCCATAGGGGCACTTTCCCACACTATTCCACAGGAATCATTAAAAACGACAGATCCTCTTCCTATATGGCACTCTTGCCGTCCTTCTTTATCCCTACTGTCTTTTTGCAGACAATGGTAAGTAGGATTTTCAGTCATCATAAAATTGTAAGAGGGAAATAACGTCACAGTAGACTGAGTATTATTATTTTCAAAGATAATCATGGTCTGATTTTTAACATTCATACAGGAAGGATGGTTACCAATGCATAAGGGTCAATGATCAAATGGTAATATGAGATTATACATTCTTTGTCCTTCTTCATGGGGTTTAACTGGTAATCAATCATCAATTGCTCCAGGAAATATATGGGTTTTATTCAGATAAATAGGAAAGAATGGATCTTTCCAGGTTAACACTCTTAAGTAACAGGGGTTTAGGTATATAAGCCCAATAAGTGTAATTACCTGCAGCTTCCTCATTACTTATGATCACCATCGTCAGAAGTTGTAGGAGACCCCATCTCTTCATTCTGAGGTTTAATCCTCTTCACAGGTAGCCAAATTTGTTCTCCATTTTCTGAAATGACAAGAGAATAGCCTCACCCCCATACTTTGATCCTGCCTTTTTTCCATTCATTGCTTAAAATATCTTTCCAGAATATTGGTTGATCTTCATTTCCTGCATCCACTGTAGATGTTTGACATTTTCTAAAGTGACATTCTGCAGGTGTCAATGAATTATAAACATTAAGATAATTTAAAGTAAATAAAACTTTTGCCAATTGATCTTTTGGTGTTATAATACCACCATCTCCCTCTTTTTGTTTTAAAAGCATAGTTTTTAGGGTATGATGGCTGTGTTCAACTATGGCTTGACCTGTAGGATTGTAAGGAATGCCTGTAACATGCAAGCTTGTACTTGGAAACATTTTTATTAGTTATCAGCAATCAGTTAAGTTAACTTGAGCAGCATAAATGTAGTTAAGCTCTTATTTAGCAGATTAGACAGACCATTAACACACATTTTTGCATTATTACTCTTGTAAGTTTATACTGAGACTTGAAGTTCAGGAGTAAACTATTGATTTAAAACTGAAAAGTCCTTTTTAAACCTTGATAAAAAATTTTGTACTAATTTTATTAATTTGGCTAAATAGGCCCAATCAGAATCAGCATGGAAACAAAACAGAACACCAATGTTGCCATGTTTTTCTCTTTTTTCAGTGGCTTAACTCTATTAACCCCCACTAGCCTACAGCTACTCTGTCATGTAGACAGCAGGGGGTTTGCAGAGTTGTTGCCCGAATAGTTTCCTTATCTTAGTTAACACTTTAACAGAGTTTTCTTACAAGCCTGATTTTACTAACACGGATGTTATTTAGTATTTTTACTGTTTTAAATCTTTCAATAGTTTAAAAGGTATTGGTTCAAGATGGAACTCAACACCTCCCTAAGGATTATTAGCATCTGATTGAATTGGTCATAATATAACCAGAAAAGCTGGTGATAATTTCATGACCTCTGAATCCCCTTGTTGAGATCTGTGCAATGAACAGGGCATTAAAGGTGTTTGAAGAATGGAGTTAGGAACAATTATCTTATTAATATAGGGTAAAGCGTCTGATTGTAAAGGATCCAAGGCACCAGCAATTTGCTGGCACTAAGTCCACACAGATAAAGGAATGGATTCCCCTCTTTGATATACTCTTCATAGCACCTTCATTACCTGTTTCCACTGTTTCAGTTTCAAAAGATTTTTCCCTTGTGGCTGAAACCAATAACAGTGTTTTGTACTAGAGAAAATTTCAAGTAAATCAGCAGTTTTTACTGAGACTCTGACAGTATTTAAAAGAGTTTTTAGTAACTGTGAATATTCTTCCAGACATCCTGGTTGAATACCCATACCCTGATGCTAGCAGAAACAAAATTAATGAAAATACTTACAGCTGCAATGTCAGACCCGGGTCACTTCTTGACGGATGCCTCAACCTTTCAGGAAGGTTTTAAGTTTCCATGTTCCTGATACTGCCATGGAAGAATCTCTGCTGCAGTCACTACTTCAGGCCCCATGTTGGGCACCAGATGTCAGAGTCACAGACCCAAAGGGCATCGGGAATGAAAGACAAAGAGAGATTGGGATCAGGGGTCTGAGAGCATTGAAACCTTGAGCTCATCAGACAAGTTTATTAATCTCAGGGGCTTCTTTATATACCCCAAGCAGTCATGAGAACCAGCAACTATTCTAGTTAACTATTTCCATAGCCTCATTCTAAAAACATAGTGTATAAGGTAGTAACCAAAGCTCAGATGTTCTATTATTATTGAAACAAATATACTCATAAATCTTGTTGCCCAATTTATTCCGTACTATCAAGTCCTGGTTCTGCTGGAATGTTATGTCTGGTTACACCAGAATGTTACATCTCCCTGAGAGATTAGGCACCTGCACGTATATCTCTAGGGACAGCATGACCTAGTGGTCATAACCATACAAGGAAGATGCTGGCTGAAGCCTCAGAGAACATGGTCCTCTCACTGGGGCAGCCCTCGTTGAACCCAGGTTCCTTTAATTTCTGATAGGTCATATACTGAATGGGGAATTAGATGGGGACAAAGTTTCTAGAAATGACTCTGGGAATTTGGGCTCATTGTGCTCCTGCTCCCAGAGATTTTATGTATTTGTGTGTGTGTGTTTATGTACATAATCTATTTCATATATTGAATATATAATATGTACATAATATATAATATGTATATATTCCTTGACAATGTTGATTATAATTGATTCTAATTGATTTTTGAATTACTAGTGAAGGAAAGGGTATTTGGTGCTACTTTCTCCAATTTGTTGGTGTCATTCCTTAGTTGTAACTTCATATGTAAAATTAAAGAAATTTGTTAGAGCTGTTTTACATATTCCCATTACTCATATTGTTAATTCAAACTTATTGAGCACTGAAACAAAGAACCATTTGACTCTTCCTCTGTATAAAAGGAACTAAAAATCTTATTCAGGGCTTGGGTTTTGAACAGAAAAGTCCTTAGCCTGGCTGGTCATAAATAAATTCTCTTTTACTTCCCAAAAATTTACTGTGTCCTGGACTTCCATACACAAATAATTGAACCTCTCTCAACATCTACTACATTTGGGGGCTCTCCTGGGATTTGCAAACGAAGGTCAGAGAAGGTAGCATTTCACTACTCCTTCCAGATCCCCAAGGAAGTCAGGAGGACTCAGGTGAACCCCAAATCTGGATGCCCCTGGAATACATTTAGTCGAGAAAAGATGTGGGCTCCACTGGAATCCTCCTGATGGAAATTGGGGGTCTGGGGAAAAATTCTGGGAATGAAAAAAGACGCCAAATGTGGAAAAAGCTAAGACTCCCCTGGGTGAGCATAGTGTCATGAAAACCCTAGATTTAATTGTTAGGAAGGGAAGTCTGACCAATTTTCAGAGACCAAATTACCTCTAGAAATTGGGGGGAAACCATCTTCTACAGGTCTGAACAAAAAGAAAGAAAAGGGGGGAGGGAAAGCCTAGTGTTTGGGTCTTGTCTCCACTGAGGTAGTGAAGGCTTAATTATAATAAGAAAGAAAGTTTGTAGGTTTGATTCCTAACATTCTGAAAATTGGCATGGATTTAGGAAAACTTAGTTACAGGAAAATGGATCAGCTTTGCAGTGAGGCGTGATCTGAATGGAAAGTTAAACAGTGAAAAGGGTTTAGCCCGAGTGTTTTGTTTTGGTGTTGAATTGCAGATGAATTTGCTTTATAGACAGCAAGCATAAGCAGGAAATCCTGTTAAATTTTAATATTAAAGTTCTCTCTTTCTAATGTTTGTAATCATTGCAGGGGCAGCTGTGTCGAGAAAAGAGAAATTGTAAATCAGATTAATAGGCTTTGTGCTTCTGTCTGTGAATTTTCAGTGCTGGTTGTAAATTATGTAATTATGTAAAGTGGTGAAATTGGTTAAGCTGGAACCCTCCTTTGCCATTAGCAAAGGAGTGAAATGATTATAGTTTATAAAGCAAAACTGTGGAATCTAAATGTTTGTGCATGCTCTGCTGTCTCTGGGTTCATCCCATTTGCCAGGGCTCAGGGATTGTCCATGTGTGCACCATGCACCCAAGTTTATTGAAACTGGCCCTAGTCAGGGTGGCTGATAAAACCAGTAATTTAATCATAGCCCTGCCAGGGTGGGGGTTCTCCTGGGAAAGCACCAAGCCAAAAAATTTCTTTTCAAGCCTTTTTAGTGGCCTTCACCACCATTTCGTCCCCCCCTCCTCTCTTTAGGAGGATATATAGCAAAAGCAGAGAGCTAGGGAAGGGGGGAGTGGCTTGCCCCTTTCCAGTGAGTCCATACCCTCTATTCATAAGCCACATTCCTATCTAATTGCTGATCTACCTGGAAGGGGGTATGTGAACTGGGGGTACCAAGCAGAATCAGGATAAATGTAATAAAATTCCCTCCAAAACATGTCAAGGGCCAAAAATAAATCTGCATAATTGACTTCTGCTCTGGTTCCGCTTTTCTGAGTATCTCTTTGCAAATCTATGTAAGAATGCTTTGAAATGTTTTAATGTAGTAAAACTAGTAAAGTAACTTTATCTGAGGGAAGGAGGCTGTTGCTTGATGCTTGAAACAAAATCTCAAATCACTTGATAGCACTTTTAATGGTTTGGCTGAAAACTATCAGTAGTAAAGGTCATAAACCTAAAAAAAAAAAGAAAAAGAAAAAGAAACCCCTATTCAGCTTGACAATGTCATGACTAAATTTAATCAGCCCATCTCCCAATGCCCGAGAAATGCTAAAGATATGGAATTCTCGTGTTTTGATCTGTGCTTAACTTTGTGTTAAACTTTAAAATATGTGTTTAGTTTTTGTCAGTTTGGTTGTGCCTAAGAAATTGCCATAAAAAGTAATTTAGAAGTGAATCTTTAAATGCCAATGCTGGGAAGCAGACTTGGCCCAATGGAAAGGGTGTCCTCCTGCCACACGTGAGGTCCATGATTCAAACCCCAGGCCTCCTTGACCCATGTGGAGCTGGCTCATGCACAGTGCTGATGCACACAAGGAGTGCCATGCCAGGCAGGGGTGGCCCCCATGTTGGGGAGCCCCACGCACTAGGAGTGTGCTCCTTAAGGAGAGCCGCCCAGTGCGAAGAAGTGCAGCCAATCGAAGAATGGCACAAACACATGGAGAGCTGACACAACAAGATGACACCACAAAAAGAAGCACAGATTCCCTGTGCTGCTGATATGGATGGGAGCGGTCACAGAAGAACACCAAATGGAACAGAGAGCAGACAACTGGGGGGAGGGGGAAGGGGAGAGAAATAAATAAATAAATCTTTATAAAAAAATGCCAATGCTGTCTTGCTGGTAAGTTGAATGCATAGCTCACAGAAAAATTTGTTCGGTTACTAGAAATATGGGGAAGCTTCACAGGATTGTTACTAATAAGGTTCTTGTAACTTAGTAAGAGTATCCAATTCATCTTAAAGTAAAAACATACTAAAAACTGAAACTAAGAATTAAAATCATTGTATCAGTACCTTTATATATATATATATATATATATATATATACATATATATATATATTTATAACTAAACCTATTGCTATGGAGTAAATGTAGCCTGGATTTTGGCTATTGTAAAAGTAATATTGAATTAATTTGCCTCTATTAATGGTTACTTCAGGATTATCTAGTGCTTACTGTGATAGTGGTAGTTATTACTCAAACTTATCCTAATAATTTCACCCCTGGTCTTCATCTATTATAATTGTCATTATAAACTACATTTCCATTTACCTTTACTTACAGTTCCCACAGTTCTGGCCCACCCCTTAACAATTCAACTTGATAATTAAACTTTAAAACTTATATTTAAATTAAAAATAGTGGGTTATGCATATCACTTTTGTGCCATTCTAAATATTTTTGGTCCTCTCATTTCCTCTTTACCCTTTTAAAGGAAAAGCTGTCTTTTCCCCTAACCTTTAAAATAATGTAAATTAATTCTGATTTGCCATTTCCACTAGGAATCAGAAATAACTGTTGCCAGGTTTTCAAAAGTAAGCAATAGTCTTCACAATGTGCTAGGCCTTTCTAAGAAACCCCCATTGTTCAGGCTGTCTCAGAGAAAAAAAAATGAGTAAAAGCTACCCAGTTTCTTTCCAGTAGAAACAGAGGCCCAAATGCTTGCTAGGTTCCCTCCAAATAGCGATATAACCAGGAAAGTTCGTGAGGGAACTATATTTTAAATTAACCAGCAAAGAAAAGGTTTTAAATAACTAAATTGTGTTTCTTTATCAAACTATTCACATCTGCCTATTTTCTCAAATTATTAAAGTTAGGTATGTAGTAATATAAGTAACATATATATTCCTAAAACCCAAATTAAACTAAATGGTATAAAAGGTCATGTAAAAAATCTAAATATAGAACTGTTAAAAAGCTATGAAATCCTTATTAAATTAGAATTAAAATAGGTTAAATAATTGCTTTATATTCCATAGCCTAAAGGTTAGTATGCTTCAGAAATTATTCACAGTTTTAAAATTACCAAAACAAAAGTTTTAAGCCCATGTAAAAAAAGGAAAATATTTTTTTTGTTTAATCAATAACAATTTCAACTTGTTTAGCTTAAGCATTATCTCTTGAGTTTATAGAATAGCAGGCTAATAAGTTAACATTATATGTATTGAATCTTTAAAATAAAAACTGTAAGCATGTGTTTAATGAAATTAAATTAAATATAGAACTGCTCTCTCTTAAATGCATAAGGTAAATGCCATTAATTGCTAATTGTAATCTAAAATAAATTTGCCAGTCTATATTTGTGGTCAATTGTAAAAAGTTTGTAAAAGCATCTTCCAAACTGAAGCATTTACATAGTTCTAGTTCTAAAAAGCCATTATTAACTAAATACCTGGATTAATATTAATAAGAAGAAGTAACTTTACAGTAATGAAACCTGTCTAAAATCACCACATGGTGCATATTTAAGTAATGGTAATAAAAGTTTACCTTAATTGTGTTAGAAATCTTCTGTTTCCATTTTAACAATGAAAAAATCATTTTGTTTTTTTTTCCCCACTACTAAAGTAAAATGCCTCCTAATATCTTCATGGTAAAGTGTAAAAATAAACTAAGTATTTGATATGTGATGTGTTGCATTAAAAATGTTTAAAATTATATTTAAAAAAGGGATAAACTTTAACATTGTCATACTCTCTTGTGCACTCAAGCCAGGCCTTGAATACATTGCAGGTTGCCTCTCCATGTGAGTTATTGGCTAATTTGGTCATAACCTTTAAAACAATAAATAACTACTACCTTTCTGGTCATGCTCCTAAAGTGGATGGAAACTGCTTTGCAGTTTCAAGCTCCTGTAGCAGCCAATAGTGACTAAGGACAGTCAAATGTACAGTGACTATCATCTTCACACTCGCACTGTTTTATAGTGCCAGAAAGCGCTATGCACTAGGCTGGTAAAATCTACTCCCTAGTTTCTCTCTAGGATCAATGGTACTGTAGCTTCTATGAAGAACAAAAAAAGTAGAGCAATAAATACCAGAATACTGTAAGTAGAACTTAAACACAATTGGCATTATGGCCTGCTCCCATGGAGAGTTAACATGGAAAATATTACAAACCTGAAACTTGAAACTATTAATTGCAACTCAGAATCCTTATGCAGTAAGTAATACATTAATTAATGTTAAGTGCAGTACCTTTCTCCTGTTGTAAATATATGCCTAAAATTATGACGTTATCTTTTCTGTTCTAAATCAGGTACAAAAGTACATTACACATGTTAAATTCCTGATACACTTCATTTTCTAAATAGTTAATGAACATGTCTATAAAATAAAATAGCCATCTTAGCTAAAAACAATGGGGCCACCAGTGGCTTACAGGTAACCAGTTAGTTAATGGCAGGCTCAGCCACCCTACTACTCTGCTGTACTCTACTGTGCAGGAAAATGAAACTTGTTACTAGCACTGGGTCACCTATTAAACAGTCAAAATTACTAGAAATTATTCAATTAAAACCAAAATGTAGGGAAAAAAAAAGTTTATTTTGTAGTTCTGATCACTCCCACAGCTATAAGAATTTCCAACTTGGTTCACTAATCCTGAAAAAAACCAACTGTCCAAAAAGGTGACAGTTCACCAGGAGCATTTGCCAAAGCACACAAATACCAATCATTAAACAATGCATCTTCAAAACAAAATTAAGTACTTAATACTGTTATCTATAAGCATAGTGGGACCAGCACAACTGGGAACAAGTACTCTTTAACAAAAGTCACACTGATGAGAAAGCTGATTCCCACAGGGAGATGCAGAGCAGTGGGGAGGCATTTGGCGTTATGCTCTGCTTCCTAGAATGTACTGGAATATGAGGTCAAGTGCATGTCTGATTAGGTCAGTCCTCTCAGGACACTCAGGTCAGCTCTGCCTTTGGATAACTGTGCATGTGTGGGGAAGATTTGAGTGTCAGCAGTTCTTTCTGATGATGTGACCTGCTTCAAAGAAATTTATTAGAGGGAAGTAAATACTAGATATATGTAAAATATGTGTTGATGTTAGGGCAAAGAATAGATGACAAATGAGTGTTTGGTACAGGTATGAAAAAAATTAAAATACTCTTAAATATAAATGAATCAGTAATGTTATTTGGATTAAAAATGATTCATTATATACCTGCTGTTTTATTTCTTCTTTATTTTCTTTTAAATGTTACATTTTTAAAAATGAGTTTCCGTATACTCCCCACCCCCCTCAAAACACTCCTTCCACATCAACAACCTCTTCCATCATCGTGGCACATTTACTGTACCTGGTGAATACATTTTGAAGCACTGCTGGACCACATGTAGACCACAATGGTCTACATTGTAGTCTACACTCTCCCCCCATCCACCGTGTGTATACCTGTTCTTTTTATCTTATATATCTATTATAAGGGAAAGCTGTGTGAATGATAAAAGGATGGCATTTTTTTGTAGTGGAATCAAAATTTCTAAGGGACTTATGAGTGCAGGGAACTGATCTTTGATGCTACATGAAATGGAAAAAAAATAAAGTATGGCACTTGGATGCTTCTCCTAGAGATGGCCAGGCTTTCCAATTCCTTCTCCTTCCATCTGAGGACAATGGGACTCTACATAATGTAGAATAGGGGGTTAATTTTACTAAGATTTCTCAGAATTTGAGTTAAATTGAGGGAAGTAAGTTCACAGAGATTATAAATGTAAGTTTTCTTCACATTTTCTAGGATATTCACAAGACAGAACAAATTCCCACAATTTACATGAAATTATATGTTATATATGTAAGAAAGTATTCACACATGTACTTAGTAACAGTAAAAGAAACTGCTCTGAGTTTGAATCTTGGGTACATCATAGCACTGCTTAGAAAGGATGCAATGGCTGTTCTCTGGGGGTTTCCTGTGGAGAAGCAAAAAGAAGGAACCTAAGGCAAGGGTAGGAACCGCCTCCCCAGTGCCCCTGGGGTTGGACCCTGATCGCCCTCTGCTGGCCAAGATATTCCCCTGCAGTAAGCCACCTCCAGTGCCCTGCAGGGGAAGTTTTTGTCTGGACTTTTAATGATTTCCCCTCACTGTCTCCAGCACAATAATACCTGGCAGTGTTCTCAGTTCTCAGGCTGTTCAGTTTTAAGTAGACTTCATTCTTGGATGTGTCCCTGCTGGTGCTGAGTCGAGACTGAAGTATTGCATTATAGTTTGTGCTTCCACTGCTAGTTATCTTGCCGACCCATTCCAGCCCCTTTCATGGAGACTGGCAGATCCAGTACATATCATAGCCAGTTAAAGAGAATCCAGAGGCTTTGCAGGTGAGTGAGGGGGTCTGCAAGGGCTTCACCAAGTCAGGTCCTGACTCCTTCAGGTGCCCCTGAGACACCTGAAGAAGGAAAATCACAGTGAGTCATGTGTTCAGATGCATCATCCCCATTACCTTTACATCTGAATCCTGAGACACTCACATATGGGAACTGCCACCAGAAAGAGGAAGAAAAACAATTCTTTCATGTTCTCATGAATGAGGTCCATGAGTCCCAGGAAATATTTTCCAGACTGAGGAGGAACCTGAATTTAAGTAAATGTTTGCTCTGGTTTCCTTTGTTCTTCTCTGTGATGATTTGCATTTGGGAGGTGTCTTTGTATGTAAAATGAGAGGAATTGAGTGGAGGTCCTTGTCTTAGGGGCACAATGGGAGGGGATACTGGCTGAGCCCTCAGAGGACATGGTCCTCTCCACAGGGTGCCCCTTACGAAACCCAGTTTCCTTTACTTCCAAATAGAGAATATTTTGAATGTTGGTCAGATTTGGCCAAGGCCAAGGACCAAGATTGACTCTGGGAATATGGTCATTGGATCATAATTTAAGAATACATACATTCATAATATACACGTACATGTACACATACATATATGTATGTATGTATTTATTTGTATATGTTTACATGCATATCTATTCCATATATATAGATATATGTATGTCATATATAATATATATATATATTCCCTTTCAATGTTGATTATAATGGATTTTGATTGATATTTTTGCCATATTAAACAAAATGTATTTATCTGTGACTTTAGTGTCCTTGCAAATTCCTTTTTAAATGACAGTGCTGCCTCATGATCTTGGAACTTGGCTAGAAAGAAAGTTCTTACAAAACTTATTTAAACTTTAATATACAATGTTGAATATCCAGGCTGCATTATGCTTCTTTTAAGTTCTGTCTGTCAAATAATAAGCTAGAAAGACATATTCATTGAAGAAAGGAGCAAAACCAATCAATGTTTAAATGAGGGTCCTGAGGGTAAGTGGGTTTGACCTGCCATAGTAGCACTACTGTGACATCTCGGGGGCCGGTACCAGGGCAAGTGGGGGTTGGGGTGGCATGGTGGTCAGAGGGGAGAGCACACCCAAGTCCTTTCTGGCTCCTAGAGGGGATTATACCACTAGTAAGTGTAAAGAACTTATGTAGCAGCTCTGAAAACCTACCAAAAATTCACACATGATGTTACAACTGAGGAATGATATCTACAAATTGGAGAACTTGGTGCCAAACACACTTTCCTCCATGGATACTTAAAAAGATAAGAAAAATAAAATCCCAAAGTATTCCCCATTCATTCCTGCAACATTGAATACAATCACATCTTCAACAACATCAAGACATATGCCAGGGTTTGCACTCTTTAATGTAAATTTGATTGATCTCATTTCCATTTAGTAGCTTTCATTTAATTGATGTTCTTATTGAACTTTGAGATTACTATGATTTCCAATGTAGCAATTTACAAATGAACTTTTCAGTAGCACTAGGTAAATAAATCAAAGTCTTTGACAGTTGTATTAGTCAGCCAAGCAGATACTGATGCAAAATACCTGAAATTGGTTAGTTTTTATAAAGGGTATTTATTTGGGGTAGTAGCTTACAGATACCAGGCCGTAAAGCATACATTACTTCCCTCATCAAAGTCTATTTTCATGTATTAGAGCAAGATGGCTACTGACATCTGTGAGGGCTCAGGTTTCCTGGGTTCCTCCCTTTCTGGGTCTTGCATCTCTTTCCTCTGTGAGCTTACTTCCCAGGGCTCCAGTTTAAGGCCTCAGTATCAAACTCCAACATCAAATCTCCAACATCAAAAACCTTCAACTCTGTCCTTTTCCATGCCTTTTATCTGTGAGTCCCACCCACCAATGTGTTGGGACTCAATGCCCTACTGGCACAAGAGGTTTATCTGATTACCTAATCAAGTAAACCTTTGAATCCAATATAATCTAATATGCCCAGAGGAAAAGATCAGTTTACAAACATAATCCAATATTTCTTTTTGGAATTCATCAATAATATTAAACTGCTGCAACAGTGTTAGCAGTTCTCCCTTACAAGTTTTGCAATGATTAATGACTCATTAGTCTCTGGCTCCATTCTGACTAATTGAGCAAGCTAGAGCCTACCTGTGGGAAGGCAAATCATCTCTCCCCAAGAATGAACAAATGAGCCATATCACAGTGGGAATGGAGCAGATAAGGACCTTCATCCCCTCTGGGACCAGACGCCATATAACCCTCCCACATTTGAAGAGTAACCTACCTTCTAGCCCACTATCCCCTAGCCATCCATGGGAAGAAGTCACTTTTACTGTCCCTTATTGGCCCCAAGCTGTACTCAAACACTAACCACCTCCCCATGGATTACTCCCTGTATATTGATGTATTGTATAAAGTCAAATCCATCAACTTCTTTGAGCAGGCTTGAGTCTCTCTTCAGAACCCTACCATGTCAGTGGGGGGCTGAAGTCAATCCATCAGGAACTCCATTGGGATAGATTCTCAATAAACTTTCTGCCTCCAATCATCAGTCTCCATGTCCCAGTGAGTGTCATTTCTCTAATATATGGTGCTGAAAGCTCAGGTATGGTGTTGAGTCTGATTCGTTGGTGAGGAATCTCTCCCTACTATGGTTGAATGCCCATTTATCACGAGATGTTGAGTCTCAACTTTGCAAGTTGAGGATTTCTCCACTGGAGGATGCTCTTCTCTATCTCTCGTCTTTATTTTATTTTATTTTTTACTAGGACAACCTGCCAAATATCCTAGTGCCAAGTCAGTGATCCTCACTGTCTCTGAGGGTCATGGAGGGCAGAAAGCCTGCATCCTTGTGAGAAGAAATCCCTTGGCTCCAGAGGTATCTGGCTCCAAGCATGGTTTCATGATTCCTTGGGTGGTTTCTGAGTGATTCAAGGGTGCCTATCTCACTCAGAATCTCCTCTGTCATAAAAACACTTTGGACTCACCCAAGTCACTTAAAATGGGGAATTCAAATCACCCCTCCCCCAAAAAACACATTCTAGCCTATCTCCACAACCTTAAAACACTGTACCCAAAAAGAGACATCAGACCCAAAAGACTCATTTTCTCTTTGACCCAGTATGGCCATAATATGAATTGGACAATGAAAATAAATGCCCAGAAATTGCACTTGTGATATCCAAGTTCTCCAAGACTTAAAAAAAAAAACTACCCAACACAGTAGCAAGGGGCCCAAAGTTCCTTATATTCAGGTCTTCTGTAACCTTTGTAACAACCCCTCCTCCCTCTGTCAATCCTGTTGTTCTTACCAAATTCTTATTTTAAACCAAAAACCTCCTCAAAAGATTTTTTCTTCCACCCTTCCACCCCCAAAGCCCATGAAAAGCACAACTTCGATTCAGGTGAAAAGGTTCCCCATATACCTCCTCTATATATACTTCAGGCATCACTTCCACCCCACCCTCCTCATCCTCTGATTCCCCTTCCTTCCCCTCCTTGTCATCACTGCCTTCCACCCCAACTTTATCCCCTTCTCATCGAGGTGCCAAGGCTGGTGCTCACATCTCCTCCCTGCCCCTCTCCCTACTGCAAACAGAAACCCTTCTTCTGACTCTGATCTCTCCAGTCACATCCCTCCTCCTCTGCTGTAAGCCTCATTGGTGCCTCCTGAATTCCACCTCCCCCACACCTCCTTTTGAAATCACTCTGTTTATTCCCACTGTTGGACAAAAATGGCTCTTACTGGGACATAGAGACTGATATAACCACAGGCAGAGAAAGAATTTATCGGGAAACATTTCCAACAGAGCGGGTCTCAAGAACAGAGTTTAGCCATCCCACCAGTATGGTGGGGGTCTGAAGAGAGACTTCAGCCCACTCATGGAAGGAGAGGATTTGATTTATATAGAACTTTCCTAGGCAGGGAAATGATTGTGGGAGGGTGGCAAGGGTCTGAGTGAGGTTCACAGACCAATAGGAAGACCTAGAGGTGAAAATTTTCCCTGATAGTGACTAGAAGATAGTGGGTTAGGGAGTTATGATTTTTTGGAATGCTGCAGGAGCACATGTTTCTTTGATCTGTAGGGATTAAAAGGTTTTTAAAATCTCCTTCTAATATTCAGGTAAGGAAGGTTTCCATTTTCTTTTACTCCCATCTCTACGTAGTTTCTTTTTTTAACTTGTGGGCAAGTGCTGTGCCCTTAAACATGTAGGCTTATGGGGGATGGAGTTAACCTTTGCCCAATGCATATCAGGGGAAATTGAGATTGTTAATTATTGCCAGCCTCTAACACCCACCCACGTCCACTCTCAAGCCCAAATCTCCACTCTCAAGCCTCCATCCCCAGCTCCTGACCTTCCTCTCTAGGAAGTGCCCAAGGCATAAAAATTATGCATGTTCACATCTCCTTTTACCTGTCTGAGCTCTCTCAAATCTATCACCATCTGAATCCTATTCCTCTGTTTCCTCTCATTTTATCAATACCCAGCTCTCCCTAATCAACATACATTGCTTCCCTCTCACAAGCTGACTCCTAAGTTGAAGTGCATGCCTAAAAAGCAATAATCCAAAACATATGTGATAAATACCTGTCTATCTAAACTGCTAGATTAAAGCTTAACTGCATTTATAATGCTCAAATATATCTAACTCATTGCTGATTACTATTAGAAGTGTTTCCAAACAACAAGCTTGTATATTACAAGCAACACTAATTCCCGGGGAAAAAAATCTTAAATTACCATATAACAGGAGAAAGGATTATCAGTCAAATCAGTGAGATTTATGTTTCTTTCAGTGTTTCATTACTCTTTTTTGTGTTTGTGAGTTTGTTCAGAGACAGGGTATATTTTAATACCTCCCTATGGTAATATTAAACTGATAAGTGAAAATCCTAAAAAAGCTCTATTCAAATGGCAAAAAGATAAATAGCTGCTTATATTAATAATTATGAATGCTAAGAAGATAAATTTGCATTATTTATATTAAATCTTTAAAGTGATGGAAATTGTAAGTCTTGACTAATGAAATTACTACACATCTCCTCATAAAAGATAGTTCTTGCCTAATTTGAAATGAATAGTTTATTTTCCTTCATGAAGTGTAATGAAGGATGTGAACTTAAATGATATTCAAAAAATTAAAATCGTTGTGGGAGCACTGACTGAAATTTGATGTTTGTTCAAAGAAATGTGTTTTGTCCTAAGATAAGATGGCTGGCTTTCATAAAATTAGAATGAAAGTAAGACAAAACTTAAATGCATATGGAAAGTTGTATAAGGAGTTGGGGTAGAATTAAGTAAGGGAATGTGTTCTGTGAAGGCACTATTTGTCTTGAAATTAAGTAAATGTATTCCATGTGGTTATGAATAGTTATCAGAAGTTTGTAGAAACATTGCTTAAACTGCAAAGAGCTAATTATAGACAGTCATTATTAAAGAGAAACTGAATTAATGCATAACAGGAAAATCTGTCAGCAGCCACCTAAATTAGAATATTAAAGCAGTGATAGGCAGAAGATAATTTTGATTCCATTGGGAACCTTAGGTTTTCATAAAATAATGGAGAAAGGTTTTCCTGCACTGCTAAAATAAAATGCCTCTTAAGTAATGTAATCATGGTAATTGTATGCTGCAAGATATTTGCTTTGAGACATTCCCAAACTCATTTTTTTTTCTTTTTTCTTTTATTGACTTTGTAATAATATTACATTAAAAAAATATATATATGTGAGGTCCCATTCAACCCCACCCCCCCACCCCCCCTCTCCCCCCCCAACAACACTCGTTCCCATCATCATGACACATCCATTGGATTTGGTAAGTACGTCTTTGGGCACCTCTGCACCTCATAGACAATGGTCCACATCATGGCCCATACTCTCCTCCATTCCATCCAGTGGGCCCTGTGAGGATTTACAATGTCCGGTGATTACCTCTGAGGCACCATCCAGGGCAGCTCCATGTCCCAAAGATGCCTCCACCTCTCATCTCTTCCTGCCTTTCCCCATACCCATCGTCCACCATGTCCACTTTTCCCAACCCAATGCCACCTCTTCTATGTGGACATTGGATTGGTTGTGTCCATTGCACCTCTATGTCAAGAGGAGGCTCAGATTCCACATGGATGCTGGATGCAATCCTCCCATTTTCAGTTGTAATCACTCTAGGCTCCATGGTGTGGTGATTGTCCTTCTTCAACTCCATCTTAGCTGCCAAACTCATTTTAATACCTTATGCATGTAGGGTGTATAAAAAGCAGTTTTACTATTAAAGAAAGAGATGGCAATTTTGTCAAAAAATAAAAGGTCTGGTTATGAAGAAAAGTTACTTATAAAACAAAACCTGAAATAAATACAGAATTTTTTGTAGTTAAAGTTGAGTAAAATTTGTGTCTATCTATAAAGTTTTAAAAGCTCTAATATTAAATAGCATAGCAATGCAAAGTTAAAATTTTGTTCTTTATCTGTTAAAGGAACAAAACTCCCCAAATTCAAAGGTCTGTTTCAGCAAAAGTTTGCAAAAAGTTTTTCTCCTGACTAATCCGTACACAAAGGAAAAAATCTCTTTTATCAAAATAGCTTCTTATACTTTAAACTTATCATTTTTTTGATTCTTTTAAAAGAACATACTTTCAAACCTGTTTTCTCAAAGTCAAGTTCTGAAAAATATATTTCACCTTGAGAAAAAATGAAGTGTGTCACAGAAACAATGTATACCTAGAAATCAAGAGGCCAATGCATTAGCTCATGTTCTGATTTGTCCCACCGCCACTAAAGAAGTGGCTGTATGGCAGCAGAAAGAGTGCCCAGTAAGGACTGCCAGGGTGGTGCATAACAGTAGATAATCATGAATTTTAGTAACACTACTGCTGTCTACAACAGTCCCTAATATTGCAAATGTGTTGCAAAAATTAATATCCAGTTATGGCACTATCACCTTGTTTTAAAACTTGCTAAGGCTTTCTTTTGTATCTCCTTTGGTAAATCAAGCCAGCCTGCGTTCATCTTCATGTGAGAAGGGCAACAGTAGGTTTTGCAGTACTTCCACAAGGGTTTGTGCATAGCCCAACCATTTGTCCTGGCCTGGTGGCAAAGATTCTGGTTGTGTGGGAAAAAAAGCCTGTGTGTGTGATGTGGGCTATGGGTGGAAGGCTCTTTGTCTCTTCAGAGATAACCTAAGCTGTTTGACTTGTGGGTGTGGAATGGTAAGAGGCTGCAGTCCTGCCCTTAGTGACAATGGCAACGACTCCAGTCCCAGGAAACAGTTTAGCAAAGCAAGGGCTATAAACTTTAAGTATTTAGGGGAAATGCAAACCAAATATGCTAAAAGCTTATCTAGAATGTCTGGAGTCCATTCTAAAAGCTTACCTAAGATGTGGAAGATATATATGCTAATTCAAGCCTCTTGAGAACTGAAACAAAGGGACCATTTGGCCTTTCCTCTCTGTATAAAAGACATTTGAAAATCTTGTTCAGGGCTCGGGATTCAAACAGAAAGCTCCCAAGTCCAGCCGACTGTCAATAAACCATTTTTCCTTCTCAAAATCATTCCTGAGTCCTGGCCTCTCTATACACAAATAATTAAACCTCTCTCAAATTCTACAACATGTGTAACCCTATTGATATTATGTTAATAAGTAAGCATTTTTTTTTCAGAATTAAAAGAAGCATCAGATACCATGTTATCTTAAGTGCCTAGGATAGATAAACAATTAGGACAAGCTACAAAGTCCTGGTTATCTATCAGATTCTTAAATTGTGCTCATTTGAGTAAAATTTTAAAAACTGCTGTAATTGATAAAGTACAGTTTTTCTCATGTTAATAAGGTTCATTGTATTGGGATACTGAAAATCCTTCATCCCTACTTTAGCTTAGATATTAAAACCATTATATGTGTTAATCAGAAAAGGTTGTGCATGGAAATGGGAAAATACCCCCAGCAGGCTGCTTTTTAGAGGACAATTACACAGTTTAAGCAGTAACCTGGGTGGTGAACCTTAACTTACCCTGTAAATTGGATGTAGCCAGTATTGGCTTTGGATGGCATTTGTGGCAGAAGCAACGTTCTAAACAAATACCCTTTGGGTTTTGATCACAATTGTGAGTAAAGTCCAAAAATGAAAAAAAAAAAAAAACTTAATAGTGTTCAGTCACTCTGAAGATTATTATCCCTATCCAGGGGTGGACTGCAGGTACAAAAAACAAGCCAGTAACAAGTTCATCAAGGAAATAGATAGGGAACTATGCAATCTGACAAGGGTGTAAGGTACAAGTTGGATATATACAACTGGCAAGCATTTGTGAAGTTCACAGGCACACTGAACCCTTGATTTTTTTTTTTTAATGTTAAGATTTTATTTACAGGGAAGCGGATTTGGCCCAGTGGTTCGAGTGTCCGTCTACCACAAGGGAGGTCCTCAGATCAAACCCAGGGCCTCCTTGACATGTGTGTGAAGCTGGCCAATGCTCAGTGCTGATGTGCACAAGGAGTGCCCTGCCATGCAGGCATATTTACCACATAGGGGAGCCCCACAAGCAAGGAGTACACCCCATTAGGAGAGCTGCCCAGTGCAAAAGAAAATTCACCCTGCCCAGAAATTAACCACACACACGGAGAGCTGACACAACAAGATGACGCAACAAGAAGAAACACAGATTCCCGTGCCCCTGACAACAACAGAAGTGGACAAAGAAGAACACCCAGCAGATAGGCACAGAGAACAGACAACTGGGTGGGTGGGGAGGAGGAAAAGGGGAGAGAAAAAAAGAAACAAATCTTCTTAAAAAATATTTTTTTACAAAGCTTCTTTTGTTGTACAGAAAGTAAAAATGCTGTTACAACCTCAGTGTTGCTGGTAGCCATGTGTTGTTAGGAATCACCAACGCAGTTAGCCATGCTAGAGCAAGTCTTACATGAAAACATAACAGTGTTTACAGTTTTGTTGGGGTGAGGTCCCCAAGATTGGTAGAAGATTTCCCAGAGGGACTAAATGGAGGAAGGCGGAATGTCACAAGAACTATTCTCTGGCTTTTTCGGTGGGTTTCCTGGGGCTTATAACACAGCTACTGTTTTGTTTTTTTTAAAAACAGCTACCAAATCCAAAGGAGCAGTCCAACCAATACTGAACAGTTCTTTTTTGCAGGTTATTCGGAGTCTTGATTATCTTCTCCTTCATTTTCTGTTTCTCTCTTGCTCTTTTCGCCTTTCCTGCTTTCTTTCTCCTCTTCATCCTCATCCTCATCCTCATCCTGGTCATCTTCATCTTCATCTTCACCATGGTGTGCAAATTCTTCTTCCTCCACACTGACTTCATCTTCCTCCCCTTCCACATCTTCGTCTTCATTTTCATCCTCTTCATCCTCAAATTCTTCATCTTCACCATCCTCATCCTCCTCATCTTCTCCTTCGTCCTCCTCCTCATCCACACCATCCACTTTGGCATTTGGAGGGGGAGGGGCTCCCGGTCCTCTTGGTCATCGCCATCCAGGTAGGTCAGCTGTGGCAGGACCCTGAAGATGCTCTTGCCATAGTCATTCATGTTGGTGACCTCATAGTTAAACAGATCCAGGCTCTTCAGGCAATCCAACATTTTCAAAAGTTCCAAGGTGCTGATATCTTTCAGTTTACTTCCATTTAAGTTTAGATGTGTAAGAGAAGTTTTTTCTGCTAACATGTCCAGACCTCCAAAGATTCTGTTGTCATTGAGCTCAAGTTTTTCAACATAGGTAGTTTGGGGAGCTTTGAAACTGAAATCAAGCTTACATTTATTAAGATGAGAAACTCTAAGTTCACAAATTCAGCTGTTAAGCCCTCAATTTTCCCATCATTTGATTTGCACTTGTGAAGGACAAGTTCCTCAGATCCAGGTGGAGCCTTCTTTTCATGTCCATGGTTTCCACTTTCCAATCTTCAAACTTAAATTTCCTTGGCAGGGGCGGAGTGGATAGAGGGAACACAGCCTCCTCAGCGGAGCCCTTGGGGAGTGCTCTTGGTGGAGGCGTGGGGCAGAGCAGGACAGCAGGTGGGGGGTAGGGCAAAAGGAGCACTTAGAATGAAAATTATAGCAATAAATGATTTTATTTTAAAAAAAAAAGAGCTAAAATCAAAGACCTAACTGCATACTTGGAGAAACTAGAAGCCAAATTCAGCATGTAAATACATTACCTTACCACCAGCATGGGACGTGACTCCCAGGAATGAGCCTCCCTGGCAACAAGGGATTACTACCAATCACTAATTGGTGGTGAAGCTAGAGAGAGACCTTGAGTAAAAGGGTCAACTCAGACCAGGAGAATATCTCAGCCTACATGTAGGATCATATGTGAAAAATTCCTTTTTGACTTTGAATGAAAGGAGGAAATGGCAAAGACAAATGAGTTTATATGGCTAAAAGTCTTCAAAAAAGAGTCAGGGGGTCCTCAGAGAGGTCATGTTTATGCACAACTAAGCAAGACCCCAGAGACAGCCAAAGTTGATACAACCCCAGGTACTGGTTCTTCTGAGGGCTATGGAGATCCATAGGTTCTGTGGTCATGGCAGATGGCTTTGGAGTTTTGTGTCATGTCAGTGGGCCCTACTTTGGAACTTATGTTCCTGAGTGTGATGCAGCTGGACTCAGATGTGACCTTTCTACACATGCCGCTCCTGTCACTTTTACTGAACCTGTGGTTGGTGCTGAGGTTGGCGTATACTCAGAAGACTTGAATCTCTGGACTGGCCATGTGCCAGCTGGGCCCTGAGCCTCAGTGCAGTTGCCACTCCTACTCTCTGGTTCTTTGGACTTACCCATGTCAGCTAACAGGGAGGTGAAGGTGGTCAACCACTACATCTGGGAACTGAGTTTGCCTATAACTGCAAGTAGGAAAATTGTGTTCAACAACCATGTGAGATCTAAGACCCCTGTGGATATAGAGGTGGAGTGAACATCGCCATCCCAGAGTCCACAGGATGGAGGAATAAAATGTGGATTACAGTGGACTTACTGGCATTCTACTATAGAACTATTGTGACTAGTAATGCCAGAATTTATAGGATTGATGTGGAGAAAGTGGCCATGCTTTCTGCTGAGGGCAGGGAGAGGCAGGAAGAGATGTGATGTTGGGACATTTTTGGAACTTGGACTTATTCTAAATGATATTGCAGGGACAGTTGCTGGACAAGATATATCCTGCCATAACCCACCAAATATACTGAGGGAGAGTGTAACCTACAATGTAAACTATTATCCATGCGATGCAGCAATGCTCCAAAATGTATTCCCCAAATGCTATGAATGAACCTCAATCAATGATGAAAAAGGTTGTTGATGTGGGAGGAGTGAGGGGAGTGGGGGGTGGGTTATATGGGAACCTCTTATATTTTTTATTGTAACAGTTTTCTGATCTACATAGCATCAGAAAAGTATAATTAAAAATAAAAATTAAAAAAATACAAACGAATTGCTAAGCAAGCAAATCTAAGGAAATAACAAAGATTAGAGCAAAACAAAATGTAATTGAAAATAAAATAGCCCTAGAAATATAAAAAGACTGCTTGTTAGTTAAGACTAATATAATTGATGCCCCCTTAGCCAGACTAACATAGAAAATGGAGGAAATGTAAATAAATAAAATTTATAAAAGAAACAAGAGTGGTGATATCACCCCTGAGCGCACAGAAATAGAGTATCATAAGATGATTCCTTGAGGCAGCAGACTTGGCCCAGTGGTTAGGGCATCCATCTACCACATGGGAGGTCCACGGTTCAAACTCTGGGCCTCCTTGACCCATGTGGAGCTGGCCCACATGCAGTGCTGATGTGCACAAGGGGTGCCATGCCACGCAGGAGTGCCATGCCATGCAGGTGTGTCCCCCGTGTAGGGGTGTCCCCTGCATAGGGGAGCCCTACGCGCAATGAGTGCACCCCATTAAAGAGCCACCCAGTGCAAAAGAAAGTGCAGCCTGCCCAGGAATGGCACTGCACACACGGAGAGCTGACACATCAAGATGATGCAACAAAAAGGAAACACAGATTCCCGTGCCACTGACAACAACAGAAGCAGACAAAGAAGAAGATGCAGCAAAGAGACACAGAGAATAGACAACTGGGGTGGGGGTAGGGAAGGGAAGAGAAATAAATAATAAATAAATCTTAAAAAAAAAAAAAAAGATTCTTAGAGAAATTGTATGCCAAGAAGATAGATAACAGCTGAAATGGGAAAACTTATAGAATCACACAAATAACCTACACTGAGAAAAGAAATTGATGATCTCAGACCAATCACAACTAAGAGATTAAATTAGTCATTAGAAACCTCAAACCAAGGAACATCTAGGACCAGATGGCTTCATGGGTAAATACCACCAATCATTCCAGAAAAAAACACCCACATTAAACCTGCTTAAATGCTTCAAAGAAATAGAAGTGGAGGGAATATTGCATAAACATTGTACGATGCCAAAATCGCCCTAATACCAAAGTCACATAAAGATGCCACAAGAATACTATAGGCTTGCCTCTCTAATGAATCTGGATGCTAAAGTCCTCAACAAAATACATGCTAATCATATTCAACAATATATCAAATGAATTATACACCATGATCAAGTGGGTTAAACATCAGAAAGTCAATGTAATACACCACTTTAAAAAAATTGAAAAAACACATTATCATATTTATTGATGCAGAAAAAGCATTTGATGAAATACAGCATCCTTTCTTGATAAAAACATTTCAAAATATAGAAGGAGAAGGAAACTTCCTCAACATGACAAAGGGTATATATGGAAAAGCCACAAGTAACATCATACTCAATGGTGGAATGCTAAAGAATTTCCTTCTTAAGATCCATCACAAGAAAAGGATGACCAATGTCACTACTCTAATTTAACGTCATTTTAGAAGCACTAACTAGAACACTTAGGCAAGAAAAAGAATAAAGGCAACCAAATTGGAAAGGAAGAAGTAAAAATTTCAGTGTTTGCAGATGACATGAGCCGATACATAGAAAGTCCTGAGAAATCTACAAGAAAGCTTTTAGAGCTTTTAAATGAGTTAAGTCACAAGTTTTAAGATCAGTGCAGAAAACTCAATAGCATTTCTGTGCACCAATAATGAACAAACTGAGGAAGGAATCAAGAAAAATATTCCCTTTACAAAAGCAACAAAAAGATTAAAATATCTAGTAGGAATAAACTTAACTAAGGATGTAAAGGACTTGTACAGAGAAAAATACACATTGTTAAAGGAATTAAGGATGGCCTAAATAAATGGAATAATGTTCCATGATCATGATTTGTAACACTAAATATCATTAAAATGTCTACCCTATCCAAATTGATTTACAGATTAAATGCAATCTCCATAAATATTACAACTGCATTTTTTACTGAATTGGATAAGTCTATTATGAAATTATTTGGAAGGTCAGAGGGCACTGAATAATCAAAAATATATGGAAAAATAAAATTTAAACTGGATAAATCATACTGCCTGACCTTAAATCATGCTACAAATCTTCATTGATTAAAGACTCAAACTATGAGCTAATAAAGTCCTTTTGTTAAGCAAAGCAGAGTGCAGGATTTGTCATAGTAGTCTGAAATCAGTGACAGCTTTTAGTACCAAAAAGGGGGGTGCTACTATATTACATAAACCTCAAAAAATATGGAAATGACTTGGAAATGGTTATTGAATATTGGCTGGAAAAATTTGGCCTTTCTTCATAGGAAATGCTTGGATTGCTTTGAAGGAAATGCTGGGAAAGTTATGAATATTAAAGACATTTCTGTAGCAGTTCAGAAACAGGTGAAAGAAGAAGAGAAAGTTGCTACCATTATATAGAATATGTAACTTCTTATGGCCAGAATGTTGGTAAAAAATAAGGATGCTGATGCCAGTTCTGGTGAGGCCTGAGAATGAAATGATGAATATAATATTGGAAACTGAAAGAAAAGAGATCCTTGGTATGAAGAGACATTGAGCTCAGTAAAAGTCTGCGCTAGTGTCCAAAAGAAGGCTGTACCTGAACATTTTCAACTCACCCATATAGACTAATCTGAGACTCAAGCCAGAGATGGTTCCTAACAGCCTGCAGTATTTTTCCCCAAGATGACTTCAAAGAGAACAGGGCTCCAGTTTTGGGTTTACCTGAAACTTGCTTTTCTATGGAAAGTAGGCATAGAAGTTATTTATCCAGTCACCAATTCCAGAGGAAGCTAGAATTGGAAAGAGATTTTTTTTTTTTCTGATGATATGGACCCCTTCAAACTACCTGGTAAAGCAACAGTGTTTTTGAGAATTTTGCAAGAGCTGAAGTATTGTCAGCCAGGATGAAAATAGAGATGGAATGGTCAGAACCATGGGAGCAGAAGTAAGAACTGAAGATTTCTAACTGGGTCAAGACAAAAGGGTGCTTGAATGAGACATTGCAGTATGAAAACAACACCCCAGTGTTTGGAGAGAGTTGGGGCTATGCACCAGTATTCAGGGAGAGCATGGCCCCTGTACAAGGCTGTGGAAATTTTGGTTGCAATTCCAGCAGGACTGGAAGAAATGTATTCTATCTGATGTTGACTTTCAGACTTTAAAATTTAGTAGATTTCAAAGTGATTTGGGAGGCCATCCCTGCTGTAGTACTTATGCACATCACACCAGCATCACATTGACAGCCAAAATAGATACTACTTCGAGTAGCAAAGCTCCTCAAGATATGGAGACATCTAGACACTATAATCAGGGCAAATATCTCAGGAATTTGGCCTCTTGCCATTGGACCCACTCTGGTATTTATGCTCCCTGTTTGACAGAGTTAGACTCAGCAGTGGTCTCCCTGTGCATGCTTCTTCTGTCCTTCTATTGAACATATAATTAGTACTAGAGTTGGTAGGTGTATGTCCAAGAGACTTGAATCTTTGAACTGTCCATATTCCAGCTGAGTCCTGAAACTCAATGGAGTTGCAACACCTAATCTCCAGTTCCATGGACTTACCCAGGACAACTAACAGGGAGATGATGGACAAACAAACCACAGAATTGAGAGGGCTTACAACTGCAAGCAGGAGAGTCCCTTCTATGATCAATGTTACCTAAATTAGTGGGGAAATGGGCATCACCATCCCAGAGTCTTCAGGATGGAGAAACAAACTATGGACTAAAGTAAATTTACTAGTGTTCTTTTTTTTTTTTAATATTTATTTATTATTATTATTTTTTAATTACATTAAAAAATATATATGAGGTCCCATTCAACCCCACCGTCCCCGCCCCCCACTCCCCCCACAGCAACACTCTCTCCCATCATCGTGATACATCCATTGCACCTGGTAAGTTCATCTCTGAGCATCACTGCACCCCATAGTCAATGGTCCACATCATAGCCCAGACTCTCTCACGTTCCATCCAGTGGGCCCTGGGGGGATCTACAGTGTCCCGTAATTGTCCGTGAAGCACTATCCAGGACAACTCCACGTCCCGAAAACGCCTCCACATCTCATCTCTTCCTCCCGTTCCCCACACCCAGCAGCCCCCATGGCTACCGTTCCCACACCCATTTCACATTTCCTCTGTGGACATTGGATTGGTTGTGTCCATTGCACACCTATGTCAAGTGAGGGCTTAGATTCCATATGGGTACTGGATGCACTCTTCCCACTTCTAGTTGTAGACACTCTAGGCTCCATGTTGTGGTGGTTGACCTTCTTCAACTCCATGTTAGCTGAGTGGAGTAAGTCCAATAAGTCAAAGTGTAGGAGCTGAAGTCTGTTGAGGCTCTGGACAAGGCCTAGAGTAGCATTGTGCCTGGGGTTTTCCTCCTGACAGCCTTCATGTTACTCAAATGTGGCCACTCTCACAGCCAAACTCAGCGTGTAGATGTGATGCATTCCCCCCAGTGTGGGACACGACACCTGGGGATGAGCCTCCCTGGCACCGAGGGATCACTACCACATACCAGCTGAAGAGGCAACTAGAAAATGACCTTGAATTAAAGATTCAATGCGGAACAGCAGAATATACCTGTCTACATATAATAACATGACTTCGGGAAGCGGTTTGACCTAATGTAAGGGGGAAATGGAAAGGAGAAATGAGATTATAAGGCTGTGAGTCTCTAAAAAAGAGTCTGGAGGTTGTCAGAAGGAATACCCCTATGTACAACTGAACAGAGTCTAAGAGACAGATAAGGTAGATACAACCCCAGGTATTGGTTCTTTTGAGGGATAAAGAGACCCACGGGTTCTATGGTCATGGCAGAAGGGGTTCACTGCCATGACAGATGGCCCTTCTTTGGAGCTGGTGTTTCTGCATGATGAAAATGGACTCAGAGGGGATCTCTTTTCACAAGACTTGCATGCTACTTTATTGGAATTGTAGTTGGTGCTGAGTTTAAGATATATGTAGGGGATTTGAATCTCTGGACTAGTGTTCTATTATAGACTTATTGTGATTTTAGCAATGGAAAATGTACCATTGTTGTGGAGGAAGTACCCCATGGATGTTCTGAGATTAGGGAGAGGGAAAAACAGGTGTAATAGAGGACATATTTTGGACTTGGGAATCATCGTGAATGACATTACAATGACAGATACACGTGATTATATATCCGGCCATTAACCTACAGAGTCAAATAGGAGAGAGTGTAAACTACAGTGTAAGCTATAATCCATGCTCAGTGGCAATGCTCCAAAATGTTTATCAATTGCAAGGAATGTACCACATTGATGAAAGATGTTGCTAATATGGAAAAATGTGGGAGGTGTGGGGAGTGGGGCATATGGGAATCCCCTATATAGTCTCTGTAACGTTTATGTAATTGAAGTAACTTAAAAAAAAATAAAAAGGTGAAAAAATCTAATGGGGATTTCCCTGATGAATTTCAGATATGCCTGGAAACTGGAAACTCAGTTTATGTTCTACTTTCTCCCTACTTGAGTGGCAATGTTGACACTACACCTGCCCCATCATCATATTTTGGAAATGAATAAGTGGTTGTCCAGCTTTCACAATTTGACAGATGGACAGGAATTTTCCTTAGGATGAACACACTCATGGCTGATCTTTCTATGACTGAGTAGTTACTGAAAGACTTAAGGGTTTTAGGCTATTGCTATGTGGTAAACGCATTTTGCAAGTGGGAAGAACATATCTATGAGGTCCAGAAGGCTGACTTTGGCAGTACCAAAGAAAGACATATCTTTATACTAATTGTTGTTCATCGTGGTATCAACCCTTTGTAAATGACCGCTTTGATGATGTATTATCACTTTAGAAGTGAACTTATATTTTTAAAATGGATCTTCTAGTATTCTGTTTATTATGTGGCAAACTCAATGAGGTTAGTCAATTTCTACGAAAGCATTTGTAAGAGAAGAAAATTGGACTCAATGAGAGGGGTGAGAATTTGGAAATCAGTGGAAATTGGAGAGAATGAAATATAACAATGGGCAGATATACAAGTTAATGAACCCTAAGTTTGGGGTACGTCTACCACATAATGCTAGAGATTTGGGGAGATAGCGTGGTCGTGCTTGTGCCTCAGTTTAAGATTTCTAGCTTCTGTAATACGTGTGATAACATATTCCTCTTGCCAAGCCAACCAATAAGTGTTATTTTTTATAACAGTATGTCAATCTAAGAGAGTGCCCCATATATTCTTATGAGAATTTCCAAATATGAAGGGAAGGAAAAACTGATATGCTTTACCTTAATTTGGAAACTCTGTCTTATATAATTCCCAATGGTCTAGCCCATATTTTCAAGACATATTCCATAATGCTATGGATGCTCTGACCAATGACTAATAAATTATCATTATATACTTTATGCCATTGCAAATTGACTTAACACAATGATACCCGTGGATAGAAACCATCTATATAAGACTTATGAAAAGGATTTTAATGCCCGGTGATTCTCCATTTAACAGCCTTATCTGACATGCTATTAAATTAGAAAAGATTAATACCCCCTAATGGTGGATTATTAGAGCCGTAGTGCTATGATTCTACACATTATGATACCCATATGCAAACGTATTTGTAATTAGTGATTCCAATCACAGCACAACCAAAAAAATTTTGCCAGTATAGATTTCAGTAATTCATTTTATTTATCAGAATTTCAGTGACCCTTCTGTTGCAACCTTATAAACTTATTGAATAGAAGACCCTGTATGAGCAAATATGAAATACAAAAAGTTCATGAATTAGTTGAAAAATATTTGTATATATGCTATCAGAATAAAAGTTTTAGAAACATAAATCTTCACAACACAGTGAACCCTAAACAATAGAGTTAAAAGTACAATACTATTGTTTCATAAGTTGCAACAAAATAACACATGAATTCATACTGCTAATAGGTAAAATTGTGCAGGAATATATGGGAACTTCGTACCTTCTGCATGCTTTATCTATATATGATTAAAATATATTTATATTTATCATTATCCATGTTCAAACATGCTTAGAAATTAGGGATTATATTGCATCTTAAAATTTTATATAAGATATTGTGATGATATTCAGAGGAATTTCAATGTATACTTTACTGAAACTCTTTATGGTTTTTTTCCTATGATAAACTGATAGGCCCATGTTTATTTGTGTTACTCAGCAACTTATTCATGGCAGTGCTCTTTTTCTGTTCATGTGAGTGTTGCTCTAACAGGGTCCACAAAGTGGATGATTCTACCTCCATCTCCTCCATTTGTAAGACGGACCGATTCATGGAAAACTTTCTCTCCTGAAACTCCCACATGGGAGACAATCAGGGTGATTTCTGAAACTTTCCTTTCATGAAAATTCTCCAAGATCATATCAGGCAAAACAATATTTCATGGATGAACCTGATCCACCTACCCTTGACAATTCAATCAGCAATGAGAGCTGAGCCCTCTTTTCTCCCCCAGAGCAGGACACCTGCACAATCTGACAAACTGTCCACTCCACTTGCTAAAAGCCCCCTCTATGTTACTCACCTCAGTACCACACAGCATCCTGCACAGTCATGGCTTTTCTTTATGATTGCTTAATAAGACCAAGAAAGGAAATAACTTGATGGTGGTCTTTATATATGACAAGAAATTTTACATTGCAAAATTTTTTAAAGACAAACTTTGTGAATAAACTAACAAAACAAAATGAAACCTGAAGGAACACTAGTTAAATATGATGCTGAATGGGCCCTCTCCTGTCCTGGCTAAGGGATGATAATGATCATTTTCCCATTACCCTCAGCCAATCACTACTGAAGACATCACATCTGCATCCCATAGAAGAAAGCAGCTAATCCAGTAATTCTTACATGAAACGAGCACACACTTATGGCCAAGTAAATGCAGCAGTTAGGCAAGAATGGAAATCTCTCAAGGAGGCAACTCAGTTTCCAAATTTTCTACCGGAATTCCCATGACCAAACATTCTCATTTAGGAAAGTATGTTTTGTAAAGCATGGTTTTTCTTTTTACCTGAAGCATTGTGGAAGACATGAAAATTGCCTCTTCTTCACTGTTCTGTGCATGAGGAAAAATTGTGTTATTTTTCCATTAGAGAGTGGAGGAAAATAAATGAATGAGAATGTCATAGAAAGGTTAGGGAAGGAAACCCACAGTTCTTAGATGGCCACCTGGAAGTGACCACTGTCACTTGATGTAGCTCTCATCTCATCTGCTTCCTGAGTTGTGTGGTCATCGTGTGGATAAACAAGGACTCAGCTCACAAAGAGAGACCTGGTCTTGTCCTCCAGAACTCACAGCACAGTAGGACCCATCAGCAGCTCTTCCCAAAGCCACAGAAAATGGAGGTGACAGCATGACAGTTTAAGCAGCACAAGATTTCAACTTGATATTTAAGCCCCATTTTGACCAAAAAAACATTATCCACATGGAGAGAAAGGGCGATTTGTATTTCCCACATGATGCCACACACACAGGACAAAGGAGAATCTCAGGCAATGGTGTATTATGAAGTTCCCTCACCCTTTCACAGGGATACGTAGGAGCCACAGAAGCTCTAGGTAATATGCCTGAGCCTTGGGATTTGGACTACATGAAACATATAATTCATTGATTCAGAATACAAGGAACAAAGGGAAATGTGAGAACAAAAAAAGATTCAGGGAAAATAAAATGGATCATCAGACAAATAGATAATCAGGTCAATGCTGAGTCTGATGTCAACACTTTGGCATGAGTAGGAGTACAATTTGAAATCTAGTACAATCTAGACACTGGAGCAACCTCTCTCTTGGTTCTCATGTGAAGGATAGTTGTTCCTATACGACTGAATCATGTGCCTTTCATCATGTGAATGATTAACCAGGTTACCATGAACCACTCAGAATTCTGAACCAGGCAAACATTGGCAGAGCCTTTTTTGCTTTCATAAGGAGAGTTTGCTGATTTTGCATAAGATTGTGCTTCCTCCTATGGAATAAAACTATTCTAAATTATTGCATCAGTGATAGGCACAGGATAATAAACATAGAGGAGCTTCCTGGGGAAACAGCTGAAGAGGAACTCTAGATCCTGACAGGAAACCAGTCATTAACCACCTCACTGCACCAAATCTAGCAACTGCTCCTTGGACTCAGTGGGTCCTGAGCATCCCCTTGTGGCCACCGCACAGAAGAGGTTTTTGTCTGGATCACCATTGCCTTTCCCTCACTGTGTCTTTAGCACAGTAATAGAGGGCGGTGTCCTCAGGTTTCAGGCTGTTCATTTGCAGATTTAGCTGGTTCTTGTTGTTGTCCCTGGAGATGGTGAATCGGCCCTTCACAGAGTCTGCATAGTATGTGCTACCACCATTATAACTAATGGTTGAGACCCACTCCAGCCCCTTCCCTGGAGCCTGGCGGATCCAGCTCATGCCATAGCTACTAAAGGTGAATCCTGAGGCTGAACAGGAAAGACGCAGAGATCCCCCTGGTGGTCTCAAGTCACCCCCAGACTCCACCAACTGAACTTCACACAGGACACCTGTGAACAGATATTAGAAGTTGAGTCATGCATAGTCTCACACAGACACACACAAATACAAACTCACACACACATATTCACACTGCAGGAAAATGAATTTCTAGTTAATATTACCTTGGAAATTTGAGAAAAGCAAAGTCCAGACCAGCACACACTTCATGGTGCCTCCTCTTCCTCAGTCCTGGGCACAGAGTAGAGAGAGCTCACACACAGGGTAGGGGGCTCCTCTCTCAGAGCTACAGGGTCTGGGCCTGGGCTGGATTTCAGGACCAGAGGGAGGGCTCTATTTGCATGTCCTCTCCCCAGAGAGCACATCAGCTCCCTCCCTACACCTGAGGCTCTCACTTGCCCTGCAGTGTCTGCATCCAGATCTGTCTGTGACAATAAGTGAGGATTTCTCTGATGTGAGAGCATGGAAAAGCATTTCGGTACCAAAAACACTGCAGTGCTTTCTCCTCCCACCTTCTCCTGAAGAACTGTCCCTATTGTCCATGTTTATCCCCTTGTAACACCCACATGTCTCACATAACAGCAAGCATATTCTTTCCCCCATCCGCTCATTTCAGTGAGCTGGAGACAGGGTCTCGGAACAACTATGTGTCAGAGCTTATGAGAGCTGCCCCACGAATGGGAATCACAGCATGTTTCCTTTGCTTCCACAGAGAAATAAACCAGAGGCTAAGCTGAATGACCCTGTGAGTGTCCACCTGACACCCAGGTCACATCCATTTCATGGATGATATTCTATTCAAGGGAGTTGAGTGGTTTATCAGGAAGGTGCTGCCTGGAAGTCTTGGAGGTGGGTCAGCAACCAGCTTCCTCCCAACCATGCTGCACATCACACAGACAATGAATGTTTCTCTCCCTCCAATCCTCCTTCTGTCTCTCCTGCAACTTTTGGTTCAGGGTCTCAGGCTATGTGTGGACTTCCACCCTAGACAGTGTAAGTTGATGTTCTACTCTGAATAGGGGTAACTGCTACAACTCTGAGAACTTTCCAGAGCAGACCAGAGATCTCTGCTGAGTGTGCTGGTGAAGGCCTGATAGGGACAAGAAGGGGCTCACTGTGGTGAAGTTAGAAGCCTCTTCACAGCATCCCAAATCCCCCCTCAACCTGGTGCTGTAATGAAGCTTCTGGCCACCCTCCAGTTCTTTTGTCTCCATCCCCAGTGTCCTGTAGTGGGTGGACCTGGCCATGGTGCAAGCCATCACTGATGCCCCATGGAGGAACCAGATTTATGCCTCCTCCTGCTCATCTTCAAGGGAACAATGAGTGAAGTGGATATGGTTCAACAGATAGAGATTCTGCCCACCATGTAGGAGGTTCAGGTTTCGATATCCAGGGTCTTCTAGTCTGTGTGGCACACTGGTCCATGTGGAGTGCTGCCACACACAAGGAGTGTCAACCCACACAAGGATGTCCCCAGTGCTAGGAGTGGCCCCTATGCTAGGAGTGCAGCCCTGCACAGGAAAGCAGACTACCCAGTAGTGGTGCCACACACAGGGAGAGCTGATGCAGCAAGGTGATACAACAAAAAAGAGACACAGAGAAGAGACAAACAGAGATGGAGCAATAGAATGATCACCCCTCTCCCACTCCAGAAGGTCCCAGGATGGGTTCCTGGAGCTGCCTAATGAGAATACAACAGATACAGAAAAAACATAGTGAGGGAGGTGGATATGGTTCAACAGTTAGAGATTCTGCCTACCATATAGGAGGTTCCAGGTTTGATAAGCAGTGTCTTCTGGCCTGTGTAGCAGACACATCCATGTGGAGTGCTGCCACACACAAGGAGTGTCAACCCACACAAGAATGCCCCCAGTGCTAGGAGTGGCCCCCATACTAGGAGTGCAGCCCTTCTTGGGAAAGCAGACTACCCAGGAGTGGTGCCACACACAGGTAGAACTGATGCAGCAAGATGATGCAACAAAAAAGAGACTCAGAGAAGAGACAATATGAGATGCAATGAATTAGGGATCAGAGATGGAGCAATAGAATGATCACCCCTCTCCTACTACAGAAGGTCCCAGGATGGGTTCCTGGAGGTGCCTAATGAGAATACAACAGATGCAGAAGAACACATAGTGAATTGAAACAGATGTAGGGGGAGAGAAATATGGAATGAAAAAAGGAACAACGAACCCAGGCAGAACCAGGTGATCATCCTGCAGCTACTGGTTTATAACCTTGAGGTTGCATCCCTCATGTGGTTACTTATGATGCCTTAGGCCACTTTGTCCAAAATAAAATTACTTTAACTCCTTTCCCAAAAGGCTGAGGAGAATAAGAATTGAAGCATTGAATGATTTGTGTATAGTGTGGAGATGCCTGATACAGGGAAATTTGTTCAAATGGGAGCCACACTAGAGGGAAGATAATTGTGAAGCACATGTATATTGTGATTATTATTTCAACAATATATACCTTTGTGTGTGTCTGTGAAATTCCCACAAAATTAGAACCTTAAAACAACATTAATTTATTATCTCATTTTCCGTTCCTGAGGAGTTTGGGGATTGTTTAGCTTGATCCTCTCCTCAATTTTCACAAAGTTTCATCAAGTTGCTATCCAGCATCCAGGATCAGACTCTTGGCAGAATTCATGCTCTTGAGGCTGTAGGATTAATGGCTGCTTGTTTCTTCCAAGCCTGGAATGAAGGCAGATATAGAGTGATACTGCTAGCAGGATGGGGTCTTACGTAAAATAACATTATCAAGGAAGTGACCTACCTTCACTGTTGCCATATTCTACTAATTAGGAGTGATTCACAAGTCCTGCCCATAATCACATGAGTTTGTGCAGGTGTGGGGTTTTTTGGGAGGGGGGGGGCGGATGAGAGTATGAGTACCTGGCTGCCAGGATGACCAGTTCACTTACAGCCCCTTCACCTCTGTGTCCCTCTCCAGCAGTTGCACAAATGAGGGTCAACTACCCAGATGTGCTCTGTCTCATGACTAGATTGTTGCTAGTTGAGCATCTTGATCATGTCACCAATCTCTTCACTGTGTTACTCAACTTGAAGTGTCCATTATATTTTGTGATGCAAAGTGAATACAGAGTGATTTTTCAGAGACTACCAAGTAGGTACAACAAAATACGTAGACATATCATGTGAAACTGGAGAAAAACCTTGATAAAACAAGCAATAAAAGGAAAAAGATAACTTTTTATAGCACAAATAGAATAAGAAATTCATGCACATACTATCAAGTGTCATGTGGGCAAAAAGAGAGTGAATTGAAATATATAAAATATTGAAAGTAATTTAAAACACCAAAAATTCTATATTGCAAATATCGTTCAAACGGAAAGAGAAATAATGGCTACTGCAGACAAAGAAAAAGGCAGACTCAATAGCTATCAGAGCTGCCCATAAAGAAATGCTAAAGGAAATTCTTCAGGGAGAAAGGAAATTGCATAAACGGGAATTTTCATTTCCGCAAAGAAGGAAAAACATGATAATAAATAAAAAATGAGGGTAAATCAAATATTAGTTTTTCTTATTTTAATTGAGCTAAAATATAATTGTTTAAACAATGATGGTGTGGTATCCCATGATACTAACATATGGGTAATCAATGACCATGATGGTATAAGGGATGTAAGGTAGGAATTAAGAATACGTTCTTTTCAGTTACCTGTATCATAGTGTTATTTTGACTGAGTTACTTGAATGTGGATTCAGAATAGTTAAAATGCATATTGTAAATTGTATGAAGATTGCTAAAAGCATTTCAAAGATTCAATTATTTTATTTACTCAGAATTGAAATGAAACAAATGACCTAGGAATTCTATGCAGCCCCTACCTCACTTTGAGACCTGACAAAGCCCCTGTTCCAGGCAGGCTTCTTAGTCTGCACCACAAAATTGAATAGCAAATATATCACTTGCCTGGAAAAGTCAAATAAATGAGGGCATCCCAGTGTCTGGAAGAAAACTGACTACCCTTGGGAACCATGTCTTAGAAAAGGAGAGGAAGCTGCAGACCCTGACAGGAGGCCCCTCACCAGCCTCCACCTGCACCTGCCACTGGGGGACCCTAACCCCAGAGGGTCCAGAGCTTTCTCTGCAGCCCCCTTCTGCTCCTCCAGGGCTGATCCTGCTCCCACTCACTTGATGTGCACAGAGTGCATATGGCCAGATCCTGGGCTCTGAGTATGTTCAGGGAAAAGGTCCCTGGTTCTGACACAGAGTGGAATTATAAAACTGAGATTTACAAAATAGATCTCAGACTAATTCTTGATGTTTTATTTTCCTGTAGGAATCAGACAATTAATAATGACATGGAATAACAATAAAAGGTGGATTTTTTCCCAGTCTTGCTTAGAAACTTTTAAATCCTTCATTCAACAAAATATCTGGGCTGTAATTTGGGTGGGGTTGGAGAGATGGAAGGGAGAATTTGTGGGTCACTCTAGAACAAGTGTTGCAGTTTCTTTTGCTTTTTTTTGTATTATCCTTTTTCTGTGAATGAGCACAAATGTACAAATAATTATACAGCTTTGTGCATCACAATAAATTGCTCAAACTTATGTCTCCTACAAGGTCAGGAATAGACCCTAGCTTTCTCCCCCACTCACCCATGTGCCTTGTCACAATCACAGCCCCTCCCTCAAGAAGCAGCTACTTGCTTGATGCTTACAGCAGATCGCCACACTTTCCTTTATACTTCATTTCCTGAATTTGCATCTGTAGACACTGAAATGTGTAGATATTATTTTGTGTGTCTTTCAGGGATATTTACATTACAAGTGCACAGGCCTACATTTTTAATATAACCTTCCAGTTTTCACAAATGTCTAGTTGTCTATTCCAGAGATATTTAAAGCAACTGATTTATGTAAAATTTCTTCTGGAACACACAGTGTGGTAAGCATGGAATAATGATTAATTAAAACTTATATACAGAATTATCCTCAAGAGATGGCAAAGTTACGAATTCCTAAGTATCTTCTTTTTACATCTGCCAGTGAGACAAAGTACAGGTGTTGGTGTAAAGGTTTATGGAACTTAAAAAAAAAAAAGATTATGGAGTTGCTCCTCCTGATTGGCTTTCAGTTTGTTTCCTGAAGTTTGAGCCTGACTCTCTGGAGATCAAATTGTCCACCTCAATTTGTCCAGGTCTCCTTTCAGAGTGCTCAAACTCTTTTAGCAATCACATCCAAATATCAGTGGAAAAAAGTCTAACAAGAAAGATCATTAGCTTGCTCATTTTAATTATAAAGTGATAAGGTTGGAAGTCTTGCTAAGGAGTGGAATCTGACTCAAGAAATTGCTCAAGAACCCAGACGTGCATCTACTTGTAACATGCATCCTCAACTCATAGATAGAAAGTTAACTGTGGAGTGGGCGAGAATTTGGGACTTCAGGTGTGGTGTATTCTACTTGTCCAATGTGCAAGCTGCCTAGGTTATAGCGGTATACTTTCCATTTTGATAATTAATCATATAACCATCCCTTATATGAAGGGCCTGGAAATGTATGAAAACTATGATCCCAGGGGAAGGGGAGTGACAGTTGTGTGGGTGGACAGGATGCCTCTACATGCACTTTTTTCTCTCTTACACACAAATACACACACAGACACTATCTATCTTCTTTTGCAAAGTACCAACCAGAGGATTTGAAAAAATTGAATGTATGTATTGTGAGCATAGGCAAGGTGTTTGGTTGATGGTGAATCTAGACATAAGTGCAGGAGTGATTGTCCCTGCATTGTTTTCAGCTAACCTTAATTTAATAAACTAATGTCATTAAAATTAAAAGAACATTAAATCATTGTTACAAATCTAAAACGCAAGTATTTTTGATTGTTGACTTAGTAAATATTCTATCATCTAAATCCTCAAAGGTAAACATAATGCATAAATTCAACATTTTTGCTATTTATTAATTATATATGTAAATAAATATATGCATCTTCTAAAGTTAACTGTAGGTAGGCAAAGATAGAGAAAGGATCTTTACTACATCCAACTTATTGGACTCCAAAATAATTTTCCTGCTTTCAGCACATGTACAAATTTCTTATCTAGCTGTATAACATAAATTTGCACATTTCAAACTATATTTTCCCTGTGCTAAATATTGGCTGTATTAAATTGTTACACAGGGTCACTGGTATAATGGATTCAAAAATTCATGTTTTGCAGCAGAAAGGAGAACTGAATGATTTCAACACAGTAAATTGAATTGTTACACAGCATGACCTAAATCTAATGTATGGCAGCTCACTAATCATAAGATATTCATGGATTTAAGGGATACAAATGTAATTCAAAATCATATTCTCCACCATTATCTTTGAAAATATGCTTTAGCTTCTAGTAGATACTCTATATACACTCATTTTGGACATTCCATTGAGTTTATTGTAATGCTTTTTTAAAAAAAGACACATTATAAACACAATATGGAATGAATAAAAAGTGAATTCTAACTTCAAGGAGCTACCTATCCAGTAGCGTCAGAAAAATGATATGTTTTTAGTCATTGCCTGAAATACACATAATACTTAAAGTATTTTTCAGTGATTCTTCAAAGGCTTTCTTGTTGGAAATTGCATATGAAACACACAAAGATATAGCCAGGAATACCAACAGCTGCTTTTGAAATTGCATAAATAAAGATAAATACTGCAGTTACACAACTGGGGTTCAGGAATCATTGAATGATAGGATTCATTTCATCAACTAAAATTTTAAAATTCCTTCTCATTCCCAAAGGAAAAAAAATCATTTTAAAATGCATAGTATCTAATGCTATCTTCCAGTTTGCCTACTTGCTTGCTTTCCTGGCTGGGTGCTTGCTAGAAATGAGCAGGAACAGCTTTTCCCTCACTATCACCTGGCAAAGAAGTAAAACCAAACTGCTAACCTTTCTGTCAGCTATGCTGCCCTCTTTCGGTCAATATAAGGAATACAGCCAGCGGATGAATTACAATACGTCCTGCCATGGCCCAGGAGTGGATTGGGGAAGAGTGTAAACTACATTGTAAAGTATTATCCATGTGGTGCAGCAGTGCTCCAAAATGTATTCACCAAATGCAATGAATGTCCCACAATGATGAAAGGTTGTTGATGTGGCAGGAGTGGCGTGAGGGGGTGGGAGTATATAGGGACCTTATATTTTTTGAATGTAACATTTTAAAAAGAGAGAGAGAAAAAAAGATAACCATGTACTTAAAAAATACAACTGTATACACACACACACACACACAGAGGCAAACCCCACACTACTGACAAGCTAAACTTCCCTGAATAAGACAAAATTAACATTTAGTAAGTGAACTTCCATAGTGAAAAAACATCAGATTTGTGCTAATTCTACAAATAAACAATTTTGGTCATTTTGCAGACCAGGTAATGAAGATTTATACAGTCTCTTTTTCAGTGTCTTGGAGGTAAATCTGGATTATGGAGAGCAGAAATGGAAGATACTCTATGTTTTATAATTTGTGTATTAATGCAAGTTATATTTTTATGAGTTCAATCTATGAATTCTTTCTTATATGTAAACATAAATCATAGCAGATACATACTGAGAAGATCATATCCTTAAATCTCTTGCTACAAGCATCAAAATGTATCAGAGCTGCAATTTTTGTGTGTGCAGATTAATTTTGAGGTGCAGTTTGTTTTCTTCAGTGGTTTATCCCCATGTCTAAAATTTGCAGTAATTTAGGAAGAGCTTACCATCACTGCCAAAATGCTAATAGAGCATTCTAACTTTCAGGTCTGGAGAAAGGGCACCTGATTCATATAAACATACACCTCTTCTGAGTCCACAAGTTTAAGGAAATTTTTTAAGAGTTTGATGAGTCTTGGATGCTTCAGTTTCGTTCTGTAGCCATCTTCTTTGTTTCATGATGGGGGTGTCTCCAAAGGCCTTTAGCAAAATGTCAGTGTTTCCCTTGGTTTCACTGGCAGGTTCCTCTCTCTTTGGGGAGACTGCAGCCAAAGAAGCTCCAGAGTAGCTGTTTCTGGAGAGTCCCCCAAAGTCCTTCACCTCCAGCAGCAGCTGAGGCAGGAACTGCAGCACAGACTCAGACTCTTCTGTCATCCTGTTCTGTGGGAGCCAAGGACTGTCCTTCCATTTTCTGAATCATCCTCAAATGCATTTTGAGTGGAGAACACCTTAAGGTAATGTGTCTTTTGACATTAAGCTATCAAAATGCACTCTAATTTTGGACTATGTTTTGAAAAGTTTGCATAAAAGTGGCAGGTCACAAACCCGTTTAAAATCTGACACGAATGAGGGAGGCTGGAGGTTAGGGCAGGTCAGAATTACTGTGAGGCATCAGGTGCAGATGTCCAGCAAGCAGGTGGAGATGGAGTCAGAAGATCAGCTAAAGATGTGGTGACTATTTTTAAAGGAGATTCCAGTATGATGGCAATGAGGCTGTTGGAATAGCCTGCCTGACTCTGGGGAAGGGGGCAGATGAGCAAGGATAGAACAAGGGGTGCTTCTTGGGACAGTGGAGGGGATGAAATGCCTGTGGATGGGGAAGAAGCAGGTGACCAGAGGCAGGGGCTCCAGAAGACCATCAGGTTTCCAGGAGCCAAAGCAGAAGTTGCCATGATGGGGAGGGGAGGGGACAAGCACAATGGAGAACGAGGCACAGGGTTTGCAGACTCAGGATAGAGAAGAAAGGACAGAGGATTGGCTCTCCAGAGGTCGTTATGAAGGGGCAGCCTAAGAAGCTAGGTCTTACAACCTCGTGTCTCAGTTCAATCAATACATTACAGATAAATTGAGAGGTTTTTCCCCAAATCAACAGTATCCTAGAAAGAGAAAAGAAACATCGACTGCCTCAAGGAGAGGAAGGTCTGTATCCTGACAGTAACCCTTCCTTACCTGGCCCTGCTCTTCCCTTCCCTCCCTCCCCTGTAGCTTGTAGTTTCTTGTCCTCACCTAATGGGAGCTGGGCTCAATACACAGAACACTCAGGAGTGTCCCCTAGAATATTTAAACTGTTCATTAATCAGAATTTTAAAATAGTTTATGTATCTACTTCTCATGAATTTATTCACAGTGCTTCAAGGGATGTAAACAAAATTGAAGGCACTAAAATTCTTTTCAAAGAAATCATTCTCACGTATCTGCCATTGTTGGAATGACTTTGCCACATTCCTCATGAAAGAAGGTAACCAAGATGATTACTGTATTTTTGACATAAATAGGATTCTAGACAACCATTGACATTTGCAAATTCACACATATTGCAGTATATTGAAAAATTAATGTTTTGTTGTTTACTATAAAAATTCAGCAGCTTTCTAGGATAGAGGAGGCCAAAAAAATGTTTGCTCTTCTTTCTAATCAAACTCACAACACACAAGAAAGAGAAACAGGTTTTATGAAGATAGAGATTACATTGCAACATCTATTTCCTAGGAGTATTAGTAGTAGAAAGAGCTAAGATGTGTCAGACTTAAGAGTTTCTGGATTTGGAACCCTTCATTACATTGACATAAGCAGCACTCAAAGCCAGGGGCACCTCAAGGTCTTCCAACACCAGGAATGCCCTGAACCTATCTATCCACAGCTGGTGTTCTCTGCAGACATTGAGGATTGCAGGACCCATGTCTCCTCCACAGTGAGTTGTTTGGTAAATCTCTGCTATTCTGTTGGGAAAGTAGGGGACAGAGTGTGGAAAGGGGTTATCTTACTCTATTTCATGAACTTTTTATGGAGAAAAATCAAGGATATTGGGACCTCATGTCAATACTTTACATTTAATAATTCCTAATAAGAAAGACATGTAAGCAACATCATTTAGCACAACTTCCAGGAATAATGCAGTTAAGTCCAGGAATAATGAAGTTGGATTGAATGTGACCAATGAAAGTTTTTGCAGTCACAGGTGTGAGCCTATATCGTCAAAATGAGTAAAATTTAAAAATATTTTCCAGTATTAATAGCAGTACATAATGTCCTGGCTATGAAAATGGCCCTCCCATTCCTCCACATAGAGGGAAAAAAGGAGTGAGGGCCCAGCTGCTCTTACTGGAGTTCATCACCATGGTCGTGTGAAAGACAGGAGACCTGAGGGCCACTCTGAGCCAAGGACTAAGCTTGGAAGCCATACTAAGGCAAAACAGGTATTGGGAGTCAAACGATTCATTTGATGTGCAATTTTGGTTTGGGTACATCCAAATAGCCTTGCTATAATAGGGAAAATTTAAATGGATTATAGTAAAAAAGAGACAACCAGACCAGTGCTGAGACTGACACACACAATTCTGTGTGTGGAGGAGCATTACAAGACAAATCCATTATGGTTTAAAGTTACTGATGATGGCATACCATTTCTCTTGGTTCTGACCTGAATTACAAAGATTGTCCTGCTTGCAGAATCCCACTGATGTCTCTTCCTGAGTCTGATGGGTAAAGACTCACCAGGTTTTCCTGAGCTGCATAAGATATCTGATCCTAGAGACCACTGTTGGCAGAGCCATTTCTCTTTCCGTAAGTAGAGTCTCTGTGTAAGAATGTTTCCTCCAAATGCAGTAAACTTTCCTGTTGGAAAAAAGAGTTTTACCTGTTCTATTGTAGATGTTCCCTATTATTGTCGATGATGTTGCAGTTCTGATAACAAACAGCTGCTTGGTGGTTTCCAAAAATATAATGTGGAAACCAGGGTCAAGGATCTCAGTTCCAGAAGCTGTGAGTCCCCTGGTCCCATCTTCATCTTCTCTCTTGTGTCTATCTCTCTATCCTTTTATTTCATAAATTCTGTGTTGCCTTCCTTTTGAGCCAACCTATCACTGAGCTGATCTTAGCACTTTCCTACTTCAGACAATTCAGTGGAAAACCACACAATATGGAGAGGTTCCCATGAGGAAAATTTATATTTAGTGGAAGCCCCAGCCAGACCTAAGAGGAAACCATCTGTTAACCCCCTCTTCCCTCTTTCTGTTGGTGGGACCTGTGCTCAGTGGGTGCTGACTACTCCTGCATCCTAACTACCTCCCAGTCCCTACAAGGTAGGGTTTAGACTGGGATCTCCTTGCCTTCCCTCATGTGTCTCCCTCAGCAATACTTGGCTATGTCCTCATCTTTCTCTCTCTTCAGACACAGAGTGTTCATGCTAAACCATCTGGGGATGGTGAATTGACCCATTAGAGTTCTGTATTGTGTGTGTAAATGTCAGAATAACTAATGTCTGAGACTCACTGGAACCCATTCCTACAGCCAGCAGGCTCGAGTTTTTGTTGCAGCTAATGGAGGTGCATCTGGAAGCTTCCAAAGAGAGTGTCAGAGACATCCTATGCTGTATGAATTCTCACCCTGAATCCACCAACAGAACACCTGAAAGCACAAACATCCTGTCAGGAAACTGGCCATACCTATCCCTTGTTTCTCACTCATATCAACTCACATACTCAATGTCTCTTGTTCCCCATAAATTAGTCTTTTAAAATAGTGATGAGAAAACCCAGTTCAGATCTAATGCCATACTGATTCATTTGTGCTCATTCCTGATCAATAAATTGGAACATCTGGGAATACTTGGGCTGAGGCTCCTCTCCCAGTGCTGCAAGATCAGGGGTGGGCTGGTTTATAGCAGCAACTGGAGGGAAACTATCTGCAAGTCCTCCTAATATACTGCTAGCTCTGTGGTGGAGTTTTGGAAAAAGGAAGTGCCCAGAGCAGGTGTGAGTGTCCTTGGTGAGTTGAGTGGCAATGACAGCATTTGAGACAATACTCTTTGAAAGTGTTGGAATAACCACTTTGAATGCTTGATCTTTCTTCATTTATACATGTATGCAGAAGTAAATTTTCAAACAAAATTTTGATTGGTTGTCAATACCCGAAGTCTATGTCTACTGATAGTGAGCCCCAGCGTCTGGCCTGTGTTCCTCAGCACTAGACACCATGGCTCCCTTGAACCTAGTAGAGGACAAAGTGGGCCATGCCTAGATAGATGTGTAGATCCCTCTTTGTGTAATGAGAAAATTGTGTGATATTGCTGCATATTTAGACTCTACCTAAAAAGTGTAGAGAGAATGCAGATGTATTTAAAGTACTGTCTGGCATTTCACAGATCATGATTTCTCTATCTCTTTATCCTACTTATTTATCCATTGATTTATGTGCATCAACATTATTGAAGCATGATTGGCCTTTGATAATCATCACATATTTAAGTGTATCAATTGTTAAATCTTTACATGTATGTACACATGTGTAAACATTACCACCACACTGATACTAAAGTCCCAAAAGTTTTCCTTCATTACTTTAATTTCTATCTCCCACCCATTCCCTTCTCTCCAAGGAACAACTTACCTTCTTTTTTATAAAAAACTTTTATTAAGATGTAAGCCATACACCATAAAGTTCATCTATCTAAAGCATATAATTGAATATTTATTATTTTATACATAGATATGTGTTACCAACACCTGAGTCTGTATTAGGATATTTTTATTAACTCACAAAGAAAAAATACATTCTAAATAATATCCTCCTATTTAGCTACAATAAATGATAAATCTAATTTTTATCTCTATAGTTATTCTTGACATTGATATTAAAGGAAACATATTAAATTATAATTCATGACCAGCTTCTTTCAATTTTAATATTGTTTTCAAGGTTCATCCTTGTGATAGCAAGTATCAATATTTCATTTCCATTTTATAACAAAAAAATTTGTGTGACATTTGTACGACACAAAATCTTAACTTTAACCCTTATGTGTATAAGTGAGTGCTATTCATTGAATTCACAATTCTATGCAAGAGTCAGCAACAAACATCACCAAATTTTTCATCATATCAAACAGAGTATCTGTGCCTATTAAGAAATCACTCTCAATTTTATCCTTAATGTGGTAACCACTAATCTACTTCTTGTAAATATGTATTATCATTTTCTAGGCATTACATGTAAGTGAAATTGTACATTTTCCCTCTTTTTTGACCTATTTAATTCAAGTGCACATTTCAATGTTCATATTATACCATGTGTCTTCTCTTTGTGCAAGTGACCGATATTCTATTGTGTGTAGCCACTTGTTTATCCATTCATCTGTTGATAAAAATTTGGATTGCCTAAAACTTAGCTTTTATAAATTGTGCTGCTATGAATTTTGCTGTACAAATATATATTGGAATCTGTTTTTCATATTTTGGGTTGTATATCTAGAAGTGGAATTGTAGGTTCACATGATAGGTTTTTCCTTTAATAATTTGAGGAATTTCATGTCTGTATTTCAAAGCATCTTGATTATGTATTATTATTTAACATTCCCACCAGCATTGTAATAGGGTGGCTCCACATCCTCTTGAATACTTGATGCTCTTTTAATTTTTTATTTACCCTTTCTTGTTGGTGTAAAATAGTATTTTACTGTAGATTTGATTTATATTCCCATGATGTCAAATAAGGCAACACTATTTCCAGTTACTTATTAACCATTTTTACATCTTTGTGTGATTTTTTTTTGTTGAGATATAAGTAATTAACATATTCTAGATACAAGGCCATTAATATAGAATGTATAAGTATTTTCTCTCATTCTCTCTGTCCTAACTTTATTCTCTTTATGTTGATTCCCTTAAATTATTAGTTATGATTTTGATAAAGTCAAATTTAACTATTTACAAATTTGCTAAAGCGAGTCTCTTAGAGAACAGATTGCTACGGTATTGCCTTCTTTCCTGCAGAATTAGCACAATATATGCAAAACAAACAAACAATATTTTCCCCCAAATTAGCACAAAATATGCAAAACAAACAAACAAAACTTTCCCCAAGAGCGAGAGCCTCCATTGTAGAAACACACCCATCGCAACCTCTCTAGCTACATCACAGAACAAAGAATTTATCTGAATGTGAAAAGTGAACAAAACCAGTATTCTGTTGGAAAACTGTAATTATCAAAATGTCCTCCATATGTCCAAAAATTGATGTCAGAACTGAGAAAAATCTTCAACTATCAAGGCAGGGAGATGCTAAAAAGTGAAGTAGAAACCATGCTATGCACTCACAATCACCTCCTTAGTTCCACCAGAAAACAAAAAAAATTTGCTGCATGGGAAATACAAATGAAATCAATGTCCAAAGGGTACTGGTGGGATCCAATAGAAAGTGGAAATAGAGAGTTCTTCATGGAATGAATGTCCAGAACCACCCTTAAATTCACTAAGGAATAAAACCCTTAAGCTACAAATGAAGTTCTCTGGAATAGGCAGCTAAAGACAATGCAGCTTAGTCTTCAATATGTGGGAAAATATATACTCTACTCCAGGAAGTGGCAGAAATACATGACAGGACAAGTATTGCCTCAGGTGGAGGGACAGGGCACTTTGGATGATATTTCCAAAACTGTCCATTTTGCTCATATCCCAGCCTCTGCCCTGAGATCTCATATTCAGATAGTTCAACAGACAAGTAGCTAGGTGTGGTCCAGGAGATTGTCATGTTCTGAAAGCATGACCTGTCACTGCACTGGGTCCTATAGGCATACTTGGATCTGAGCAACTGGGAACAGGAACTCTCTTTCCTTGACACAAGTCATAATGATGAGAAAGCTGTTTCCCACATGGAGACCCAGAGCAGGAAGGAGGCATTTGGAGGTATGCTCTGCCTCCCAGAATGTGCTGGAACTTGCAGTTAAGCATTCATCTGAGTAGGTCAGTCCTCCCCATCAGGACCCTCTTTGGATGACTGTGGATGTGTGGGGAGGATTAGAGTGTCACAAGTTCTTTCTGATGACCTGACCTGTTTCACAGAAAACTATTAGAAGGTAATTAATATTATATTTATAGAAAACATTTGATGAATTTAGGGGAAAAGAATATTTGAGAAATGTGTAATTGGTAAAGGCATGAAAAATTAAAAGAAAGGCTTTAATTAAATATAAATGTACCAGGAATGTTATTTGGATTTTTTAAAATGCTGTACTGTGAACCTGGTATTTTTATTTTTTATATTTACTATATATTGGAAAACTGTGAAGGATACAATGATGGCATTTTATGTAACAGACTTAATATGGGAGCAGAGAACTGGCCTTTGATGCCACATAAGAAGGAAAGAACAAAGGAAGGCAATTGGATGCTTCTCCTAGAGAGGCCTAGGTTTTCCAATTCCTTCTTCCAGTTGAGGACATGGAACTCTACTTGGTGTAGGATGTGGGCTAATTTGCTGGGAATTTTGAGAATTTTGAGTTACATTGAGGGAAATAACTTCACAGGGATGGCAAATGTAAGTTTTGTTCACATTTTCAAGCATATTCACAAGATAGGAACATTTTCCACAATTTACATAAAGTTTTACATGATTATGTATGAATGTATTTAAACTTACATGTAGTAACATTAAAAGAAACTGTTCTGAGTTAGATTTGTGGGTACATCATAGCACTGCTTAGAAAAGATGCCATGGCTGTTCTCTGGGGATTACATGTTGAGAAGCAAGAAGAGGGAACCTAAGGTAAGAGTAGGAAAGTCCTTCCTGCCCCTTCTGAACCAGCTCCTGGTTGTTGGAACTTCATCACCCCCTGGTGTTCAAGAGCTTACCCTGAAGTCAAGGCCCCTCTGCCCAGCATGGGAGATTTTTGTCTGGGTTCACAATAATGTCCCCTCACTTTGTTTCTCACTCAATAATACTTGGTGGTGTCCTTGTTGCTCACACTGGTATATTATAAATAAACTTCATTTTTTGGTGTGTCCATGGTGATGCCAAGATAAGACTGAAGCTTTGGGTTATAGTATGTATATACACCTCTATATATATCACTGGCGCACTCTAGTCCCTTTCCTGGAGATTGGTAGATCCAATGCATAATATAGCCAGTTAAAGAGGATCATCCAGAGGTTTTGTAGGTGAGTCATAGAGTCTGTGAGGGCTTCACCAAGTCAGGTCCTGACTCCTTCAGCTGCATCTGGGACAGGACATCTGAGGACAAGGAGAACCACAGTGAGTTATGTGCTCAGAGGCAGCATCCCTTTTACCTTAATGTCTGAATCCTCAGACACTCATGTCTGGGAGCTGCCATCAGAAAGAGGAAGAATCATAAGGGTTTCATGTTCTTTGGATTAGGTCCATGATGCCCAGGAAATATTTTCCTGACCAAGGAGGAATCAGAATTTAAATAAATGTTTGCTCTGTTTTCATCTGTTCATCCATGTGGTGATGTGCATTTGGGAGGCAACTTTGTATGTAAAATAATAGAGGATGAGGGGAGGTCCTTGTAATAGGGGAACCCTGTGAGGAAGATGCTGGCTTAACCCTCAGAGAACACGGTCCTCTCCCTGGGGTGCCCCTCATTGAATCCATGTTCCTTTAATTCCAGACAGGTCATATACTGCATGGGGAATCTGATGGGGACAAAGTTTCTAGAATGGCTCTGGGAATGTGGGCTCATTGTGCCCCAACTCCCAGTGATTTTATGTATTTGTGTGTGTGTGTGTTTATGTACATATCTATTTCATACATTGAATATATAATACGTATATAATATATAATATGTATATATTCCCTGACAATGTTGATTATAATTGATTCTATTTGATTTTTTAATTACCAGTGAAGGAAAGGGCATTTGGTGCAACTTTCTCCAATTTGTTGATGCTATCCCTTAGTTGTAACTTCATATGTAAAATTAACGATATTTGTTGGAGCAGTTACATATTTTCATTATTGATATTGTTAATTCAAGCTCATTGAGCACTGAAACAAAGAACCATTTGAATCTTCCTCTGTATAAAAGGAACTACAAATTCTTATTCAGGGCTTGGGTTTTGAACAGAAAAGTCCTTATCCTGGCTGGTCATAAATAAATTCTCTTTTCCTTCCAAAAATTATTACTGTGCCCTGGCCTTTCCATACACAAATAATTGAACCTCTCTCAATGTCTACTATATTTGGGGGCTCTCCTGGGATTTGCAAATGAAGGTCAGAGAAGGTAGCATTTCACTACCCATTCTAGATCCCCAAGGAAGCCAGGAGGACTCAGGTAAATCCCAAATCTGGGTGCCCCTGGAATATGTTTAGTCCAGAAAAGATGTGGACCCTGCCGGAATCCTAATAATAAAAATTGGGGGCAATGGAAGTTCTGGAGAAAAATTCTGGGAATGAAAAAAGACTCCAAATGTGGAAAAAGGTTAAGACTCCCCTGGGTGAGCATAGTGTCATGAAAACCCTAGCTTTAATTGTTAGGAAGGGAAGTTTGATCAATTTCCAGGAGACCCAATTATCTCCAGAAATTGGGGGAAAAACATCTGAACAAAAAGAAAAAAAGGGTGAAAGCCTAGTGTTTCGGTCTTTTCTCCACTGAGGTAGTGAAGGTTTAATTATAAATAAGAAAGGATGTTTATACGTTTGAGTCCTAACATCCTGAAAATTGGTCTGGATTTAGAAAATCTTAGTTGCAGGAAAATGGATCACCTTTGAAGTGAGGCTTGATCTGAATGGAAAGTTAAACAGAGAAAAGGGTTTAACCCAAGTGTTTTGTTTTGGTGTTGAATTGCAAATTCATTTGCTTTATAGAAAGCAAGCATAAGCAGGAAATCCTGTTAAATTTTAGTATTAAAAGTTCTCTCATTCTAAGGTTTGTAATTGTTGCACGGGCAGCTGTGTCCTGAAACAAGAAATTGTAAATCAGATTAATAGGCTTTGTGCTTCTGTCTGTGTCTGTCCAGTGCTGGTTGTAAATTATGTAATTATGTAAAGTGGTGAACTTGGTTAAGCTGGAACCCTTCCTTGCCATTAGCAAAGGAGTGAAATGATTGTAGTTTATAAAGCCAAACTGTGAAATCTAAATATTTGGGCATGCTCTGCTGTCTCTGGGTTCATCCCATTTGCCAGGGCTCAGGGATTGTCCATGTCTGTGTCAAGCACCCAAGTTTATTGAAACTGGCCCTAGTCAGGGTGGTGGATAAAACCAGTAATTAAATCATAGCCCTGCCAGGGTGAGAGTTCCCCTGGGAAAGCACCAAGCATAAACGTTTCTTTTCAAGCCATTTTAGTGGCCTTCACAACCATTTCTCCCCACCCCTGCCCACCTCCTCTCTTTAGGAGGATACATAGCAAAAGCAGAGATCCAGGGAAGGGGGGAGTGGCTTGCCCCTTCCAGTGGGTCCATACCTTCTATTCATAAGCCACATTCCTATCTAATTGCTGATCTACCTGGAAGGAGGAATGTGAACAGGGGGTACACAGCAGAATCAGAATAAATGTAACAAAATGCCCTTGCGAAGGTGTCAAGGACCAAAAATAAATCTGCATAATAGACTTCTGCTCTTGTTCCACATTTCTGAATCTCTCTTTGCAAATCTATGTAAGAATGCTTTGGAATGTTTTAATGCTGTAAAACTGGTAAAGAACCTTTATCTGAGGGAAGGAGGCTATTGCTTGATGCTTGAAACAAAAGAATCTCAAATCACTTGATCACTTGATAGCCCTTTTTTAATGGTTGGCTGAGAACTATCAATGGTAAAGGTCATAACACTAAAAAAAAGAAAACAAAACAAAAAGAAGCCCCTATTTGGGTTGACAATGTGGTCATGACTAAATTTAATCAGCCCATCTCCCAATGCTAAAGATATGGAATTCTTCTGTTTTGATCTGTGCTTAACATCCGGTTCAACTTTAAAATTGGTGTTTAGCTTTTTTCAGTTTGCTTGTGCCTAAGAAATTGCTGTAAAATATAATTTAGAAATGAATCTTTAAATGCCAATGCTGGGAAGCAGACTTGGCCCAAAGGATAGGGCATCCGCCTACCACACTGGGAGGTCTGCAGTTCAAACACTGGGCCTCCTTGACCCATGTGGAGCTGGCCCATGCACAGTGCTGATGCACGCAAGGAGTGCCATGCCACGCAGGGGTGTACCCCGTGTAAGGAAGCCTCACGCACAAGGAGTGAGCACCTTAAGGAGAGCCGCCCAGTGCAAAAAAGTGCAGCCTGCCCAAAAATGCCACACACATGAAGAGCTGACACAACAAGATGATGCAACAAAAAGAAACACAGATTCCCTGTGCCTCTGATATGGATGTGAGCATTCACAGAAGACACACAGCGAATAACACAGAGAGCAGACAACTGGAGGGGAGGGGGACAGGGAGAGTAATAAATAAATAAATCTTTTTAAAAAATGTCAATGCTTTCTTGCTGGTAAGTTGAATGCAGAGCTCACAGATAAATTTGTTTGGTTACTAGAAATACAGGGAAGTTTCACAGGATTGTTATTAATAAGGTTCTTGTAACTTAGTAAGGGTATCCAATTCATCTTAAAGTAAAAACATTCTGAAAACTGTAACTAAGAATTAAAATCATGGTATAAGTATCTTTATATTTATATATATAAATTTATAACTAAAGCTATTACAATGGAGTAAATGTGGCCTGCATTTTGGCTATTGTAAAAGTAATATTGAATTAATTTGCCTCTACTAATAGCTACTTCAGGTTTATCTAGTGCTTACTGTGATAGTGGTAGTTATTACTCAAACTTATCTTATTAATTTCGCCCCTGGTCATAAATTATTATCATTGTAATTATAATGCATTTGCATTTACCTTTACTTACAGTTCCCACAGTTCTGGCCCACCCCTTAACAATTCGACTTGATAATTAAACTTTAAAACTTACAATTAAATTAAAAATGGGAGGGGTATGCATATCACTTTTGTGCCATTCTAAATATTTTTGGTCCTCTCATTTCCTCTTTATCCTTTTAAAGGAAAAGCTGTCTTTTTCCTTAACCTTTAAAATAATGTAAATTAATTCTGATTTGCCATTTCCACTTGGAATCAGAAATAACTATTGCCAGGTTTTCAAAAGTAAGCATACTCTTCTCAATGTACCAGGCCTTACTAAGCAACCCCTACTGTTCAGGCTGTCTCAGAGAAAAAAAAAATGAATAAAAGCTACCCAGTTTCTTTCCAGTCTAAACAGAAGCCCAAACACTTGCTAGGTTCCCTCCAAACAGCAATATAACCAGGAAAGCTAGTGAGGGAACTATATTTTTAATTAACGAGCAAAGAAAAAGTTTTAAATAACTAAATTTTGTTTCTGTATCAAACTATTCATGTCTGCCTATTTGCTCAAATTATTAAAGTTAAAAATACAGTAATACAAGTAATATATATATTCCTAAAACCCAAATTAAACTAAATGGTATAAAAGGTCATGTAAAAAATCTAAATATAGAACTGTTAAAAAACTATGAAATCCTTATTAAATTATAATTAAAACAGGTTAAATAATTGCATTATATTCTATAGCCTAAAGATTAGTATGCTTTTGAAATTATTCAATGTTTTAAAATTATCAAAAACAAAAGTTTTAAGCCCCTGTAAAAAAAGGAAAACAACACGTTTTCATTTAATGAACAACAATTTCAACTTGTTTAGCTTAAGTATTATCTCTTGAGTTTATACAATAGCAGGCTAATAAGTTAACATTATATGTGTTGAATCTTTAAAATAAAAACTGTAACCATGTGTTAATGAAATTAAATTAAATATAGAACTGCTTTCTCTTAAATGCATAAGGTAAATTCCATTAGTCACTAATTGTAATCTAAAATAAATTTGCCAGTCTATATTTGTGGTCACTTGTAAAAAGTTTGTAAAAGCATCTTCCAAAATGAAGCATTTAAATAGTTCTAGTTCTAAAAATCCATTATCAACTAAATACCTGGATTAATATTAATAACCAGAACTTCATAGTAATGAAACCTGTCTAAAATCACCACAAGGTGCATATTTAAGTAATGGTTATAAAAGGTTACCTTAATTCTGTTAGATATCTTCCATTTTTATTTTAACAATGAAAAATAGTTTTTTCTTCTACTTCTAAAGTAAAATGCCTGCTAATATCTTCATGGTAAAGTGTAAAAATAAACCAAGTCATTTGATATGTGATGTGCTGCATTAAAAATGTTTAAAATTATATAAATTAAAGGGATAAACTTTAACATTGTCAAACTCTCTTGTGCATTCAAGCAGGTCACCCCTCCATATGAGTTATTGGCTAATTTGGTCATAACCTTTAAAACAATAAATAACTACTACCGTTCTGGTTGTGCTCCTAAAGTGGATGGAAACTACTTTGCAGTTTCAAGCTCCTGCAGCAGCCAATAGTGACTAAGGACAGTTAAACGTACAATGAATATCATCTTCACACTGGCACTGTTTCATAGTGACAGAGAGCGCTATGTACCAGGCTGGTAAAATCTACTCCCTAGTTTCTCTCTAGGATCAATGAATGGTACTGTAGCTTCTATGAAGAACATACAAAGTGGAGCAATAAATACCAGCATACTTTAAGTAGAACTTAAACACAATTGGCATTATGGCCTGCTCCCATGGAGAGTTAACATGTAAAATATTACAAACCTGAAACTTGAAACTATTAATTGCAACTCAGAATCCTTATGCAGTAAGTAATACATTAATTATTATTAAGTACAGTACCTGTATCCTGTTGTAAATATATGCCTAATAATTATAATGTTATCTTTTCTATTCTAAATCAGGTACACAAGTACCTTAGACATGTTAAATTCCTGATAAACTTCATTTTCTAAATAGTTAATGAACATGACTATAAAATAAAATAGCCATCTTACCTAAAAATAATGGGGCCACAAGTGGTTTGCAGGTAACCAGTTAGTTAATGACAGACTCAGCCACCCTACTACTCTACTGTACTCTACTGTGCAACAAAATGAAGCTTGTTACTAGCAGTGGGTCACCTATTAAGCAGTCAAAATTACTAGAAATTATTCAATTAAAAGCAAAATGTAGGAAAAAAGTTTATTCTGTAGTTCTGATCACTCCCACATCTATAAGAATTTCCAACTTGGTTCACTAATTCTGAATAAAACCAACTGTCCAAAAAGGTGCCAGTTCACCAGGAGCACCTGCCAAAGCACATGAATACCAATCATTAAACAATCTTCAAAACAAAGCTAAGTAATTAATACTGTTATCTATAAGCATAGTGGGACTAGCACAACTGGGAACAAGTACTCTCTTTAACACAAGTCACATTGATGAGAAAGTTGACTCCCACAGGGAGATGCAGAGCAGGGAGGAGGCATTTGGAGTTATGCTCTGCTTCCCAGAATGTACTGGAATATGAGGTTAAGCACATGTCTGATTAGGTCAGTCTTCCCTCTTAGGACACTCAGGTCAGCTCCGCTTTTGGATAACTGTGCATGTGTGGGGAAGATTAGAGTGTCAGTAATTCTTTCTGATGATGTGACCTACTTCAAAGAAATTTATTAGAGGGAAGTAAATACTAGATATATTTAAAATATGTGTTGATGTTAGGGGCAAAGAAGGGATGACAAATGAATGATTGGTACAGGTATGAAAAAAATTAAAATAGTCTTTAAATATAAATGAATCAGTAATGTCATTTGGATTAAAAACGATTCATTATGTACCTGCTGTTTTATATCTTTATTTTCTTTTAAATGTTCCATTAAAAAAATATGAGGTCCCATATACTCCCCACCCCCCTCACCCAACTCCTTCCACATCAACAACCTCTTCTATCATTGTGGCACATTTACTGTACCTGGTGCATACATTTTGGAGCACTGCTGCACCACATGGCCAATGGTCTACATTGTAGTCTACACTCTCCCCCCACGCACCATGTGTATACCTGCTCTTTTTATCTTATATATCTATTATATGGGAAAGCTGTGTGAATGATAAAATGATGGCATTTTTTTTTTGTGATAGAATCATAATTTCTAAGGGACTTATGAGTGCAGGGAACTGATCTTTGATGCTACATGAAATGGAAAAAATAAAGTAAGGCACTTGGATGCCTCTCCTAGAGAGGTCCAGGCTTTCCAATTCCTTCTCCTTCCATCTGAGGACAATGGGACTCTACATAATGTAGAATGGGGGGTTAATTTTACTGAGAATTCTCAAAAATTTAATTTAAATTGAGGGAAGTAACTTCACAGAGATTGTAAATGTAAGTTTTCTTCACATTTTCTAGGATATTCACAAGACACAACAAATTCCCACAATTTACATAAAATTATGTTATATATGTAAGAACGTATTCACACATGTACTTAGTAACAGTAAAAGAAACTGCTCTGAGTTTGAATCTTGAGTATATCATAGCACTGCTTAGAAAGGATGCAATGGTTTTTCTCTGGGGGTTTCCTGTTCAGCAGCAAAACGAGGGAACCTAAGGCAAGGGTAGGAAACTCCTCCCCCTCCCCCTCCCAGTGCCCCTGGGGTTGAACACTGATTGCCCTCTGGTGGTCAAGATCTTACCCTGCAGTAAGCCACCTCCAGTGCCCTGTGGGGAAAGTTTTTTTCTGGGCTCTTAATGATTTCTGTGGGAAACAAAGGCATGTTGTTTCCATGGAAGCAAGTTACTTTCTTTCATTCCAAATTTACCTATGGGCTTAGAAAATACAGGAATTTCATTTTTGTCTCCTTCTTCGGACTGTAAAGGATCTAAGGCAGCAGCAATTTGCTGGCACAAAGCCCACACAGATAAAGGAATGGATTACCCTCTTCATATACTCTTCGTAAAGCTTTCATTACATGTTTCCACTGTTTCAAATTTAAAACATTATGCCCCTGAGGCTGAAACCAGTAACAATATTTCTGAACTAAGGCAAAAAGCTCAAGTAAATCTGCTGTTTTTACTGTGACGCCAACCATATATAAGAACGTTTTTAAAACTTGTGAATATTCTTCCAAGCGTCCTGGCTGATTACCCATACCCTGATGCTAGTGGAAACAATATTAAAATATATTCACACACGGCAATGCCAAACCCGGGTTACTGCTGATTGACGCTCTTACATTAAAGAAGGCTTTTCTGTTTCTGCATTCCCGATACTGTCGTGGAAGAATCTCTGCTGAAGTTATTGCCTTGGGCCCCATGTTGGGCGCCACTTGTCAGAGTCTACGGACCTGAGGGTATCAGGAAGGAAAGACAAAAAGAGATTGGGATCAGGGGTTCTGAGAGCACTGAAGCCTCAAGCTCATCAGACAAGTTTATTAATCTCAGGGGCTTCTTTACATACCCCAAGCAGTTGTGAGAACCAACAACTATTCTAGCTAACTATTCCCATTACCTCATTCTAAATAACACAGTGCACAGTGGATAAGATAGTTACAAAAGCTCATAATGTTCTATTATATTATTGAAACAAATATACTCATTAATCTTGTTGCCCAGGTTACCTGAGATATCAAGTCTGGGTTCTGCTGGAATGTTATGTTTCCCAGAGAGATTAGCCACCTGCACATATATCTCTAGGGACAGCATGACCCAGTGGTCAGAAAGTAACTTGCTTCCATGGAAACAACATGCATTTGCTTCCCACAGATTTCCCCTCACTGTCTCCAGCACAATAATACCTGCCTGTGTCCTCAGTTCTCAGGCTGCTCAGTTTAAGTAAACTTCATTCTTGGATGTGGCCCTGGTGATGCTGAGTCGAGACTGAAGTGTTGGGTTATAGTTTGTACTTCCACTGCTAGTTATCCTGCTGACCCATTCCAGCCCCTTTCATGGAGACTGGCAGATCCAGTACATATCATAGCCAGTTAAAGATAATCCAGAGGCTTTGCAGGTGAGTGAGGGGGTCTGTGAGGGCTTCACCAAGTCAGGTCCTGACTCCTTCAGCTGCCCCTGGGACAGGACACCTGAGGACAAGGAAAATCACAGTGAGTCATGTGTTCAGATGCATCATCCCCAGTACCTTCATGTCTGAATCCTGAGACACTCACATCTGGGAACTGCCACCAGAAAGAGGAAGAAAAACAATTCTTTCATGTTTTCATGAATGAGGTCCATGAGTCCCAGGAAATATTTTCCAGACTGAGGAGGAACAAGAATTTAAGTAAATGTTTGCTCTGGTTTCCTTTGTTCTTCTCTGTGATGATTTGCATTTGGGAGGTGTCTTTGTATGTAAAATGAGAGGAGTTGAGTGGAGGTCCTTGCCTTAGGGGCACAATGGAAGGGGATACTGGCTGAGCCCTCAGAGGACATGGTCCTCTCCACAGGGTGTCCCTTATGAAACACAATTTCCTTTACTTCCAAATAGATAATATGTTGAATGTTGGTCAGAGGTGGCCAAGGCCAAGGACCAAGATTGGCTCAGGGAATATGGTCATTGGATCATAATTCCAGAATACATACATTCATAATATACATATACTTGTACATGTACACATACATATATGTATGTATTTATTTGTATGTTTACATGCATATCAATTCCATATATATGGATATCATATGTATGTAACATAATATCTATATATACCCTTTCAATGTTGATTATAATGGATTTTGATTGATATTTTGCCATATTAAACAAAATGTATTTATTTGTGACTTTAGTGTCCTGGCAAATTCCTTTTTAACTCACAGTGCTGCCTCATCAACTGGGAACTTGGCTAGAAAGAAAGGTCTTACAAAACTTATTTAAACTTTAACATACAATGTTGAATATCCAGGCTGCTTCTTTTAAGTTCTGTCCATCAATTAATAAGCTAGAAAGACATATTCAGGAAAGAGTGGAGCAAAACCAATCAATGTTTAACTGAGGATCCTGAGGGTAAGTGGGGTTGACCTGCCATAGTTGCACTAGTGTGACATCTCAGTGGTGGTACCAGGGCAAGTGGGCTTTGAGGAGGCATGTTGGTCAGAGTGTAGGGCTCACCCAGTTCCTTTCTGGCTCCTAGAGGGGATTATAACACTAATAAGTGTAATGAACATATATAGTAGCTCTGAAAATGTACCAAAAATTCACACATGATGCTACAACTGAGGAATGATATCTACAAATTGGAGAACCTGGTGCCAAACACACTTTCCTCCAAGGATACTTAAAAATTAAAAAAAAAACAAAACCCAAATCATTCTCCCATTCATTCCTGCAATATTGAATACAATCACATCTTCAACGATATCAAGACATCTGCCAGGGGGAGAGGCAGGGCAAGATGGTGTCTGAGTGAGTGTACCTTATAGTCTCTCCTGCAAAGAAGTGGCTGAGCAGTGTTGGAAATTATTCTGGACCAGTCTGTTTTGGGGTTTTGCAGGGCAGGAAGTGTCTGGACATCAATTTGGAGGGATGGTGACAGAGAAGATTCTTGTAAAAGGTAGAATTTAGGATCTCTTTCATGAAGATCATGGCTGCACACAGGACGCTTCCCACTTGGGGCGGGCGGCACAGCAGTGGTGATTCCTGGAGGCTCTGCTGTGCTGAGGAACTCCTAAGCCCTGAGAGGGCTCTTCGGGGGCTTGCAGGGCAGGAGGTGTTTGGAAACCGACTTGGTGAGACAAAGACGGAGGAGAATTTTGCAAGACGTGGAATTTTGGGTTTCTGACATGGAGATCAGAGCTTCCAGCTAGAGTCCTGCCCCCTAGGGCTGGCGACCGATCTGCAGCGGTGTTTGAATTTTTTGCAATACAGAGGCGCCCCCAGCAGGCTGTTTCAGGGGCTTGCAGGGTGGGAGGTGTCCTGAAGTTGACTTGGTGAGACAGTGACAGAAGAGACTCTTGTGAGAGGGGAACTTTTGTTTCTGACACTGATGTTAGAGTGTGCGGCTGTGACCCTTCCCCCATAGGGCTGGCACCCAGCTGCAGGGATCCCTGAAGGCTGTGTTGCACTGCAGTGCTCCCAGGCTCCCTGTTAACTGGATATGTGGTTCCCAAGTCTGTGTCACCTAAACCCTGGTGGCCCACACCCCAGAGACTCACACCTCTTGAACCTGCAATATCACAGACTTCCCATCCCTGAATCCACCACGCCCTGAGGGCCATCTGAGGTCCTTGATTGTCCTAGCCCATGGCGTTTGCATTTTTTTTTCTATGCTTTCTTTTTCTCTTTTTTCTTTTTTTTATTGTCTTGGTTGCTATTGCATTATCTCCTAATCTTTTCTCCAATTGTATCCCACAAGGTCCTTTTTCATTTACTTAGGTTTTTTTTTTCTTTATTCTTTTCTTTTTTTTGCCTGTTTCACTCCCTTTTCTTTGCCCACCCCCCTTTTTTTCATCTATTTTTTCTTTTCTCTCTTTTTCTTCTTATATTATTTTATCTTAATTATAAAATAGGTGCTGCAGGGAATGCCTCACATTTGCTGGCTTTTCTCACCCTCTGTTTTCTTGTTTCTGTGTGAACAGATTTTGGCCACCTACACTATCCCCTTTCCACCACATCTTGCTACCCTCCATCATCTACTGTCTCTCCTACATTCCACCACCCTTTCTTTGGTGCCCAAATTGTCTAACTTTTAATTTCTAAAACTTTTGTTTTGTTTTCTGTCTTTTATTACTCTTGATACTATTGTATTTCTTTTTTCTTTCCCTATCTCATGAAAACACGGGCTTTTTAATTCATTCTATATTCCTTCCCATATTCAGTTGACTGTCTCATTATAGGTACTCTACTTATTGTTATAACTCTACACAACTTACATGAATCTAATATCCATTCTCCCAGATCTCATATTGTTGCTCTGTTAACATTTATTACCAGTACTACTTTACACATTTTCCTTTGTTTACACAATTGCCTTTCCCTGGCCCTACTATTTTCCTTCAAAGTGAACTCAGCCAGCAACAAGAAATTAGAATAAGAAGAACAAAGTGACAAAGAGAAGATATAACACTTATGCAAAATCAACAGCTAATTAATCCCCAAGACCACACAAAGAAGCTAAGGAACTGATTAAAACTGTCAAGATAAAATGATGACCAGACAGCAACAAAAAACTACAAACCAAACTAGTACTCAGGAAAACATGGCTGAATTCAATGAACAAACTAAAAACCAGAAAAGGGAGCAGAACTTCGCACAAATAATTAAAGATCTCAGAATATATATTAGAGACCAACTTAATGAAGTAAAGGAAGAGATTAACAACATGAAGAAAACACTAGGAGAGGAAATTGCAGACATATGCAAAAAGATAACAGATATGATGGGAATGAACACCACAGTTCAAGAAATCAAAAATACACTCGCAGCAAATAGCAGCAGATTAGAAGAGGCAGAGGAGAGAACTAGCAATGAGGAAGACAGTATATCTAAAATCAAACAGATAGTAGAATTGATTGATAAAAAGAAAAAATCCAGCTAGGACTTACGGACCTGAATGAGAATGCAAAACACACAAACATATGTATTATCGGCATCCCAGAAGGAGAAGAGAAGGGAAAGGGGTCAGAAGGGGTGTTGCAGGAAATAATGGCTGAAAACTTCCCAAATCTACTGAGAGAGACAGATGTACCTATCCAGGAAACACAGCGCACCCCAAATATCATAAACCCCAACAGGCCCACCCCAGGACATATACTTGTCAAATTATCCAATGCTCAAGACAAAGAGAAAATTCTAAAAGCAGCAAGACAAAAGAAAACCATCACATACAAGGGAGGTTCCATAAGATTAAGTGTTGATTTCTCATCTGAAACCAAGGAGGCAAGAAGGCAGTTGTATGATATAGTCAAGATACTAAAAGAAAAAAATTTCCAACCAAGAATACTCTACCCAGCTAAATTAGCATTAAAAAATGATGTAGAGTTTAAAATATTCACAGATAAACAGAAACTGAAAAAGTATGCCAACAAGAACCCTACCCTTCAAGAAATACTAAAGGAAGTTCTGCAGGAAGAAAGGAAAAAACAGGAGAGGCAAAGTTGGAGGAGAGTGTAAGAGTAACAAAAAAAGACAACAAGAGAAGGAAAAAACACAAACAAAATATGACAAACACAAATCCAATCAAAATATGGCTAACATAAATAATTCCTTGAAAGTAATAACACTGAATGTCAATGGATTAAACTCACCTATCAAAAGATTCAGACTGGGAGACTGGATAAGGAAATATGACCCATCTATATGCTGTCTACAAGAAACACATGTTAGACCTAGAGATTCATGGAGGCTGAAAGTGAATGGTTGGAAAACAATCTTACAAGCAAACAATAACCAAAAAAAAGCAGGGGTAGCTATATTAATATCAGACAAAATAGTTTTTAAATGCAAAAAAATTGTGAGAGATAAAGAAGGATACTACATATTAGTGAAAAGGACAATCTCTCAAGAAGAATGAACAATCATAAATATTTATCCTTCTAACAAGGGCACTTCAAAATATGAGAGGCAAACACTGGAAAAACTAAGTGAAAGAATAGATGCCTCTACAATTATAGTGGGAGATTTTAATACACCTCTATCAACTTTGGACAGAACATCTCAAAAGAGAATCACTAAAGAAACAAAAAGTTTGAACACTATATTAGAGGGGCTGGATCTAATAGACATTTACAGATCATTCCACCCAAATACAGCAAGATATACATTTTTCTCAAGTGCACATGGATCATTCCCCAAGATAGACCATATGCTAGGCCACAAAGAAAGGCTTAATGAATTCAGAAAGATCGGAATCATACAAAATAATATCTGGGAACACAGTGGAGTGAAGCTGGAAATCTGCAAGGGCCAGAGGCCCAGATTTCACACAAAATATGGAAATTAAACAGCACACTCTTAGAAAAAGAGTTGGTCAAAAAGGAAATCTCAAAAGAAATCAATAACTACCTTGAAACAAATGAAAATGATAACACAACATACCAAAATTTATGGGATGCAGCAAAAGCAGTACTGAGAGGGAAATTTATAGCCATAAATTCATACATCAAAAAAGAAGAAAGGGCAAAATTGAAGAACTAACTGCACATTTGGAGAATGAGTAAAAAAACAACAAAGTAATTCCACAGGAAGAAGAAAGAAAGAAATAACAAAGATAAGAGCAGACTTAATGAAATAGAAAATAAGAAAGCTCTTGAAAAGATAGACAAGACCAAGAGCTGGTTTTTTGAGAAGATCAATAAAATTGACAAACCCTTAGCGAGACTAATAAAGAAAAAAGTGAGAAGATGCAAATACACAAAATAAGAAAGGAGAAAGGAGATATCACCACTGACCCCACAGAAATAAAGACTATCATAACAGGATACTTTGAAAAAATATATTCCCAAAACATGACAATTCAGAGGAAATGGAGGAATTCCTAGAAACATATAAGCAACCTATATTGAGGAAAGAAGAAATTGATGATCTCAACAAACCAATTGAAAGTAAAGAGATAGAATCAGTCCTTAAAAACCTCCCAACTAAGAAGAGTCCAAGGCCAGATGGCTTCACAGGTGAATTCTACAAAACATTCCAGAAAGAACTAGCACCAATCCTGCTAAAACTCTTCCAAAAAACCAAAACAGAAGGAACATTGTCTAACTCATTCTATGATGCCAACATTACCCTAGTACCAAAGCCAAATAAAGACACCACAAGAAAGGAAAATTACAGACCAATTTCTCTAATGAACCTAGACGTAAAAATACTTAACAAAATCCTTGCTATTGTATTCAACAACACATTAAATGAATTATACAACTCGACCAAGTGGGATTCATTCCGGGTATGCAAGGATGTTTCAACATAAGAAAATCAATCAATGTAATGCACCATATAAACAGATTGAAGGAAAAAATATCACATGATTATATCTATAGATGCAGAAAAAGCATTTGACAAAATACAGAACCCTTTCTTGATAAAAACACTCCAAAAGATTGGAATACAAGCAAATTTTTGAACACGATAAAGAATATATATGAAAAAGCCACAGCCAACATTGTTTACAATGGAGAAATCCTAAAATCCTTCCCTCTAAGTTCAGGAACAAAACAAGTATGCCCATTCTCTCCCCTTTCATTTAACATTGTTTTAGAAGTATTTGCTCGAGCACTGAGGCAAGAACCAGATATAAAAGGCATTCAGATTGGAAAGGGAGAAGTCAAAATTTCATTATTTGCAGATGACATGATCCTATACATAGAAAACCCTGAGAGGTCTACAACAAAGCTTCTAGAACTCATAAATGAGTTTAGTAAAGTTGCAGGTTATAAGATCAATGCACAAAAATCAGTAGCATTTCTGTAAACCAATAATGAGCAAGATCAGGAGGAAATCAAGAACAAATACCATTTACAAAAGTAAATAAAAAAATCAAATACTTAGGAATAAATTTAACTAAAGAGGTAAAGAAGTTATACACAGAGAACTACACAAGACTGTTCAAGGAAATCAAAGAAGACCTAAATAAATGGAAGAATATTCCCTGTTCATGGATAGGAAGACTAAATATTATTAAGATGTCTATCCTACCAAAACTGATCTACACATTCACTACAATCCCAATAAAAATCAACACAGCATTCTTTAAGGAACTAGAAAAACTAATTATGAAATTTATTTGGAAAGGAAAGAGGCCCTGAATAGCCAAAGACAGATCAAAAAAGAAAAATGAAATAGAAGGAATCACACTACTTGACTTCAAAACATACTACAAAGCTACAGTAGTGAAAAGAGCATGGTATTGGCATAAGGAGAGACACACAGACCAATGGAATTGAATTGAAAGTTCTGATATAGAACCTCATATATACAGCCTTACAATATTTGATAAAGCCACCAAACCCTTCAGCTGGGAGAGAATGTCCTATTCAACAAATGGTGCCTGGAGAACTGGATATCCTTATGTAAAAGAATGAAAGAGGATTACCTTCTCACACCTTATACAAAGATCAACTCAAGATGGATCAAAGACATAAATATAAGAGCCAAGACCATAAAGACTTTGAAAAGCAGTGTAGGGAAACATCTACAAGACCTTGTAATAGGAAATGCTTCATGAACTTCACACCAAAAGCACGAGCAGCAAATGAACAAATAGATAAATGGGACTTACTCAAAATTAAAGCCTTCTGCACCTCACAGGAGTTTGTCAAGAATGTAAAAAGGGAGCCTACACAATGGGAGAAAATATTTGGTAACCATATATCAGATAAGAGACTTATAACTTGCATATATAAAATATATATCTATATCTTGAAAATAAAAAGATAACCCATTTAAAAAATGGGAAAAGTTTTAAATAGACACTTCGCCAAAGAAGAAATACAAATGGCTAAACAGCACAGGAAAAAAAAATGCTCCAAATCTCTAGCTATCAGGGAAATGCAAATCAAAACTACAATGAGATACCATCTTACTCCCATAAGATAGGCAGCTATGAAAAAACAGAAGAATACAAATGCTGGAGAGGATGTGGAGAAATGGGAACACTTATCCATTGCTGGTGGGAATGCAGAAGGATCCAACCACTCTAGAGGACAGTTTGGTGGTTTCTTAAAAAACTAAACATAGATTTGCCATATGACCCAGCAATTCCACTGCTGGGTATATACCCAACAGAACTGAAAACAAGGACACAAACCGATATATGAACACAAATATTCATAGCAGCATTGTTCACTATCACCAAAAGTTGTAATCAACCCAAATGCCCATCAACAGATGAATAGATAAATAAAATGTGGTATATACATACAATGGAATACTACTCGGCTTTAAGAACAAATACACTACAAACACACGTGATAACAGGGATGAATCTTGAGAACCTTATGTTGAGTGAAGCAACCCAGGCATTGAAACACAAATACTACATGACCTTAATAATATGAAATAAGTAAACCAAGCTGCCTCAGAGAACTATAGACTGGATGATAGGCTTTCAGGAAATTGGGGGTTAGAGGAAGGATGTAAGCTGACATCTACATGGGTGAAATCTATGATAACCTGGAGGTAAGTATGTGTACAAGAAAGGGATTAAATGGGGGCAAAGAGTTACCTTTGTATGGGGTTTTGCGGGCTTGAGGGGGCTAGAGATGGGCAGATGGGTAATATTGCCCAAGAAATTGGGGGAGTGTGGGGCTACATATGAACATAGGAGATTAGCAGGTGTTTGTTGAGAGTATAATGCTGAGAAAACCTTTCAAAATATAATAATGAAAGTTTCCTGTTTAAGATACTTAAAGGGGATCTTCTGATGCAGGACAGACTCCCAGGGAATATGTGAATGCTCATTTTGCCAGAGTGGGTTATATCCCTGAGTAGAGACCCATATAATGAGAGTGAAGGTAGACCCACATCCTGGGGAGGACTGATGCCATCAAATAGAGGGAACTGTTTCTCTCAAGAGAAATGGTGTCTCCCAGAGCATTAGGGCAGCTGAGCATGTCAAACCCTCAACACTGTTGCAAGTATCTCTGAACATGGCTCTTCAAGAAATGAAAATTGACTGTCACTGTGGGCCTTAAGGGGAGGGGTAATTAGGTATTGAATAGATGGAACCAACGTAACAGTGAGGGCAATAGAAGTGTTTCACAAGAGTACCCAATGATGGATATAAAACATGTAATATTACACCGAAAATATATAAGGGCCAATAGACTAATAATGTAAATCATAATGTCAAACATAGGATAACTAAAAATTTAGAAAATTGTATAGCCTAAAGTATAAACCACAATGTAAACACAAATGTTACCTTGTTTGAAAACTATTGTCTCAATATCTGTACATCAGTTTCAGTAAATATGGTATGAATATGTTAAAAGATTATTGCTGTGGAAGGGAAAAGGTTTTATATTGGATATGTGGGAGTACTGTATATTGTATATATGAATTACTGTGATCTAAAACTCTTGTGAAGATAAGCTAATAATTAGAAAATAGAAAAGAAAAAGGTAGGATGTAGAATTTCTCGAAATTAATATGTATTCTATATCTAACCTTTAAACTCATTGCTATATTCCATTTCACTAGTAAGGGAACCTGACATTATATTGGGCTTCACTTTTCAGGAAGTTTTGGATCACAGAGTGGTTCAACAATGGCAGCAGAGGAATACTGGTATGGGATGTTATTGACAGGGGACATATGGTTGACAGGGAGTTATACAGGGCATGTGTCCGGGGTGCTTGGAAATGTTTGGATATATTCATAGTGAAAACAATTAAAAACAACAGCTGAGGGGTGCTGGATTCCTGGCCAGGGGTACTCTGTCGCAGTCCCTAGGGGAGCAGTGGCAGTCCCCCAGGTGCAGTGGCAAGACCAGGAAGGAATGAGGGTCCAACAGTGAGCCCCTGATAATAATGACTATGCTTGTGAGCCTATACACCTGAAATAAGAACAAGGCCTAGAGCAGCAGTGTGCCTAAGAGTTCCCTCCTGAGAGCCTCCATGTTGCTCAAATGTGGACAGATTTGAAGCCAAACTCAGCATCTAAATGCACTGCCTTCCCCCCAGTGTGGGACATGACTCTCGGGGATGAGCCTCCCTGGCACTGAGCGATCACTACGAAGTACCAGCTGATGACGTAACTAGAAAATGACCTTGAATTAAAGGTTCAACTCAGACCAGCAGAATTTCCCTGTCTACATATAATAACAGGAGTTAAAAATGCTTTTTGACCTAAATCAAGGGGGAAATGGAAAGGATAAATGAATTTATATGGCTATGAGTCTCTAAAAAAGAGTCTGGAGTTTATCAGAGGGGTTGCCCTTATGCACACCTGAGCAGAGTCCCGGAGACAGATAAAGTAGATACAACCCCAGGTATTGGTTATTCTGAGGGCTACAGAGACCCAACGGTTTTATGGTCATGGCAGATGGAGTTCACTGCTATGTCAGTTGGCCCTTCTTTGGAGTTGGTGTTTCTGCATGATGGAGCTGGACTCAGATGTGATTTCTTTTCACAAGCCTTTCCTGTAACTTTACTAGGTTTGTAGTTGGTGCTGGAGTTTAAGATATATCTAGGGGAGCTCAATCTCTGGACTGACCATATGATAGCCAGGCCCTGAGCCTCAACAGACTTCAGCTCCTACAATTTGGTTTATTGGACTTATCCCATTCAACTAACATAGAGTTGAAGGTTGTCAATCACCATACCATGGAGCCAAGAGTGCCTACAACTGAAAGCAGGAGGATTGCATCCAGCATCCATTTGGAATCTAAGCCCCCTCTCAACATAGATGTATAATGGACACAACCAATCCAAGGTCCACAGGATGGAGGAATAGAATATGGATTAGAGTGGACTTACTGATACTCTATTCATGAACTATTGTGGTTAGTAATTGAAGAAAATGTGGCATTGGTGTGGAAAAAGTGGCCATGGTGGCTGCTGGGTGTGGGGAATGGGAGGAAGAGATGAGATGTGGAGGCATTTCGGGACTTGAATTTGTCCTCGGTGGTGCTGCAGGGACAATTACCGGACATTGTAGATCCTCCCATGGCCCACTGGATGGAACATGGGAGAGTGTAGGCTATGATGTGGACCATTGACCATGAGGTGCAGTGATGCTCAGAGATGTATTCACCAAATGCAATGGATGTGTCATGATGATGGGGGAGAGTTTTGCTCTGGGTGGAGTGGTGGGGTGGGTGGGGGGGTGTGCATGTGGACCTCATATTTTTTTAATGTATTTTTAAAAAATGAATAAAAAAAAAAAGACATTTGCCAGGGCTTGCACTCTGTAATGTAAATTTGATTGATCTCATTTCCATTTAGTACCTTTCATTTATTTGATGTTCTTATTGAACTTTGATATTACTATGATTTCCAAATTAACAATTTACAAATGACCTTTTCAGTACCACTATGTAAATAAATCAAAGTCTTTGACAGTTGTATTAGTCAGCCAAACAGATACTGATGCAAAATACCAGAAATTGGTTAGTTTTTATAAAGGGTATTCATTTGGGGGAGTAGTTTACAGATACCAGGCCATAAAGCATACGTTACTTCCCTCACCAAAGTCTATTTTCATGTGTTAGAGCAAGATGGCTACTGATATCTGTGAGGGCTCAGGCTTCCTGGGTTCCTCCCTTTCTGGGTCTTGCATCTCTTTCCTCTGTGAGCTTACTTCCCAGGGCTCCAGGTTAGGGCCTCAGCATCAAACTCCAACATCAAATCTCCAATATCAAAACCTTCAACTCTGTCCTTTTCCATGCCTTTTATCTGTGAGTCCCACCCACCAATGGGTTGGCACTCAATGCCCTACTGGCACAAGAGTACCTGATTACCTAATCCAGTAAACCATTGAATCCAATATAATCTAATATGCCCAGAAGGAAAGATCAGTTTACAAACATAATCCAATATTTCTTTTTGGAATTCATCAATAATATCAAACTGCTGCAACAGTGTTAGAGGATATCCCTTAGAAGTTTTTGCAATGCATAATGAGTCATAAGTCATAAGTCGCTCCCTTCTGACTAATTGAGCAAGCTACAGCCTACATGTGGGAAGGCAAATCATTTCTCCCCAAGAATGAACAAATGAGCCATATCACAGTGGGAATGGAGCAGATAACCTTCATCCCTTCTGGGACCAGGCATCATCAAACCTCCCACTTTTGAAGAGTGCCCTACCTTCTAGCCCACTATCCCCTAGCCATCCATGGGAAGTAGTCACTTTTACAGCCCCTTATTGGCCCCAAGCTGTACTCAAACACTAACCACCTCCCCATGGATTACTCCTGTCTATTGATGGATTGTATAAAGTCAAATCCATCAACTTCTTTGAGCAGGCTTGAGTCTCTCTTCAGAACCCTACCATGTCAGTGGGGGGCTGAAGTCTATTCTTCAGAGCACTCCATTGGGATAGATTCTCAATAAACTTTCTGCCTGCAATCATCAGGCTCCATGTCCCAGTGAGTGCCATTTCTCTAATATACGGTGCTGAAAGATCAGGTCTGGTGTTGAGACTGATTCATTGGTGAGGAATCTCCCCCTGCTATGGCTGAATGCCCATTTATCTCCAGATGTTGAGTCTCAGCTTTGCAAGTTGAGGATTTCTCCATTGGAGGATGTTCTTCTCTATCACTTCTTTTTTTCTTCTTTTTTTCCAGGACAACCTGCCAAACATCCTAGTGCTAGGTCAGTGATCCTCACTGTCTCTGAGGGCCATGGTGGGCAGAAAGCCTGTATCCTTGTGAGAAGAAATCCCTTGGCCCCAGAGATATCTGGCTCCAGCATGGTTTCCTGGTTCCTTGGGTGATCTCTGACTGATTCAAGGGTGCATATCTCACTCAGAATCTCCCCTGTCATAAAAACCCTTTGGACTCACCCAAGCTACTTAAAATGGGGAATTCAAATCCCCCTCCAAAAAAAAAACTCTAGCCTATCTCCAGAGCCTTAACACACTATACCCCAAAAGCGATATCAGACCTAAGAAACTCATTTTCTCTTCAACCCCTGTGTGGCCATAATGTAAATTGGGCAATGAAAATCAATGCCCAGAAAGTGCACTTTTGATATCCAAGTTCTCCTAGACTTAAAAAAAACTACCCAACACAGTAGCAAGTGGCCCAAAGTTCCTTATATTCAGGTCTTCTGTCATCTTTTTAACCACCCCTCCTCCTCTGTCAATCCTGTTCTTCTTACCAAATTCTTATTTTAAACCAAAAACCTCCTCAAAACCTTTTTTCTTCCTCCCTTCCACCCCCAAAGCCCATGAGAAGCTCAACTTTGATCTGGGTGATCAGATTCCCCATATTCCTCCTCTATATATACTTCAGACATCACCACCACCTCACCCTCCTCATCCTCTGATTCCCTTTCCTTCCCCTCCTTGTCATCACTGCCTTCCACCCCAACTTTATCCCTTCCTTGTAGAGGTGCCAAGGCTGGTGCTCACATCTCTTCCCTGGCCCTCCCCCTTCAGCAAACAGAAACCCTTCTTCTGACTCTTATCTCTCCAGTCACATCCCTCCTCCTCTGCTGTATGCCTCATCAGTGCCTCCTGAATTCCCCCTCTCCCACACCTCCTTTTGAAACCACTCTGTTTTTTCCCACTGTTGGAGATAAACGGCAATTACTGGGACATAGAGACTGATATGACCACAGGCAGTGAAAGAATTTATTGGGAAGATTTCCCAACAGAGTGGGCCTGAAGAACAGAGTCATCCATCCCACCAGCATGGTGGAGGTCTGAAGAGAGACTTCAGCCCACTTGTGGAAGGAGGGGTTTTGATTTATATAAAAATTTCCTTGGCAGGGAAATGATAGTGGGAGGGTGTCAACGGCCTGAGTGAGGTTCAGGGACAAATAGGAAGACCTAGAGGTGAAAATTTTCCCTGATAGTGACTAGAAGATAGTGGGTTAGGCAGTTATGGTTTTTTGGAATGCTGCAGGTACAGATGTTTCTTTGATCTGTAGGGATTAAAAGGTTTTTTAAATCTCCCTCTCATATGCAGGTAGGGAAGGTTTCCATTTTCCTTACTCCCATCTCTATGTAATTTCTTTTTTTAATTTGTGGACAAGTGCTGTGCCCTTAAACATGTAGGCTTATGGGGGATGGAGTTAACCTTTGCCCAATGCATATCAGGGAAAATTGAGATTGTTAATTATTGCCAGCCTCTAACACCGATCCACTTCCCACTCTCAAGCCCAAATCTCCACTCTCAAGCCTCCTTTCCCAGCCCCTGTCCTTCCTTTCTAGGAAGTGCCCAAGGCATAATAATTATGCATGTTCACATCCCCTTCTCCCTCTCTGAGCTCTCTCAAATCTATCACCATCTGAATCCTATTCCTCTATTTCCTCTCAGTTTACCAATACCCAGCTTTCCCTAATTAACTTAAATTGCTTGCCTCTCACAAACATTTAGCTGACTCCTAAGTTGTTGTGAATGCTTAAAAATCAATAATCGAAAACATATGTGTTAAATACCTGTCTATCTAAACTGCTAAATTAAAGCTTAATTGCATTTATTTATTTATTTTAATAAAAAATGCTTCCTTTATTACATAAAGTTAACTGCATTTATAATGCTCACATATTCCTAACTGATTGCTAATTACTATTAGAAGTGTTTCCAAACAACTAGCTTGTATATTGCAAGCAACACTAATTCCAGGAAAAAGAGTCTTAAAAGGCAGGAAAAATACCCATACTACAGGAGAAAGAATTATCAGTCAAATCAATGAGATTCATGTTTCTTTCATTGTGTCATGACTCTTTTATGTGTTTGTCAGTTTGTTCAGAGCCAGTGTATATTTTAATACCTCCAGATGGTAATATTAAACTGATAAGTGAAAATCCTAAAAAAGCTCTATTCAAATGCCCAAAAAATAAATAGCTGCTTATATTAATAATTATGAATGCTAAGAAGGTAAATTTGCATTATTTATATTAAATCTTTAAAGTGATGAAAATTGTAAGTCTTGACTAATGAAATTACTACACATCTCCTCATAAAAGATAGTTCTTGCCTAGTTTGAAATGAATAGTTTATTTTTCTTCATGACGTGAAATGAAGGATGTGAACTTAAATGGATATTCAAAAAAAGTAAAATTTTGTGGGGGTACTGACTGAAATTTGATGTTTGTTCAAAGAAGTGTGTTTTGTCCTAAGATAAGATGGCTGGTTTTCATAAAATTAGGATGAAAGTATGTAGGACAAAAATGCATATGGCAAGTTGTAGAAGGTATTGGGGTAGAATTAAGTAAGGGAATGTGTTCTGTGAAAGCAGTATTTGTCTTGAAATGAAGTAACTGTATTCCATGTGGTTATGAATAGTTTTCAGAAGTTTGTAGAAACATTGCTTAAACTGCAAAGAGCTAATTATAGACAGTCATTATTAAAGAGAAACTGAATTGATGCATAACAGAAAAATCTGTCAGCAGCCACCTAAATTAGCATATTAAAGCAGTGATAGGCAGAAGATAATTGTGATTCCATTGGAAACCTTAGGTTTTCATAAAATAATGGAGAAAGTTTTTCCTGCGCTGCTAAAATAAAATGCCTCTTAAATAATGTAATCATGGTAATTGTATGTTGCAAGATATTTGCTTTGAGACAGTCCCAAAATCATTTTAATAACTTATGTATGTAGGGTGTATAAAATGCAGTTTTACTATTAAAGAAAGAGATGGTAATTTTGTCAAAAAATAAAAGGTCTGGTTATGAAAAAAAGTTAACTTATAAAACAAAACCTGAAATGAATACAGAATTTCTTGTAGTTAAATTTGAGTAAAATTTGTGTCTATCTATAAAGTTTAAAAGCTCTAATATTAAATAGCATAGTAATGCAAAGTTAAAATTTTGTTCTTTATCTGTTAAAGGAACAAAACCCCCCAAATCAAAGGTGTGTTTCAGCAAAAGTTTGCAAAAATTTTTCTCCTGACTAATCCGTACACAAAGGAAAAAATCTCTTTTTATCAAAATAGCTTCTTATACTTTAAACTTATCATTTCCTTGGTTCTTTTAAAAGAACATTAATTTTCAAATCTGTCTTCTCAGAGTCAAGTTCTGAAAAATATCTTTCACCTTGAGAAAAAATGAAGTGTGTCACAGAAACAATGTATACCTAGAAATCAAGAGGCCAATGCTTTAGCTTATGTTCTGATTTGTCCCACCTCCAGTAAAGAAGCAGCAGAAAAAGAGTGCCTATTGAGGACTCCCAGGGTGGTGCATGACAATAGGTAATAATGAATTGTAGTAACACCACTGCTTTCTGCAGCAGTCCCTAATACGGCAAATGTGTTGCAAAAATTTATATCCAGTTATGTCAGTATCACCTTGTTTTAAAACTTGCTAAGGCTTTCTTTAGTATCTCCTTTGGTAAATCAAGTCAGCCTGCATTCACCTTCAGGTGAGAAGGGCAACAGTGCATTTTGCAGTGCTTCTCCAAGGGTGTGTGCATAGCCCAACCATTTGTCCGGGCCTGGTGGCAAAGATTGTCTGTTTGGGAAAGAAAGCCTGTGTCTGTAACCCTATTGGTATTATGTTAATAAGTAATCTTTTTTTTTTTTCAGAATTAAAAGAAGCATCAAAGTAATGTTATTTTAAGAGCCTGGGAGAGACAAACAATTAGGACAAGCTACAAAGTCCTGGTTGTCTATCAAATTCTTAAATTGTGCTCATTTGAGTAAAATTTTAAAAAAACTGCTGTAATTGATAAAGTACAGTTTTTTTCCTTATATTAATAAGGTTCATAGCATTGGGATACTGAAAATCCTTCATCCCTACTTTAGCTTAGATATTAAAACCACTATATGTGTTAATCAGAAAGGTTGTGCATGGAAATGGGAAATACCCCCAGCAGGCTGCTTTTTAGAGGACAATTACACAAGTTTAAGCAGTAACATGGGTGGTAAACCTTAACTTATCTTGTAAATTGGATGTAGCCAGTACCAGTATTGGCTTTGGGTGGCATTTGTGGCAGAGGCAACATTCTAAACAAATAACACTTGGGTTTTAATCACAATTGTGAGAAGAGTACAAAATGCAAAAAAAAAAAAAAGCTTAACTCAACAGTGCTCAGTCACTCTGAAGATTATCACCCCTATCCAAGGGTGGATTGCAGGTACTGAAAATAAGACAGGAACAAGTTCATCAAGGAAACAGATAGGGAACTCTGCAACCTGACAAGGGTGTAAGGTACAGGGGGGGATATATACAACTGGGAAACATTTGTGAAGTTCACAGGCACACTGAAACATTGAGTTTTGTTTTTTTTTTAAATTAAGATTTTATTTCTGGGGAAGCCGACTTGACCCAGTGGTTTGGCTGTCGGTCTACCACATGGGAGGTCCACAGATCAAACCCCTGACCCTTTTGACCTGTGTGAAGTTGGCCCATGCTCAGTGCTGATGTGTACAAGGAGTGCCCTGCCACGCAGGGGTGCTCCCTGTGATGGGGAGTCCCACACACAAGGAGTGCGCCCCATAAGGAGAGCTGCCCAGAGCAAAAGAAATTTCAGTCTGCCCAGAAATTGTCCTGCACACATGGAGAGCTGACAAAACAAGATGACACAAGAAACACCGATTCCCATGCCCTTGACAACAACAGAAGCAGACAAAGAAGAACACGCAGCAGATATATACAGAGAACAGACAACTGGGTGGGGGGGGGGGGAGGCTGGAAGTGGAGAGAAAAAAATAAACAAATAAATCTTAAAAAAAAAAGATTTTATTTACAAAGCTTCTTTTGTTGTGCAGAAAGTAAAAATGCTGTTACAACCTCAGTGTAGCTGGTAGCCACGTGTTGTTAGGAATCACCATCACAGTTAGCCATGCTTCAGCAAGTCTTACATGAAAACATAACAGTGCTTACAATTTTGTTGGGGTGAGGTCCCCAAGCTTGGTGGAAGATTTCTCAGAGGGACTAAATGGAGGAAGGTGGAATGTCACAAGAACTATTCTCTGGCTTTTTGGGTGGGTTTCCTGGGGCTTATAACACAGCTACTGTTTTGTTTTTTTAAAAAAAACAGCTACCGAATTCAAAGGAGCAGTCCAACCAATACTGAACAGTTCTTTTTTGCAGGTTAGTTGGGATCTTAATCATCCTCTCCTTCATTTTTTGTTTCTCTCTTGCTCTTTTTGCCTTTCCTGCTTTCTTTCTCCTCTTCATCCTCATCGTCATCCTCAACATCTTCGTCTTCATCTTCACCATCGTGTCCAAACTCCTCTTCCTCCCTACTGACTTCATCTTCATCTTCCTCCCCTTCCACATCTTCGTCTTCATTTTCATCCTCTTCATCCTCAAATTCTTCATCTTCACCGTCCTCATCTTCTCCTTCGTCCTCCTCCTTGTCCATACTGTCCACTTCGGCATTGGGGGTGGGGGGTCCGGGTCCTCTTGGTCATAGCCATCCAGGTAGGTCAGCTGCGGCAGAACCCTGAAGATGCTCTCGCCATAGTCATTCAGGTTGGTGACCTCACAGTTAAACAGATCCAGGCTCTTCAGACAATCCAACTTTTTCAAAGGTTCCAAGGTGCTGATATCTTTCAGTTTATTTGCATTTAAGTTTAGATGTGTCAGATTCAGAAGTTTTTTACCTCCAAAGATTCTGTTGTCATTGAGCTCAAGCTTTCTCAATTTAGGTAGTTTGGGGAGCTTTGAAACTGAAATCAAGCCTACATTTATTAAGCTGAGGAACTCTAAGTTCACAAATTCAGCTGTTAAGCCCTCAATTTTCCCATCATTTGATTTGCAATTTTCCAGACAAGTTCTGGAACCGCTGCCTGGGTCAGGTTCCTCAGCTCCAGGTGGAGGTGGAGCCTCCTCTTAAGGTCCATGGCTCCCTCTTACCCCCGTCATCAATCTTAACTTTCCTTGGCAGGGGCGGAGTGCGTAGAGGGAATCCAGCCTGCCCAGCGGGGCACTCTGGGAGTGCTCTTGGCGGTGGTAGCGGGGGCGGAGCAAGACTGCAGGTGGGGGGGAGGGCAAGCTCAGCCCCTAGAGCCGAATTACTTATGGAAGCCAAGAGCAACTCTGGAGGGAAAAGGCGCAGGAGCGCAGGAGACTCTCCAACGCTGCCCCTGGCCGCGACCAGCACTGCGCTTAAGCTGGCCACACAGCGAGGTGGCTGCTAGGCTCAAAGCATTGAGATTTAATCATAAGACTGTATAAAACATGCTTTCTCCTCCAACCTCACAAAAGCACCTACAGTGGAGTATACTAGTCACAGTTTATGAAGAAATTTGGACTAAAGCTGAAAAAAGGGCAAGACACAGGCTTTCAGATGAGGAGGGCATTTTAATGTAGCATAGTCAAAAGGAGCGACAGAACAAGGCCAATAAAATAAGTCTCCGGTACTTATTACTATAACTTACACCAGTTTTAACCCAGTTCCTGTCTAATTAACAAATTCGGAGGACAAAGCCTTTTTACCTCAGTTCCTATTAGCAAATTCATCATGCTGAGCTTTCAAAACATATGTGACATACTAAAAGGAAAGGAAGATCAGTTTTTATAGAAAAATCAAACATTAAATCTACACAAAGAAATGGTTCACCTTTTGGAATTGTCAAACAGGGATTTAGAAAAAAATCATGTTTTGTATGGTAAGGGCCCTAATGGAACTAATAGACAATGTGAAAGAGTAGATGGGTAAAATAAGCAGGAAAAAAAATTGAAAAACTGAAACAAAAAATAAAAATGCTCTAATATAAATGATGACTATCATTGGTGAGCTCATCAACAGTATGGAAATGGATGAGGAAAGAGCCACTGAGTCTGTGTATAGGTCAATAGAAATTTCCCAAAATGAAATGAAAAGCAAGAAAAGAATGAAAAATGTTCAGTCACTAAGAACATTGGGCAATTTCAAATTATATGACATGTTTAACTGAATAGTCAGAAGAATAAGAGAGGAGAGAAGAAATATTCGAATCAAGAATGAGAGAATTTTCCAAAATTAATTGGAGACTGTAAACCCCAAGATTCCAGGAAGCTCACAGAACACAATTCAGGAACAATAACAAATACTACAAAACCAGAATTAAGGAAACATCAAAATAGAAAATATATCTAGGTAAATTAGATATTCTGTTAGTCTTGAAAGAAGTCAGGTTAAAAAGTCAACAAAAGTAATTGCTTATAGAAAATTATGAAAAAAAAAGAATTATGAAAAAAATCCTGAGAAATAATGGAATGAAGATAGGTACTTGCAATATACATGGATCATTCCCCAGGATAGACCACATGGTAGGTCACAGAACAAGTCTGAATGAAGTTGGAAAGACTGAAATTATACAAAGTAATTTATCTGACTACAATGGAATGAAACTGGAAATTAATAAAGGGCACAGAATTGGAGTATGCACAAAGATATGGAACTTAAACAACACTCTCAAACAATCAGTGAGTCAAGAAGCAAATTGCAAAAGAAATATGTATGTTTCTTGTAATGAATGGAAATTAGAACAAAACATTTCAAACCTATGGGATGCAGCAAAAGGAGTGCTAAGATTGAAATTTATAGCAATAAATGATTTTATTAAAAAAGAATAAAAGAGCTAAAATCAAAGACCTAACTGCACACTTGGAGAAAATAGAAGCCGAGTTCATCATGTAAATACCTTACCTTACCCCCAGCGTGGGACATGACTCTCCCAGTGATGAGCCTCCCTGAAACCAAGGGATTAATACCAATCACTAACTGGTGATGAAACTAGAAAGAGACCTTGAGCAAAAGGGTGAACTCAGACCAGGAGAATATCTCAGCCTACTTGTAGGATCATATGTTAAAAATTCCTCTTTGATCTTGAATAGAAGGAGGAAATGGCAAAGACAAATGAGTTTATATGGCTAAGAGTCATCAAAAAAGAGTCAGGGGGTCATCAGACTCTTATGCACACCTAAGGAAGACCCCAGAGACAGCCAAAGTAGATACAACCCCAGGTACTGGTTCTCCTGAGGAATGTGGAGACCCACAGGTTCTGTGGTCATGGAAGATGGCTTTGAGTTCTGTGTCATATCAATTGGTCCTACTTTGGAATTCGTGTTCCTGAGTGTGATGCAGTTGGACTCAGATGTGACCTTTCTACACATGCCGTTTCTGTCACTTTTACTGCACCTGTGGTTGGTGCTGAGGTTGGTGTATACTCAGGAGACTTGAATCTCTGGACTGGTCATGTGCCAGCTGGGCCCTGAGCCTCAGCACAGTTGCAACTCCTACTCTCTGGTTCATTGGACTTACCCATGTCAGCTAAAAGGGAGGTGAAGATGGTCAACCACTACATCTGGGAACTGAGATTGCCTATAACTGCAAGCAGGAGAATTGCATTCAACAACCATGTGGGATCTAAGACCTCTATTGATATAAAGGTGGAGTGAGCATTACCATCCCAGTGTCCACGGGATATAGGAATAAAATGTGTATTACAATGGACTTACTGGCATTCTACTATAGAATATTGTGACTAGTAATGGAAGAATTTATAGAATTGATGTGGAGAAAGTGGCCATGCTTTCTGCTGAGGGCAGGGAGAGGAAAGAAGAGATGTGATATTGGGACATTTTTGGGACTTGGACTTATCCTAAATAATATTGCAGGGTCAAATGCTGGACATGATTTATCCTGCCATAATCCACCAAATATTCTGGGGGAGAGTATAAACTACAATGTAAACTATTATCCATGTGATGCAGCAGTGCTCCAAAATGTATTCCCCAAATGCTATGAATGTACCTTAATGATGAAAAAGGTTGTTGATGTGGGAGGAGTGAGAGGAGTGGAGGTGTGGTATATGGGAACCTCTTATATTTTTTATTCTAACAGTTTTGTGATCTACATAGCTTCAAAAAAGTATTATTAAAAATAAAAATTAAAAAAAATACAAATGAAGTTCTAAGCCAGCAAAAATAAGGAAATAACAAAATGAGAGCAAAATAAAATGCAATTGAAAATAAAATAGCCCTAGAAATATAAAAAGGCTCCTTGTTAGGTAAGACTAATATAGTTGATGCACCCTTAGCCAGACTAACATAGAAAATGGAGGAAATGTAAACAAATAATATTTAAAAAAGAAACAAGTGTGGTGATATCACCCCTGAGCACACAGAAATAAAGAGTATCATAAGATAATTCTTTGAAAAATTGTATGCCAAGAAGATAGATAACAGCTGAAATGGGAAAACTTACAGAAACACACAAATAACCTACACTGAGAAAAGAAAATGATGATCTCAGACCAATCACAACTAAGAGATTAAATTAGTCATTAGAAATCTCCAAACCAAGGAATGTCAAGGACCAGATGGCTTCATGGGTAAATACAACCAATCATTCCAGAAAAAAACACTAACATTAAATGTGCTTAAATGCTTCAAAGAAAGTGAAGTGGAGGGAACATTACATAAATCATTGTACGATTCCAAAACCACCCTAATACCAGTCACATAAAGATGCCACAAGGAAACTACAGACCTGTCTCTCTAATGAACCTGGATGCTAAAATCCTCAACAAAATACATGCTAATCATATTCAACAACGTATCAAATGAATTATACACCATGATCAAGAGGGTTTAACATCAGAAAGTCAATGTAATACACCACATTAAAAAACTGAAAAAAAAACCACATTATCATCTTTATTGATGCAGAAAAGGCATTTGATGAAATATGGCATCCTTTCTTGATAAAAACACTTCAAAAGATAGAAATAGAAGTAAATTTCCTCAACATGACAAAGGGTATATATGCAAAAGCCACAAGTAACATAGTCAATTATGGAATGCTAAAGAATTTCCCTCTTAAGATCCATAACAAGAAAAGAATGCCCAATGTCACTACTAGAATTTAACATCATTTTAGAAGTACTATCTAGAACACTTAGGCAAGAAAAAGAATAAAGGCATCCAAATTGAAAAGGAAGAAGTAAAAATTTCAGTATTTGCAGAGGACATGATCCGATACATAGAAAGTCCTGAGAAATCTACAGGAAAGCTTTTAGAGCTTATAAATGACTTAAGTCACAGGTTTTAAGATCAATGCGGAAAAATCAGTAGCATTTCTGTGCACCAATAATGAACAATCTGAGGAGGAAATAAAGAAAAATATTCCCTTTACAAAAGCAACAAAAAGATTAAAATATCCAGTAGGAATAAACTTAACTAAGGACATAAAGGACTTGTACACAGAAAAATATACAACATTGTTAAAGGAATTAAGTATGACCTAAATAAATTGAATAATTTTCCATAATCATGGATTGTAGGACTAAATATCATTAACATGTCTACCCTATCCAAATTGATTTACAGATTCAATGCAATCTCCATAAAAATTACAACTGCATTTTCTACTGAATTGGGTAAGTCTATTATGAAATTATTTGGAAGGTCAGAGGGCACTGAATAATCAAAAATATATTGAAAAATAAAATTTAAATGGATAAATCACACTGCCTGACTTTAGATCATGCTACAAATCTTCATTGGTTAAAGACTCAAACTATGAGTTAATATAGTCCTTTTGTTAAGCAAAGCAGAGTGCGGCATTTGCCATAGTAGTCTGAAATCAGTGGCAGCTTTTAGTACCAGAAGGTGGGATGCTACTATTACAAAAACCTAAAAATATGGAAATGACTTGGAAATGGTTAATGAATATTGGCTGGAAATATTTGGACTTTCTTGGTAGAAAATGCTTGGATTGCTTTGAAGGAAATGTTGGGAAAGGTATGGATATTAAAGACAATTCTGTAGCAGTTCAGAAACAGGTGAAAGAAGAAGAGAAATTTGCTACCATTATATAGAATATGTAACTTCTTAACGGCCAGAATGTTGGTAAAAATAAGGATGCTGAAGCCAGTTCCAGTGAGGCCTGAGAATGAAATGATGAATATAATATTGGAAACTGAAAGAAAAGAGATCCTTGGCATGAAGAGACATTGAGCTCAGTAGAAGTATGTGCCAGTGTCCAAAAGAAGGCAGTATCTGAACATTCTGAACTTACCCAGATAGACTATTCTGAGACTCAAGCGAGATGTTGTTCTCAATAGCCTGCAGTACATTCCCAAGATGACTTCAAAGAGAACAGGCTCCACTTTTGGGCTTAACTGAAACTTGCTTTTCTATGGAAAGTAGGCATAGAACTTATGTATCCAGTCACCAAATCCAGACAAAGCTAGAATTGGAAATAGATTTGTTTTTTTCTTTTTCTGATGACATGGACCCCTTCAAACTATGTGGTAAAGCAACAGTGTTTTTGAGAATTTTGCAAGAGCTGAGGTACTGTCAGCCTGGATGAAAATAGAGATGGAATGGACAGAACCATAGGAGCAGAAGTAAGAACTGAAGATCTCTAACTGGGTCAAGACAAAAGGGTGCTTCAATGAGAGATTGCAGTATGAATACAACACCCCAGTGTTTGGAGACAGTTGTGGTTATGCACCAGCATTCAGGGAGAGCATGGCCTCTGCACAAAGCTCTGGAAATGTTGGCTGCAATTCCAGCAGGACTGGAAGAAATCTAGTCTATCTGAAGTAAACTTTCAGACTTTAAAATTTAGAAGATTTCAAAGTGAGTTGGGAGGCAATCCCAACTCTAGCACTTATGCACATCTCACCAGCATCATGTTGACAGCCAAAATAGGTATTACTTAAAGTAGCAAATCTCCTCAAGGATATGTAGACATCTAGACACTATAATCAGGGCAAATATCTCAGGAATTTGGCCTCTTGCAATTGGACCCACTCTGGTATTTATGCTCCCTGTTTGACAGTTAGACTCAGCAGTGGTGTCCCTATGCATGCCTCTTCTGTCCTTCTATTGAACATATAATTAGTACTAGAGTTGGTAGGTGTATGTCCAAGAGACTTGATTCTTTGGGCTGTCCATATTCCAGCTGAGTCCTGAATCTCAATGGAGTTGCAACACCTACTCTCCAGTTCAAAGGACTCACCCAGGAAAACTAACAGGGAGGAGATGATGAACAAACATACCACAGAATTGAGAGTGCCTATCACTGCAAGCAGGAGAGTCCCATCTATTGGATGTATATGATCATTGTTCCCTAAATTAGTGGGGAAATGGGCATCACCATCCCAGGGTCTTTAGGATTGGGAAACAAACTATGGACTAAAGTAAACTTTCTAGTGTTCTATGATAGACTTATTGTGATTTTAGCAATGGAAGATATACCATTGTTGTGGAGTAAGTACCCCATGGATGTTCTGAGGTTAGGGAGAGGGAAAAACAGGTGTAATAGAGGACATATTTTGGACTTGGGAATCATCGTGAATGACATTACAATGACAGATACACGTGATTATATATCCGGCCATTAACCTACAGAGTCAAATAGGAGAGAGTGTAAACTACAGTGTAAGCTATAATCCATGCTCAGTGGCAATGCTCCAAAATGTTTATCAATTGCAAGGAATGTACCACATTGATGAAAGATGTTGCTAATATGGAAAAATGTGGGAGGTGTGGGGAGTGGGGCATATGGGAATCCTCTATATAGTCACTGTAACATTTATGCAATTGAAGTAACTTAAAAAGAAAATAAATGTGAAAAAATCTAATGGAGATTTCCCTGATGAATTTCAGATATGCCTGGAAACTGGAAACTCAGTTTGTCTTCCAGTTTCTCCCTACTAGAGTGGCAATGTTGACACTACACCTGTCCCACCATCATATTTTGGAAATGAGTAAGTGGTTGTCCAGCTTTCACAATTTGACAGATGGACAGGAATTTTCCTTAGGATGAACACACTCATGGCTGATCTTTCTATGACTGAGTAGTTGCTGAAAGACTTAAGGTTTTTATGCTATTGCTATGTGGTAAATGCATTTTGCAAGTGGGAAGAACATATCTATGAGGTCCAGAAGGCTGAATTTGGCAGTACCAAAGAAAGACATATCTTTATACTAATTGTTGTTCATCGTGGTATCAACCCTTTGTAAATGACATCTTTGAGGATGTATTATCACTTTAGGAGTGAACCTATATATTTGAAATGGACCTTCTTTTACTCTATTTATTATGTGGCAAACTCAATGAGGTTAGTCAATTTCTATGAAATCCTGTGTAAGAGAAGAAAATTGGACTCAATAAGAGGGGTCAGAATTTGGAAATCAGTGGAAATTGGAGAGAATGAAAGAAAACAATGGGCAGATATGCAAGTTAATGAACCCTAAGTTTGGGGTACGTCTAACACATAATCCTAGAGATTTGGGGAGATAGTATGGTCTTGCTTGTGCCTCAGTTTTGGATTTCAAGCTTCTGTAATATGTGTGATAACATATTCTTCTTGCCAAGCCAACCAATAAGTCATATTTTTTATAACAGTATGTCAATCTAAGAGAGTGCCCCATATATTCTCATGAGAATTTCCAAATATGAAGGGAAGGAAAAACAGATATGCCTCACCTTAATTTGGAAACTCTGTCTTACATAATTCTCAATGGTCTAGCCCCTATTTTTCAGAAATATTCCATAATGCTATGGATACTCTGACAAATGACTAATAAATTGTCATTTATACTTTATGCCAATTCAAACTGACTTAACACAATGATACCCATGGATAGAAACCATCTATATAAGACTTAGGAAAAGGATTTTAAGGCCTAGTGATTCTCCATTCAACAGCCTTATCTGACATGCTCTTAAAATAGAAAAGATTAATACCCCTAATGGTGGATTATTACAGCCATAGTGCTGTGATTCTACACATTATGATACCCATATGCAAACTTATTTGTAATTACTGATTCAAATCACAGCACAACCCAAAAATTTTTGCCAATATAGATTTCAGTAATTCACTATATTTATCAGAATTTCAGTGACCCTTCTGTTGCAACCTAATAAACTTATTGAATAGAAGATCCTGTATGAGCAAATATAAAATACAAAATGTTCATGAATTAGTTGAAAAATATTTGTATATATGCTGTCAGGATAAAAGTTTTAGAAACATGAATCTTTACAACACAGTGAATCCTAAACAATAGAGTTAAAAGTACAATTATAATACTATTGTTTCATAAGTTGCAACAAAGTAACACATGAATTCATAGTATTAATAGGTAAAATTGTACAGGAATATATGGGAACTTTGTATTTTCTGCATACTTTATCTATATATGATTAAAATATATTTATATTTATATTTATCATTACCCATGTTCAAACATGCTTAGAAATTAGGGATTATATTACATCTTAAAATTTTATAAAAGATATTGTGATGATATTCAGAGGAATTTCAATGTATACTTTTTACTGAAACTGCTTATGGATTATTTTCCCATGATAAACTGATTGGCCCACATTTATTTGTGTTATTCATCAATTTAGTCATGGCAGTGTCCTTTTTCTGTTCATGTGAGTGTTGCTCTAACAGGATCCACAAAGTGGATGATTCTACCTCCATCTCCTCTATTTGTAAGAAGGACTGACTCATTCATGGAACAACTTTCTCCCTTAAACATCCACATGGGAGACAATCAGGGTGATATCTGAATCTTTTCCTTTCATGCAAATTCTTCAAGATCATATCAGGCAAAACACCATGTTATGGATGACCCTGATCGCCCTACCCTTGAAAATTCAATCAGCAATGAGAGCTAAGCACTGTTTTCTCCCCCAGAGCAGGACACCTGCACAATCTGACAAACTCTCCACTCCACTTGCTAAAAGCCCCATCTAGGCTACTCAACTCAGGACCCCACAACCTCCTGCACAGTGATGACTTTTCTTTATGATTGCTTAACAAGACCAAGAAAGGAAATAACTTGATGGTGCTCTTTATATATGACAAGAAAATTTTACATTGCAAAATTTTTGAAAGGCAAAGTTTGTGAATAAACCTACAAAACAAAATGAAACCTGAAGGAACTCTAGTTAAATATGATGCTGAATGGGCCCTCTCCTGTCCTGGCTAAGGGATGATAATGATCATTTTCCCATTACCCTCAACCAATAACTACTGAAGACATCACATCTGCATCCCCATAGAAGAAAGCAGCTAATCCAGTAATTCCTACATGAAATGAGCACACACTTATGTCCAAGTAAATGCAGCAGTTAGGAAAGAATGGAAATCTCTCAAGGAAGCAACTCAATTTCCAAATTTTCTACCAGAATTCCTATGATTAAACATTCTCATTTAGGAAAGTATATTTTGTAAAGCATAGTTTTTCTTTTTACCTGAAGCATTGTGGAAGACATGAAAATTGCGTCTTCTTCACTGTTCTGTGCATGAGGAAAAATGGTGTTATTTTTCCATTAGAGAATGGAGGAAAATAAATGAGTGAAAAGGCCATAGAAAGGTTAGGGAAGGAAATCCACAGTTCTTAGAAGGCCACCTGGAAGTGACCACTGTCACTTCATGTAGCTGTCATTCTGCTTCCTGAGTTGTGTGGTCATCATGTGGAAAAACTAGGACTCAACTCACAAAGAGAGACCTGGTCTTGTCCTCCAGAACTCACAGCACAGTAGGACCAATCAGCAGCTCTTCCCAATTCCACAGGAAATGGAAGTGACAGCATGACAGTTTAAGCAGTCCACGATTTCAACTTGATATTTAAACCCCATTTTGACCAAACAACCATTATCCACATGGAGAGAAAGGGCTATTTGTATTACCAACATGATGCCACGCACACAGGACAGAGGAGAGTCTCAGGCAATGGTGTACTATGAAGTCCCCTCACCCTTTCACAGGGATATGTAGGAGCCACAGAAGCTTTAGGTAATATGCCTGAGCCTTGGGATTTGGACTACATGAAAGACATAAGAATATAAGGAACAAAGGGAAATGTGAGAAAAAAAAGATTCAGGGAAAATAAAATGGATCAACAGACAAATAGATAATCAGGTCAATGTGAGTCTGATGTCCACACTTTTGCATGAGTAGGAGTACAATTTGAAATCTAGTACAACCTAGACACTGGAACAACCTCTCTCTTGGTTCTCATGTGAAGCACAGTTGCTCCTAGTGAGGTATTTCACTGAATTATGTGCCTTTCATCACTTTGAATGATTCACCAGGTTGCCATGAATCACTCAGAATTCTGAACCAGGCAAATATTGGAAGAGCCTTTTTTGCTTTCATACGGGAGAGTGTGCTGATTTTGCATAACATTATGCTTCCTCTTATGGAATAAAACTATTCTAAATTATTGTATCAGTGACTTGCACAGGATGATAAACATAGAGGTGCTTCCTGGGGAAACAGCTGAAGAGGAACTCAAGATCCTGACAGGAAACCAGTCCTTAACCACCTCATGCACCAACTCCTGCAACTGCTCCTTGTGCTCAGTGGGTCCTGAGCATCCCCTTGTGGCCACCGCACAGAAAAGGTTTTTGTCTGGATCACCATTGCCTTTCCCTCACTGTGTCTTTAGCACAGTAATATAGGGTGGTGTCCTCAGATTTCAGGCTGTTCATTTGCAGATTTATCTGGTTCTTGTTGTTGTCCCTGGATATGGTGAATCGGCCCTTCACGGAGTCTGCATAGTATGTGCTACCACCATAACTAATCCCTGAGACCCACTCCAGCCCCTTCCCTGGAGCCTGGCGGATCCAGCTCATGCCATGGTTACCAAAGGTGAATCCTGAGGCTGAACAGGAAAGATGCAGAGATCCCCCTGGTGGTCTCAAGTCACCCCCAGACTCAACCAACTGAACTTCACACAGGACACCTGTGAACAGATATTAGAAGTTGAGTCATGCATAGTCTCACACAGACACATATAAATACAAACTCACACACACATATTCACACTGCAGCAAAACGAATTTCTAGTTAATATTACCTTGAAAAATTGAGACAAGGAAAGTCCAGACCAGTACACACTTCATGGTGACTCCTCTTCCTCAGTCCTGGGCACAGAGTAGGGAGAGTTCACACACAGGGTAGGGGGCTCCTCTCTCAGAGCTACAAGATCTGGGCCTGGGCTGGATTTCAAGACCAGAGGGAGGGCTCTATTTGCATGTCCTCTCCCAAGAGGGCACATCAGCTCCCTCCCTGCACCTGAGGCTCTCACTTGCCCTGGAGTCTCTGCATCCAGAGCTGTCTGTGACAATAAGTGAGGATTTCTCTGATGTTGAGAGCATGGAAAAACATTACAGTACTAGAAACACTGCAGTGTTTTCTCCTCCCACCTTCTCCTGACGAACTGTCCATATTGTCCATGTTTCTAACCTTGTAACACCCACATGGCTCACATAATAGCAAGCATATTCTCTCCCCCATCAGCTGATTTCAGTGAGCTGGAGACAAGAGTCTCTGAACAACTATATGTCAGAGCTTGTGACAGCTGCCCCAGAAATGGGAATCACAACATGTTTCCTTTGCTTCCACAGAGAAATAAACCAGAGCCTAAGCTGAATGACCTGCTAGGTGTGACCCTGTGAGTGTCCACCTGACACCCAGGTCTGATCCATTTCTTGGATGATATTCCATTCAAGGGAGTTGAGTGGTTTATCAGGAAGGTGCTGCCTGGAAGTCTTGGAGGTGGCGCAGCAACCAGCTTCCTCCCAACCATGCTGCACATCACACAGACAATGAATGTTTCTCTCCCTCCAATCTTCCTTCCGGCTCTCCTGCAACTTTTGGTTCAGGGTCTCAGGCTATGTGTGGACTTCCCCCCTAGACAGTATAAGCTGATGTTCTAATCTTAATAGGGGTAATTGCTACAACTCTGAGAACTTTCCAGATCAGATCAGAGACCTCTGCTGAGTGTACTGGTGAGGGTCTGATAAGGACAAGAAGTGGCTCACTGTGGTGAAGTTAGAAGCCTCTTCACAGCATCCCAAATCCCTCACCCCCCCAACCTGGTGCTGTAACGCAATTTCTGGCCACCCTCCAGTTCCTTTGTCTCCATCCCCAATGTCCTGCAGTGGGTGGACATGGCCATGGTGGAAGCCATCACTGATGCCCCACACAGGAACCAGATGTATGCCTCGTCCTGCTCATCATCAAGCGAACAGTGAGGGAGGTGGATATGGTTCAACAGTTAGAGATTCTGCCTACCATATAGGAGGTCCCAGGTTTGATAACCCTTGTCTTCTGGCCTGTGTAGCAGACAGGCCCATGTGGAGTGCTGCCACACACAAGGAGTGTCAACACACACAAGGATGCCCCCAGTGCTAGGAGTGGCCCCCATGCTAGTAGTGCAGCCCTGCATGGGAAAGCAGACTACCCAGGAGTGGTGCCACACACAGGGAGAGCTGATGCAGCTAGATGATGCAACAAAAAAGACACAGAGAAGAGACAATATGAGTTGCAATGAATTAGGGACCAGAGATGGAGCAATAGAATGATCACCCCTCTCCCACTCCAGAAGTTCCCAGGATGGTTTCCTGGAGGTGCCTAGTGAGAATACAACAGATGCAGAAGAACACATAGTAAATTGAAACAGATGTAGGGGGGCGGGGGGGAGAAATAAGGAATAAGAAAATGAACTGTGAGCCCAGGCAGAACCTGGTGATCATCCTGCAGCTACTGGTTAATAACCTTGAAGTTGCATCCCTCATGTGGTTACTCATGATGCCTTAGGCCACTTTGTCCAAAATGGAATTACTTTAACTCCTTCCCAAAAGACTGAGGAGAATAAGAATTGGAGGGTTAAATGATTTGTGTATAGTGTGGAGATGCATGATACAGGAGAATTTGTTCAAATGGGAGCCACAGTAGAGGGAAGATAATTGTGAAGCACATGTATAATGTGATTATTATTTCCACAATATATACCTTTGTGTGTGTCTGTGAAACTCCCACAAAATTAGAACCTTAAAACAACATTAATTTATTATGACATTTTCTGTTCCTGAGGAGTTTGGGGATTGTTTAGCTTGATCCTCTGCTCAATTTTCACAAAGTTTCATCAAGTTGTTATCCAGCATCCCAGGATCACACTATTGGCATAATTCATGTTCTCGAGGCTGTAGGATTAGTGGCTGCTTGTTTCTTCCAAGCCTGGAATGAAGGCAGATACAGAGTGATACTGCTAGCAGGATGGGGTATTACGTAAAATAACATTATCAAGGAAGTGACCTACCTTCACTGTTGCCATATTCTACTAATTAGGAGTGATTCACAAGTCCTGCCCATAATCACATGAGTTTGTGCAGGTGTGGGGTTTTGGGGGGTGGGGGGAGGATGAGAGTATGAATACCTGGCTGCCAGGATGACCAGTTCACTTAGAGCCCCTTCACCTCGGTGTCCCTCTCTAGCAGTTGCACAAATGAGGATCAACTACCCAGATGTGCTCTGTCTCATGACTAGCTTGTTGCTAGTGGAGCATCTTGATCATGTCACCAATCTCTTCACTGTGTTACTCAACTTGAAGTGTCCATTAAATTTTGTGATGTAAAGTGAATACAGAGTGATTTTTCAGAGACTACCAAGTAGATACAACAAAATATGTAGACATATCATGTGAAACTGGAGAAAAACCTTGATAAAACAAGCAATAAAAGGAAAAATAACTTTTTACAGCATAAATAGAATAAGAAATTCATGCACATACCATCAAGTGTCATGTGAGCAAAAAGAAAATGAATTGAAATATATAAAATATTGAAAGTAATTTAAGACACCAAAAATTCTGTATTGAAAATATCATTCAAAAGGAAAGAGAAATAATGGCTACTGCAGACAACGAAAAAGGCAGACTCAGTAGCTATCAGAGCTGCCCATAAAGAAATGCTAAAAGAAATTCTTCAGGGAGAAAGGAAATTGCTTAAATGGGAATTTTCATTTCCACAAAGAAAGAAAAACCTGAGAATAAATTAAAAATGAGGGTAAATCAAATATTAATTTTTCCTATTTTAATTGAGCTCAAACATAATTGTTTAAGCAGTGATGGTGTGGTATCCCGTGATACTAACATATGGATTCTCAATGACCATGATGTTATAAGGGATGTGAGGTAGGAATTAAGAATATTTTCTTTTCAGTTACCTGTATCATATAGTGTTATTTTGACAGAGTTTCTTGAATGTGGATTCAGAATAGTTAAAATGCATATTGTAAATTGTAAGAAGAACACTAAAAACATTTTAAAGATTCAATTATTTTATATACTCAGAAGTGAAATGAAACAAATGACCTAGGAATTCTATGCAGCCCCTACCTCTATTTGAGACCTGACAAAGTCCCTGCTCCAGGCAGGCTTCTTAGTCTGCACCACAAAATTGAAGAGCAAATATATCACTTGCCTGGAAAAGTCAAAAAATGAGGGCATCTCAGTGTCTGGAAGAAGACTGACTACTCTTGGGAACCATGTCTTAGACAAGGAGAGGAAGCTGCAGACCCTGACAGGAGGCCCCTCCCCAGCCTCCATGTATACCTGCCCATGGGGGACCCTGACCCCAGAGGGTCCAGAGCTTTCCCTGCAGTTCCCTTCTGCCCTCCCTCCAGGGCTGACCCTGCTCCCACTCACGTGATATGCACAGAGTGCATATGGCCAGATCCTGGGCTCTGAGCACGTTCGGGGAAACGGTCCCTGGTTCTGACACAGAATTATAAAACTGTCTGGGAATTATAAAACTGTCTGGGAGTTTCAAAATAGATCTGAAACTAATTCTTGATGTTTTATTTTCCTGTAGATAATTAACAGACAATGACATGTAATAACAATAAAAGGTGGATTTTTTTCCAGTCTTGCTTAGAAACTTTTAAATCCTTCATTCAACAAAATATCTGGGCTGTACTTGGGTAGGGTTGGAGAGGAGATGGGAGGGAAAGTTGGTGGGTCACTCTTGAACAAGTGTTGCAGTTTCTTTTGCTTTTTTTTTTGTATTACCCTTTTTCTGTGAATGAGCACAAATGTACAAATAATTATACAGTTTAGTGCATCACAATAAATTGCTCAAACTTATGTCACCTACAAGGTCAGGAAATAGATCCTGGCCTTCTCTCCCCAGTCACCCATGTGCCTTGTCACCATCATAGCCCCTTCCTCAAGAAGCAGCTACTTGCCTGGTGCTTAGAGCAGATCTCCGCACTTTCCTTTATACTTCATTTCCTGAATTTTCATCTGTAGACACTAAAATGTGTAGATATTATTTTCTGTGTCTTTCAGGGATATTTACTTTCCATGTGCACAAGCCTACATTTTTAATATAACCTTCCAGTTTTCACAAATGTCTAGTTGTCTATTCCAGAGATATTTAAAGAAATTGATTTATGTAAAATTTCTTCTGGAACACACAGTGTGGTAAGCATGAAATAATGATTAATTAAAACTTATACATAGAATTATCCTCAAGAGATGGCAAATTTACCAATTCCTAAGTATCTTCTTTTTACATCTGCTAGTGAAACAAAGTACAGGTGTTGGTTTAAAGGTTTATGGAACTTAATTTAAAAAAAAGGATTATGGAGAGTTGCTCCTCCTGATTGGCTTTCAGCTTGTTTGCTAAAGCTTGAGCCTGACTCTCTGGAGATATAATTGTCCACCTCAATTTGTCCAGGTCTCCTTTCAGAGTGCTCAAACTCTTTTAACAATACACCCAAATATCAGTGGAAAAATGTCTAAAAAAAAGGTCAATAGCTTGCACATATTTAATTATAAAGTGATAAGGTTGGAAGTCTTGCTAAGGAATGGAATCTGATTCAAGAAATTGCTCAAGAACCCAGACATGCATCTACTTGTAACATGTATCCTCAACTCATGGATAGAGAGTTAAGTGTGGAGTGGGAGAGAATTTGGGATTTCAGGTGTGGTGTATTCTACTTGTCCAATCTGCAAGCCGCATAGGTTATAGCGGTATACTTTCCATTTTGCATAATTAATCATATAACCATCCCTGATAGGAAGGGGCTGGAAATGTATGGAAACTATGATCCCAGGGGAAGGGGAGTGACAGTTGTGTGGGTGGACAGGATATCTCTACATGCACTTTATTCTCTCTCTTACACACACATACACACACAGACACTGTCTGTCTTCTTTTGCAAACTACCAACCAGAGGATTGGGAAAAATCTAATATATGTATTGTGAGCATAGGCAAGGTGTTTTGTCAATGGTGAATCCAGAGATAAGTGCAGGGGTGATTGTCCCTTCATTGTTTTTAGCTAACCTTAATTTAATAAACTAATGTCATTAAAATTAAAAGAACATTTAAATCATTGTTACAAATCTAAAACTCAAGTATTTTTGATTGCCGACTTAGTAAATATTCTATCATCAAAAACCTCAAAGGTAAACATAATGCATATATTTAACATTTTTACTATTTATTAATTATGTATATAAATAAATATATGCATCTTCTAAAGTTAACTGTAGGTGGGCAAAGTTAGAGAAAGGATCTTTACTATATCTAAGTATAGGACTCCAAAATATTTTTCCTGCTTTCAGCACATGTACAAATTTCTTATCTAGCTGTATAACATAAATTTGCACATTTCAACCTACATTTTCCCTGTGCTAATTATTGGCTCTATTAAATTGTTACACAGGGTCACTGGTATAATGGGATTCAAAAATTCATGTTTTGGAGCAGAAAAAGAGAATTGAATGATTTCAACATAGTAAACTGAATTGTTACATAGCATGACCTGAAATCCAACGTATGGAAGCTCATTAATCATAAGATATTCATGGATTTAAGGGATATAGATGTAATTCAAAATCATATTCTCCACCATTATCTTTGAAAATATGCTTTCACTTCTAGTAGATACTCTATATATACTCATTTGGATATTCCATTGAATTTATTGTAATGCTTTTTTTAAAAAAGATACATTACAAACACAATATGGAATGAATAAAAAGTGAATTCTAACTTCAAGGAGCTACCTATCCAGTAGCATCAGAAAAATAATATGTTTTTAGTCATTGCCTGAAATACACATAATACTTAAAAGTATTTTTCAATGATTCTTCAAAGGCTTTCTTGTTGGAAATTACATATGAAACACACAAAGATATTGCCAGGAATACCAACAGCTGCTTTTAAAATTGCATAAACAAAAGATAAATACTGCAGTTATACAACTGGGGTTCAGGAATCATTGAATGATAAGATTGAAAAGACCTACTATTCATTCCATCATCTCAAATTTGTAAAATTCCTTCTCGTTCCCTATGGAAAAATAAATCATTTTAAACTATGCATAGTATCTAATGCTGTCTTCCAGTTTTCCAACTGGCTTCCTTTCCTGGCTGGGTGCTTGGTAGAAATTAAGAGGAACAGCTTTTCCCTCACTATCACCTGGCAAAGAAGTTAAACCTAACTACTAAACTTTCTGCCAGCTATGCTACCCTCTTTCAGTCAATATAGGAAATACAGCCAGCAGATGTTTTACAATAAGTCCAGGCATGGCCCAGGAGCGGATTGGGGGAGAGTGTAAACTACACTGTAAAGTATTATCCATGTGGTGCAGCAGTGCTCCGAAATGTATTCACCAAATGCAATGAATGTCCCACAATGATGAAAGGTTGTTGATGTGGCAGGAGTAGGGTGAGGGGGGTAGGGGGTATGTGGGGACCTTATATTTTTTTAATATAACATTTTAAAAAGAGAGAAAGAGAGAAAAAGATAACCAGATACTTTAAAAATACAACTGTATACACACACACACACACACAGAGGTATATCCCACACTCCTGACAAGCTGAACTTCCCTGAATAAGACAAAACTAACATTTAGTAAGTGAACTTCTACAGTGAAAAAACATCAGATTTGTGCTAATTCTACAAATAAACAATTTCGGTCATTTTGAGGACCAGGTAATGAAGCTTTATACAGTCTCTTTTTCAGTGTCTTGGAGGTAAATCTGGATTATGGAGAGCAGAAATGGAAGATACTCTATCTTTTATAATTTGTGTATTAATGCAAGTTATATTTTTATGAGTTCAATCTATGGATACTTTCTTATTTGTAAACATAAATCATAGCAGATACATGCTGAGTAGATCATATCCTTAAATCTCTTGCTGCAAGCATCAAAATGTAACAGAGCTGCAATTATTGTGTGTGCAGATTAATTTTAAGGTGCAGGTTGTTTTCCTCCGTGGTTCATCCCACAGGCCTGAAATTTGCAGTAATTTAGGAAGAGCTTACCATCACTGCCAAAATGCTAATAGAGCATTCTAATTTCCAGGTTTGGAGAAAGGGCACCTGATTCACATAATCATACACCTGTTCTGAGTCCACAAGTTTAAGGAACAGTTTTAAGAATTTAATGAGTCTTGGATGTTTCTGGTTCATTCTATAGCCATCTTCTTTGTTTCATGATGGGGGTGTCTCCAATGGCCTTTAGCAAAATGTCAGTGTTTCCCTTTGTTTCACTGGCAGGTTCCTCTCTCTCTGTGGAGACTGCAGCAGAAGAAGCTCCAGAGTAGCTGTTTTTTGGAGAGTCCCCCAAAGTCCTTCACCTCCGGCAGCAGCTGAGGCAGGGAACTACAGCACAGACTCAGCCTCTTCCACCATCCTGTTCCAAGGGAGCCAAAGGCTGTCCTTCCATTTTCTGAATCATGCTCAAATGCATTTTGAGTGGAGAACACCTCAAGGTAATGTGTCTTTTGATATTAAGCTATTGAAATGCACTCTAATTTTGGACTGTGTTTTGAAAGTTTTGCATAAAAGTGGCAGGTCACAAACACATTTAATATCTGACAGGAATGAGGGAGGGTGGAGTATAGGGCAGGTCAGAATTGCCATGAGGCATCAGGTACAGATCTCCAGCAAGCAGGAGGAGATGGAGTCAGAAGATTAGCTAAAGATGTGGAGACCCTTTTTAAAGAAGATTCCAGTATGATGGCAATGGGACTGTTGGAATAGCCTGCCTGACTCTGCGGAAGGGGGCAGATGAGCAGGGATAGAACAACGGGTAGTTCTTGGGACAGTGAGAGGGGATGAAATGCCTGTGGAGGGGGAGAAGCAGATGACCAGAGGCAGGGGCTCCAGAAGACCATCAGGTTTCCAGGAGCCAAAGTAGAAGTTACCATGATGGGGAGGGGAGGGAGGAGGCACAGTGGGGAAAAGAGCACAGGGTTTGCAGACTCAGGACAGAGAGAAAAGTACAGGGGATTAACTCTCCAGAGGTCATTGTGAAGGGGCAGCCGAAGAAGCTAGGTCTTACAACCTCGTGTCTCAGTTCAATCAATACATTAAAGATTAATTGAGAGGTTTTCCCCCCAAACCAACAGTATCCCAGAAAGAGAAAAGAGACATGGGCTGCCCCAAGGAGAGGAAGGCCTGTATCCTGACAGTAACCCTTCCTTACCTGTCCCTCCTTTTCCCTTCCCTCCCTCCCCTGTAGCTTGTAGTTTATTGTCCTCACCCAATGGGAGCTGGGCTCAGTACACAGAACACTCAGGAGTTTCCCCTAGAATATTTAGTTGAACTGTTCATTAATCCAGCATTTTAAAATAGTTTATCTACTTCTCTTTCTTTTTATCTACTTCTCATGAATTTATTCACAGTGTTTCAAGGGATATAAACAAAATTGAAGGCACTAAAATTCTTTTCAAAAAAAATTATTCTCA